>NW_026126434.1:19987500-21187500 GCF_943737965.1 Phodopus roborovskii | reverse complement strand
TTCTAAGGCAATGGAATAGTGATATCATAAGATCGTAGGACCTACATGAGCATGTGACCCAGCTCTCCGACCCCACCTCCCTGTAATCCCTCCTGGGTTCTTTACTCAGATCATAGTGTCAGTAGGGGAGAAGGTGTAACGCTGCAAATTGCCTTACCCAGATAAACAAAGTTACAGCCCTTCTGAGGGTGACATTATAAAGGACCTTATATGTTCTATAACAGATCAATGCTGGGGTTCCAGGGCAGGCCTTCAGCACAGTAACTCCCCATGTGGGAACTGGGCCTAACAGGGACACAGTTTGCATTCCTTGAGCATCTAGTTGGGCTCTAGAGCCATGAGAAAACGAATGGAATACCAGGTTAATAGTGTGTGCCATGGGTACAAGATGGAAGAAGGGAAGGCAACATGCTGAGATCTACTTGTGTGGGCTTAAACGGTTGTTAATATGCAGGGATGATCCTGAAATCCAAGCTACAATCCATCACTTTTTAAAGTCAACAGATCGACACTTAATATTTCTCAGTAAACTAAATATGGTATCAGTGATCTGAATTTGTTTTTGAGCAAGTCGGCATAA
The DNA here is from genome assembly GCF_943737965.1 of Phodopus roborovskii. Taxonomy (NCBI): domain Eukaryota; kingdom Metazoa; phylum Chordata; class Mammalia; order Rodentia; family Cricetidae; genus Phodopus; species Phodopus roborovskii. The sequence continues at coordinate 21,186,920 of NW_026126434.1, read as the reverse complement.
TGAAGACTTGTGGGCTATATTCCTTCATTTATTCATTCATTTTTTTTCATCTCTGAAGAAGCCTCCAGGTGGGGAATGGGCATAGAGTAAGCTAGGCAGGTGGCTGGCAATGGCCTCAAGAGTCTGTGGCCAGGCAGTGCCTACTTTATATTGGGCCCTAATTAGAGGCTTGGAGCTACAGTGAGAGGCCAGTTGCTGGCCACTGTCTGTACAGCTGAACATGGCTGCTCCCTCTAGATCAGACCCTTGCTCCTCTCAGCTTTCCAGAACCCTCAGTCACGAAGCCCTGGATTTTCATAGCGTCTTTTGCTCTGAGCCGACCCCGTGCTTGCCCTTGGACAGGATGTATTATCATCTGGCTCCAGGATTATACTGGGGCACTGTCTCCTTGGAGATGGGAGCTGACACAGGAGCTGAGAGCTCAGCCTAGGCAGGGCACAGAGGAATAAGACTAGAGCCAGGGAGGAAGACAAGGAAGGGGACTAGAACAAAGGCTTGGTGAATGGGGGCCAGCAAGAAGAGACTGCTAAACAAGACAGCAGGGAGGAGGGAGGGGCCTCACCAGGGAGCACAAGGGTCTGGTAGCTGCAGGCCTGCAGATCTCTGGGGAGTTGGGAGAATAAGGCCCAAAGCACACAGCACTTTCACCAGGGTAGAAGATGGTGAACCCTGAGAAGGGCCTTGCATTGACATGAGGGAGAGTGAAAGCGGTTAAGTAGGCAGAAACCAGTGGGCCACTGAGAGGCAAAGCAGGCACGGGCTGGTAGAGAAGACTGATGGGGGAGAACAATATGGACAGAGGAGGTACACATATACAGAGAGGAGTGACAGGATGATGGAGAATGTCAGGCTTGAGAAAGGGATGAGGGCAGGTGGCCTCCAGCAGAACCCTACTCACCCGAGGCTGGCACACAAGGACAGATTATCCTATTTGATAGCTGGGAATAGAGAATAGAGCTCAGGAGAAAATTGTCACACCTGCTGCTTGGGGAAGGAGACTGAGCCTTAGTAAGAAGCTATTGGGGAGGAGAGAGATTGGAAGAGCAGATTGGGCTGTCAAGACCATTCCCAGATCTGCTGACCAACATTCGGCAGCTGTGAGGATGGAGAGAGAATCTAGGGACCCATAAAACACAAAGCCTGTTTTTTTTTTTTTTTTTGTTTGTTTGTTTGTTTACAACCACCCAGGGCCATTCTTGTCCAGACACATCCTTGCCGAGCACCATGAGGTAAAGAGGAAAAAGATCTAGGTAAGGTCTTTCCCCAAGGGAAATCTCGGAACCACATCAACAGAGACTTACATCTGGAGGCTGTAGGGAATCCCCGCAATCTCAAAGCGCTCAATCTCAAAGTCTACCCCAATAGTGGCCTTGTAATCACGATCAAAAACATTCTTGCACAACCTGTGGGAGGTGAGGAAGTCATCAGAGGTCCCCTCACATAAATGTGTGGAGATGCCCACAGCAGCGGAAGTCTGCAGGGAATAAGACCCCCAGTAGGAAATCAATAAGTGGTGGTGGCTGGCAGTGGTGGAGCTCACCTGTAATCCCAGCCCTAGGGAGGGAGAAGCAGGTGGATGTCTGTGAGTCTGAAGTCAGCCTGGTCTACACAGGGAGTTCTGGGCTAGACAGGGCTAAAAAAATGATACCCTGTCATAAAAAAAAAAAAAAAAAAAAAAAAAAAAAAAAAAAAAAAGAAAAGAAAAGAAAAGAAAAAAGAAAAAGCAAAATACAGCAAAGAAAGTCATGGGGCACAGAGGCTGTAGGTGTATGGGTGTGTTAATCAGCTTTCTATCGTTGGAACAAACTCCTGAGATGATGGCAACCCATGAGGTGAAGTTCATCTGAATTCGTAGTTCTAGAAGCTTCAGTCCATGTTGCTTTGAACTAGTGGTGAGGCAAAAAGGTCCCCCATGGCCAAGAAGCAAAGGAAAGGAATGGGTTATGGGTTTGGGGCACAGTGTCCCTTGTTCCCTTCACGTGTACATCCCAGTGAACTAACGAGCATGCACAAGGCTCAACCTCTTAAAAGTTCTGTCACCTAGCCAGGCAGTGGTGGTGCATGCCTTTAATCTCAGTACTTGGGAGGCAGAGGCAGGCAGATCTCTGTGAGTTGGAGACCAGCCTGGTCTACAGAATGAGTTCCAGGAAAGCCAGGGCTCCGCAGGAAATCCTGTCAAAAAAAAAAAAAAAAAAAAAAAAAAAAAAAAAAGAAAAGAAAAGAAAGAAAAAGTACTACTACCTTACAAAAAAATGCTGTAAGCTGGAGACCACAGGCCTTTTGACTCAGGGACCTTTGAGAACTACTTAGCCAAACCATAGCAACAGGGTGGCCAATAGGAATGACGTGGGGGAGGGGGTGTATCAGCCCAGAAAGCCAGCACTATAAGACAAATAGTGATAGAAATTAAGGGTCCACTCGCAGGGAGGGTAGTGCAGGGGTCCCACAGGAACAGTGCAGTGTGATGAATGCTAAGCAATTAGGATGCTATACATGCTTAACAGTCACTACAATGGCCCTGTGTGAGCAAGTGCACACACACATGTGAGGGCGTTTTTCTTTTATTGCTCTCCATCTTAGCTTTTGAGACATGGTCTCTTACTGATTTGGCTAGACTGGCTGAACAGCAAGTCCTAAGGATCCTCTTATCTCTGTCTCCCAGCGCTGGGATCACGGGCATGCGCTGCCATACCTGCCACACACTTTTCCCTGGGTCCTGAGGATTAAAACCAGGTTTGGGTACTTCAGCAAGCAATTTATTGACTGAGTCAATCTTCTGAGCTCCCAATCTTCCTATCTCTAAAATTTTATTTATCTACTTTTAAAATTGTGTGTGTGTGTGTGTGTGTGTGTGTGTGTGTGTGTGTGTGTGCACATGCGCGCGTGCGCGCGCACAAGCATAGGTCTCTGTGGTGCCCAAAGGAGTCAAATCTCCAGGAGCTGGAGTTGAAAGTGGCTATGAGCCACACTATGTGAGTGCTGGGATTCAGATTCTGTGTGTGGCAGAGGAGTGCCATTGGGTCATTTTTCCAAGTCCCTCTCCTTGACTTTTGCCACGCCCTTCAAATGGTTGGTTTCCCAGACTAGAACTGTGTTATGTTCCAAAGTCACATGCTGTTTGGGGCTCTCAGACAAAGGTATTATAACTGGGTGCTGGGAGGTGGGGCTAGCCTGACTGTGAGGAGGGTGGCAGGACTTACCTATGAATGAGGCTAGTCTTTCCCACATAGAGATCGCCAACAACAACCACCTTGGAGAGCTTGAGCCTGGAGGAAATATGTCGGTATCATCCTGGAGAACGGTATCAACAGTGTCTTCAGTATATCCAAGGTTTTCCTTACCTGAACTATCTGATTGGGTCACCCTTCCATCCTAGATGCAGGAAGGCCTATCCTACTAAGCTGCTCTCTCCTCCCTCTCCAGTCCTGGGGAGCAGGAGAACTTATATTTGTTTTGGTAACTTTGCTACCCCTATGGCTATATATCCTATCCTGATAATTAGCAATGGGCACGAGGAGAGGCTGAGCCATGAGCTGAGGGTTAGAGAAGAAAGAATCAGAAGTACTGTGAAAACAACATCAGAGAAAAAATGGACCTGTGCTGAAGCTGCCCTTCAGCTGAAAAGTCATCTGGACGACATTCTGAGAAACGGAAATTGTGAGCGGCCTTGGTTCAGCCTGTGTTCAGTTTTGCTCACGTTTCATTTACACATGCATTTATGCTTCTGTTCTTCCTACATCTTCCACAGCCTTGTGGCATGGGCTTACCCAACAGTGCCCGTGTTCCTGTTCTGGCAGGCAGTGCTGACCTGGCTGTGAAAGTACTCCTTCAGCTGCAGGCAGGCATCAGGTGTGTAACACTAGAAAAGGACAGACAGACATGCAGACATACAGACAAGCAAGCAGACTGTCCTGCAAAGCCACATTTTGGTTATACAAACTGGGCATCAGAGTGTGAGACCTACTTCCTATCCCTCCTTCTCTCCTACAACTTGAGGCTCGCAGCCTCATTAACATTCCTTGGCCCTGGCAATGCCACAGGCTGTGGGGTAGGAAGTGTGAACCCCTTTCTCAGACAAGGAAACTGAGGCACATAGAATAAAGAGAAAGAACTTGCCCAAGGAAGCATCACGTTGACCCAGCCTGACGTGATTAATAAATCCACAGATCTGGAGTGGCCCTAGGATGCAGGGCAGACATAGCCAGCTGTGGCTTGTGACCCTTGTGTAAGGGAACTTCATCTTCTTCCCTGGGCAGACTCACTAGGCCTGGGAGCTCTGGAGCCTTGCAAGGGCAGCTGGGTCAAATCTTAGCTCTAGCCCAACTGTGTTGATGTCAAGCAGTATTCCCTGTCTCTCTGAGCCTCAATGTCCTCCTCTGTGAATAGTGTCCTTTGTCCCATGAGACTGGGCCTGCTCCCCTCCTCCACTGATTATACTTCCTTTCTCTTCAACTCTTGAGACACCAGCCTGAATCATCCCTGGTTACCACGGTCTCACTCCATTGGGAAAGCAATGGCCCAAGTGCACTATAAAAAAACTGGGGAAACTCTCCAAGGTCTGAGGTACAAAGGCTTTCTCTGTCAATGTGTGAGAAGGAAGTTAGTTAGAGGTTAAGATAAAGAACGGTGAAGAAGCCATGGCCGTAGACAGGGACACCCACAGCCTGCAGCCATCCTCCTCTTCCTTCCTAGTTTTGGCACAGAACCTAAAAGACACAAAAAGTTTCCCTTCACACTGGTTCAAGCCACACACAAACATCAAGGAGCAACAGGGCCGTGGTGGTTTCAAAGAACATGGCCCCGGAAGGAAGTGGCACTATTAGGAGGTGTGGCCTTGTTGGAGGAAGTGTGTCATTGTGGAGGCGGGCTTTGAGGGCTCATAAATGCTGAAGATACTGTCCAGTGTCTCAGACCATCTCCTACTGCCTGTAAGCCAAGATGTAGGACACTCACCTACCCTCATTTGCCTCTCCAGCACCATGTCTGCCCACACACCACCATGCCCCACTATGACGATAATGGACTAAACCTCTGAACTGTAAATGAGCCTCCACAATTAAATGTTTTCCTTTAAAAGAGTTGCTGTGGCCAGGTGTTGGTGGCACACACCTGTGATCTCAGTACTTGGAGGCAGAGGCAGGCAGATCTCTGTAAGATGGAGACCAGCCTGGTCTACAGAGCTAGCTCCAGGACAGGACAGGCTCCAAAGCAATACAATACAGAGAAACCCTATCTGAAAAACCAACAAAAAAAAAAAAAAAAAAAAAAAAAAAAAAAGAGTTGCTGTGGGTTGGCTGGGCAGTAGTGGGCAGTGGTGATGCTCACCTTTAATTCTAGCACTCAGGAGGCAGAGGCAGGCAGGTCTCTGTGAGTTGGGGGCCAGCCTGGTCTAGAAAGCTACACAGAGAAACCTTGTCTCAAAAAAAAAATTAAAAGTAAACAAACAAACAAAAAACCCAAAACTTGTCTTGGTCATGATATCGCTTCATAGCAATAGAAGTTCTAAGACAAGGGTCTTTTTTTTAATTGAAAATAATTTTTTTTCATATAATGCAGTCTAATTATGGTTTCTCCTCTCCCTACTTCTCCCAGTTCCTCTTCCCCTCCCCTCCCATCAGGATCCATACCCTTTCTGTATGGATCAAACAGGCATCTAAGGAATAATGATAAATAAAAACAAGCAAATTAGAGTATGACAAAATAATAACAAAAGTGAACCAGAGAAAAAGCACAAGAAACACATACAAAATCAGAGACACACATATTCTCATACAGAGGGATCCCCCAAAACTCCAAACTTGAAGCCCTAACATATACATAAAAGGCCTGTAAGGTGTGTGTGTGTGTGTGTGTGTGTGTGTAGGCTCCGACTTAACATTATGAGACAAAGAACCTTTGTCCAAAGATGCCAGTGAGTTAGTTTTCTGTTGGCCATCTACTGCTGGGCATGGGGCCTACCCTTAAGAGTGGCTTGTTTCCCCAGTGAGACTCCCTAGGAGAAAACTAATTTTTCATTTGTTAGTGGCTCTCAATGCACAACAGGATATTAATGTTACCTTTCAGAAATATTTTCTGCATGGAGGGACTTACAAACAGATACCCCCACCCCCACCTGCCCCACCCATATTAATTTTTTTTTATTTATTTATTTATTTATTTATTTATTTATTTATTGGTGATGCTAGGGTCTTAACCAAGTGCTCCACCAGTATACACACTTGACTACAGCTTCCTTTTTTTTTTTTTTTTTTAAATTTTACCTAACAATTTTCTTTGTCCCTCCTTAGCACTGGGAAGAGGTGTCTCATCCCTCTTATCCATACTGAGGAGCATCACCTCTACCAGCCTCTCTATGGACACTAATGCTGACCTTCTGCTCTTACCAACAGCTGCAATGCCTGGCCTTTCACATACTCTCCCTTCATGCCAGGACATACACAGAAATGAATTTCTAGAAGTGGGATGGCTATATAATGGGCAAAGGTATTAGTAATATGGGTAATATGGGTAAATACTATTCCACTGTCCCCCAGTGAAGGTTAGTTTAGCATTCTACACTGCGGTTAACATTAAACTACAGTACAGATTGGATTTTTCAGCAAAAACCAAAGGCAGAGAGGCAATGGAGAAAGCCCTGGATTTGGGGATCAGAAATTAGAACACCATTTTTTAAAAAGATGGATCCTATTACACAGTCCAGGCTGACTTCCCACTTACAACCAATGCTGGAACTACAAGTGTGTTCCCTCAGCCCCCCTTGCTGTGCTAGGGATAAAAATTTACTCTGAGGACTGTACAAGTGGCTTATAACCTCGATGCCACACAACTACCTGTTGTCACTACTGGCCTGCTTTAGAGGAACTCAACACCCAGTGTTTTAGCTTCTCAGACATAAGAGCAACTTCTGGGATTTACTTGCTTTGTCTCTGGGGGTGAAGGCATGTTAATAAAGCTGGACATGGCTGAAGGGTTACATCAACAATGAAGACAAAAAGGACTGGGAACAATGGCACATTCATGTTATCCTGGGACTGGAGAGACTGAGGCAGGAGGATTGCAAATTTAAGTCTAGTCTAGGATACTTAGTGAATTCCAGGTTTGTTTGGGGGTAACAACCTTTTGCCAAAGCAATCCAGACCCAAAGGAAACCAAAAAAAAAAAAAAAAACCCAAAAACCAAACCAAAACAAAACAAAAAAACCCCAAAAACAAACAAACAAAAAAAACCAAAACAAAAAACAACAGCAAAGATGTTCTCATGACTGTACCTTAGGGAAGCTGGTGATGATGCGGTCCTGGCTCACAGGAGGCCCCAAAGGGGTCCAAGAGGACCTCATTCTTCCAGTGTTCTGTAGACTGAATCAAGGGGAAAGAGTATTTCATAAATATATGTGGTTAGTTTCAGCATTATGGCCCAGCAGATCAAAGTGGAACGGAATACGCAAGACGTGATAGGACAGGATTCTGATTGGACAAGAGATCCACAGCCTCAAAAGGGATCTGCTAATCTGAGCCCACATGAATAACCCTATAAAGTAAGTAACTCCAAACAACCAAGTTGCCTCTTATTGTTTCTTCTTTTCTTTCTATAAAACCAAACTCCTAGGCAGGTGTAGTAGTAAAAGGAGCCTGTATACTCAGCACTTGGGAAAGCAGAGGCAGAAGATGGTGAGTTCCAACGTGCTTGGGAAACACAGATGAGAACCTGTCCTAAAAAGGCCCAAACCAAACAAACAAAAACATGAGAACACTCATTTTATTTTACAGGGTGAAGGGTCGCCCAACCCCAGATTCACAAGGTCAATTATGACTAAATTTGTTACATTTGCCTTTGGCAAGAATTGGAAAGCCTTATGGATTCTCAAAATGCACCTGTGAGTTTCATCACTTCTCATCCCTTTAAAAACACATCTGGGCCCCCATCCCTATCAGCAACAGTAGGCAGAGGCCAATCAATCTGTAGGCAGCTCAGCTCATACCCCATCTTGCCCAGAGTCAAGAGGTGAGTGTCTAGGAGGTGGGGCTCCTTCTCTGGGCTCATTTCATCGGCATGAGGGAGTCATGGAAAAAACCCTGGCTATGGACTGGAGTGGGGAGGGGTCTCCTGTTTAGTGTGCTTTAACATGGGAGCCTCTGAGTGGTATCATGACTTTAGGTTCCGGCCCCTTTTCCTGATAGTCCCCACACCACCCAGTCTGGCCCCTCAAGCCTAATGTCCTCCTCATCTGACTCGACTCCTCCAGAGGCTGGCCCAGGTTGGACGCTCAGTGAGAAAGAGCAGGCCTGCAGGCCACAGTCAGGTTTCGGGGTAGCAGGTGGGCCGGACAGGACAGCTTGAGTACCATAACCTCCGGGTTGCATCCCCAGCCAGGAGGGTGAGTGGACTCACCAAAGCTGCAAAGACCGATTCCGGGCGCGCCGGCAGCAGCAAATCACTACAGCAACGCTGGCCTCGGCCTCGCGGGACTGGCTCTTGCCTCTTGAATCCCGACGTCAGGGGCGGGGTCTGGATCCTCCTCTAGTCCGTGGTAATTGGCAGCACTGGGCCCCCGCGCGGACCCATCACCATAGCAACGAGAGCCTCCCGGGGCGCAGAGCTCTGTACCGCCTGCTCTGAGACTTCCGGACTCCACTGGAGCGCCCAGGCTCACCATGACAACCAGGGCGGTGACGATCAGGCGGGGCCAGTGAGTGAAGCCTGGTCTCTCAGGATGGACTCTGGGTCAGGGTGAGGGGGTGAAGGGTTGGCTGGAGGTTTACTCTGGCTATCTTGGTGGGCCGGGTTGTGACAATCCCCAAGAGGAGTCTTGGTATTGGATTGAAGCCCAGCATCCTCCCCGTGGCAAGGGAAGGGCCTACCTCATGCCTACAATCTGCCTGCCTTACCGCATCAGTTTGAATTTAATGCTATTTGGAAATCATGTGCCTGGCTTCTGGCACTCATGCTGAAAACAAAACAAAACAAAACAAAAACAAAAACAAAACAAAAAAAAAACAAAAAAACAAAAAAACCAACCAAACAAACAAACAAAAAAACCCAAACCAATTTCCTCCATTAATGGATGTTTAAAAGATGACTCAAGTTACTGGGCTCCTTCGAGCTAGTTTCTGTTGAAAAGCGAGGTGTGGGGTACAGGCTGTATTCCAGAGACTTTAGAACTCTTACCAGACACTCCCTCCTCCAAGAAAACTACAAAGCTTCATTCCAAAAGATTTGCCTAGTGAGTTAGAAATAGAAGTGAACCCAGATTTTCTGACTCCCAGCCTAGCGGTGTTCACCACACGTTCCTAAAATAAAACTAGGGCAGTCTTTAGAGAGACACTTTAGGACTTGATCCTCTGAAGGACAGCAGCAGGTAGACTTGTAAATATAGTATGAGACCTTTGGTAGATCTATTGCAATCATCTTTAATGCAACAACAGGATATGTCCTGGAGACTGATGCTTCTACTTGATGTCTTGGTTAAAGAGTTTCACTGTTCACAGTTCAGACTTAAAGGGTCTTCATACCTCCAAACCTCAGTTTACTTATCAGATGGCCCATCATTGAGGATGATGTTGCTGGAGACTTGGTTTCTTTTAGCATAGATATAATAGAAAGTAGACATGGGTATGTGCAGGCAAGACTCTAATGAGTTTATGACTAGGGAGTGGAAATGGGAAAGGACCGATAGATCACCTCCCCCCATTTGGAACAAAATGACATATATGCTTATATCTGTTTGCTAGGGTGGGTTAGCCACAAATAGTCATGACCATGCTGGCAAAGCCCAGCTGCAATGTTTTTTAAAATTGTTTGTGGCAAGCCCTCATGTAGTCTAGGAGAAACTCGAAGTTTCCATGTTAATGGCCCTGACCACCTTTATCCTGTTGCCCCCACTCCCCACATGATAGGATAATAGGCATCTGTACCATGTGCCTAGTGTCTTCATGTATATAAGGACATGAGTGTGGGGGTGGTAACTACGGGATTCTAGGTGTTTAAGTTGTAGCAGCTATTGGAGAGATCAGAAAGGCAGAAGACCATCTCCCACAATCAATCTCCATGCAGGGACAGAAAGAGTGTCACCCAAAGGTTAAGGCTGCCCCATCTTTTCATCCCTTCCCAATCACCCATCCAGATATTCATAGACCCCAAGAAGCAGTCTTTGTCAAAAGTAGCCTTCCAATCCCTGAAAAGTAATCTAACACTTGTTATTATAACCCATAACCAGGGGTGCTCTCTAAAGCAAGCCAGTGGGAAACTATATTAAATGTGTGATATCTGATCATCATTGTTGACAAGGTTGAGAATTACCCCTAGGTAGACACCTCTGACTGTGTCTGTAGGGACGTTTTTCAGGGAGTTTTGACTGACAAGAGAATACCCATCATGTCTATGAGTTGAGTACCAGGTGGGCGCCAGCCTTCGGCGCTCCTACCTGCTTCCTGTTCCAGCAAGTTAGGAGATGGTGAAGAGTCACAGCTGAGAGTCACTTTAGCCATCCCTTCCCATAGTGATAGACTGTATCTTCAATACACGAGCTGAAATAAATAATAATCCCTCAGCTTGCTTTTTGTCAGATTATTTTGTCATACTAACAAGTATCCACTGCACCCAAATATGTGACCTCTCTCATCTAGTCTACAGAGCGAGTTCCAGGACAGGCTTCAAATCTACAGAGAAACCCTGTCTCGAAAAACAAAAAACAAAACAAAACAAAAACCAAAAGCATGCAAAACGGAGACCCAAAGCATGCAAAATACACAGCAAAGAGAAGGGCCTAAATAAGTCATTTTCTTTCCCATCAGTACCATAAAGGCGAGTAGTCTTTGTTCTATGTAGTAACATTGTTAAAATATTATTGTTCTTCCATTCTCTGCTGGGCTTAGCCCCAGGCTTTTTGCGCCTGCGCATTGGTCCTCTAAGGCGATGACCAGAAAGCGCAGACGCTGGCAGTCTCCTAGCAACCAGGTCGCTTGGGAATGGAATGAGCGCTCTGGCTGGCAGAGACCAGGACTAAAGCAAGTGAGGCAGCTGCAGCGGGTAGGTATCTGGCATAGGACATGGGGTGCTTCCTGACCTACCCAGTTCCGTTCACGGGGCTCACGCTCCCATACCCTGGGTCTCGCGGCTGGATTCTTGTAGTGTGTGCCCTTTACGGGAGGGCAGCCCCTGTCCTAGGACCATGATTCCCTGGAGTGGAGCCCATTTCAGAGATGGCTGCCACCTTCCCAGCCTGGCCCCTTTTCTTCCCTTCTTGGCTGGTACCAGAGTCTGGCTTGTCGTTTACTTCTAGAACTTCCTCTCTTGCCACTAAATGCAATAGTGATCAAATAACCACAACCAATACAGTTCAAGTTCTGTTGGCCTGGCTCTTGGGTCTCAGTTAAATCACAACACTGGAAGTGCAGGAAGGTAGCACTGTTATTACTTAATTTTCTAACTGCAGAGACACACTGGAGGGAATGACTTGCCAAAGGTAACCCATAGCCTGGACTCTGGACTATATCCCGAGAGAGAGAGAGAGAGAGAGAGAGAGAGAGAGAGAGAGAGAGAGAGAGAGAGAATAAAAAAATCATTCTTTAACCTTCATCCCTCCTTTCAAATATGTCCTATGCATGTGAATATGTGTCTTTGACATGAAAGAGCAAGACCTCTGTTTGAAAAGCTTCTAGCTTTATCAACTCCCTAGCCAACATATATTTCCTTATAAATGTGGATGACTCTTTATTGAGTGGTTTAGTTAGGTGCCAGTTAGGTATTAGTCATGGCTGCCACTAGTTAAGCAGGGTCATCAAAGGAGACACCATCTTAGTTTTTGCTTGGCTGTTTTTCTTCTTGGTGCCTGTGACCAAGGTACCCATCTATCAAGTATCCCAAGCAGTTCCTTCTGTCATTAAGGACTGAGATTTGCAGTTTGGGTTACTTACCTGTGCCGTGACCTTGAGATATTTCACCAGCTTCTGTGTGCTCATCGGTAAATCAAAGTGAAAGTATCCACCTGTGTTTGTCTTCACAGGCAGTTTTGGGCTGAGTTGGCTGTCTTCTACATGATAATAGTAATAACGACAGGTTTTTAATTAATTATTTTTTTCTTTTATTAGTGGTTTCTACAGAGTTTTTAGAGCCCTTTGTCAGGTCTGGAAAGATGGCTCATGCCCGGATCTCCATGTACATGCCTCCTGACATTGACCCCACAAAGGCTGCCATTGCTTATGGCTGTCGAGCCTTGCCCAAGCTTAATGAGGAGCTGCGATCAGAGACTCTCCTGACAAGGCAGAAAGCCCTAGTAGCTCTGTGTGACCTCATGCACGATCCTGAGTATGTCTACGAGGCCATCAACATAGGTGAGAATTGGGGTGTGGCTCAGACATTGGATGGTGTCAATAGAAGAGTTGCTACTTATTAAGTCTGATTTCAGGCCATCAGTACCCCTAAGTGCAATACTACCTGCAAGAGAGAGAACATTTTCAATCTACAGATGTGAAAAATGAGTGTTAGGAGATCAGCATGAGTCTAAGGTTGCCTAACTGAAAAATTCAAAAGGAGGGGCTGGAGAGATGGCTCAGTGATTAGGAGCACTTGCCACTTTTGCAGAGGACGTGAGTTCAGATCCTAGTACTCAGATCAGAGAGCCCACAACTGTCTACAACTTGAGCTCCAGGGCATCTGGGACTTCTGCCCCATGTGTCCCCTTGCACTCATGTGACAAACTTACTTGCAGACTCACACACCTACACATAATTTAAAATTATAAGTAAATCTTTAAACATTTAAGCAGGATCTTTATACACTAAATCTGGTACCCCCTGAATCTAGCTGATGCAAGGGCGCATGACTAGTTTGTGGAATGTCTCTTTTTTAACTTTGCTTTTTATATTTTCATTATGTGTGTGTGCCTATGGGCGGGTATGTGTTTGTGAGTGCAAGTGATGGTGGAGACCAGAAAAGGGTATCAGATCTCCGGGGCTGAAGTTATGGGTGGTTGTGAGCTGTCTGATGTGGGCACTGAGACTCGAACTCAGGGTCCTCTACAAGAGCAGCATGCATATGGCAGGTTTCCAGTCCGACCTCATGTCTCTCCTGAGATCAAAGAAATGTCAAGGGCAATTTTCTTAGCCCCAGGGCTGACTACAAGAGGAGGAACTAGTAGGAAAAATGAGGGGTTGGGAACTAAGCTCAGTGGTAGAGTGCTTGCAAGCACAAGGCCCCTGGATTCAATTTTCAATTCCAGGAAAAAAAAAAAGACAAAATAACAAAAAACAAAGATAAAAACAAAACAAAACAAACCCTAAAATTATTGGCTCACACAATGCCAGGTGTTGGTGGCACACACCTTTAATCCCAGCACTTGGGAGGCAGAGGCAGGTGGATCTCCGTGAGTTCAAGGCCAGCAGCCTGGTCTACATAGTGAGTTCCAGGACAGCAAGGGCTACATAGTGAGACCCTGTCTCAAAAAGACATGAGAGAGAGAGAGAGAGAGAGAGAAAGAGAAAGAGAGAGAGAGGAAGCGATTAATGAGATAGGCCCTGGTTGTGAACCCGCTCATCTGTGGTACTGACTTAACTCCCCCAAACCCAAAGTACAGACCCAAAGTACTTTCCTGTTGCCAAACACTGGGTCACATGTTGACTTCTGGCCAATCTGGTGGACTGGCAAATGTTCAAAAGGTTTCTTGTGTCCACAGGCTGCCTGGAGAGCCTGAAGGCCCTACTGACGGATGATGATAATCTGGTTCGGATAAAGACCACCGAGGTGCTGTACATCATGGCCACCCATAATGTAGGCAGGTGGGCAACTATTAATGAAATCCAAGGTCCCAATTAGACACTGTACTGTTCCCTTGTATGACCCCAAGTGCTTCAAATTTTATCTGTAGCTCTGGTCTCAGGTGGTACTTCTATATGCTGATGACAATTCTCTCTGCCGAACTGTTTTGGTTGTCTCTAGGGCAGCTTAACAGGATTCTGCCCCAAACCCTTTTCTTGGCACTGGGGATTAAACCCAGGGCCTGGTGCATACTACACAGATGCTCTAGCCCAGAGCTGCAGAGCTGTACTCTGGTTCTGTTCTGACTTTTAAGTTAGCTCCTGGTTCCCACCTTCCCACGCTAAAGGCAGGAAGTTCAGATCCAACATCTGCAAACACTTTGCCATTCCTAAATCCCTGGTCTTTGATCCTCACAGGGGGCGTGGCTTCATCTTCTGTCTGAATGGGTCTCACCTCTGGCTGAGACACTGAGGCATAGTGTATATATGTATAATACCTGCAAATGGTGCTCTCCTATGTCAAGTCTCATTATTTGCATTTAAGTGCTGTTTCTCCTTGCTAGTTTAGTTAGAGCCCTGGGGTGGCAGTTGGGGCAGGGGGCCTCCTCCTCACATTAGCTGAGCTCACTGTCTTGAGTAGGGAACACTAGTTGTACTTGGTATCAAAAACAGAATCCTAAGTAGGGCTATAGATCAGCGGCAGTGCACATGCCTACCACATAGAGGGTCCCTTGTTCCACCTCCAGTACTGAGAAAAAACAGCAGAACATCAGACCACCCCACCATGCCCTCTCCCTAGTCTCCTGTATAAACACCACTGTCATTGTATAGATGCCCACAGAAAAAGAAAGCAGCTTCAAGGGCAAGCTGCCAACTGTCTCAGGCTTATTTAGTGTAAACACTGACTTCAGTGACTTCAGAAAGGCTTCCTATCATACCCCAAGTGCCTCATGTTGTTTCAGAGAAATTCAAAGCCACTCCAGGCTTTGATGTTACTCCATGCTTTCAGACCCTTAGTGACCTCACTGTACCTGCTTCAGCCGATGCTGATCAAGTGCTGAGGTGGGACATGTATAGAGGATACACAGTGCCATCCTGGCCCTAATTCAAGAAGATACATCAATGCACTGGTCAGAGCAATGAGGTAGACATGGGCTCTGGCCTGCCAGGGGTGGAGTACCCCTTTCCTGTTCTGCAACCTAGCCAGATCTCTTGATCCCATTACTTTCTCCTAAGATAACCTCAGGAGAGAGGACAGTCATTGTGCTCTGGAGTTAGAGAGGGACTGCAGAGCCCCTTGACTCACCTGTGCTCTTGAGGTTGGGTTTGACTGGACACTATGAAGCTCCAGATACTGTTCTGGGGAAGCTGGAGCCTAGCTGTCCTCATATGGCTGTCAGCATGGATTCTGCGGGTCACAGCCAAGCCTAGGTTCCTGCTGGAGTCGGGCTCTTCCTCTCCTTCCCAGTTTGCTGGGATATAAGCAAATGTGCTATATGGTTCTGAGACCGCAGACAGGAGCTGGTCCTACTGACATGCCTTCCCTGACCTGAAAACTAAGCCAGAATAACTTTTTAAAGCTGCCCCTCCCGGATGTGCTCAATGTAGGGTTCTAAACGTAGTCTTTGCCCTGCACATCACAGTAGATAAGGAAGGTAAATCGTCCCAACCAAATATTGTTTGTTTCTAAATAACACTCCCAAGTTCAGAGGTGACACATCCACTCCCATGCATGTCACGCCTTTACTTTTTCTCCCTCCTTTGCTCCTTCTCCTCTCTCCCTCCTCCTTCCACCCTCCCTCCCTCCCTCCTCCCCTTCCTCCCTGTCTCCTTCCTTTTTGTGAAGATAGGCATTGAACTCTGGGAGCTTTGTATGTGCTAACCTAGTACTCTAACTGAGCTGCAACTCCAGCCCTCGGTGGTGATTTTATCACTATGGCCAGTGGCTCACCAAGCCCTAAGTGACTGTCCCAAACTTCCTGTGTTGAAACTCTTTTACTCTCACATCACACAAGTAGTGACAAGGAGGAGGAACAAGGATGGCCTCCTAGGCATGGCATCTTGGCACCTTGAGTTCTTAATTCAAGCAATATCCCGATGTTCAGGAAGCCCTGGAGAATTCTATTGCTCCTTCGTTTTGCTGGCATTCTAGCAAAGGAGCCACATTCTTTTATTTTTCCTCCCCCAATGTAATATTTTTATTAATAATTTGGGAATTTCATGGAACACACCCCAGCCACAGCCACTTCCCATTCTATCATCTCACCCCTGCCCCAAACCTGAAACAACAACAAAACAAACAAACAAAGAACCCACCAAGTTGCACACATACTCTCATTTGGAGCATGGTCAAACTCCCAGGAGAAGCCACATTCTTTACAGGCAAACGACTTTCTTACTTTTAGTTTTTCTTTATGGGTGTTTTAGCCTTTAAATGTTTTCTTGTTATCAAATATTCATTGTACAAAACCATGAATTCCATCATATTTCCAAGCAGGTATATCATGTACTTTCTTTATTCCTACCTGGTCTTGTCTCTCTATCCCTCTGTCCACTGGTCTTCCTTCTCTTCCTAAATATCCTTTTCTTAATTATTATTTATTTATTATAATCTTTTGATGCTGGGAATTCAACCCAGGGATTCATGCTAAACACATGCTTTCTGGGTGAGTTCTATCCTCAGCTTCTCTCCCTCCTACCATTTCCTCTCCTCTCCCCTCTCCTCCCCTCCCCTCCCCCTTCCCTTCCCCTCCCCCTCCTCTCCTCTCCTCTCTCTTTTTCTCTTCTCTCCTCTCCTTCTCTTCCCTTCTTTTTCCCTCCTTGTTGTATTGCTCAGCCTAGCCCACAAAACTGGGTAACAAGTGTTCCTCTTGTCATAGCCCCTTTGAATTGGGACCAAGAAGCATGCCAGCCCAGTTTGCAAAGCATGCCTGGCATAGAATGGATCATGGGGGAGGAATGGAGGAAACCCAGCAGCTCTGGAATGGGTGTATCCTGCCACCATTATCTTTTTCCAGAACAGTGCAAATCTTTCTAAGAATAAAATTTCATCAGTGTCACAGTGCAATAACTGGCTGGACATGTCCCTTGTGCTAGATATCTAGTGAAGAGCTTCACACATGACTTTAATCTATTCCTGAACCCACCCCAACAGATGTGACCTCAGGAGACTCCTTTGCAGACACTGTTGTCTACTTAAAAGATATGACTCATAATCAAGGGATAAATTTCTTTAAATTTCTCATTTAAGTAAAAATGCAAATGGCAAGACATTTGCCATTCCCTGTGTGAGACCCAGTCTATTTCTAGGATATGGGTCCATCAGGTGGTGTTTTCTATTGACTTTTCTGTTTAAACTACCAGTTTGATTTGCAGTATGCTTCTATGCTTCTCAAAAGCACACTAAGATCAAAATGACACCATTGAAATAATCTGCATACAAAAATGTAGACTATCTTACAGTCGTCTCACTTAAAAAAAAAAAGAGACTCATTTGAGATTTTACATAGCATTCATTTTTTTTCAAGAGGAAATAAAAACAATTCTTTATCTAAGTGGCTTATCTACTTCTTAATTAACTTGCATATCATAACAAGCATAGAGGGCAGCCATGGGTCTGGAGGGAAGCAGAGTTGAGAGAGGACAAGAGAAGCAGGAAGGGCTGGGAAGAGCCTGGGGGTGCCAGGCCTGTAAAATCTCTCCGTGGGAGCTAGAGCAGTAGAACGGTGGTCAGCTTAGCTTCACTATGTAGCTTCACTATGAAAGCAGGATGGGTTACAGGTTTCTGCTGCCTTGTGCCATTTCACAGTCAGTGAATCTGATGCTCTAAATGGTGAAAAGAATCCAGATCCAGGTTAGTGGAAACCTGAGACACTGCTCAAAAGTGGGAGGGCTGTGATTCTTGACACTCCATAAGCCACAGTGCTTTGCATTTATGACCTCCCAGGTTTCTAGAATGTGGCAGAGATAGCATGGCTTTCAGCAGGGTCACTGACCTGATCTTATCTGAACCTCTTCAGAGATCGTACTATAGAGTTATAGCAATAAAAAAAAAACAGACACATTGGTCAGTTGAATAGAATTGAGAACCCATATGTCAGCACATACTCCTACAGTCATCTGGTTTTTGACAAAAAAAAAAAAAAAAAAAAAAAAAAAAAAAAAGCCAAAAATATACATTGGAGAAAAGAGCATCTTCAACAAAATGGTGCTAGTCAAACTAAATAGCTATGTGTAGAAGAGTGAAACTATAGCTTTATTTCCTACCTAGCACAAAACTCCAAATGGATCAAGGACTTTTACTAAGGTCTTGATACCCTGAATCTGGTAGAAAAAGTAGGGAATATTCATGGGGGATGTCCTTCTTTGTATGTTTATCTTATTGGTTGATGAATAAAACACTGTTTGACCAATGAGGCAGGAAGATAGGTGGGATGAGGAGATAAGGAGACTTCTGGGAAAGGTGGGCAAAGGAAAACCACGAAACAGTTGCTATGTAAAGACTGGGAAGAAATGACCCACCAGGGGTTCTCCAGTAAGATAAGACCACGTGGAAATACACAGATTAATAGAAATGGGTTAATAATTAAGACAAAGCTATCCAATAAGAAGCCCTAGCCATCAGCCAACAGCTTTATAATTAATATAAGTCTCTGTGTGCTCATTTGAGGCTGAAGCAGCAGGACGTGGCAGGACAAGAGAATCTCCTGCAACAGAATATACTTGAACTCATTGGCATAGGAAAGGAATTTCTGAACAGGACACTGACAGTATAGGCACTCAGGCCAATAATTAATAAACGGGACCTCATGAAACTGAAGAACTTCTATGTAGCAAAGAAAACTGCCATTTAACCGAGGGAGAAGTCTACAGAATGGGAGAAATTATTTACCAGTTATATCATCCATATCTAAATCATACAAAGAACCCCCCAAAATAAACTTCAGAAAAACAACCCAGTTAAAAACAAGGCATGAAACTAGTTAACTAGAGAGTTACCAAAAGAGGAAATACAGATAGCTGGGAGATATTTTCAACCATATTCATCATGCTCTGCTATCAGAGAAATGCATATTAAAATTACTTTGAGATTTCAACTTATTCCTGTCAGAATAGCTAAGATTTAAAAAAAAAAATAAAATGATGACAAATGTTAGCATGGAAAGAATACTTCACAGCTAGTGGGAGTGCAAACTGGATGCAGCCACTATGGAAATCAGTGTGGCAGTTCCACAGAAAGCTAAAAATAGAGCTAACACACAATCCAGCTATGCCACTCTTGAGCACATGCTCAAAGGACTGTGTATCCTACTGTAGAGACAACTGATCAACCATGTTCAGTGCCGCTCTATTCACAATATCTGGGAAGTAGAAACAACCCAGATAACCACAAACTGATGAATGGATAATGAAAATGCAGTGTATTTACACAACAGAAGATCATTCAACTGTTAAGACAAATGAAACTGTGTCTTGAGAGATGGCTTAGTGGTTAAGAATACTTGTTGGTCTTGCAGAGAACCTGGGTTTGTTTCTCAGCACCCACGTGGTAGCTCCAGTTCCAATATTTCTTCTGACTTCTTGGGCATCAAGTACACATGTGATACATACACATACACACAAGCAAAAAGGCCCATAACACATAAAATAGATAAATCTTAAAAAAAGAAGAAGAAAAAATGAAATAATCTTCTGATGTCTAAACCCATCTTCCCTTCTTTAGAACTGGCTTCTTAGAACATAATGTCATCCTATCCCTGTCACTCCTGCTGAATGATCACCAGACAGTCTGCCGGGAGAATCTACACCAGGCATACAAGCATCTGGCTCAGCTGCCTGAAGGTATGGTTACATCCCACATGGGATCTGGTATACTATTACCCATGGTTTTCCCCTCCAGGTCAGTTTGTGCAAGGCCACAGATCACAGTCTTTGATACTTTTTTTTTCTTTTAAAAATGACCTTGGGGTGGGGCATAGTAGTGTGCAACCTGTACTTCTAGCTACTCCCAAGGCTGAGCACAGAGGAGGATCAGCCTGGAAGGCAAGAGTAAGACTGTCTCAAAACCATAGTGGTAGCAACAAAGTTACCTCTTTTGTTAAAATATGACAAAAAGTTGGGAGTGTAGCTCAGACATAGGAAAAAGACCCTGAGTTCCATTCACTTCTAAAAATTCAAATCAGTGAATATTTGGTTAACTTGTAACAAATGAAAACAAATAAAAAGCCTTGTAGCCTGTTTCCAACACTCCAAGCCTTTCCACAGTCCCCATTGTGGGTTCCTCTTCCTTAGGGTGACTCCTGCAGTTTGTAAGGCCATATGCTGGGTTGTCTGGTATATTTCTTTTCTTTTGGGAGTACTGGTTTTGAACCCAGGCTTCACATGTGCTGACCAAGACTCCATCATGGAGTTTGCATTCCTAGTTTAGTTTATGACTCTAAGTTTTATGAAAATGAGACTATCCAGTCTATACTATTTCAGTTTTAGGTGCTTTCATTTAGTGTTTCATTTCTGGATCATAAATGATTCTTTGAAGGTTAGGATTTGCATTAAGTGGGAATACTCAAATTTCTCTATTCTGCTGCTGAGGGAACATAAATACAGCCCAAATACTCTTTGTACCCTTCCTCGTCATCTCCCTTGAGTCACTAACAAGTTGTTGACAATAACCCTGCAATATGTATATAGTTTTTTTGCCATAGATATGGCATATAAAATGTATATATATATATATATGTATATATTAACATATTTTAAGTCTGTGTTAAGTGGGTCTTGCTGTATGTATCCCTTTGCAACTTAGAAATACCCAAGAAATAATATTATAATTTTGAAAATTATTACTGTATACATGATGTATTTCTCTTTACACGCAGCATCATAGTTGTTGATGGTTGTGGTGGTGGTGGTGTATGTGTGTGTGTGTGTGTGTGTGTGATGACTTGTGTGTGGAGGGTAGAGGGCAATTTCTGAACTTTTGGGAGTTGTTTCTTTTCTTCCACCTTGTAGAGATAAGGTTTGGTTTGTTCCTGCTGCTGTCCCGCATACTCCAGGCTAGCTGGCCTGTGAACTTGGCCAATTCTGGTTCCACCTTCTGTTTTGCCTTTGGGATGCTGGGATAACAGATGCCTGCTAGCTGTATCCATGTTTTAAAAACATGGATTCCAGGATAGAACTCAGGTCACCAGGATCTGGTGGCAAGCCACCTCACTGGCCCTAATATAATTCTGAAATGTACCCATCTTGTATTGAAAGGTCTTGTACTCTCCTGTACTCTTTTGTTATTTGGATATATAATTTTGGGTTTTTTTTTGTTTGTTTGTTTTGTTTTTTTGAGACAGGGGTTCTCTGTGTAACAGCTCTAGCTGTCCTGGAACTCACTTTGTAGACCAGGCTGGCCTTGAGCTCAGAGATCTGGCCTCCCAAGTGTTAGGATGGAAATTGCGCCCCATCATGACCAGCTCTTGAGTGTATTGTGACATGTCTCCATGTTGGCTGTTTCCACTTCTGGGCTGCAGAAGGAATGAGTTATGTATATCTCTGCACAGACCTTTCTAGTCCACGAGAGGGATGCCCCTAGAGTCTGCTAGGGAAGATGATTCTGGCCTCAGATGCATGCCTAACTTCACCTTTGCAGGATATCAGAACTGCTTCCCAGCCTCCCCTTCCCCAGCCAGTGGCATCCTTGTCAGTTAGATCAATGGTATGCTGTGTAAGATCATTGCTGTATGTTGTTGTCCATGGGTGTGACCGGTGAGGATGAAAATCTTTCTGCTTGCCATTACCTCAGGCTCCTCTCTGCCCAGTGCCTCTGGGGAGCTGGGATCCATCCATTCAATTAGTTCTTTTACTTCTTGTTAACCTGAAGTTGTTGTCCTAGATCCCAAGTGTTTGTTGATTGCCTGCATTGATAATATCATTTTTTCCTGGACTGCTTGGGTAGTATAATGGTTAATCTCCATTGCCAACTCAATGCGATCTAGAATTGTGTAGAAAATGGGCTCTGGGTATGTGGATGAGGGACTGTTACATGGGGTGGGAAGACCCATCCATTGTGTGTGACATCATGCCCTGGGCTGGGATCCTGAAGAAAAGGAGAAAGTGAGCTGAACACATGTATTGGTCACACACTCTGCTTTCTGACTGGGAATGTGATGTTGATAGCTGCCTCAAATTCCTGCTGCTGGGACTTTCGTGTAATGGACTATTCCTGGATCTGTGAGCCAAATAAACCTTTCCTTCCTTAAACTGCTTTCGTCAAGAGTATTTTTATCACAGCGATGGGAAAAGTATCCGAGATAGGTAGCTTCTCATTATTTGTTCATCTGTTGACCCTGAAGTTCTTCATTTGGAAGTCAGTCTCACCAGCTTTTACTTTGTGCTTTGCCCTGAGGTGAGAGATTGCTACAAAAGATGGGCCCGTTTCTCCTGAGCTCTTGAAGACATCCTGCCAGGTTTTCTAGGAAATAGGAGCCTTTATTTTTCACTTTTAGCTTGTTAAAGGTTGTGCCCTGAATGGAGCTTTGCCCATCTTCTCTCTAGACCTTACCAATAAATAAACGCCAGGATTCTGAAAGCTCTGGTGTACCAGGTTCACTTGGATGTTCCTCATCTTCCTGTAGAACCCAAACAACACAGAGTAGGGAATCTATTGTGCTGACAAGCCCACACAAGCCTTTCTGGAGCTCCTGGCACCAGCTCTTTGTCACAGGTCTTGGTGGGTACTGACCATTGTGGATGAGGTCCCCAGAAAGGAGGCCAGGGCAGCCTGGTGGAGGAATTGGCATCAAGGATTGCGGTGGTGACTGGGAAAATGGACAGAAGGAGGGAGGCATCTTGGGGTCACTGGGGTGCTGTGGCTTTTGGGTTTGCTGGTATGGCTGTATCTCACATGGTGTCCTAGTTGGACTTCTGGGTGGGGCATGGACTTCGGCTTTGGCATTTCACTTATAAGTATGTGACTTTGGGCAGTAGCTAGTTGGTGGGAGCCTGTATAGCTTGTCTGGGTGCTCAGATAGCTTGCATGGTCTGTTATGGGGCTTCCGGTCCAGGGGCACATTGGAAGGTTTTCCTTTTTTTAACCATGGCACTCTTGGTGCCTGATGCTCCTTGGCATGACTAGTGCCTGGTCTCTAGAGTGTCTTGTATGTAGCTAATATTGTTTACTAGAAGGTTTTTTTCCCTTCTCAATCCTTGGGACTACCAAGGTCTGACTTGTTCCCAGAATAGCCAGCAGGGGGTGCTGCAGGACTAGGGCCTGTCCCAGTGACTGGCTTCTCATGTCCTAAGGGGTTCTTGACCTGTTTGTTATAAGAAGAGAAACCAAAATAGAAGCGATAAATGCCACTAAGGGACTGCCAGGCCAGGTTCCCCGGAAACTGGTGGCCTTGAGTGCCCACCCAGGATCCTCTTTTGTTTCAGGCACTCACTGGGTATCTAGGTGAGTTTAGTCTGGTCCTTTCTCATGTAACTCCCTCCTGTTGAACATGGCTTTAGAAGCTGGCCCAGATATAGTAGTGGCAGTATAATTTACTGTCTCTGGCCCTGATGTGTGCTGCCTGGTCTTGGTTCAGGCCCTGGTGGTCATGCAGGTACCCTTTCTAACCAGAAGTACTCACAAATAGCCAGTGATGGAGTACAACCTCCATCTGTGGAAATCACTCCCTGGTTTCAGAGTTTAGATCTCAGTGGGGGGCAGAGGGCACCACAGGAAGATGTCTGCATGCGGTTTTGAACCTGGCAAGGTTAAGATGCTGCAGGGAGCTTCCCTGGAGTCATATTATCTGGGCTTGACTGAGATCTGGGAAGCTGTTTCCACAGGGAGCTGATCCTGCGGGGACCGGCTAATCCCTAAGTAAAGGGCTGCTGGAGAAACTTTCCCGTCATTAGGATACCTCAGTCCCAGGCAGGCCACCCTTGTTCTTCTGCAACATCTGCCCATTTCCTGGTGGCCTGTGAGCTACTCTAGGAAGCCCTCACTCCTCTTTCATCTGACACCACCACACCCATGTCCTTAAGCTGACTGTCCAAGCTGCTCCTGATCCTGGCCTTAGCTAGGATAATGCCTGGGTACAAGGATCTATTTGGTTTATGAGCTTGCTGCTGTCATTAGTTTCTGGGTAGCCCTTCCTCTCTACTGCCTGGCACCTCCAGCAGGACAGATCTGTTACCTGACTAGCCCCTGTCAAGACTGACCAGGGTCTCAGAACTTACTCTCACCATCTCTTTGGGGCCAAGCAGGCTTTCTCAGCTCCTTCCGTTAGGTTTTCATAGTATCCCCTAGGGTTCACAATAGCCTATTACCAATGGAACTGCCACAGGGACTGGGTCCCCTGGAGCCACACTCTAGGCTGTGCTGGCTGGCACCTGGTGCAGGAACTAGCCCAGTCCCGAAGCTCTCTGTCTGTGAGACGAGTCCTCCAGGCTATCACCCAGCCTCTAGTGGCTGCTCATCCTCATGGTGTAGTGCTGTCCTCCATGACATCAGCCTATGTACCCGCTGGGCCCACTCTGCCCATTGGTCTTGGGTGTCTGCTGTTATCTAGGGCCTAGACAGACCACATACAAGCTTTTTTTTGGGGCTGTAGAATGGCCAAGTTATTTGCTATGCTGTTTGGTGGTGGGAAGTTGTCCCCTCTTAGGGTCCCTACCTCTGTGTATACAGGCATATGTGTGGGTGGAGCCATAGATATCCTTGGGGTTTAGTCCTTGGCAACTGTCCATCTTGTTATTTTGATATAGGGTATTTTACTGGGATGTTGGCTAGGCTGGCTAATAAGCTCCATGGACATGTCTATTTCCACCTCCCCAGTACTGGGATTACAAACCCTCACCACAAACTTCTCATGTGAATGCTGAGAGTTGAACTCTGATCCTCATGCTTGAACAGAAAGAACCTTATCAACTGAGCCATTTTCCCAAGCTGTTTTCTTCATTTGTAAAGCAGAACCAACCATCTGAACTTCTTAGGAGTGGGGTGCAGAGCACAGCTATTGAGGGCAGCCAGCATCACTGTAATTAACCACCACGGCTGCCCTGCATCAGTGACCGCACAAGCCAATGAGAAAGGTGGTAGTCCTGGATGGTCTTGGGAGAGAGGCTAGACAGTACCCACAGAGGGCGGGCCAGTCCCTTCAGCTATCATCATCAGCTTCTCACTTATTTCCTTTGTAAGTCCTGCTACCAATTTCCCTGCCAAAGCTGACTATTGGTATTTATCTTGTAGGCCTCTCCTGGGCCTCTTAGAGTCAGCCTGTGCCCTTAGGGGAAGATGGGTCAGAGAGTACCCTGCAGATGAATCAGTGGAACTTGCTATATCATACTGACCTGAATTAGTGGAATCTGTGCATACTGACCTGGAGTGGGTGAACATGGGGAGGTGGGGGCATGGGGAGAGATAAAACCTTCAGGCAGGGCTGAGGTGGAGAGAAGCTTTCTAGGACTGTGAGGTTGGAAGGCAAAGGGAAGAAGGGAATCACCACAGGTGAACTGTAATGGTTCACTGTAAGGCCAAAGAGGTCTGTCTGGGGAGGACATGATGGCTGATAGTGATTATGAACTTACAGGATCTAGACTCTCCTAGAAGACAAGGCTCTGGACAGTCAGTATAGATTAGCTCAGCCATTGGACAAGCATGTGAAAGATTATGTAGACTGGGCAATCGGGGAGGGAAGACCCACCTTGATTCTGGGTAGCACATGCCACACACTGGGTTCTAGATGGAATACAAAGGGCAAGTGAGCACTCACGTTCCTGACCATGGATGCAATGCACCAGCTGGGCTCCTACTGTTATGACTTTCCCACCATGATGGCCTGGAATCTCACATTGTGAGCCAAAGTAAACCCCTCCTTCCTTAAGTTGCCTTTCTCGGTTATTTTAACCATAGCAACAGGACAAGTAACCAATAAAGGGCTCGGGAGGGATCAAGAGAAGGTGTCCATGGGGCTCCAGAGGAGTGCCATTTCCTGGGTCAGACCTCCTCTGCTCCCTGCACACACCAAGGGAGGCAGACGCTTTCATTTTCCTTTCAGCCGTGTATTTTTAGTTAAAGACGCTCACAGTGAAATTAGTTTTCTGTTTCACAGTTGGTATTGAAAGCACAAAGGATTTCTCAGTGACTTACAGTCAAACATTTTATCTCCTTAAACAAAAGGCCCCTTGGGTTTTTACCATTGGTGACACGGGGACATGCAAAGGAGATTCCCACATAGGTAGGAGGGTGGGTGGACCAGAGACCCAGGTCTGTGTGTCTGTACCTTAGAGAGACCCAGGTCTGTGTGTCTGTACCTTAGATCTGAGCACATTTGTGTGGATGTCGGTTGCCCTACGTTCAGGGTTCTGTCAGGAGTTCTCCTTGGAGGAAGCAGTTTTGGGGTGATCCTGTGCATCCCCCCTCCTGGATTCCCACCCCATCGACATGCAGTGCAGGGTGGGGATCCAAGCACCCTCTCCCGTGTTCCCCATAAAGAACAGCGAGTTGAACTGACTTGAGAGAACCCTCCAATTGCTTGATTCCTGACCTTAATTTTAGGATGCCTTCCTGACTAAGGTGGTCACCACTGGCCACGTGCAGAGGTGCTGAGTATTACTGGAATTCTAAGGAGTCTTACCGTACTTGAAACAGGCCCTTGTTGGGCCTATCTCCATGGCCCTAAGTACCTCTAACCACAAAAACCAGCTAGTGGGCAGCCTAGGATCTGCCCTATACTTTATTCCTTCCAGAAAATCAACTCACACCCCTCAAGAGCTTATCCATGGAGTAAGGGGTCCCAGAAACAGTACAAGCAGGGACAGTGCTGGGTGGGGTCTTGGGAACAGCAGAATGGGGTTAGCACCATCATCATTGAAAACCTTCTATCCGAGGGGGCCCGGTAGTTCTATTCTCTTTTGTCGCTCCCCCCCTTAAAAGTTTATTCCTCCTCAACTTTCGTCCCAAAATGATTTTACCTGTGCATGTATATAGACATGAGGAAGGAGTGGGAGGGACCCCAGCATCTTTTGATGGCGCCAAGTTAAGCTACACACGAGCCACACACAGCACACAGGAACAAGGTTTGGCTCCATTCAGGGTATTTTATTTTCTTAAAGTAGACACTCTTTGACTTTTATATGCTCATCAGCTCTTCTCTCCCTCTGTACATCCCAACTCCATGGCTGCGATTCTGTACATTGACGTTAGACTCATGGGTACCAAACAAAGGGTTGAAAGGGATTTGGCAAGGGCTTTAGTGGTGCCATCCATCCCTTTGGCGACAGGGGTTCTGTATTTATACACTTCCAGGGCTCTTTCAAGACCAGTGCCTGTGGATCCCCCACCACCACCCGGGGTTAGAAGACCTGGAATGCAGGGTCCCAGCAAGGCTTCCTTCAGGCCACAACTCTGGCTGTGCCTTCACAGGAGTCTGAGCAGCTCCCAGCACACCTCAGGCTTGGAGTATTTGGGGACCCGGGAGTGTACCATCTTTTGCCTCCCCTTCCTTCATTTGGCAAAGCCATAGATAATTTACACTTTAAATACCAAGACATTTAGCTATTGTTCATTCGCTCCTAGGTAAAGAACCTTCTGTAAATACATCACATTTATTTTTCTTAAATAAAAACAAAGCAGAAAACGGCACCAATGACAAGAGGACGTTGCAGAGGCTTATGTACATTATGTCCCATGAGGCTGGCGTCGGGGAGCCATTTGCCCCAGAATTCTTTGGAGCTGAGGAGCAGAATCGTCCAGATGACAACTTCTATACTCAGCAAGCCAGACACAAAAAGGGACACCTGAAATGAAACGTATTTTGAAAATCTGCATTTTAAAAAAGAATATTTAATCACATCAGAAACTGTAGTTTTTGTTTTGTTTTGTTTTTCTGCGAAACATAAAATTTGGCCAAAAATAAAAATTAAAAAAAAAAAAAGATGCTAGAGAAGAAAAACCAGGTTTCCATTTATAAAAACATCAGACCAGCAGAAGGGAAGCTGGAAACCCAGCTGGCCTAGTTTGAAATAAATGATACCACTCATTTTCCTGGGTTAATTTTTGCTGCATATGTTTTAGCTGTTTAAAAAGAGCCACCAGTGGTTAGAGGTCCGATTCAATCAGTCACTTGTTTCCTCAGGTCCTAGGTATAGGACACATGTGGTGCAGAGTGGCTGAGTTGGGTGTAACTAGCAGGGAAGGTTCACACAGTCCCTGCTCCGGGCCTCTCTCCTGGTCAGTGGTAGTCCCCAGTCCAGAGCTCAGTTGGTGAGCTGGCCTTCTTCCAGGCAATGTGCACAACTGGCCGGACCTGGTCCCAGTCCTGCAGCCTCCCCCCCCCCCAGCAGTCCAATGTGAACCCCCATGCAGAGTGGGGCCAACTCAGGAAGGCAGAGTGAAGGGGGCGAATGGGTCCTGGATGAACTCATGACAGCAGCTCTTTAAGACTTCAGGAAACATTGACTCTGCCATCTTCAGGTGTGAATGTGTGCATGTGTGTCTGTGTCTACCTACCTAGCAATCTATCCAAATATAGTTATGTTTGCAGAAACGTAGGGCCATGAAGGCAGAGGCTGGGTGGGTGGGGGGAGTGGGACACATCCTTCAAGCCCCCTGTTTTCTGCCCCTGGGGTTGGGCCTCTCTAGCATGAGCTGGGGGTGTGTGTGACACCCCGTGGGTTTCACCACAGGCAAGCAGGCCATGCCTGGCTCCTCAGCAAAGGCCAATGTACTTGAGATTGTTTTGAATAATGACATCTGTCACCGCATCAAAAACAAACTGGATGTTACTGGTGTCGGTGGCACAGGTGAAGTGGGAATAGATCTCCTTGGTTTCCTTGTTGCGGTTTAGGTCCTCAAACTGACGCTGGATGTAGACGGCGGCCTCCTCATACGTGTTCTGACCCTTGTACTCTGGGAAGCAGACACTGAGAGGGATTCGCCGGATCTTCTCTGCCAGGAGGTCTTTCTTGTTCAGGAAGAGGATGAGCGAGGTGTTGATAAACCAGTTGTTGTTGCAGATGGAGTCAAACAGGCGTAGGCTTTCGGCCATTCGGCTCTGCAGTTGTGAGGAGGGAAGTGGTACTGTTAGTCTCGAAGTGAGCAGAGAGAGAGAGAACTTAGACCCACAGCCCTGCCAAGGGAGTGCCTCCTGAGACTGCCCACCTAGTGCTAACCCCTCTAACTCCTCCCGGGTAGCATCAGACTTCTGGTAGGACCCTGTCCTTCCTTCTTTAGGTTAGATCAGCCTTTACCCATCTCCCTCAGAAATAGCAGACAGTCTACTTCACCTTGAGTATCTAGTAGTTTCTTATCCTTTCAGGATCCTTCCTCTGGGTAGTGATGCTCCAATGGCCTCAGTATGTGGTATGGGGCTGGGGCAGTGCCCAGTCTAACCTCCTTGCGCCCTGGCAGTTCAGGACCCTCCATACTTACACTGAGGACCTGACATATTTCAAACAGTGCTAGCTCCCGGACCTCTCCACACCCATACTTGGAATGTGAGTTCTGCGTTTCACACAGTCTCCCCGAAACCTTAATTCTGCCATAGGGCACATGCAGAGGGGCAGCCTGTGCTTCTGTAAGCTGAATGGTTGCTGACATTGTACCTTGCACCTGTCCCTCTGCCCTCCTCCCCAACTGGCTTTACAGACTTGTATGCAGTAGATGACTGGCTGGCTGTGTTCTCTGAGCAGGAAGACTTGCGCATATAGAGTGAGGGTTGACATCCTGGGATAGAGTTGTGACTAAGTGACAAAGCATGGTCCTGGTCCCTCCCACTGTTTGCCTCTCTTCTTTTTTGAGGACATGTACAGTGACTTTGAGGACATGCATAGTGACTTTGGGCCTTAAGGGGCATTTCTGCCCCCCCCTACCTGGAACATGGACCAATCTCATTTCTGTAGTGAGTAACTGTCCATATCTGGAAGTTATACCCATCCCTTTCAGATAAAGTGAACAAGCCAAGTTCCTAGATAAATCTAAGCCAGTTTTACACCATCATCAATTGAGATACTGACAGTGAGTGAGGCTGGCATTGACAACATGGACACAGGGCATCAGCAGCATCCCCAATGATTACAGTGATAATGATGATGGTTCTGGCCCGAGGTTCTGCCTGTGCAGACCTCACACCACCCTATTTCCATCTTACTGATGGGGAAACTGAGGCACGGAGAGGTAAGAATTGTGCTTCAAGTCTCTCACCAGGAGCTATAGGCTTGCAGTCCCATGCAAGGAGTGGCCTGGGAGCAGAGTATCACACAGGAACCAGCTTTCCAGATCCCGTGTTCTCTGAGACACAGGCTTTGGCAGCACCTCTGCTAGAGGAAGCAGATGTGCAGAAAGGGGAGGGTGGACAGAAGTACCCATCATCATTATCCCGAGACCTGCCTACTCGGGAAAACTGTGCTTTGCAGATCCATTCTTTAGAGTTGATACAACCAATACAGAAGAAACTCTGAAAAGCAAGCAACCCTAGGTTTTGGCATGGTCTAAAGGGACCTTTCCACCGAGAATCAGGAAGCAGGATCCCAAGCCCAGCAACACAGGAGGGAACCAGACCTGGATGTGATGTTCTCCAAGTGAGATCAGTGGGTGGTGGTCTAGGAATGTTACATTCTACTGGGAGAACAATTAGCTCTAATGGATTCCTGGAAAATGCAGTATAAAGATGACTGTGGGAACTGAGCTGTCACTTCTCATAAAAATGATGTCATAATTGGGGCTTTTGCTTCTGACTCCAAATTCTGTATCAGATATGGCTATTAGCACATATTCTTCAATTCATTGAGCAGGCTTGCTGAGCATGTCCTGAGTGCCCGGAGGCCCCATCTCTCACCGCCAGATGGAGGAGGCTCAGAGCCTCGAGCCTTGACAGGGATACTGGAATCCATTCATGGGTGGACTTGGGGGGCTTCTCCTGGGCTGAAAGGAGGATGGGAAGCTCAGAGTGGGGAGGAGGGGGGATGGTTCCCTTAGCCCCAGTTGGTCACTTGTGATGACGGCAGAAGTGATTCCTGGACCCGGGTCAGCCCAGGACTGTTTAGAAAATGGGATGCAGCTTGTGGGCGGTGGTGGGAGGGGGACCGTCTAAAGGTGCTGTAATGGTGCACAGCTTCTGGCCAGGGATCAGTCTTCTTAGGGCGTTTGTGGGAGGAGTTCAATTGCAGGGACCTTTAGGGGTAGCAGTAGGTAAGGCCCAAAGACCATCCCTGAGACTGCCTCGGCTTTCTCTTCCTATTATTGTCTGAGTGCACTGTCGTCTCCTTTCTACCCCAGCTGTCTGAACTGCTTCCCTGCTGGTGCATCTCATAGACTTTGGGGACCTGGCATGACTAAACCTTGCATCTGTGACTCAAGACATCATGGAACCAGGCACCTAGCTCACACAGTGGCAGGTGGCAGTGGGGATAGGACTAGGTGTCTAGAAAACAGACTCTCCCTTCTCACATCCAGGTTTTTTTTTTTTTTTTTTTTTTTTTTTTTTTTGCTTTGCCATAGTTCAAGTTCAGGTTTTCTGGTGACCCCTTCCTATTTTTCTGAGGATGGCAGAACCATCGTCTCTTGGGAGATGATGTGCCACAAATCACACTTGTCCCCATGGTCCCATCTCCTGGGACCTGACCAGTGGGACTCAGAAAAGTCTGTAGGGGCACTGGTGGTGCATCTAGTCTGTAGGCTCACAGAGATATGGGGCTTCAGAGCAATGACCGTCCCTGAGCTAGCACAGGTGTTCCCCGTGCTAGCCACTTCCTTCTGTCCTCCAGAGATCCCCGATGCTGGGAGCGATGTCAAGTATGTGAGCACTGAAGCTCTGTAAAGTGGATAAGCACAACTGCCCTGGGAGCCAATCAGGATGGTTGGTTAGAAGGCACAGCATGGTCAGAGTAGCTCTAGCACATGACCCCTCTCAATGTGCGGCCTGGCAAGTAAGGCAGGTACCACGTCCTGCAAGAGGCTCTGTGACTGCCTGTGGCTCCCTGGTAGAGACAGGACAAAGAACCACAGGTGATCACAATCAAGACCCTGTCCACATGAAGATGAGCACAGGATCCAGTGGCCAGGAAGGGGACTTGCACTTGGCTCCCAAAGAGCAACCATAGAGGTGATGGTGGGAACTCTGATTTGCTGCCCACAGATGGGCTCAATGCCCTTAGACTCAGTTTCACAGTGGTGGCCACAGTCTTGGAGACTCGTGTGCACTGAGGCACCCTGCTAACTCAAATCACCGTCATTGGAGGAGCCATGCTATTCCAGGCTGTAACTCTAGAAGCCATGCAATGCAAGGGTGAGAATGGGAGGGCTGAAGTTGGCCTTTTGCCTGATCTCCGGGCTTTGCCACTGAAGCACCCCTCATCCATTCACGTTCTGCTTTTCTTGTAGGACATCACCTCAGGCCCCTTCTTCTGGGAGGCTGCTGCCTATCTCCCTAAACCACATCTGGCTATGTCCTAGTCAGTCTGTGGGGTATCTCTCCCTGTTGGTTCTCCATTCTTATCTGTTCGCCTTCATGGGTCACAGCTGCTTCTAGAGGTGGCACGGTGGGGACTTATTACCCCCTAGTCAGGTAGCAACAAGTCCACTAGCCCAACACAACATATGTTCTTTTGATCCTGGAATCTGAGGAGCTGCCAGCAAGCAAGTCACCAGCCTACTTGTTGGGGTAGAATAGGAGTGGGGAGGCTTTCTCCTTTCACACAGGGACTGAGCCCCAGGGTGGTATTGATTTGCCAGAGCTAGGTAAATAACCATAATATTCTCTTCTGGCATGACATCCCATTACCTTTACCTCTCCAGCCACCAATGGTGCAGCAACTGTGCAGGCACACGTGCTGTGGTCAGTAGTTGCTATGAGGCCAGCCACGGCATCACCTCTCAGCTTTGAAGGGTTCTTCCACTATGGAAACTGACATTTCCAGGAGGCTGGGGGCTCATCTGAACATTGGTTTATATAAATAACATCAAGCATATGACTCTGACAGCAGGCTGTACAGTGTGGGAATGTGGGAATCTTGCTGCCTGGTGGTAGGAACCAGTGATCTGTAACAAGCCACGTCAGCCACATCGTGGCTGTCCCCAGGGTGGGTTGCTACAGCTGCATTTTGCATATCTGTTTAGATGGCTCTAAATGTGCTCAACGCCACATAACCTCTTTTACCCCAGGGTGGTGCTTGCTTCCACTTGGATTTCTTACAATGGGGTGGGGAGCTTATGGCACATTCCTAAGGACCTTCAAACATGCTGGCCTGAGAATCCTGGGGTCTCCTTTCCCAGTACCGCCTCTAGGGGCCAGTACCTGTGATAGCCCAAGCAGGACTGAATCCTAGAATGATTGTTTCTTCAGGGAGACCAGATGCCAGAGTTTATGTCAGGTTAGCCATTTGGTTTCCTTTCAGTACACCTGGTGACACACAGTGGTAGATTTTCCTGGTTATGCATACAAGGTCTGAGGCTCATTTTTAACTTCACCCTCCTATAGGCACTGGCTGAACTTCTAAGGATGATCTGGACCTTTGTGATGGGCAATCTCCCACTCTGTTCCTACCTGAGTTAAAATGCTCACTTGGAACCTAATGTCCCACACGGGCCCAGCCCTACTACTCAAAACACCATTCTCCCTTGTCAGTGCCTCACACCCTTCACCTGTGATGAGAGGTTGAGGTCGGCAGCTCCCAAAGATGAAATTAAAAAAAAAAAAAACCCAAAACAATCAAACATGGATACACATATAACCTGGAGTTCATGTGGGTCCTAAGTCCTTTACCTACGTCAGAGCCCTTGGTTTCCCACTGGTACATGTCCAGATGTGCCTGACCAAATACCTCACCACACAGGGCCCAGTGTTGGGTTTGCATTTGACCACTGCCTTCCTTCCACATAAAAGAATAAACAGCTTTGCTGCCACAGCCATAAAGTTCTTGTACTGGCTGGCTTTGTAAGTCAACTTGACAAGCTAGAATCAGAGGGGAAGGAGCCTCAGTCAAGGAAATGCCTCCATGAGATCCAGCTATAAGGCATTTTCTCAATTAGCGATCAATGGAGGAGAGCCCAGCCCACGTGGGTGGTACCATCCCTGGGCTGGTGGTCCTGGGTTCTATAAGAAAGCAGGCTGAGCAAGCCAGGGGAAGCAAGCCAGTAAGCAGCACCCTCCATGGCCTGCTCCAGCTCCTGACTCCAGGTTCCAGTCCTGCCTGAGTTTCTGTCCTGACTTCCTCCAATGAAGGTCTATGACCTGGAAGTGTAAGCCTAATAAACCCTTCCCTTCTCCGACTTGGCTTCTGGTCATGGTGTTTTGTCACAGCAATAGAAACCCTAGCAAAGACAGTTGTCAAGATGAATCATCATGTTTTATGTCAAGTAACTGGGCTTTGGTTTCCTCTTAGAACTGAAGAGATACCCCGATCCTTGGGAGGCAGGATTGCCATTTGGAGGCCAGCCTGGGCTACATAGCAAGACTCTTGTCTAAAGAAAAATATAAGGCAGCTGGGCATTGGTGGTGCATGCCTTTAATCCCAGGAAGCAGAGGCAGGCAGATCTGTGTGAGTTCGAGGCTAGCCTGGTCTACAGAGCTAGTTCTGGGACAGGCTCCAAGTAATACAGAGAAACTCTGTCCTAAAAAACAAAACAAAACAAAACAAAACAACAACAACAAAAAAACAAAAAACAAAAAGAAAAAGAAAAAAGAAAAATATAAGGCTTCAACTCCCCCCCCCAAAAAAAAACCATCCACTGAATCAGGCATCAGTGAAAAGAGCAGTACAGCTGTTCTCACCCCCTGACCTAAGGAGTAGTTTCTCTTGTGAGGGTTCTGTGTGTGCAGAAAAGAAGGGCACAGCTGATGCTTGATGCCTGGGGATGCCCTGTGGTCACTCCTCCAGGGCCCACACCCACTTGGTGAATCTCTGCCTTGGAAGCCACCAATCAATCACCCCTACCCCAGAGTGGTGGTAGCATAGGCCTTTTCTTCACGGGGATGCTCTCCCTATCGGGATTCCCAAGAACCCTTCTTGGGGACCCAGTATATCCCAGCTTCCTGTGGCTTTCCAGCTGCACATAGTAGTCCTTCAGATATTGGTCCAGCCTAATTCTATCCCAACCCATCCCCCCATTCTTGTAAACATTCCTATATCGGATATCTCTAGTTCATTTAGTGCATGGTCACACTAGTTTGGGGAAGCCATGCATAAACATCTACTCAGGCTTAACATGTGTTACTATTATTATTATTGTTAAATAGGAATTTCACCACTTTCTGTGGCCATGCCTCCCCTTCTATGCTGTGGAATTACTGCTACTGGTTGTGGGGTGAGCAAAGGAGCTAGGGTATATTATTCATGGACTTGTCTGGTTCCCTTGTTCCACCCACAAGGCCCAGGGTGAAGCTTGCTTCATTAACATCTTGCCCAACTAGGGGCCTCAAACCAAATGTAGGCAAGGTCAGGGTTTCAGTTCTTTCTGGTACCAATATGAACCCTGGGCATGAGTGATCTGGAACCCCTAGCTGGGGTGGCTGTAGTTCCATCCCCCAAAACACACACAGCCCTCTCTCTGGAGAGGAACCTTCTAGGTGGTGGGATGGGTGGGCAGAATGAAATGACAGGGATGAGAAGGGGCAAAAATCCCTCTCCTGCCAATCACCAGGAATGGTAGCCCACTTCTAAGACAGCACATGTAACTGCATCTCCAAAACAGAGTGGCTGAGGGCTGGAGTAGGACAGACAGCTCAGCCCCTGTACCCAGGTCACTGCTAGGGGCTGGCATTTTTGCCAACAGTGAGGATGAAATAAGCGACACAGGCTTGGGAAAACGGGCCGTTTGAGCTTTGTGGTTGAGGGGTCTGTTAGTGTGCTGTGAGGGGAGGGATGTGGACAGGGACATGGTGTCAGGAGCAGCTGTGTGGGGAAACAGAGCTTGCCCTGCCCTGGGCTACAGTTTTCCTCACCCGTAGGTCAAATTAGTTCTGGTGTAGTATGGGAAGTCCAAGTCAGCCAGCCAGCTTGTGGTAGACCAACCCAGTTTTGTTTTGTTTTGGTTTTTTTTTCATGGAATTATGAATCCAGCTTTTTACCCTACAAGCAGAGCTGGTCTGGGTCATGAATGAGCTCCACTCACCACACTGTCAATCCCGTAGAGGAATTAGCAGGCCTGACCCAGGCAGCCCAACAGACTGCCAGTCTTGGGGGGCAGTGCCCAGATGGGAGGGACTTTCAGGTTTTACTGGATTCAAACTGGTGCTCTTCAGAGTGACAGTAAGTTCCCCAGACTTCCACTACAGGGAAAACTTGGGAAGGCCAGTGTGAGGGGCTGTCTACTCAATGGCAGTATGGCTTGAAGTTCATAAGAGCTGCTGACACAGCCCCTACCCCCCATGGTGAAGGCCTCAGTCAGTGCTAGAAGTAGCCCACTCAGCTCTGGGGACTCCAAGTGTGTAACTACCCCCATGTCTCCAGTCCTCCCCAAACAGATGTGCAGGCTTGGACTGTCAGACTCTCGACAGTCCCCATCCTGGCCTTTTCTGGATGCAGTTGTGTTCCTGTCTCTACTAGGACCCGCTTAGCCTCTAGCCTATGCTGTTATCTCCAGAGGTGTCTTCCAGTTCCACACAGCTCTACCCAGGGTGCCTGACCATGTCTCAGTATCTTTCTCTCCCTCAGTCTAGACTGCAGGCCCCTTGCCCTTGGCGTCAATGGTTGTGAGCATCTAGCCACATATCCTGCCTTATGGTTTGGATGCACGATGTCTCCCATAGGCTCAGGGGTTTGAACACTTGGACCTCAGCTGGCAGTGCCATTTGGGAAGGTTGCCAAACCATTTGGCATGGAGCCTCAGTGGATGGAGTGGATCCCGAGGGATGGACCTCCCTCTGCTTTCTCTTTATGTTTTCCTTCCTGGGTGTGGATACAATGTGACCAGTCAGCCTCTGGTTCCTGGCACCATACCCTTTTTGCTTACTGCCATATCTTCTGCCATGGCCCACCATGGCGGACTGTGTCCCTTGGGAACTGTAAGCCAAACCAGACCTTTTCCCCCATAGATTGCTCTTGCTGGAGTATTTTATGAGAGCCACAGTAAAAGAAGCTGAGGTATTGCCTCCGTCTGCCATGCTCTGTGATCAGAAGACTCTGGTTTAGAAATGACCAGGTTAGATCTGAAACAGTACACTGTGGTTGGGACCTGGGACCATTACAGGGGCTGTCACTAAGACCAGTTGCTGAGAAGCTTCTGTTGGGCATGACTGCTGGCTTCTTGGAGGAGAGGGCCTGAATATGTCTGGTGAGTGCTCCGAGCAACATTTCCTTCTCCACCACTGTGCTCCAAGACCCTGTGTTTGTCACTACCTACATCCCAGATCATAGTGCTTGCCTTAGTGAAACAGAAAACTCATCTTGGACCCTCAACTGACCTGGACTGGATTGTGTTTCTGAGAAGTCACTAAACCTGTCACCTCTTCTGAGACCTATCTCCAGGCCCCATGACAACCTCTTAGATGCCAGGCTTGTCAGCTGGGCCCTGCCTCAGACCCTTGAGGCTTTTCAGGGTGCCGGGGTCTTCTTTCATGACTGACTAGTACATTTGCTCACTTGCTGGTCTGACGATCTGTGGCTGCATTTCCTATATGGTAGCTGGCTGGTTCTGCCTCTCTCCTGCTTTAAAGCCATGGGGGAGGTTACTAACCATGCTCTGGTGGCTTCAAGGAGCTCAGAGCACAGGAGGAACAAGGCGAGAGACACTGAGGGGAAGCCAGCGGAACCCTAAGTAGGCATCATGACACTTCCTCCTTGGCAGTAAGATGCAGTTGGGGAGGTATCAGTCATTTGCCTGGGGCCCAGATGCTTGGTTCTCCCCAGACAGTGCCAGCTACTGGCGGCTGGCTTCTCCATTCCATCCCATCTTCTCGGTGAAGTGGCTCCCAGCGGGCAGTGCATGGATGGAATGCCAGCTAACCCTAACAGAGACAAGGCAGCTGTGCCTCTGGCCCTGCTGCTCACAGGGACGCTCCCAGGCAAACTGGGCACACCAGCTGTGGGAGCCCCTTGGGCCCTTCTCAGCACTGAACTGCTGGAGGGTGGTAACTGCAGCTGTCACACAGGGCCAGATGCCCCTCCCTCTGTTCAGTTTAGCACCCAGACTCTCAGTAGATGGATTGCTGTTTCCATGACAACTGGTGAGGCCGCCTCCACCCTCCGTCTCACACAGCAATAAAGACCAAAGAAGGGAGGAGGCTGCACATCTTAGCCCAATATATCCACTTGAGGAGTAGTAGAAGGCGGGCCTTTGGGAATTGGGGGACCTGATTCTCCCATGATCCCTTTGAGGGAGCTCTCTTGGCTCACTCTGGCCTGAGGAACAGGCCAGGAGGTTGTTAAGATGGAGGTGTCCTCTGGTGACATGCTCTACATAGGCGTACCCATGGGTGGGGAGGCCCACCCTTCATTCACATCAGAAAAGCGACACAGGTCCAGGGAGAGGAGTTGTGATGGGGGGGGGTGGGGGTGCCCTTGAAGCATTCCTACTTTAACAAACCACTACAACAATCCTCCGCCTACCAGCTCCCTACCCCTCTGTACCAAGGAGAGTCCCGTATGGATTGGATCACCTTCAGGCTTGGTCATGGATATTGGCCTTGGGGGAACTGGAATGTATCTGGAGAGAGAAGATGCCTGGGGGACTTATTTCCAGTCCAATCTGGTTAGCACTCTTTTCTTCTTCCTGCAAACTTAAACACTGCACTGCTTCAACAACCTGGAGAATTGGATTAGGGAGGCTAATGATTCGGCAAGCCCTATTGCCTGGGAGCCTGTCTGTAGGGACAGCACAGAGCCAGGCCAGTCCGTGAAGGAGCAAGGGCTAGACTGGAACTAGGGGAGGGCTGCTGCTTATCTACATTCTGGGTCCCACTTGTGCTCGGAGCCCTCTCCCTCAGGATGGCTGCTTCCACACAACTGTTCACACACCTCACCTACTCACCAAACCTGGGCATTGCAATCTGCCGGTGCTCAGGGTACTGGAGCAGATGGCACAGCCTGGCCTACCGTTCTGGCTCCAAGGGCCTGGCTCACAGCCCCTATTCCCATTTTGTCTGCCCACCACTTGCTTGGCTCTACACACTACCATATTTTTGTCTTTGGGATCTGTCACAGCTTTCCCAAGTAGAGACCCTGCCTACCCTTGCATCACGGGTCTTTTTCATTCAGTTCAATATTCCACTTATGGCTTTCGTTCTTAGGGCTTTGAACGCTATATGGGGAGGAACCTGGAAGAGTAGGATCTAGTCCCTGCTTGAGGGACAGAGAGGAACAATAAGCAAAATCCACTTCAGAGACTTGAGACCTTCAGAGATGAACAAGAGGATATACTACCAGCTCTCCAGAAAGACAGGAAACAAATGCTGTGTGTGGCTAGCTAGGCAACAGCACACCAATGGGGCGTGGCTAGCAATGAGGACCATGCCTGGGCTGGGGTGGCAGTGCAAACATGACCCCTTGGGAGCTATCAAGAGCCTCTGGTGAGGACCTTGTGTGTGCCTTGTGAGCATTCTCCAGACGCTTTCATCTCTGGTCAACACATTTCCTTCCTCATCCATGTGCCCACGTCACCCCGAGTGGCCTTGGCCATAATGTCTTTCTGCATGCTTTGCTCTTCCTCTGTCTGGGTGCATACAGTTGGCCGGCTTACTGAATCCCACCTCTAAAGTTTCTACAGGTCCTAACCTCAACCTCTTAGCACTAGGATGCTGTTTGTAGCACCATTTGGACCATGTTCTTGCCGGGGCTCACCATTTGCCCACATTCATGACTGTCTTGGGACCTGCTCTCCTTAACCTGGGGCAATCTTCAGACAGGGCCAGATGGCATTTGGAGTAGCAGCTATGTTGCAGGTGGGGGTGAGGGTAGACTAGGATGAAAGGAAGCTTGGGTGATTGGATGCCCACTCTGTGCCCCTACTCTTGGGTATGGGGTACAGATGACCGAGGTAGTATCAGGAGAAGCCCCAACATTTCTGTGAGGATACCTAGGTTGTATTTTGGGGAAGTGACAGGTACCCAAATGAGGCTTTGAAGAGTGGGACCAGGACTTCTGGTCTGTAGCAGCCTAGCTTCCTAGTGACAGGTGCTCAGAGGATTGGTCAGCAGGAGACTAGAAGGGTGCCCGTTAAGGCATTCAGCCTTAAATGACTGGGAACTGTCTGGCCCCATATCTTGGTGGATGAAGTCTTGGGTCTTGTATTTGTGAATTAACACTCTCTGTTCAGTCCCCTGGGCTCTGTGAACAGATGTTCACAGATGTGTCTGGGATCCTCTTTTTGGGTGTCCTGTGCATCCTGCTTGCAAACCTGTACGGATCAGATGCCCAGCCCAGCTGCAGCCCCCACCTGCAGGCCAATAGCCCTGAACCCACAGAAGCCACTTTGACCCAGTGCCACAGGAGGGTTAGCCATTTTACAACTTATAAAGTCAGATATTCTGGATGTCTAGTTTTCACCAGCCTTCCTGTCCTCCGCTCTATTCTCATCCAATCTCCTTTACTGTAACCTCTTCTCCCAGATGCTGCCTGTCCCCACAGAGGGCTGGTTGGCTGTTACCTAGGCAAACTAGGGTAGACCTACCTACTTTACAGAGTACTGTAGCAGAAGCTCTTTCTCAGCAGCAAACACGATTTCTCTGGGTTGGAGGCTGGGGCAGGGATATAATCCAAGCAAGTCCAGAAGTCAAGCTTTGCTTACCCACGTCCCTCCCAGTGCCCAGTGACAAGTGCAATGTTCACAGAACAGTACACGCAATGCCTGCCACTTCAAACAGCAAAGACTGTTTAAACAAGATAAGAGGCTGTGGGTAAGGCTATACCTCAGGCTCTAATAACAAGGGACACTCTCATCCTGAATCTGCCAGGAACAGCAGGGACGACTATTTCCTGCCACACATAGCTGGTGAGCCTCTGGCCATCTCCTGTTTATCCATATAATGTGGAGGGGGCTGGGGTAGCCCTAAATGGTAAAAATAGAAGCCACCACTCAATCTTGCCCAGTCCCTGGGTAGTGGACAGCAAAGGTCCTCCCTGGGATCTATAGATTCAGAGGCCCCTGACTTTGCAACCAGGGAAATATTTGTGCTTGGAACCCAAGTTTCATTTGTGTGGTGGGGGCTAGACTAAGGGCTCACAGGCTACATGAGCTGCACTCCCAGAGATTCCTCTCTACATCCTTCTGCATGGAGAGCCCAGAGTCCAGGATGTACCGTGTGACTTGTCCTAGATCCCCAGGAGTTGGAGGAAGGGCATGGGAGATCAGAGTTGTACTGTTGGGTCAGCTTGGACCTGGGCCATCCAGATGGATACAGGTGGCCATATGACACACTAGGATGACTGCCAGGCCACAGCCCTACCAACCCGCAGGCCCCACTTAGCTAGAGAGAGGTGCCTATGGTACCTGTTTGATTTTTAACTTACCTCTCTAGGGGTATGGGTATATCCATCAGACATTGCCATGTTCAGTCAGTGACCTCTCAGCAGTAGGCCTAGTACCCTGTAAAGTCACTCTATTCTGCCTTTTGCTTTGAGTGGATCTCAGAACCAATGACAGATACGTTCTCAGGGACTGGTGACTCTTTCTGTCTTGGCTGTCATGTCCCAGGGGAGGAAGAACCCCGCAGTATGACATTGGCTGTGGGCATTATATACACAGAGGTTGTGACTTGGGAATGTTCTAAGAGTCCTAGGTCTGGAATAGAGAACAAGATGCTAGGTACATTGACTCTGGGAGGAGTTGGAACACCAAGTCCTGTTCCACTGTCCATGCCCAGTAGGCCAGCAGCACTGGGGGTGGAGGCAGGAATGGAACTCAGGCTGTGGCTCCTGGTCCAGCTTACAGGTCCTCCTACCTGGCAGGGAGGCGCCATCCCTTCCACAGTCCTAGTCTGCCTTTGCTTCTGCTGAGTTAAGAACCAATCTCCTCTTTGCTTCTGTGTTAAATCTTGCTGGCTGGATATAAGTCACTCCCCCCTCCACCCATTGCCCTGTTGCCAGTCACTAACAGGAAATTAATGGACACCAGGAAGCAAGTATCTTATAGACTGGGGGCTGTCAATAAAGATGCAGGCCTGAGAAGCAAACTCATGTAAAGCCCGTCCTGTTTGTTCTCCAGGGGATACCTGGGACTTACAGCTCAACACATCACCTGGACCATTCAGTAGGTACATGCTTAGCAGCAGAGACAGCCCTCAACACCTCTGTAGGCACCAACACTTGTGAAATCCTTCACAAGTAGGACTGGGCCGTTCCTTTGAGGAACAAGGGAAACTGGGGGTAAAGAGATCTCAGTGGGAAATGTTTGCTTATGGCCTATAGGATGGATTTCATCAATGCTCATCCTTTATAAGGAAAAAAAAGTGTACTTTAGGTCACCTGATGTCACCTGCAGGATACTGGGGCAGGGGGATGCTGCAGCACGCTCAGCTCTATCTCATCACAAGTTAAAGTGACAGCTTCTTGGAGAAGAATAAACATGGCAGTCACAGAAACCAGATGTAACTTACTTTCTGGGTCTCTGGTAATACCAGAGCAGGGGCCTGGGGCCTGGGACAGTTTGCTCCTGACTCAAGCATCCATTGCTACAGCATCCATTCAGGGTATCCTTCCCTGAATGCAGGAGTTGCCCAGCTCTAGTGGCAGTGAATTGGTAGGAGACCTCAACTTATTTATTTTTCTTACTTCATCTATTAATTTTATATCCCTGCTGCTCCCCCCCCGCCCTCTGCTGCATCCTCCCATCCAAAGTCCCTCTCTCCCTAAGCCTGCAACCCCCCTCTCCTCAATCCCCTCCTCTTCTGTCTCCATCCAGGAAAGGGCAGGTGTCCCATGAGTGTCAACAAAACACAGCATATCAAGTTGCAGTAAGACTAAGCACCTCCCCATGTATTAAGGCTGGGCAAGGTGACCCAGTATGAGGAGTGGGGTCCCAAAAGCCAGCAAAAGAGTCAGAGACAGCCCCTGTTCCAGCTGTTAAGAGAACCAAGCTACACAACTGTAACATATATGCAGAGTGCCTAGGTCAGTCCCATGCAGGTTCCCTGGTTGTTGGTTCAGTCTCTGTAAGCCTGACTCCAGGTTAGTGACAGTATGGGCCTTCCTGTGGTGTCCTTGAGCCACTTTAAAGAGACCTCAACTGTAAACCTGTCTCTGGAGGAACTGCTGGAGCACACAGCAGCATGAAAGTACTAAGGACAAGGCCTCCTGCCTGTCCCGATTACTTGCTCTATACGAGGGAACAACTTTCACATTCTGGGCCAATGATTTAGTCTACACATAGGCAGAGTAGCCAGGTCATGCAGGAATTCTGATGCGTGGTAGAGTCACCTCCCAGCATTTACAGTGGCAAGGACTGTCATACTTATATTGGCCACAGACTGAGGGCTCCTGGAGTATCTGTTTTGTTTTCTCCCTGGTTAGGAAAGGTACCTGGGCCAACACTAGAGACTCTTTGCCTTCTGGACAGTGACCAAGGCTTGGATTTAAGGCCATGCCTTAGGATGTTATGGTTATATCATAGGCCACCACCTTCTCATTAGGCCATGAGCAACAATTAAAGAAAAGCAAAACAAAAGACAGGTGAGAAAAGAAAGCTCCCTTCATGTAATGTGGCTGCTATCATGGATGTGCTCCACAGTTCTTAGCATGTGACAATACTCATCCAACTCAGTGCCTTCTGAGCCCTCTTGGCTTGGTCACCAAACACCATTCTCATCCTGGTTTATTGGCAAGGCCCTGAACTCACACACTTTACCTGGAGGAACTCTCAGCCTTCAAGTTGTTTGTGTCAGGAAACACTTCATCCTGGTTGGTACCCAAATACCTAACCTACCTCCAATCCTGTCCATCCTGAGTTTAACTACTGTGTGATCCAATCCTTCCGGAGCAGGCAGTATTTTGGAAAGCAACAGAAATTCCAGAGTGCCACTAGGCATTCTAGGCAAAGGAATCACCACGATCCAATGGCAAGGCTGACACTCGAAAGTATTCTGGGATGGTATGGACATAAGTGGGCCAGGGAAAGACCTCCAATAGGGCCAGGGCAGAGAGGTCACTGATGACCCTCTACACTATGCAAGGTTGACAGTATGGATTCCCTGGCAACAGGGCCCAGGGCAGAGCAGGCACTGCACATGGCAAGGACAGTCTCATAGTCCAGGCATTGGCTCTACTAAGCCCAGGCTGGGTCACTTGGAGCCTCCTGCCATGCTATAGGCATGAGTTATAGCAGGCAATGACCATGACTTTCTGTGCTGAGACTTTAAATGGTCCATGGCCATGTTAAAGCAAAGCGTTACATTCAGGCTTTCCATCCACATCTTTTCCAGGCACCTGTATCACTTTCAGTCACAAAGGTAGGTTAAACTTGTCTACACTAAGGCTATCCTAGAGCCAGGGGCAGCATCCACTCCACTGCCATATTCTGGCCTCCTATCTTTGGATAGGTGAGCCTCAAAGAGAGGAAGGAGCTCTACCTGGAGCTCCTGGCTAGCCTGAATTTGTTCTCTGCCCGATTCGAAGCATGCCCAGGGAGAAGCAGCGCCTATCATTATGCCCCCATGAACCATGGGTGTCTCCTTTAGAAATCCAGGGAGCCCCACAGAAGGGCAAAGAAGGGACTGTCCTCTGTCAGTACAGAAACCTTTCTGCTCAGTAGGGTGGACCTAAGTATCCTGACCATTCAACACCTTCTCTTCTGTCATTCAAGGCCAATCAAGGAACTCTATTGGGTGTGACAGACCTAATGCCTACCCTGATCATCAGTAGCCCCTGCCTCAAGGCAGGGAGACTCCCCAGAGCTTTCCTTCACCACCTTGGAGTCTGTTCTTGTTAAGTGGACAAACTGTTTTTCAGTTCTTGGGTTATACAAATTCCTTAGAATAATAACAATCTGAGAATAATCTGTGTCTTAAAACCTAGGGCTGTTCTGATGTATAAATAATGGGCAGGACTAATGTGTCCAGGAAATTAATTACTCACTGGCCAAGATAGTGAGTGGATGGGAGGCAGAAGCTACTTCGCTTTGAGTATCCTGGAATAGCTCAGAACAAGGCATCTTTGCGCGTATACAGCCTGGGAGTTGAAGCCACACCATCCCTGGCTCCGCATCACAGCATATTTGGACTACACCTCTCGTCCCTGGCAGGGCTAGGACTAGATGCAATGCTTGGGACTTCGTGCAAGGACTTTATGCCTGCTAC
Organism: Phodopus roborovskii; assembly: GCF_943737965.1. Taxonomy (NCBI): domain Eukaryota; kingdom Metazoa; phylum Chordata; class Mammalia; order Rodentia; family Cricetidae; genus Phodopus; species Phodopus roborovskii. The sequence continues at coordinate 21,141,973 of NW_026126434.1, read as the reverse complement.
AGTAGAGGGTGCCATCCACAGACAGAACTGTGCTGTCTACAGTCCCAAACAGCCTCTTGGTTTCTGCCTTTGCTGGTTGCCCCAACACTACCCCACAGCTCTTGGGCTGGGTTCTTCATGGCCCAGATCAGACTGCCATTTGACCTTTGTCCCTGTTGCTGATGTCTGGCCCCCTATGCTCTCCTGCATGCTGTTTCCAAGGCAGAAGCCGCCCTCCTGATTTCTCTGACCCTCTCAGTGGCTCCTTGATGACATCTCCTTGTCACTCGGGAGAGGGTGAACATGACTGCTATGTCCCTATGTTGTGAGCTCACTGGGCTTGGCGGGTGTGTGTGTGTGTGCTGCACATTCTAGGTGACTACTTTTCTGAATAAGAGCAGCAGTAAGGGCTAGGCAAGGAATTGGTGACCCTCTGGCAAATGTTCCTTCTCTAGCAGGATAATGTCAACAGAAATGGTGTGTGGGCAGTGGGGTTGGGGGAAATCCCAAGGAACCACGGAGCACAGTATAGACAGGCAATGCTGTTCTGCTCTTGAAACCTAAGCAGCAGCCCCTCTTATTCATCTGCTGAGTCTGGCCCCTTGGCAGGATCTACCCATGAGGCTGTTCTGTCTGTAGATGGTTGGTAAATACCAGCACTGGATGGGGCTGAGAAATGGGACCGCTGTGCACAATTTCTGTGATGGAATTACCAACACCTGGCTGATCTGAAGCTAACCACTATGTCAGCAGATGGCTCGAAACTTCCTGAAGAAAGTATTGACTCTGGCAGGCTAGCAAAAGCCAGATACGGCTGCCGGATTGGCACACAGAGGGCTGGCACACACTCCTGTGCCAGTGGTGAGTACTTAGGACAGGTACTTGGTCCCTTCCTTAAAATTTATCAGCACTAGAAAAGCCACGTTGTAAGGGAGCCCCTTCCCACCCAAACCAGGGCATAAGCTGGATGTCTTCCTGCTGTGGTATGGTCCACAGTCTCAAGAGATCCAAGACCACCTGCTTGTCTCTCAGTGTGTACCCTAAAGGTATATGAGGGTTCCTATGGTTTCCAGTGACACAGTAGGACATATGATCAGTCCTTATGGAGAAAAAGTTGAATTACACAGACAAGACCACAAGGATGAAATGAAGGTGTGATACATGTATTAAAAAGCCTTGTTAGCAGCAGAGCTATACGGCACAGCTATTCTGGTGTAGGAGGCAAGTCTCAAATCCCAGGGCCCAGGCCTGCTAAGGACCTACCAAGAGCAAGAAGCCACTGTAGGGAGGGGACTAGCAGAATGGCCTTGTCCTTAGAAGCACCCAGCATGACGAGGAGGGCCATGAGAAGGTACTGTTGACATGAGTGTTTGTAGCTTGTATGTCTCTGAGAGCAGATGGGAGGCCTCGGCACGAGTATCTGAAATGCCAGTTGGCAAGCCCAAAGGCCTCATGCCAGGGTGTTCTCCATTTTCCACCACTGACAATTAGGTGAAGCCTAGAGTCCTGGGAGCACGGACTCTCCCGCCACTCACTGGCTGAGAAGGTAGTCTGGACAGCTGAGTCCTGCTCACTACCGTGCACCTACTTCATTCTGGCCTTCCCTGAGTTGCATTTCTCCCATCCAAATACTAACCAGGCCCTGCTCTGCTTAGCTTCTGATATCAGACGAGATCGGGCACATTCAGGATGGTATGGTCGTAGACAGCATTGCATTCCTATACTGTCTCTCAGAGCTGTGCTATTCAGGGGCCACCAGTCCTTGAGACCCAAGATCCTCTGCCATGCTACCCCACAAGGTTTGAGTCCCTGTCTCTGTCATCCCAGGGTCACGATTTGTGGCTATCTTAAACAAACTGCAGGTGGCCCACAAGCCTCTCTGGCATGATTCTAAACACTAGACACTATTGCTGGATCTGTGTCCTTAACTGGGTCAGGAGAAGGAGGCAGAGTGGGGACATGCTCTATTGAGGATTCCTGAGGTCCTGCTGCTGACTGTTGAGGAGCAGGTCAGCCTAGATGGCCACTCTAGTAGTAGCCCATGTGACATGGGGCTGATGGGAGAAGGCTGTGGCTTGAGTATGAACTGTCTCACAGGTGCATGTACCATGAAACTCAGTCCTGGCTGGCAGTGCTGTTTCAGGCGGATTATGGCTTAACTAGCAGAAGTTGGTGGCTAGCAGGTAGGCCCCACCCCGAAGGTGGGATCTGTCGAGATGGGAACAAGCCACCCTATAGTCTCCTGCCGCCTCAGCCACCACCCTTGTGATGGTGGACTGCATACTCTGGAACTGTGAGGCAAACATCCATCTCTCTTTTCAGGTTACTCTATCAGTCCTGGGACATGGGATACAGATAAACAATACATTCTTCCTCTGAGAAACTGCCTGGTTAAGGACAATAAGTAACCTGTAAGGTCCCTTAAGATCTAATCTGTCTGTGCTAGGAGAGGGGGCACCATCCACGACTGGCCGTTTCCCATTTGGAGTTCTTTCCTGTGACCGGATGCCCCATCATCCCTGTCTTACACACCTCTCTCTACCTTTTCTGTTGTTATTGTTTTGAGACAGGGTCTCATTATGTGGACCTGGCTGTCCTGTAATTCACTATCTAGACCAGGCTGGCCCCAGACTCACAGAGGTCCACTTGCCTGTGCCTCCTGAGTGCTGAGATTAAAGGTGTGCGCCACCAGGCTCAGTTCAATACCTCCCATTTTAAATAAGATGTTTAAATAATTCCTCCAGGTTGGCCTTTCACTTGTAATCCTGCTTTAGCCCACTGACTGCTGGCTGGGCTTACAGGCTTGTGCCACTGTCTCTGGCTTACATTTTTATTTTGAGGGGCTGGAAAGAAGGTTCGATGGTCACTTGCTGCTCTTACAGAGAACCAGTTCCTAGCATCCACATGGAGGCTCACAACCATCTGTGACTTCAGTGCCAAGGGATCTGATGCCTGCTGTGACCTCTGACAACACCAGACATGCATGCGACCCAAACACACACACACACACACACACACACACATGCACGCGCACGCACACACACACGCACAATACTCATACACATAAGATAAAATTAAAAAAAAATTTTTTTTGAGACAGGATTTTGTATTAGAACCCAGGCAGGTAAGCCCTGAACTCAAGATAATCCTCCTGCCTCAGCTTCCCAAAAGCTAAGCTCACAGGTATGAACTACTACACATGAACTTAAACCCATTTAAAAAAAGGGAACTAAACAAGCCTCCTTTCAGTCTACACACGACAAAGCACACAGTGGCTTTAAGGCACAGTAGCAGGTCCATACCATGTTTTCACAACAGGTCTCATAGATGCTTCCCTTCCTTTGGGGCACCTATTAGGGATCAGCGCCCGTGGGTCTCCCTTAGACAAGATAAAGTGGGGTCCTCAGTGTGTAGCTCTTCCAATGTCTTCCTGCCTCCTACCCACTCCACGGTGCTTGCTGAAAGCCTACTATGGCTGTAGCACAGTAGGCCATGTGAATACTGTCCTGCCTCTGGGATGCTGGATCTGACCTGTCCACAAGTAGGAAGGGGCCGATGTCCTGAGAACCTGGGACCCAGACAAGGGGCTAGTCCAGGTTACCTGCCTGGGATGTAGCTGCTGTAGACTCCCCTACATGCAGAGCCTGTGCCTCAGCCCAAAGTAATATTCTGCATCTGTTGGTCTCCTCAATTCTGGGGACCAGCCGTCCACCAGGTGAGCATGAGGCCTCCCTGTGGCGAGCCTTGCTAAAGCTCAGTGGAACTTGTGGTGCTCCAGTGTGGGAACAGCCCCGACAACAATGCCTGCTAGCTCTGGAAAAGGGACACACATCTTTGGTAGCATAAGGACTTGTGAGAATTAAGCTGTCACCATGTAAAACTGTCCCCCGTGTGCCGATAAACTCTGTGCTCAGAAGTTGGGCATATGTTCACCCCAACCAGGCCTTGTATCAACAGAGCAGGCACACAGCAGGTCACTGTGGAACTCGGGGTAGTGAGCTCTCTGTGGGTTTCCGTACGAGAACATTTGGCACTTTACTGCTATGCCTTTTAATCTGTCTCTTCTAAAGTGTCCCTCTACCACTAAGTGGCTTCCAGTGTCCATTAGCTGATCCGAAAAGGGAGAGGCTAGAGGGCAGCTGCCTGCTGCCATCCACAGACCTGGGGTCCTGAGGACTCCCACAGGTCATATAGCCTTGGTCATGGTTCCACACGGGCAGCTGGGACTGTTATATTCCTGGGTCACAATCCTCCTGTGGCCACCGACTGACCTGCATCTATTATCTGAGAACAAAACCTCTCCCCTGTGTCTGCCTGAACCCTGGAGCAGGCTCAGTGAAAATCCTCAGATGGGCGGATGTGAAGGGGGTGGGCAGTTAAGGGCTGCTGGCTCACCAGATCAGTGTGTGTGGGTAGGTACACAAGAAAAATCCCCGTGTGTCCCTGGGATGTGTTCAGCCTCTGGTGGCACCCAGGATCATACCAAACAACACTGGAAGCCCACCTAGGTTTGGAGAGACTCAGACTGTCTGAACGACCTGTCAAATCATGGAGACAAGTGTGTGAATCATGGACACACATGGCACGGCTCCTCATATGTGCCTGCTGCCACACTCCGTGGATGTCCTGGAAACCAGCACCTCCAAGGCGCTGCCCTGTGTTCACTGCAGCCTGCGCGCCCAGAAGCCTGGAGATGCCAAAGCTCTCCTTGGCAACATGCTGACGCAGAAACCCGGGCAGGCGGGCTGGGGTGGGGGTAGGGCAATGGCTCCTTCTCCAGGCGCCAGGAGGGGAGGGGTACCACCAGCCGCTGTGAGAGGAAAGTCGAGAGGGCCTTGGAGCTGAGCAGGGAAGGAGAGCCCTGAGGAGCCCTGAACACAGCCTTGGCACAAGCCCCAAACTTCATTGAGCTTTCGCACAAGTGGTGTGGTCTGCTCTTGGCTGAGTCCTTGTTGGGGCTGGGACTTTCAGGGCATTCCAGGACGGGGAGGAGGCAGCTGGTAGCAGCCCTGTCTCAGCATCTGGCTGGAGGGAGAGGTGAGAGGTGGTCACTGTTGGCACTGCCAGGGTGGGAGTGGGTGGGAGGAGTCAGAAGAGGGCATTGTCTTTCCTCGGCAAGCCTGTTTGTTTTCTACTGTCAGATATTACTGGTGGAACATGAAAGGTCAGAACCATTTGGAATCCAGTGAATTCCCAGCTTTGCTAGGGTTTGCTGTCAAGAATTTCCTTTTCTGGTGAACAACACTACTTCCTCAGGCCCATGGGGATGGGGGGGGGAGGGAGAGAAGAAGATAGGAGAGAGAGAGAGAGAGAGAGAGAGAGAGAGAGAGAGAGAGAGAGAGAGAGAGAGAGAGAACATGAGGGACGGGGGAGGGGGTAAGGGGAGAGGGTGAGAGATGGAGGATAGAGAAGAAGCAGGGAGGGAGGGAGGGAGAAAAATGAATGAGAATAAGTGTGTGTGTGTGTGTGTGTGTGTGTGTGTGTGTGTGTGTGTGTGTGGTAGCTCAGTTGCAAATCCCTCTCTTTAGGAGATGCCCTGGTAGACCTCAGCCTGGTTTCTGTAAGAGGTGAGCATGGGCCTCACTGGAATCCCCACAGGGATGGGCCTGCAAGGGGTCTAGAGATAAGAGGCCGCAGAGCTCCACTCAGTCCTCCCAAGGACCTGTCCCAAGGAGCCCCTTGCTTATACATGAGCACTGATCCTCGCTTTACAAAGCACTCCATGAGGAGTGTGCAGGCTGCATGCTATGGCTAGGGAAGGCATCCGATGAAGTTTTGAGTTCTAGTCCTGATGTGCAGAGGGAGAGGAGAGAGAGAGAGGGACAGAGAGGAGAGAGAGGGATGGGGCAGGGTGGTGGTGAACTGTAGGATGGACCGAGAGGCACTGCAAGTGGAATAAGCCACAGACAGCAGGAGCACAGAAGGGAAGCAGGACAGTGGTGGGTTAAGGCCAGGCAGGGCCAGGAAAGCCGGGGCTACTTTTTGATGACAGACTCAGAGGGAAGAGGTGGCCATGAAACTCAGGGACCAAGCATCCTGCCTATGGACCCAGGTATACTTATAGGCACAGCCTGCATGAGATGGGGCTAGGAGCTTGGTCCTGGGGGAATCTGCCATGCTTCCCAGATCCAGGCTCGAAAGGCCTGTGTGAGCAGTTTCTTGTAAGCAGGACTGTAGAGAATTATGGAGAACCTCTGTGACTGGCTGCTACAGCATGGCTGGCCAACCTTCCATCATATTGTTCGCATAAGCAACCCCAGGCACTATGCTTTGCCTGACATCTGGGTCAACCCCAAACTCTGGTCTCGGGTTGTGCCTTTCTCCTCTGATAGGATGCCATTTCTAGTTAGAACCATACATGTTGCTAGGGTGGGAACAGCTGGCAAAGTTGGATGGGCAAGAACCCCGAAGATGGCTCACTCATAGACACACATAGCCTGGGCACAAAGCAGACAGCAGGTGGCAACTGGGCCACCTAACCTACAGTTTATCATTTCACTCATTGGGAATTGTGTCAATATCTGGCACAGATCCCAGGATAACCGGATGCTGGAGGGGAGGTGAAGACAGCCCTCCCTTCCGCCTTCATGGCTGTGGATCAGGATACAGGCTCTCTCTATGTTCAGAACACTCAGGCATCCAGAGATGTGGTCAGAGCCTTCAGCCTTCCACAAATACCTTTGGGTGAACTCAAAGAATAGTCATTGCTTGTCTCAACAAGACCAGATGAAGGAAGAAGCTCATCCTTGCTATTGACCCTAGAGATCAGTGTTCCAAAGTAGAGAGGCCGGACCCTTGTCTCATAGCATGGTGGAGGTTACATTTCCACAGACTACATTGGCACCAATACCTTCCCCTAGGTATCACAGATCCAGGCATCCACAATCCTGCTCAGACTCTTAGAGGACTTTTGCTCTCCAGGTCCTGGGGCATGAGCTGTAAAGGGAGGTTCTGGGTCTTTGTTTAATGTTCCTGCCTGCTACAATAGCTCTAATGAGGAAGGCAGCTAGAGCAGACCACTATCATCTGTCCAACTATCAGGCTTCTACTACTGCTATTCCTGGGGACAGTGTAAGTAGCTTGGGCATCTAACCTTCTGTCTTAGGTGGATCTGAGCATGCAGGCTACCAGTGATGCCCGGCCAGGCCTTGCCTTCCATGTCCTCGGCACATGGCATGGGCACATCTGTTCACTGCACCGAGGCTAGGGTGAACTGGAAACCTAAACAGCAGAGCCAAGCACTACAAGGGAAATTCCAAAGTTCCATCCCTAGCTGGGCAAGGGCAGTCAGAGCCGATAAAAAAGGTGGGGGCCCTGACTGGTGAGCTCTGTGAAGCCTAGGGGTGTGGTGTTATTTATTAAGTGTCATCTAAGTCAAAATGATGTCCCTCAGACTGGAGGAGGTCATGCGAAGCTGAGGTCTTATGGGGAACCAGCAAGAGCCTGCCCATTGGGGATCACAACTTGACAGAAGTGCCCCCAAGGCCTCGTGGCATTAGTACACTCACCATGCCACACAGCACACTCTCCTGGGCACAGAACTTGGGGCATGCTTGACATGCTTGCCCCATCTCATCATGTGGCTGGGCGAGGCTGAGGACCAGTTCTGACTGAAGCCTTTGTTCACATGAGTCCACCAGCTTCCCAGGAACAAACTGTAGGAACCTAGGCTTTACTCACCGTCTGGTTATCCTCATAGAGCTTCAGGTCATAGCCACTGAGCTCCACACAGAAGATGATGGCTGTGACGCCTTCAAAGCAGTGGATCCATTTTTTGCGCTCTGACCTCTGCCCGCCCACGTCCACCATCTTGAAGGTAAGCTCCTTGAAGGTGAACTTGTTTTCCACGATGCCCGTGGTCATGTCCCGGGAGCGTAGGATGTCCTCCACCGTGGGGATATAGTCAGGCGCGGCGATGCGCTCCAGGTCATTCAGGTAGTAGGCTGCATTGTCCTCCAGGTGGTACTCACTGGAGCGGCCAAAGCAGGCCTGAGCCCCAGGGTCAGCCCAAAGCCGTCGCATGACGCCCAGCAGCTCTGGTGTAATCTCGCCCTTGCTCTCTGCTGGACCCGTCAGTGCAAAGAGCTGCACGGCGTCATAGGCACGGTCCGGGTTGTGGAAGTCGATTTTAAGGGCCGCGAGGGCCCGAATGATACGGGTCAGCGAGTCGATGGCGTTGTAGATGATGAGGGGCTTGTACTCCTTGCAGGCCTCCAGGTTGAAACCACCGCTATGGATAATCTTCATCTGCTTGACGATGGTGCTTTTGCCTGAGTTGCTGGTGCCCAGCAGGAGAAGTTTGATCTCACGGCGCTGCCGCTGGCTTTCTGAGCGCAGGTGGCGGTCAATTCTCCGGGACCGCCGAGCTGCCTCTTTCTCCTCTGAGCTTTGCCGACATCCCATGGTCCGGCAGCAGGAGGCCCCCCGATACAGCACAGGATGGGTGCCTCTCCCCCTCTTGCCAACAGACAGAATGGGCACAGGGAGGGATGCTGAGATGTGGGCTGGTGTGACACTGGCAGACAACAGAAGACAGCTGACCCAGGAGTGCTCAGCACTGGCTTGGGGGCGAGGCCGTGGCAGTGTCACACTGCAGCCCCTGCCCTAGCACCTCTTCTCCTGTGGGCATGGCGCTCAGTACAGTGGGGCAGAGACCACACCCTCCCCTCTAGTGACACTCCACCTCCCTTGTCAGCGGTGTGGCCTGATTTGCTGTAGTCATTCCCTGTAGCTGTCGGCTCGCGTCTGCCTAGGCAGTGTCTGCCCAGGCTACTGCTGTCTGGTCGCTGGTTGCTGTGGCGATGCTTCTAAGCACGGCTGGAGGGCCCAGCGCTTCCCAAGGCCCCCCTGCCTCAGGCTGCTCCGGCTCCCTGCCTTGCATCCGGCCCTTCACCTAACAAGAAAGAGAAGAGCATGAGCTACCTCCTAGGCCCACCTCGGTCTGGACAGGGGAAAGGGATCCACCACCAGGGCCTCAGCAAACAGCAGAACAGTCTGTCAACTCCCAGCCCCTTAAGTGCTTCAGGGTCAGTGCCCAACCCACAGGAAAACAAATATGCGTGGCCAATGCCTTCCACTCCATGGATCTGCTTGATGCCAGGTGCAGGATGGAGAGGAGCGGGCTGTGCAAAGCTCTTGTCTGCTGCACCCATGCTGGATTGGCTTCTTCTCTAGTGGACCCGGCTGACCTTGTCCCCTCTGAGTCTATATGTCTGACTGGAGCTCCTCGGGATGACCCCCCCCCACAGTGGGTGCCCACTACTCCACGACACCTAGGGATCAACCCCGCTCTGATTTACCGTGTAGTCCTGGTGGTGTCTCTGCCTGAAGGGAACCAGAGAAAAACTGGGTGTCTCCCAACTTTCATCCCTTTGGACACATAGGGCCATCTCTGTTGTAGGGCCAGATGTACTGAGTGTGTAGTGTATCAGGATGGAGCTCTGCTCTCCCCCTTCCCCTGCCCTTGTGTTCTACCCTCCCCCCAGTCCCTTCCAGGGGGAATTAGCAGATGGGGGTACCATAGGGTCCTGGGTGAGCAATAGCTGGGCACAGGTTTTGAGGCATGGCCAAATCAGGACAATATGGTGATAATCTGTCTAGGGAGGCAGGAGGGCATAGGGGACTCTGAGAAAACTGGGAGTTACTGAGCCTAGGCATGGCTGTTCTGCTCCCATTCTATCTAGCTTCAGGCTGAATCTTTCAGAGATCCTATCTGCCTCCCCCTTCTGGGGGGGGGGGGCTAACGAGGAACAGCTGGACTCACAGTTGGAGCCAGGGACACCTGTTGACCACTAGGGGGAGGTCACCTACTTGATACCTCTGTGAACTGCTGGGTGGCTGGGGCAGGTCTCCTCCAGCAGGGGGCTCAGTTCTGCCTCTGACTGGGAGCCCAGGGTGGCCCCCTGCCACGACACATCTCTTACTTTCTTTCCTGTGATCTGTCTTTATTTGGCTATTGTGCCACGGGTACTTTATGACTGGTCTAAAGTCTCCTTCTCTGCTAGCAGCCTCTGGGGTAGAAGGTGCAAGGCAGACAGAGCCCCTAATCTAGGCAAGAGCCTCTTTCTACCTCCACTCCTAGGTGTGCCTAGCATCTGGGACTCAACCTACCCAACCACCCACACACTCCTTATCCATCTGACTCAGACCTTTAGGAAATGGCAGTCCACTCCCCATACTGTGTCCCTCTCTGTCCTATCCACACTAGACCCAGCAACCATGTTCTGACCCAAGCCCCAGGGCCAATGGTTCTGATTTTCTTCAGTGGCCGTGGCTCTGGTCTTCAGGGTACAAATCTCACTCTTCACACAGCTTTTGGCCAGGTACCCCACTGCCTCTTGGCACCTTGGGTAATAAACTCTACATTTCTGAGCTAGTCCTTTGTGCTTGCTGATAAATGGGAGGAGCAGGGCATCTAGCACAGAGCCTGGTACTCTGCAAGTATCAGCCATCATGGTTGGCTGGGAACCATGGATGGGAACGTCATCATGGTATCTTTACCTCCGTAGCCAGAACCCAACTATTCCCCTGCCTGCGCCTCACTGCTGCCTCCACAGCTGCCCTTAGCACTGTGTGACACATACAACCCTGTGTGTCAATGCTTCCTGCCCTCTTCCCCTGGCAGAGCGCTAAGTGAGCAGCCTGCCCTGGCTCTACAGCAGAGCAGTGCTCAGTGTACAGTGGGCCCCAAGCAGGTGCTAGAGTAGAAGGAGGAAGGGAAGGTCAAAGAATGTCTCTAGTTCTTTGCAGTCTCACTGCCTGAGCAACTCTACCCGAGGCGTAGAGCTGTTCCCAGTAGTGATTAGATGTCATTTCAGACCATCCCAAGATGTCTGAGAATGGAAGCCTCAAGATGCATGTACTCAAAGAGCACATGCACACACGTGTACTGGAGCCACACTCCTGTGTGGATAAAGGTCCAGGAGCCACCTCCCAGCAGAGAGGGGCTCAGCGGTGTGTGTGTGTGTGTGTGTGTGTGTGTGTGTGTGTGTGTGTGTGTGTGTGTATCCCTGCTGTGCATTTTACTGCATCACCTACATTTCTTTTAACAAACTTTCATTAGGTAAAGGGTTTGCTAGCTAATGTCACGACATTGATAAGGGCCCGTCACTCATCACATGAGGGCTTGCCTGAGCCTCTTTTTGTGGTCTGTGAACATGGAGAGCTCAATGTGAATGGCTCCTGGTCCACAGGACCTGACAGCCCCTGCACCAACCTGAGGGAACAAAGGTGTGTACTACCTTTAGCCTGCTCTGTGTGTGTGTGGGATGTCTTTTCATTAAGGCTTTCTAGCAGTTTCTGGGGGGAGGCACCAGGGGAGAGAAATCGGGGAGGGGAATGAGGGAAAGCAATTTGAGGATCTCTGGGGGAGAGCAGTGGCGGGAGCACTGTGGAATAGCAATGGGGGAGCAATGTGGAGCGCACTGGGGGATATCACTGGGGGAGAACACTGGGGGGGAGCATTACAGGTAGCACTATGGAAGAGCACTGAGGGAGAGTACTGGGGAGCACTGTAGGGAGCACTATGAAAGAGCACTGAGGGAGAGCACTGGGGAGCACTGTAGGGAGCATTATAGGGAGTACTGTAGGGAGCACTGTAGGGAGCACTATGGAAGAGCAATGGGGAAACACTAGGGCCAACACCATTTTATGCCATTTCAGTGTGATATGTTACACCCTCCCTCCCGAGGCCTGGCTGAGGGCCTTCCTTGTTAAAACCATGTTCTTCAGTGTTTTAAAAGTCAAAGGTATAGCCAGGCCTCACCAGCCAGTTCTCCTTTATCTGGATGGTGTTAGTGGCAAAGGTCATCCAGAAAACACAGTACTGCTAAATGAGCCTCCTCAACCATTTGCTGCCATGAAAAGTAGGATCCTCAGGACAGGTTACAGTCACCATATTTTCAGCACACGGTCTAGTCTAGAGAGGTGACCCTGCTCTAGGTAGGGGACCCCAGAGGTACCATTCCTGAGTGATGGTGGGACAGTCCCCTGCCTTGTTCTAGAGCTGTATCTGAACAGAAGAGCCTGTCTACTTCCTGGCGATGTAGACCTGATCCTGCTCCTCCCAGTGTGGCTCTGGGGACCTTGTCAGGCCCTGCTTGCTCTTGGCCCCACTGTTCTCCTTGGCTACTTGTGCTTTAGGGTGTCTCCTGCTGGAACTCTGCTGCTCTTTGTAGGTCAGCTCACACTAGTGAGGTTCCAACCCTCTGTGCTGCAACTTCCACACAGTACCTGGCTGCCCTGCAGGGTCTCCTGGGGGGGGGGGCGGAGATCTCCCTAAGACTGGTGAAACCATGTGGGGCAGGACAAAGACGGACCCCTGATGGAACTGAGACAAGACAGTGGTTGTGAGCAGGCAGGGCACAAGAGCGTGGCACAGTCCTACCTACCCTTAACTCCTGCCCCGTCCTGCCTTGGTGGGCCCCTCCCCAGAGCTGGATCTTGAGAATAAAGAGAAACAGTCTAGCCTTTGGTCTCAAGTGGTGGACGAAGAAGTTTCTCTGCTTATGAACATGTGATCTGAGCTTCAGGAAATGTGTTTCACCAGCACGAGGCTGCAGGGGAACTGGGAGAGAATGGTGGGGGGCAGTGGGCTCCCAGCCTGGAGCCTTATATGTTGCTGTCTAGAAACCCAGAGTCAGGTGGTTCTTGATAAGTAGCCACTGATTGTTGGAGGGCATTGAGGGAAGAACAGAGAAACTGTGGTCAGGCAGCAAGCCTGTGTCATGGGCAAGCAACTGTCACAGTGAAGGCACAGTGGCGTCGTCCTCTGCTAGATCACCAGGGTACCAGCTTCCCAAAGCAAACAAGCTGACAACCCTACACAGAATTCTTTTAGCACCTCTGTGGGGCCTGCTCACACTTGGGCAAGTGCCAGAGAAGCGGAACCAGGGGATGATGATGGATGCAGAAGTCTAGCCATGCTCTAAATGGGACCTCAGCCTGTCCCGCCAGCTGAGGTCAGGTTCCTGTCAGCCATTTCTCCAAGTCTACCCGGGTTTTTTCTGGATCTTAAGGAACTCCTCAAATCTCAGAATGGAACCTCATGTCATTTGGCCAGAGGTAGAGGCTCAATGGGTAACCACATATTTCGATGCCTCCTGGCCCAGAAACTGTTCATGAGTTCTCAGGGTGATACCTAGGATCTACCAGCACAGTGTCCTTGAGTATGGATAGAAATAACAGAAGTACTAGGCAGAGGAGAGGCTCGTACAAAGGGTTGGAATGTGTGGGTGTGGACAAGAGAGATGAGCCACAGTCATTGTGGAACTGAAGGGAGGTCAAAGGGCCTCAGCAGAGACGAGAAAAGTACAAGGTGAAAGGGAGGGGCATGGTAGAAGAGAAGCCCAGCTGGATTCTTGGTTTTCCTTTATCAAGGAGAAATAGGAAAATGGTTTGAAGCTATGTGTGTAGATGCATGTTTGTGATAGTGACATGTATGCGCGTATGTGCAAGCGTGTGTGTCCCTGCTTAAGTATTGGTGCAGCTGTTCATGGGATGGGGTAGGCATGTGTCTGTGTGCAGTTCCACATGGTTTCCTGGTATCCTAAAAGCAAGGTGGCCATGGACAAGAGGGAGCAGCTGTGGTACGGTGGAGAAGAATGGGCCTGGCACTTGCATATGAAGCCATGGTTTGGAGTGTGGAGCTTAGGGTGTTTGTGCATTGGATAAGGTAAAGATCAAGTCTCTAATTTTGCTTGGGTAAAGGCAACAGAAGTCAGACCATAGACAGGGTTTAAAGAGCAGCACGTGACAAGGTGCCAGACTTTATTGTAAAAATGGAGCTCCCATTCGGAGAGGAAGGTCAAAGGTGGAGTGCACAGGCAGCAAATCTGCAAACGTGGGCAAGGCTGGCCCCCTAGCAGGTAGTAAATGACTGCAAGCAAGTGGTACAGGATGCAGACAGGTAGGCTTTGGAGGATGAGGGAGATGCTGGTGAAAGGGCTGAGGTACCTGTGGGAGGGGCTGGAAGGACAGCTGGAGTGATGGTCTGATGGCAAATCAAAAGTCAACTAGGGTTTGAATGATACCAACTGGAATAGACTGGGAAAGCTCCTGTATACAGATCCCAGGTGAGAGGGTCATGGTGTGGAGGAGGGGATACCTGGCAAGTGGATGCAATGGATAGATATTGCAGGTGGTTCTATAAGATAAAAGCTGCATGGCAGTGATGGGAGTGGTGGCTGGGTTGGGCTAGGAAGGAGATGGAGCATCCCAAGGACTGTGCAGCAAGGCTGAGAGGTAGGGCCTCTATTGGAGAGGAGATGCTGAAAGTGGCGGGCATGGGGTGGAGACAGTCAACTCTCCTTGTAGTACAGATGTGTGAACTTTATCAGTCAGTCCATGTCAGCAAGTCCATCCCAACCCTCCACCAGATGCATGCACCCGGGGGTATGTATACCATGATGACTCTGCCCTTACCCAGCAGTTTTCGGCAGCTAGTTTTCTTTGGTCCCCAGCTCTTTACAAGCTCCACACTGGCCTCAATCATGCCACAGTACAAAGACTGTCAGTGTGCAATGTGTAAACCCTGACACCACTCAGGGGATCCTCTACTAAAAGTCTGTATTCCTTCCAGTTCCAAGGCTAGAACTCCCAGTCCACCTTTGAACTCTATCACAAGTACCAACCATTTTCTTTAAGACCCCCCTACCTCCCTGAATCTAGAGCAGCGGTTCCCCTTTTGAGACCCCTTTTGAGGGGGAAGGAGGAGTTGTTATGTGTCAGATATCATGCATACCAGATATTTAAATTACAATTCATAACAGCAGCAAAATTACAGTTTTGATGTAGCAACTTAATAATTTTATGTTTGGGGGTCACCACAACATGAGGAACCATATTAAAGGGTTGCAGCATTCGGAAGATTGAGAACCACTGGTCTAGAGTGGCTGACCCTGGCATCTACTCACTAATTGGTCAGCCTACCTTCATTGTACGCTGCCTTTTCCTAAATATGACCCTCTCTGTCCTGAAAAAGGTATCAAGTGACAACCCCAGCCAGGACAGAGACATAGTTATAGTCAGTGTCACTTCTCTCGGGACCTTGGCATTATGGACACCCTCTATACCAGTTACCACTGCTCTCCTTGGACTATAGCTTATAGTCCCTGGAGGCTTGACACACCCACTCCTAGGCGCAGGACTTGGACAGTACAACACTGATATCCATGGCTGCCAGAACCCACTAAGACACAGCTGGGTTGTGTCAGCTCCTGGTCTACATCTACCCCTGGGTGTCTCCCCACACTCCTCTCTCAGGACCGCCTCTGCAACAGTCAGTGAGCTGGCCCCTCTAGAGCAATGGAAAAGCAGATCAGACCCAAGTCATCCAGTGTCTTTGTCCAAGCCAGGTGACTCTAGGGTGGGAAGCTTATAGGCAGGATCCCTTACTACCACATCCTAGTTTCTCACAGACAAGCAGCCTGGCCCCTCCCTGTCTAGACCTCTGGCTACCTGCTACTATCCCTACTAGTCCCTCAGGAAAGCCTGCCTCATGCTGAACCTGGACCACAGAAAGTGTGATACAGGACAGCAATGGATTTGCACAGACACTCCCCCTCAACACAGAGCTACTTGCCAGGGAGGTATTTAGGCTCCCTGAGGGTTTACACTCAGGTAGAGTGGATGCAGAAATAGTCATACCTGAGATCCAAGTCTGTTAGCTACAGTAAGAAGAACCTCAGGAGCTGGTGAGTAGCCAAGGCCCAGGACACATCAGGGCAGAGAGGCTGCATCCTAACACACTGTTTGGCTACTAAATATCTCCAAATACCAAACACCTTGAGTGCCCCAGGAGTCCCACTGTCTTGCACCCCAAGCAACCATTTTGCCTGGGTTGTCTCCAGGCTCCACATGGGGAACAGCAGCATATGTGGTTACAGGTCTTGAGGGAGATTCAGGAGTCCCTATAGTGGAGTACTTTTTAACCCATGGGAGCACTCTGGGGCTGCTTGCACTTGCCTGACCCTGGCCTGCTCTGAAGTTTCCCATGCAAGCCAAGTGTACCCCAAGTGGGGGAGGAACCTCAGCACTTCCCAAATCCTCCACCCCACTTTTCTGGTCACCTTTTGCTCTGTGTTTCCTTGGCACCCAACAACTACGCTGTAACGTGGAGGAGGCAGAGGGCGGTTGGCCCAGTGGTGCCCAGCTCAGCTCCCCAGGCCCTTCTTTCACATCAGGCCACCAGGCAACAGGGAGAAAGTGTCAGTTCCGCAGCCATCCCCTATCTCAGTCTGCAAAGGCCAGCACAAGAGTGCATCTGAGGGTCCCCGAGGCCAGCAGCTGGGCAGCTGACACACTGCTGGCCTTTGGTAGCCCAACTCACTAGCCAGGAGGCTTACTCCCCTTCCCCCCAAGACAGCAGGTGTCTTTCATTTCTTTTCATGAGTTCTCGGCTGGGCATGGTGGTACATACGCCACGCCATGCCACGAAACGAATGGATTCCTCATGAATCCATTTCATTTGTGTATGTTCTCGAACAGTGGAAGTCAGCTTTTGGCTGGGCTCTGGGAGTGTCTGTCCCAAGGAAGTCAAGACAGTGGGCTTGGGAAGAAGGTAATAGAACCAAGCCAGGGCTTGATCGTGTACACTACAGCAGCAGCATGTCTCCTTGGGCATCTGGGGCCACCAGGGGGAGGCAGGACCCAGAAGCTGTGGCCACAGACACTTGGTCCCAGCACTCAGGAGGCTGAGGCAGAGATCTAGGCCAGCTTGAGCTATATAGTGAGCCCTGTTTTAAAATCCATTAACGAAGACACCAACTAATAGTAGACCCTCTAGCTTACCTCTCGAACTGAAGTCCCTGAGTGACACCCAGCATGGCTTTATTTTAGAAGCTAAAGAAAACGGAAAAGCTTGTGCCCACAGCTGCCACTGATAACCAGTTTCCTGCCCTCTTAATTCGGAAACATTTTCTTCTGCCTCTTCACGCCTGCCTTACTAGACACGTGCTCTCTGCTTCAGCTGAAACACTGTATGTTCCTCTATTCCTTTCCTGCCGAGGCCAAGAAGCCCTTATTAGGTTTGTCTAAAGCCAGGCCTGGACTACAGGAGGAGTTGTCTTCATGTTGTCTGGCCTTCTAGCCGGTTCTATTGCCCTTCTCTATCCATCTCAGCCTTCTTCGCCCAGTACAAAGTAGATTCCAGAAGCCAAGACCTCATGGCTATGGACTTGTTCTCCTCAGCCAGATCTGTATGCAAGCTTGTCCCCACCCAACCTGTTACTGTAATTGCCTGGTCCCAGTCCAGGGTCCCAGCAGACTCTTTAGGAATCCATTTCACTTGTGTGTGTTCTTGAACAGTATCCTCTGGGAGTGTCTATCCCAGGGAAGTCAAGACAGTGGGCTTGGGGAGAAGGTACTGGAACCAAGCCAGGGTACCACTGTACCTTGTAAGCTACAGCAGCAACATGCTTCCTTGGGCAGCTGGGGTCACCAGGGAAAGCTGGTATTTAGGGAAAATGAGCCCAGAAGCCTGTGGCCACAGACACTTGGTGGACAGCTACACTCCCACCCCACACCTGTGTAAGAGTGGCAGAGTAACCAGGGGGTTGGTCCATGACTTTGTAGAGGTCTAAAGAGAGGAGTTGACTTCCTCAAGGAACTCTCTGGAACTCAGCATTAATCAAGCCCCCAGCCTCTGTACCCTCACCATGCATTCCTAACCTGGCCACATCTGGGTATAACCTGCTGCAATGTTTCTCTTGAAATATATATATATATCTCCATATAACACCATACTTTAAGAACTTTAAGTGGAAAGCCAGAGTCGTTAATCACAGAAATTATCTGGAATACACAACAATGTGAAGGAATATGCTTTTGCTGCTGGCTTGGGCCTCTTGTCTGCAAGAAGGGCCAGGCGAGGTCACTTACTGTTCGTTAAACAGCAAGGATTAGCATCTGCTGGATGGGGAGAGCCACACTGGCACCAAACTGGGATTTTTCTCCTTGAAGAAGATTGTGAGATGTAAAAAGGATTACCTTCCTCACGAGAAAGGCTAGCACAGGACCTCCTGTGGTTTGGAGACAGAGATGCTGGCTTCTGGAGCCATTGTTTTTTGGGAATGCAAATGGGATGTACAGAGGGCAGGGTGCAGAGGACCTCTCTTCTGAGACACTCAGGATAAGACTACTGGGCTGTGGCATCAACACAGCACCCTAGTCTGCAGGCCACAGACTCCTTTCCATCCCCTTCTCTGCCCAGTTGCACTTGCACGTCTCACAAGACATCCTCCGCCGCTTTGTAGCATCTTAGATCTGGGCCTGGGCCTACCACTCTCCACCCTCAGATCCACGTGGCAAGTGAGCAACACATCCTCAGTATCCTCTCAGGCTTGAGCCCAGAATGCACGGCTCTGCTCCAAGCAGGGGGACACTGGGGGGGGGGGGGGGAGAGGGTGGGGACCACAAGCTGAGTTTGTGTATCAAGGAGCTCACGTTATGGTTGGAAGATAACCAGACCATTCATCCCTGACACAGACCAGCACTGCAGTGATAGGAACACAATGAGGAATGGAGAGCAGCAATGGCGAAGAATGGCTGAAAACACAACATCCCAAGCTGACCCCACAGCAAAAGGGGGCTGTTGGCAACCTGGGGATTATGTCCACACCTCTGAGTGGGGTCCAAAGTCTGGGAGCCACCGTCTGGAAGGTTTGGGGCTCTTGAGGAGGCTAACACCAGGGCTAGGAAACTGTGCTCATCTGGATGATAGGGGCACACGTTTCCTTTCGTTCCAGCTGGGAAATCCTCTTGGAACAGTGCCTGCTCAGCTCTCACTGAGCCTTAGGTTGGGGTTCTCGGGGCCCACTGCCTCGTGGTGCCAGTGAGTGTGTGAGACACAGCCATGTGCAGCCTGCCCTGTTCTGGCTTCTTCTGCACCTCTCTCGCCCAGTGTGACTGCAGGGAAGGTCTGGGAGTTCATTTAGGCTTTTGACACAACATGTATTTTGGGACCGAAAGCCACATCTTCTTCCCTCTGCTTGCCTTGATACCAGTGACACTGGACAAAGACAGGATAGGCAACTAATTCCTCCAAGGAACTGCTCTTGTGGGAAGAGAGCTCAACTACCTCTCCCTTCCTGTTAACCCTACCAAAAACAAACAAACACCATAAAACAAACCTAGTTTCTGTGTCCAGGGTTCTATTTCACACCCTTCAGGCCCACAGTGCTTACCACACAGGACATTTTCCAGACCGCTTCTGAAAGTGCAGTGTGAGGCTGGCTCCATGGTAGTATTGGATTTTGCCCCAGGAAGAAAGGGCAGCTTGGCCCTCCCCTGGCCTCGGGCTCCTGGGTCTGGCCATGGTCCCCTTCCTGGCTATACTGTGAGTGTGGTCTTCCCTGAGATCCCCCACTGTGGGCTTATCTGGGAGTCTGCTCCACCCCCACCCCCAGCTGCCAGCTCTACTTCCTTCAGAGCAGGTGCTCTGGGAGAAGCTTTGCAGAACAGATGGATGGGTAGATGGTCCAATGCCGAAAGATGTTTGCACAGAGCTCAAACGCTTTCCAGTGCTCCCTCGGGAGTACATTACCTAATGTGACCTCGCTTAGGAGCCTGTAGAAGACGGGTCCACACCAAGGGCCCACATGGCCCATGGGCCCCAAGGTCTCTGCTGGCCCATGGACCCTCCTGGGTGTTCTGGGACCGCTGAGCTTCCAGGGTCCCTCTATTTGCTTCTCTGATGTTTTGGCTCCTGCTTTCCATTCATCCCCCCCTTAGATGGGCATCTCCTCCATCCTTCCTAAACAGGAGGCCCATCCAACAGAGACCCCAGACTTAGAAGTTTCTAGTTCCCTCGTCCATGTGAGCAGGAGTCCTCCTCCTGAAGCTTCTGGTCTTCGCTCTCCCACCATCGAGCCCTCCCTGTCTAAGGTAATTACTTATTACATATTCAGTACCAGGCATGTCCTCACCCTGTGTTCTCCCTGGTTCCTGGGCTCTCACGCCGTATTTTCTTCTTGATCCTCTAATCCTTAACTGGCATCTTTTTCTTGAGGGCCCTGTCCAGTCTTCATTTATATTACCTTTCTAGGCCCCCAGCCCTGCATTCTCCGCCCTACCCCCTTATCCCATTCTCTCCTCATCGTCCTGGCCTATGACCCCTTTTCCAGTCCTTGTCTTCCCTGCCTGTGTCCTCTCCTCTTGGCCCCTGGACCTTTGTCCCACTTTCCATGCCAGAAGCGTCTCTTCCCTGCAGGTTGTCCCTAGACTGCCCCCTCTCTGTTGTCTTGGAGAAGGGGGCTTTCAGGTGGGCATTTCCTGGGACCTCTTCTATATTACCCAAGCAGCCCCCTCCCACCCTCGGTCTGTCTCTAGTGACTGTGTCTGTTGTACGTCACAGTTTACATCTTGTCAAATAGAATGACAACCCCATGCAAACAAACAACAGACACCCACAACTGAGACTGACTTCAAAAGTAGTATTAATATGCATTTCTGTTACCCATTAATTACCAAGCATTGATATCGAAATGGGGCTGTTGGCTTGCTGCTTTAGTGAGGAGTGACTTATAGAGAAGGCTGAGGAGCAAGAGCCAAGCACTTTAGACACTTCCTTGTCACTTAATAGGGACATGAGTGCATTCCCATGCTACGGTGCAGAGGGGCTGAACTCTTTCCTGAAGCTTAGGCTCACGCTCTGGAGCTGCCAGTAGTACCCTCGCTGAACACAGCAGTGCACCTTGTAGGACACACCAGCACGGTGAGAGTGTAGCTGCTATTCAAACCCTGGGCCATTATTACTCTCTGTGCTCAAACTTAAACTGTCTTACCCACACCAAACCAAACTACGCCCAGCTTTGGAGGCCGTATAAACCCGCCACTGAGATTCCTACAGAAGCCCCCTTGATAGTCATCTTCTGTTCTTTTATGTAATATTCAAGGATGTAATTATAATAAGGACAACCGGCATAAACACACTTGGGACAAACACAGCTGACTCACAGGGGTGGGAAAACAAGTGTTCAGGGGTGCTCAAGGGCTACCCACTGTTCTGAGTGATGCCATGGACACGGGCCAGCATGGCATGCTTTACAGGGAAAATGGAGAACTCCCATACACTCGGGACTCGGCGAGCAGATGACGGGGGGGGGGGGGGGAGGCAGGCTCTGCTCACCAGTTTCCTATAAGGTTTGCAAATGACTTTGCATTTCATTTACCACAACCCCTGCAAGTGTCTGAAAATGATAGAAAACGTAGGGTATTACTGATTTGGCTTAGGCTTAGGAAAATATAACTATGTTTGTGATATTTTTGCAAACAAAGTCAATATGGCCCTGGCCACCTGGTTAGCTTTTCCGTGTGGCCCCTTATAATCTTCCTGACTTGCAAATTGGTAAGAGGTCCTCCTTCTTTGCCCTCTCTTGTGTGCATGCTCTCTCTCTCTCTCTCTCTCTCTCTCTCTCTCTCTCTCTCTCTCTCTCTCCTAGAATCCAAGTAGATGTTAGGAAGTAAAGGAGTGTGCGTAGAGTGACCCCCTCCCCCAGAGAGCCCCAACCCAACCAATGGCTCTGCTACAGATAGGCAGGTCACAGTGGCCTATTAGTGTCCTACCGAAGGATGATGAGATCATTAGAGAGGCCCTTTCCTGTATCCCCTCGACTTTGGCCAGCCACATGTGTAATCTTCTGGCCCACAGCCACCAAGACTGACCAGACAAGAAGTGATAGCTTCACCAGGAGCACCGACTCAGAAGGAAATTTGGCCAGGGCTGAGAAGTTAAAAACAAAGAACTTGACCTATGGAGGAGAAGGGGGAAAAACAAAGAGCCAAGAGGTAGGGCCTTTAATGAGAGCCACATTAAATGGTATGTCATGCTGCCCGAGGGAGCTGTGGCCTGGGGAAGGTTAACTGCTGGTTTAATCAGTTCCCTGGGGTGAGGAGATACTGTTACAATACTGGACCTCTGCAGATTCCTGCCCTTGTCTGAGACATCCACAGTCTAAGCCTGCTTCTGGAAGCTTTCCAGATGAGTTCTCAAGGCCTGGCTCCTTCCCGAAGCCCCTTTCTTCTCTTTGCTCTTTGGAAGGTGAGGTGCACCTCCCATCTACCTGTTTCCCTTTCTTCCTTGCTCTGTCCCACTGCCCTCTTCTAGACCCACCCAAGCTGACCCTGGTGCTCAGGTTCAGCTCACACAGCCAGCGTGTGATCCCGGTGCAGATGCTGGATCCTCCTCAGGTCTGAGAAGGGCCCAGGAATGTGCACTTTGTCAGTGCTGAGACCTGCCTGGGGCTAGCTAGCTGCCTGGGGCCTTTGCATCTGCTCTTCAGCCAGCAATAGGTCACACCTGTGAGTGTCCATACCCATGGTCACTATTGAACCTTGATGAGCAATCTTGGTGAGGTCCTGAAGAGTCAGAGGCTAGCTTGGAGTAGTAGCATACACTTTAATACCAGCACTGGGAGGCAGAGGCAGATAGGTCTCTGAGTTTGAGGCCAGTCTGGTCTACATAGTGAGTTCCAGGACAGCCAAGGCTACACAGAGAAACCCTGTCTCAAAAAACCAAAAGCAAATCAAACTAAAAAAGAGGCAGAGGCTGAGTGGAGTATGCTTCTACTACGACTAGTGGAAGGAGGACACCCAGGAGAAACTCTCCGGGAGTGGAAGAGGCGGGGCTCGGGACGGGATGGGGAATTAGATAAGTACTGTGAAGTTCCAGCCACAGAGGAGCATTGGGCTGACCACATGGGGGGCCTAGGAGGAAGAGGAGCCCAACTGCTCACTGCTGTCCACTCTGAGGTGGAGGCAGATCTACACAAGTATTCCCCAAAATGAGGGCTCCATGGCCCTGCTGCAGACACCCATGGGTGTAGGACAATAGTAGGCGACAGTGTAGCCACATAAACAAGAGGTCCTGGGGGCGCTATGGCACGCACAGCACACCCAGTATACTTTCCTGACAGTCCCTTCCTAACGGGGCACCTCAGGCCAGGACTGCGCCCTGCTGTTATCCTTCTAACTCTATCTATAACCTGGTCACTGAGCTTAATCTGCTCAGTCTGTCACCTGGATGGCAGCAATGACCTCGCAGGTGCCCTTGCTGTCACCAGCCCCATGTACTTGGCGCTCCACCAGCAGCTAAGGGCTTCTTATAAGACACCAGGCAGTTGATCTCTCTCTCATGCTTGAAGCTTTCTTTCTGTCCCTTGACATTTTAGTTCAGAGCCAGGATCGTGGTCCTGCCAGGGCCCAGGAGCTCTGCTACGGCACACTGTCAACTGCCTCCCCACGCCCACCCCCTCCTTTGCTCATCTCCCTGGTAATCTCTATCACACGGGGCTGGGGCTCCCTCTCAGTTCGGGCCAGTTGCACTTCTCTGTCAAAGTGTCTGTGAGATTCCGTTCAGGGGCATCTTACACCTGATGGTTCAGATGTCTCTTCCTTGCTGGTCATATTTACAAGCAAAATGAATCACCCTGACCCAAAAATCCAAGTCTTACCTCTCAGTACTGTTTCTTTCTAGAACAACACATCACTGCATAGCTCATGTGCAGTGGGTTCTATCCCCTTTGCTATCATGATCAACAATGCAAGCAGCAGAAGACTGAGCCAGGGATGGGAGAAGAGACATCTGAACACCCCTTCCCCTGGATGGCAATGCTGTGCTGCTGTGGAATCATTAGGTCTAGTGTCTGGGGCTGCACTATCTTGTAAATTCTTTGGGCTGGGTTTCTGTTGCTGCCTTTCCTATATACATTCCATGATCCGAAGCCCCCCCCCCCCCAAACAGGCCTGTTTTCCCTTCTCCAGCACTGGTCTTCTTCCTGTGCCAGTGACAGAGACAAGTCTAAGCCCTAGAGGCTAAGGGCCAGGGGCTGTAATGCATCCTGACTCAGAACCTGATACCAAAGATGTGTGTGTGTGTGTGGGGGGGTGATCCAAGGAACCCCAGGAGCTGGAGCAGGAAAGGGTGTTCCTTGGAAAAGGCAGGTAGAATTGGGGGACAGAAGTGGCTCCATCAATGCCTCTGTTTAGTTCCAGCCACAGGGTAGGGCAGGCTGGCAGTGCGCATGTGTGTGTGTGTGGTGTTATCGCAGAGGAAATCGATGCCTGGCACCAGCCCAGTGTTTAAGGGAAATGAATAGACTTTGGCCGAGGACAAAGAGAGTTTGATTAATCAGAAATTGGATAATAGAGGCAACACTCTAATTATTTTTCTTCCTAGCATTTATCAAGAAATATGTTTGCAGTGCATATCGGAGGTAACAGAGTGGGTGAGGGGACAACTCTGCTGCAGAGAATGTCTGGCTGAGGGACATGCTATCCGCACCCAAACTCACTGGCAGGGATGGACATGAGGCTCCTGGAAGCTAGTCCACAGGGCAATTGGAGACAAGAGGGGCAGGTGGACAGGTCTGAGCATGCACACATCTGGGGCAAGTAAGGCCAATGAGGGCAGGCCATGAAGAGTGGGGGGGGGGAGGCACAGGGGCGGGCCACCAGTCAGCACAAACCCCTACTCTCACCACTGCTTTCCTCTCCCATAGCCCCCTCCACCTGGCTCTGCCCACCCAACCCCAGTATGGGTGCAGGGCACAAGGGCACACACTACCATTTCAGGTCAAGCTGTTCCTTATGGAGGTCTATGACATGCTGAAGCCAGGACAAAGACTGTAAGTCCATCTTGCCAACCGTCATCTAGGAGAACCTTCAGGGGCACACCCAGCGGCATGGAGGGCTTTCCCATTTTCACCCCTGGTGGACCGACCACTCCACGGGTCAGACAGGAGCACTGAGTCTCTCAGAGTCTAGGGCTCACACACCTTGTCATTCTCTGGTTACTTTGCCTCCTCCTTCCACATTATCCCTACTCCTGCAATACCTCCCGTGGAAATCCATGGTTTGGGCCTCTCTTCCCATGATCATCTGGTCCACTCAAACGGGTAGGCTTCTTGGAGTTGCATATTGGAATGAGATTTATGCCCAGGAGGAACTTTGGCCTTGCTAAATTGCCCCCTCTCAAAAACTATGTTGTTCGTTCGTTCGTTCGTTCATTCGTTCGTTCGTTCATTCATTCATTCATTCATTCATTCACACAGTCCACACAGTGAGGCTGCTATGGGTCAGGGAGGAGTCAAGGCATCAGCTGACATAAGGGACAGTCAACAACAATGGCCAAGTTGCTTCGGAACTCTGGATGCCAATGACAAGAGTGCCGAGGAGGAGAGCTAAAAGTTCCGCCATGTGTGTGTGCGTGTGCATGTGTGCGTGCGTGTGTGTGCGCGTGTGCATGTGTGCGTGCGTGTGTGCGCGTGTGCGTGCACGTGTGTGTGTGTGCGTGTGTGTGTGTGTGTGTGTGTGCTGACACACGAGTCAGGGTGTCGGGGAGGGGTCAGGGCCTCATCCCCAAGTAAGGAGATGCGGGGATGAGTTAAAGCTGATGGGCAACAGGCAGAGTGTTGATAGCGGGCCAGGTGACCACCTTACAGGTTATCACTAACCAATAGTTCCCCGCTCTGAGCTATGACATGGACTTGGAGTCCTCTTTGCCACAGTGTGGTTTAGGTGGCCACCCTGAATCTGAGATAAGAAATGAAAACTTTCTGTACCCTTGGCTTAGCCCAGAGCCTTTGGTTTAAAACCGAGGAGGACTGGTGTGGTAGCTCAGTTGCAGAGAGCTTGCCTGGCATGCACACGTGCAAAGCACCTGCTGAACAAATTAAAAGAACAGAACAGTGAGGAATAATAAATAATAAGGGGTGGGGGGGGGGAGGAAAAAGTATCTCAGGATCCTCTTGCTATGAGCAGTCCTGCTGACCTGACCTGACAGACATAGAGAGGCCACTTAGGAACCAGTGTGTAGTCCCCTTAGGGCAGTTTCCCGTGGGTTCACCTCTTGGGTGCCACTTCCGGGTAAATCCCACTCCCTGGTTTGACTAAGGCTCCATTGGGGCACATCACCAAGGGGTCAAGTGTCAGTTTGAGGCGTCTGATTCAGTGTTAGCACCCAGGCAACCGACCCAAGTCTGTCTGGTGCCTGAAGTGGCTGGGCCTGAAGGGGGTAGCCCACCCCCCCCCCGTTGGTGGTCTGTGATAGGTAGTTAAACCTAAGATGCAAAGATATCTCTCTTAGGCGCAAAGGGCTAAGCTCCACACCAGTTAGCAAACACCAACCCTCTTCAGAACGGGACTCCAAGGGACAGTTTGAGGTGCATCCCATTACGGTGGTGGTGGTGTCGGTCCCTAAGAATGGATTTCCTGGGTGTCATTTTTCTCATAGGCAAACACCAAAACAAAAGCCAATGCCTCACACATCTTTCATTCAGACCCAAGAAACAACACACAAACAGCAAGTAATGGAAACAAATAGGTCAGACTGTGGTAACCTACAAGGGGGAAAAGAGAAGTGGGAGGGGCACAGGCACACACCTGGGATGTGAATAAGATTATAGTGAGGCCCCAGCGAGACTCAAGCAAGCATGGGGTCAGAGATGTGAAAATTCTCTCAGTATGTGGCCCCGGGTGAGAGCCCTGAGTGAAAGCAACAGCAGCTGCAGCCGCGAGGCCCATTCTGCCCTGTGGAGAACCCTGGCCTACAATCCCTGCAGCTGGAGGAGAGCAGTTCAGTTTAGGCAGGGTTCTGAGAGAACACAAGGATGGCGGGTGAGGACAGCTGCCTTGATTTCCCTCTTGAGTGCCCAACCTGGCAGCAGACCCTCAGTTCCCCGCAGGGGATGAGCCCTAGTGTTAGCCTACAAGGAATCCAGCTGACTTCTCTCATCCCTTTAGAGAAAAGGAAACTGAGACCCAAAGGGTCTAAGGGGCTAAGGAAATAAGCCCAGTCCTGCAGCTCCACACCCCTCACCAGCCACGGAACCAGAACAAATGGGCTGGATGGGAAATGCCCAGGGCTTGCTGCAACCCACCACACTCTTGTTGGAGCAGAGGCCAGAGCCTGAGAGCCAGCAGCAGGTCCGCTCTGGCTCCAGGTCCACAGATTCGGTCAGGTAGGTCCCCAGCATGCTTCCTGTGACCCACTGGGGGATAAAGCCAGTCTACAGAAGAGAAAGCTGAGCTACTGTTAAACTCCTGAGAATTCCAGGTCCCTTAATGTCCCTTCTTGAGCTTGGTTTATCAACTGCAGTGGCTTCCAGGGTCTACAGAGGCACTGAAGAGCCCCCCCCCCCCGTCAGGATTCGGGTCTCCTCAACTAAAACTGAGGTAAAAACAGGTCTCTCCTCCACAGCACTGATTGTAAGAGGATAAGAAACATTTCCTGCCCACCTCTGGAAGGCAGTTGGCTATGAAATAATCTGGGGCAGATTTGGTATGGCCTCTTTGGGAATGTCTATTTCCAGGCTCCAGGGAAATGTGAACATCAGTCTACACACCTCCAACCCAACACAGCAAAGGGCTGTAGCATCTGTGGCTCACAGGGACACCCTCTGAGGAATCAGGATCCAGGCCAGGCCCACCCAGGAATCCTGTCTTGGTGGTCCTCCACCCCAGGAGCAGGGGTTTCCCTTGAAAAGGCTTGCTTTGACCACAGCCTACTCCAGCATGGCCATGGCCACACGAGCCCGAGGGACAGGGCGTGCATCCAGTTGGATTCTGCTAGAAGGAACATTGGGTTTGACATCGAAAGGCCCCTCCCTGCACTGTGGCTTCTGACAGTCTAGCTTCCTAGCACTTCTTGATGGATTCTCCAGGGACGCCTCTAAAAGAGACGTATACCTTAATTTAGAAGTGAATAACTCAAAACTCTGTGATGTAGCAGGCTTCTGTGGAAGAGAGAGAGAGAGAGAGAGAGAGAGAGAGAGAGACTGAGAGAGACTGACTCACAGACGCTACTGTAACAAGCTGCCAGCCACACCTGCCCCACAACTGAAGGTGGCTGGACTTCAAGATGCATCTCCTGCTACCTGCTGTCTTGAGTGGCTACTGGTCATGGTGTGTGTGTGGGGGGGGCAAAGATGGAGGGGGAAGAAATGATAACGCTCAGGGAGCAACTCTTAATGTGTGGCTTTGGGATCCCTAGCCAGGAGATCAAAGACTGACCGCACACAGCTGATCTACCCACTCAGGGGAACGGAGAAAGGAGAAGAGGGAGGGCAGCGGGCACGTCACAGCACAACTTGTTAGGCCTCTTTCTCCGCCCACCACAGTCCTGTAGTCCCCATAAGTAGGCCAGCTCCATGCCATACACACAGGTGGCTACATAGGGCTCTCAGTCAAGCCTAATGTTAAGCTGTGGCCGTTCTGGAATGCTTCCTAATTTCTTACCAAGGCCCCAGTTAATTGTGTAGCCAGAACTTTCCCATGATGCTCTAACCTCAGTGTTTAATGAAGGGACCCCCATTACCCCCATCCTGGGATGCCTTCTCCAGTTTCCTAAAGAACAGTTACAAGGGTGTTCCCACCTAACCGGTCTGCCAGTTCTCCAACTTCAGCCTCATCCTCCTCAGCCTCTCAGGTCCTATCTACCTTCGATCTGCAGTGACGTCACTGGCCCACCCCTTCCTGAACGGCAAGGACTCCACTGACCTCGCTCTGACCACAATATGGTCAATACCTGCTGGAGTCTCACCAGATTCCCGAGTCTCTTCCTCTTGGAGTCTTCATGAGCCTCCTTCCTTAGCCAGGGCCAGCTGTACCCTTCTAGTGGCCCAGATAAAACCTCAGAGCTCCCACCTGACTCATTCCCTCTCATCACCCTTCTATACATCTCCAGTCTCTCTCCTGAAACACTGCCCAGCCCCAAGTGACCTCAGGGTCTCATTCTAGCCCAGTCTACTTTTACGTTACTTATAACATCATTGCTTTTGGTAGTGGGATAGAATCAAGAGCTTCCCCATTTGACAAGTCTTCCCCACTGAGAGCTATACACACCCAGCTGAACAGAGCACATTAAAAAAACCCCAACCAGTTCCAGATCCTCCTCTGGTCTAACCTGCCCAGGTCCTCTGACTCACTGGAGTGTGAGCCTTACCTGGCCCAGTCTTAGATCCTACCCAGAAGTCTGCACTGGGCTCTGGTCACCTATCCTCCTCTTTCATATGTACATATGAGCTTGTTTATGAGTGTGTGGTGTGGGTATACACACACACACACAGGCACACACACCGAGGCCAGAAGACAGCCTTGCATGTTGCATCTCTCTGGGTGTTGTTCACCTTGTGTTTTGAGACGGGGTTTCTCACAAGCTTGGGTCTTGCCTGATTGGGCTACACTGTCTGGTTAGTGAGCTCCAGGGACTTGCCCGTTTCTACTCCCCATGCCCAAGAACGGAATTAATTACAAGTATGCATCTCTCACTACCTGTTTGCCTTCCTTCCTTCCCTTCCTTCCTTCCTTTCTTTCTTCACATGGGTCCTGATGATGGAATTCAGGTCAGTGGTAAGTGCTTTGCTGACTGATCTACCCCCACCCCCACTTTGAATTTTTGAGACAAGCTCTTGCTTTATAGCTCACACCAACATCAAACCTGCCATCCTCTTGCCTCTTGTGCGTCTCCTCCAATGTGGATACATTAAAGTGGATGGCTGATGTGGGGATCAAGGACAGTATCGTTAATTCTTTAGAGATGAGGACAGGAAGGGTCAGAGAAGATGGGTCTGAACTAGAGGCAACAGGACCAGGGTCTGTCTCCATGGCTTCTGATGCCTACACCAGAGTTCTCGCTTAATGGCTCTCAGGCACAGAAAGCTTTGTTGCTCCTGGGCCCTCCTCAGGCTACACAGAGTACAGTGTGGCCTCTGCCTGCCTGGAGCTAACTTTTGGTGTCTGCCTTGAATACTTTTTTAATCGTGTTCCTTTGAGTCAAGCACAGGACTCACAGGCTGCTCCAGGCTTGGATACCCTGGGTTTCCTTCCTGGGGGGCTTTGGGAGACAAGTGGGCTATCTGCTTCCTCCAGAGTTTCCACAAGCAAATCAGTCACAGCAGCTAGTGCACCTCTGCAGACACCAGGGTTTTTGGTCTTTTGAGGCTTTTGTGAGGTGGTAAAGGCATGCTCTGTCCTTGCCTCCAAGAGAGGAAGCACAGATGCATACGTGCATGCATGTACACAAGCACACTGTCATCCAGGTTCACATACCAGACTACTGAGTAGCTAGACTGAGGATACATTCTCAAACTATCTACAAGAAGACTCTTTCCCAGCAGCCTCTATGCAGGGGCCTCTTGGCCGTGATGTCTATATCCAGTCACCCAGATACTGTTGGACTCACCATAGGATCTCTTGAGGTTCAGACTGAGACACTTTTTTTGTTTTTGGTTTTGTTTTAATCTGTAGGTCTAGGAGGTTGGGGACAGAAGAATGTATTCTCTATGCTTCAAACCCTGAGTTCCAGAGCAGGTCCCTGAAATGGGTCAGGGCAGGAGGCACAGATCATGTACCCCATGAGGGCAAGCAGGTTATATTCTTGCTGCTGCGGCACTGTGAGCCTCCGCCAATACCGTGTGTGTGTGTGTGTGTGTGTGTGTGTGTGTGTGTGTGTGTGTGTGAGTGTGTATCTTTGATGGGCATACTACCAAGATGAGTAAAAACCAGGCCCTTCTGAGAGAAAACCAAAAACATCTCTGGGCAGAAGGTGACATGGGCCTTTTAAGGGGAACTATGTCTACTCACAGGCCGTCTCATAGAAAACATCCCTCAGTGGAACACACCAGAAGAGTTATACCAAATGCCAGCATCTCTTCATGTCTAGAAGAGATGGCAAACAGAGTGGGGCACCACTGTGTCTAAGCACGGGCAGCCCTCTGTAGCTCCCTGGGTCCTTCAATGGTCCCTCCTACCTTCCCAACTCCAGACTCACCAGCTAAACGTGGTCTCCTTCCAAGGGGGTGACTTCTCTTGGCTAAGAAGGGTGCTGGGTGGGTTGACTATCCAGGGCCCTGGCTTTGCCAGAGACAAGGAGCTTTGAAAGGGCAGACCCAGGCGGGTGCCAGGAGCCCTCTCTGGTCTTTAAAGTCTTCCTCTAACACAACTCAGCTCCAGGGGTCACAGAACCATTCCCTTTTATAGACACAGAGGCTGTGGGCTCCACTGAGACAACCTAACAAACAGTGGTGTCTGGCCATGGTGTCTCTGGCCACTTCCCTGCATGTGCCTCTCTGGCCCACCTCTCCCTCACACCCCTGACTTCCCCAAATATACCTTGTACCTCCACCCAACCCAGCTGCCCCAGCTCCTGAGTCTCTATTCATCCTCTCCCCTCTGCCCACATTGCTCATTCTCACTGTGCCCGTGTCCTTCAAGCTCCAGTTCAAATGTCACATTGCCCATAGGCAGGTCTGACCTAAGCCTGGGGTCTCTCTCTCAGGCCCCTCCCAAGACCCCTGCACCACACTGAGGGCCTGATTATCAGAGCACAGCCATATTTCCCCCATAGGAAGGTAAATCAGCCCTGGGAGGGTGAGCCCGGTCCACTCCCACCCTTCCACCTCAGCACCCAGCCCTGGGGGGAGCCAGCACTCAGTAAATGTTTGCTTAATTGAATCTGGCCAGGCAGCTTCCTCTAAGACAGGGGCCAGGTTAGCAGGACTAGATGATTCCTAGTGCAGGGGAAACCACTTGGGCAGAAAAAGAGTCTGTCAGGGCTCAGGCGTCTTGCCCCAATCCCCTTCCCAGACAAGGCTACCTCGTTTACCAGGCTGGTCCCTCCACCTTGAGACTCAGACTCCAGGGAACCCTGGTCTCACTTGGCACTGCTTTCCCATCCTCCTCTCTGTAACAGGATCCCCAATTCTCGGCCTAGGCAGATTCCTGCCATCCTCACCCAGACAGGCTCAGCACCTCCCTAAAGGCAGTGCCCCCACAGATCCAGCGCAGGATCCCGGGCAGAGGCCCTCACACCCCTCCCCAAACACCCCACCGCCTTTTAAGGGAAAAAAATATTGAGCCAGGAACACATTACAATCGCAGCAGGTCGATACTCATCTCTGGCTCCAAATGCCTCCAAGGAACCTGCTCCCTTGCAAGAGCGATGACCGAGAACAGCGAGCTGTTGTACCCGGGCCTCAGGGCCCTCTCTTCCCCTTCTCTCAAGGCCAAGCGCAGGAGCTCCTGACACCTGCGGCTGCCTGAACCACTCGCCCCCGGAGAGAGACCCTCGCCTGACGTCGCTGCTGCAGGTCGCCCGCCTGGGCTCCGCACCCACAGCTGCTCAGGGCGTGCAGTGGTCCCACATCATCCTTGGCGACCCCTGCCCAATCTCGTCAGGCGGCGGCCAGCCCTCCCGAGGGTTACTGGGCTGCTGTGCCTCCCTCCCCAGGCACCTGTCTGGGCCGTGGCTACCCCTGCCCACCCCGCAGACAACCCCACCCTGGCGGCTCTCCCACCCGGCGGGGCATCCCTGCCTCTGCACCCCTAGCCCTGGAGATCTCGGGTCTCCAGCACAAAGGGCCCAGGCTCGGGCCCGGGTGGGGGTGGGGTGAGCCCCAGCCGCGCCCCCAGCCCTGGGTTCAGCTGTGCGCGCCGGGGCCGCTGGTGCGCTCACTCACTCACCTCCCGGGCGCGGCTTCGTGCGTCGGTCGAGCTGCACCCGGCGGGGCGGGGCCGCGAGCGTGGGGCTGTGGCACCCTGGTTCTGCACGACGCGGGTGCCAGCGCCCGCGCGAGGACGTGACCGGTCCGCGGGTGGCACACACGCTCCGCCGCCCTGGCTCCCTCCTCCACCCTCCCGCGCCGCCCGCAAGCGGGTCCACCCGCTCCGCACCGCGCCGCCGCCGGCAGGGGGCGGAGTCGCGAGCGCAGCCCGTTGCCAGGCCAACCGCAGGCGGGGTCTGTCGCTCGCCTGCCCCGCACCACGCGCTGCCGCCGGACCACTAGCTCCGGCTCATTTTCCATTGGGCGGTAGTGGCCGACGGACGTACAAACAGTCCAATAACGACAGACATGGGCGGGGCCGCGGCTGTGTGCGCGCCGCCGTACAGCACGCGTTGCTGGCTCTAGCGACTAGAGCACTGCACTGCGCTGAGCCACTTCTAGCATCTTGGGAAACCCACCCCGAGAGCGTCGTAGCCCTAGTTCCTTGCACCTTGCTTGCCCCGCCCTTGTCTCTACTCATTGGAGTTCGAACTCAGCCCTGGCAATCTACTCTCCCACCCGTCTCTATGCAAGTGCTGTCGGTCTTGGCTTCCTTGGATCGCTTCGATCTTTTAGGGTGCGTGAAAACGCTAGCAAGGTTTGCGCAGCATGTCATTCGTCATGTCTTCTGCTCTCCTTTGCAGCATGCAGGGGGCACTTTTAGGAGTCCCTCCCACTCCAGCAGAGAGAAGCCAAAGGGAACCAGAACAGTAAAGTCCCTGCTCGCTTTGGAGACTCAGACCCTTGATAGAATACAGGCTGTGACATTCTGCTCAGTGTCAAGAGAAGCCCATGTGTGGATCTTGGCTGGTGGCCCCTCATTCCGAACAAGAAAGACTCAGACCGAGGTGGGGGCACCAGAGTAGTGCCTCTCTGTTTTTCCATCCTTGTAACTCTAAGCATATTGTGTCTTCGAGCCCAGGATGAGGTGGGGAGCCATGGCCACATGTTGTGCCCTCTAGCCAGCAGGATGCTTTGGAGGCCATCCCACCACCTCCCTGGGAAAGGTTCTTTTGCTGTGAGATGGGGACTGTTGTACTGCATACTCAGAGCGTGCGGGCGTGGGGTTAGGGGACAGCCCACCTGTGAAAGAGCTGCCTAAACTTCTAGGGAAGGGACAGGTACTGGTTCTGGGCACTGCTGAGGCCAACCTAAACATGCTACAGTGCTACTTAGAAGTGACCAATGAGGACCCAAGGTATTTTGCCAATGGTTGAAGATCATGTCTACCAAACCATCAGGCTATGTGGCCAGTCTTCTGCCACTGGGGCCTGGATGAGAGTCCGTGTCCTAATCTGTTAAAGAGGGTACTATAGACTCCTCAGAAGGTTAATGCATGTAGGAAATAAGGGACCAGGGCTCGGCAGAGGCATTTTCCACAGCAGACTCAGGGGTCAGATTCCAGCCTTTTGCAGAGGGTAAAACCAGAGCAAGAATTAGATTACCCCTTACAGCATTCCAGGTGGGGGAACAGAGGCTAGCCCCTGTATACTAGTGTTGGATGCTGCCTCCTGGACCTGACCCTGGCAACTACCTCAAATTGAGAGGCTTTGGTCTCACCTGATCTTTTGCTGGTGGCCCCCACATAGTGCATACTTCTAGAATATAGCTCTGCACCCTTTTAGAAGACCCTGGAAGCGTAGAGCAGGGGGTAGAAAGCAGCATACCCATTCATCCTTCTTATGTACTTGTAGTGGTCCAGTGGGGGCTTTGGGAGCCTAGGGCAGGGAAAACATTGAGCACTGGACTAGCTTTATAAAGATAGATGCTTGGGCTAGAGCTATGGCAAGAGCAGGATAGCCAGGTATCAGGAGAAGTGAGTTCCAAGGTGGCCACAAAAAAATATGGGGTCTGTCTAGGACCTCGGAAAGGCCAACTTGTCCACACTAGCATCTACCAGACATGCAAGGATACTAGGGACAGTCACAACTGCCTAATGACCTTTGAGTACGGTTGAGGAGGTCGGCTTCAGGACCAGCAGAGAAATTTAAGGTTAGCTTTCACACCCGAGAAAGGCTGAGTGTTAAGTATTGTATTATCTGAGATAGGCATGGGCTCACAGACAAGACGAGCTGTGTTGCTGGGAATCATTGGATAATGATAACTTTGAGTAGTCCAGCTAGAGAAAGTAAGAACAAGCTTATGAAATCAGTCTACAAGGCCTAGTACAGGGTAGAGCCTGTTACATCTGTGGAATCACAGGGACACCAATTCCCTAATGTCTTGCCGCCACTCCTCCCCACTGCAAGCTGGCTTTCCACCAGCCTTCCCAATACCCTGGTGTGGGCTGGGGGGGGTGTCTTGCTCCTATCAGGATTTTCAGCTGCCCAGGGTCTGGGCTTTGGAGATGGCACCAGTCCTGGCAGGCTCCTTTCTGTGCCCTGCCTTCATGCTTCCACAACTCACTGATTCTCATACTGTGGCAGCTGGGTGGGTTTCTGCGCTATGTTTCTCTGGGGTCTGTGTATCCCATTCCCCACTTTAATATTCCAGATGGCACCTGGGTTAATTATAACTAGCCAGGCCTGCCAACTTGTCTTTTAGCTGAAGAGAAATGATGTAAATGAACAGAAAAGATTCTCCACCCCCCCCATACAAACTTTGGTTTTTTTATTTTTCTCCTTGATCTAAAAATGAATCTTGGTCCTGCTGCTTAGGGGCAGTATCTGGAGACAGATGCTGGGAAACAAAATCTGAGCTCCCAAGGGTCCCGGCTTTGTCGAGTACTTGGGCATTAGACTTGTTATCTGGACCTCAATTCCTTACCAAGGAAGGGGAGCTAGATAGAGGCAAGGGGAGTGCCTCTAACATTATAACTTTTCCGACATGTCTTTTTCCTTCCCCAGCCTCTATCTGTCTCAATTCAGACGATAGTCCCAGGCAGCAGGGACACCCTCACCCCCCCCCCCACCCAGGGTTTCCGGACAAACGTAGACACAGGTGCAAGTCAGGGCAGCATCAAGTCCCAGTTAGAGGATGGGATGCACAGCTTCTACTGGCATTTAATACCCATTTCAGTGCTGAGGGAACCAGGCTCTGAGATTAGGGAATAGGTCCAAGTCACACAGCTGGGAAAAGACACACTCAATTTGGAAGTCTGGCTGGGAAACAAACAAACAAACAAACAAACAAATAAAAACCCCTATAAAACAAAAAACCCAATTCATTTGAAGCAGGAAGGAGGAAAGTGGCTTCCCTGAGCTGTCCTGAGATCTTTGAGCATGAATGGGCAGAGCTAGTTGCTATACTCAGGCACCCCAGGGAGAAGCCAGATAAGAGCATCAGGGAACACGCAGAAGCAGTGTGAACTGCCCAGATCCCTGCCCCACCTCTCCACTCCATTGCCACAGTCACCTGCCATCTGACATCCTCAGGGACCGGGGAAGGAAAGCCGGGGTGATGCCCGCAAAGAGGAAATTCCCTGGTGCTAATTGGCACTGAGAGACCTTTAGGCTAATTAACCTGTTCATTTGCCTCTCTAGAGTAAATTAGAGGGTTTAACTGGGGAGACAGAAAGAGAGATGTTTGCTGGTGGCCACCTCCTCAGGGGCAACGGGAGGCTTTGTAGTGGGCACAGTGGGCTGCTGGAGAGGCTTGGCAGAGGGGCTGGCTGCCAGGCGGTAGTCACAGGTGGCCCTTGTGTGGCAGGGAAGAGAGCTCCCTTTTGTTCCCTTTTCATTGCATTGAATTGGGAAGGCTTCTCTGACAGCCTGGAGCTTTCTGGGTGCTGCCTGTGCCTGGTCCTGGGTTCTCCAGAAGTAGAGAGGTCAGTCCTGTTTATTGGGGTGTCTTCTCGCTGTGCTGCTAGCCTCTGTGCCCTATGGTTTGGAATAAGATGCCCATCCCCGCAGGGTCATGGAACTGAGCATTCGGTGCCCAGCTGGTGGCACTGTTTTGGAGACATTGTGGTACGTTTTTTGGGGTGGAGCCTAGCTGGACAAAGCCGGGGTATGCCTTAAAGTTTATAGCCCCCCCCACACCATTTCTGTCCAATGTGTGCTTCCATTTCTGCAGAAATGTGAGTTGCTAAAGGTTCCCAGCTTTGTGCTTCCATGGCTGTGACCCACCTGTGGCCATGTCTTCCCTGCCATGATGGGTTGTTCCTGCAGGGCTCATGTCACCTGTGTGTTTAGTCACAGCAGTGAGAAAGGAAACTAGTGCAGCCCTGCCCTTGCATGGCCCCAGGGATTCCCAAAACCCCTTGGCCAGATCCTGTCATTTTTAGATGGTAACACAGATCTTTAGGGGATAGCAGACACTGTTTTACACCCCACATTTTCTATCTCAGGCTCTACTCCCGGCATAGTTTGGATGTGAAAGGAAGCCTGATGTGTCCCCTGTTACTCTGGAGGGAATTTGGCTGGTTTTCTTTTACCTGTGACAAGATAACTGGAGAAAAACCAATGTAAAGGCGGGAAGGTTTACTTTGGCCCACAGTTTCCTAGGCTTCAGCCCATGTGGCTTCATTGTAGAGCATCCCGAAGTAGCAGGGGTAGATATAGCAGAGCTGCCCGTTTTATGGGTAGGCCTGGGCAAGGTGAGACCGAGAAAGGGAAGAGGGGAAGAGACAGAAAGAGGGAGAAGGGGAGGGGAAGAAGTGGTTGACAGCAAGGCATAGTTTTCAGAGGCACAGCTTTAGTTTTTGTAATTCTAGATAAGCAGAAAGAAGCCATGCACAGAGCTTGGGTGGAGGGTTTTTTTTTTTATTGGGGGAAAGTGAATGGGTAAAGGGGGGGAGGGGAGAGGGGAGCCTGGCCCCTGGGGACAGGAGTGGCAGAAGAGAAAAGAGAGGCAGAGAGAGGGGGAAGGGAGAAGACACACAGGCCGAGAAGGAGGGAGAGAGAGAGAGGGGGAGAGAGAGAAATGGGAGGTGGGCAGGGCCCCTTTAAAAGGGAACATAGTGAATGTGCACATTAGTGGCTGCAGATGAGGGTGTATCCTGTCAGAACCCCAAGGACAGGCCAGCACAGATGCCTGAATACTGACATTAAAGACCCACTTCTAATAGGCCCCATGCCCTATGAACTAATCATGTACTAGACTATTGATGGGGCTAATTAACAAGGTAAATGCCACTGTGAGCCAATCACCTTTCAACTGAGGCACTTGCTGGGGACCAAGTCTTTAACCTATGGGTCTTCAGAGATAGTTTATGTCCAAACCATAATAGTATGGAAGAGAGAGGCTCTCTCTGTGTAAGCCTTGACCTGCAGCAGTGAGCTCCAACTTCTCAGGCTGCAATGCACCTGTCTATGTTTGATGCCTCCAAGGCACAGGTAACCACTTCCAGGGTCTCACATCTCCAGACGTACTGCACCTGTGAACTCCTGCCCACTCTTTGGATCAGTCCCCTCACCTGGGCAGGCCAATCAGCACTGGGGAGAGGACCCTTTGATGCCCTTTTCTGTTCTTCAGGGGCCCGGGGCATCGTCAATAGTGGCCTGATCCCCTCGCTGGTATGGAAGCTGCAGTCAGAGGAGGAACACATTCAGGAGATCATCTTGGACACTCTGGCACCATGCCTGCAGGAGGATGCCACCGAGGCTCTTGACAGCCAGGCTGTGCCCCGTTTAAAAGAGAAGCTCCAGAATGAGAACCCCCAAATCCGCAGTAAGGCTGCTCGGGCACTCATTGCCATCAGGTGAGGTCTGTTTTATGTTGACAGAGTGGTCACCTCCTTGAATTTTTGCTGAGGGCCAGAGAAGACCACCAAACTACTCCTGGCCTATCAGTGGGGCTTCACCTAGCTGCATCTGCCAGTGAACCTAAGTGCATCCATTCAGGCATACTTCCTCTAACTAACTTCCTTGTGCCCTGGGGGAAGAGGGCACTATGTCAGAAGAGTACCTTTTCCAATAGTGTAACCATAGTACCTGGCCTGAGATTGTCCTGTATCTCAGGAAACTCTCTCTCACTCCCATCCTGGATAAACCTAGCTAATTGGTCACTTCTCCATGAAGAAGACAAGTAGGTGAACTCCAGTGATAATGTTGATAGCCAGTGGTCACTAAGTATGCAAACATGCCAGGCACTGCTTATAAAGTCAACTGTGGTTAGACAACGGCCGAGGAAGGAGATATCTGCCTTTAGAGATGAGAGAATAGAAGCATGAGCTCCAGTCACTTGCTCAAGTTCACACAGGGTCTGTCTAAATCCTGTCCTGAAAATGGGGGGAGGCTCCACAGAACCTCCCAACAGTCAGTCCTGTGTCCCCAGAGGCCCCTTTGCCTGTGCCTCAGTTTGAGAGGGAGAGAAGGCCTTGCCATCCCTTAAGTCCTGTCTTTCCTTCTATCTGGGAGTCTTGCCAGAGGGCAAGGCTAGTATTTCTGGTAGGCCTGACCCAGCCCCTGAGATGCCAGCTTGGAATGTTCATTGTTCGCATATTCTCAGAGCCACCCAAAACTGTCTCTATCAGGTCTTTGACCAGAGGTCCCCATCCAATGAAGCTCTGGCAACAGAACTATATCAAAGCACAGCTTTTGCCCAGCTCCTCTGGTATCCCCCATCAGCCTGTGTTCATTACCACTCCTCACTATTTTGTGTCATCCACATAGTGGACGTCTTCCGTTTGCTGCTCTAGACTAAGGGCTAGATTTTGTACTCCCAATGTCAAGTGCTGAGGCAGATAAACTCAGCTCTTACCTCTGTGTCTGGACTAGTACCTACCTTGTGTCATTGAGCTCAGGGCAGTCCTGTAGGAGGATCCAGGACTCTTTATCCTTCCCCAGGGTGAAGATTAATGGCCTAAAAAGCCAACAGCATCACAGTATCACAGAGAAGTGGCCACTGGATCTGTTTCCCAAACAGTGTTCCCATAAACTACCTATGCCTTTGAGGTTTTCAAAGTTCTGCAAAATGGTAGTGCAAGCAAATGGTCATGTTGAAGTCTCTGTGTTGGGATGTTTATGTACTGTGTGTGGCATTACCACCTGTGAGGAGGGCTTCCTAGCCAGGAAACGCCAATCCTGTCATGGTTGAGAAACTCTTGGGAAGTTCACCACCCTCATTTTCACAACTTCATACAATGCTGGAACAGGGAGTGAGCCGAAAGTTACCTTGTCTGGGCCCATGCCTGCGGTTGCTAGGTGCTAAGCAGCTCTCTGATGTGTGGAGCGGCTTGGCTCCTCCCTGATAAAGCAACCAACTCAGGTAGAGACAGACAGTCTTGCTGTGGGTCACACCCCTGTGTCTTAGTCTTCTGCATAGATGGACATGTCTTCATTTATGAGCATGGCTTAGAGTGAAACTCATTTCCCCTGGGTCTCGTTATCCCTTTCACTGGCAGCCAAGCCACACTGCCAGCAGAGGTCCTGTGTCTTAGCGTGTGTCCTGGGACATTCCCAGGCCTTACCTTCCTTTATCCTTTCTCTGCCTTAGCATCCCTTTGGAGGGCAAGAACCAGGTATGGCAGAATGATGTCATTCCTATCCTGGTGGAACTTTTGTCAGACTCCGAGGAGGAGGTGCAGGCTAATGCAGCGGGGGCCCTAATGCATGCGGCAGTGACCACTGAAGGTAAGACAAGGGTGCCCTTTAGATTCCCAAGGTTGGGTGGATGCAGGCAGGAGGGGAGAGCAAGTCCCCTAGCTTGCCAGCATCCATAGTGAGCTTTCCAAATGCTTCCTTCTTATGCCAAAGGCCAGGTATTAACCTCCCAGACTCTATCAAAATCTACTTTTTGGCCTATCACTGAGGATCCTTTGAAGTCTGGTCCAAGATTTAGACCTCTCTCATCTTCTCGGACACAGCTACTCACATTAGGATGTTTGCCCCTCTGCACCAAGCCATTCCCTTGGTCTAAAGACCTTGCCTCAGACTAGGGTCTCTTTGATCCAGGATTTAGATTAGTTTGGTGTCTACAATTCTGTTATTCCTGGGTTGAAGCAGATCCTGGGGCCCTTGGCCTTATGTGTTTCTTTCTTTAAAAAATAATTTTATTTTTAGTGATGTGTAGGTGTGTGTGTGTGTGTGTGTGTGTGTGTGTGTGTGTTTTCAGTCATGTGCCTCTTCCCTTGGAGCTAGAATAACGAATAACAGGTGTTTGTGAGCTGCCTGATGTGGGTGCTGGGAACAGAACTCAGGTCCTTTGCAAGACTAGTACCACACTCTTAGCCCCTGAGCCATCTCTCCATCCCCCTTTTGTGTTTCTTGGTCATAATGGCTTCTATCAAGTTGTGGGATAGGGCACACAAGAATACAGTTGTTTTTTCTCCCCCCCCCTCCCCAGGTCGGGATTCCCAGCCAGCAGACTTCAAGGCTAAGCCATCCAACCACTGGCTGAGGGAAGAGACCCAGGGTAGACTCTACCTCTGACAGACTAGATGTGGCATTCTCCTGTCTTGTCCCTTATACCTTTTGAAAGCCTTCTGACCTTCCTGACTGGTCTGCACTCACCTACTCCAGCCCTTTGCATGATGCCCTCTTTGTTTCCTGATGGCTCTGTAGGTTTTGGATTTATAATCAATATGGCTCCCCATTGGACCCCAGTAGTAGATTTGAGACACACAGGGAGAGAGGTTGGGGCTTTCTCGGAGTCTATAGCATCTTTCCATCATTTAACCTCCCTGAGGGACTTCTGACTGCATGCGGAGCAGAGTACCCCATGTGTCTTCAGCCCAAGCTTATGTGGGATGACTTGGAAGGCCAGGGGCCTGTCAGGTCTTAGCCAGTGG
The DNA here is from genome assembly GCF_943737965.1 of Phodopus roborovskii. Classification (NCBI taxonomy): domain Eukaryota; kingdom Metazoa; phylum Chordata; class Mammalia; order Rodentia; family Cricetidae; genus Phodopus; species Phodopus roborovskii. The sequence continues at coordinate 21,100,789 of NW_026126434.1, read as the reverse complement.
CTAGAGACCCAGAGGAAAGGACCTAGGGATATGCCACTCTTTCCCAACTGGGTCTTTGAGTCCCTATCCTATATCAGGCCCTGAGATGAATAATGGAGCATTGAGGACTTAGCCTTGGGTGTCTACAGTTGTCAGAAAAGGCAGAATGATGGAAGATGTGGAGAAGCCAGCATCCAGGGGATGGGGCATAGGGCAGGTATCCAGCCTTCTCTTGAGAGTGGCTGGAGGACCCCACTGCTAAGCTGCACCATTGTACCTACTGTGCATGTTTTGTGCCAGGTGCAGAGCAGTTGCTCAGGAAATGTCTGCCACATGAACATATGATTGATTTTTTTTCTGTAAAAAATACCGTGTATTTCGTCTTATGAAGGCTGATTGCAGGATAGGGGTAGGGTGACATGGCCAGGCTGGTTAGGGAACTGAGCAGGCAGATGAAGAAACAGATAACCCAGGTTGGACTCAGTGCAACAATATTGTAGAGATGGAGGTGGGGGTGGGGGGAGTGGGGAGAAGGAGGCAGGCGCAGGTGGTATTGCTCTTAAGAGGTCCCAGGAAACAGGACATGGGGAGACAGCCCCTCGTGTGCAGATAATTGGAAAACCTAGTGTCTGTGGCCCACAGGGAAATACGCAGCCCTGGATGCAGATGCCATCAACCCACTCCTGGAATTGCTGTGTTCCACACCTACCACCAAGGTGTGCCTGAACGCCACCAAAGCCCTCACCATGCTGGCCGAGGCCCCTGAGGGCCGCAAGTTACTGCAGCCCCATATACCTACCTTTCGTCTCCTCCAGATGCATAAAAGTGAGGCCATACAACGAGCAGCCAAAGTAGCCATTAAAGTGATTGAGTGGAAGCCATGACTTCCTTTTGGAGCCAGACCGGAAAGGCTGTCTGTAGACCTGAATAAATGAGTTGAATCTCCTGTGCTGGCTTTCCAATGTCACTTCATGTTCCTGGAGCAATGTCACAGCTCTCACCTACCAAAGAAGAAACACTAGACCCAGAAGGGCCTGGTTCTGGGGAGCACAGATCTATCCCATGGTGTGGAGTGGGAAGAGGCAGCCCTGATACAAATACTTTCTGCTTGGATCCAAAGTTCTTATAGAAGACATATAGCAGAACTGAACTCTCTAGGGATAGGGGTGGGAGGTAGGGACTTGGACTTGGGGTTGGAAGGTATACGGTTGGAACAGGCACCAGCCAAACTGTATATGTTTGACTGGTCAGGACCTTGGGGGTATAGCTGATCATGGCTTTGACAAATACTTTCACCTATGCTTTTTCATACAGAGAGACCAAGGCACCCCAGATCTCTCTATATGCTCTAATCTAGTCCTGTCTGAATGGTCAGGTTACAGATGCCCTGCTTTACAAGTGAACTAGTGTGTCCAGCCTCCATTGGAGGAGTGACAAGAATAGAGTGCAATTTCAAGGCTGAGCCCCTGGTCCGGGACTAAGCTGGACCCTCATCTTTCCCCAAGAGCCTGTTAAAGCTCTTACCTCACCAGTGAGAAGTGATTTGGAGAGGACTGCTCAGAGTAAATATTATCAAAACCAGAATCCCAAGAGCCAGAGCAAGCCTTTCACCACTGTCCTTTAAAGGGCCCTCAGGGACCCTCATAGCTATCAAGAGAAACACAGAGAAGTGTGTGTCCTGGAATCAGAGGATCAGCTCAAGTCGTCCCTTTTGTACAGAGGGGACTGGCTACCGGACCCAAATGGCATTTCAGGTGCTATCCTTTCTCCAAAAAACAGACTGAATAGAAGGAAACTATTCTCCATCAGGAAAGCGGGGGCCCTAGGACTTCCATGGCCTCATGTTCTGATCCTGCCTTGATGCATGGCAAGCAGACCCTGATCCTGCCACAGGGTCCTGCCAAGGTCAGCAATACCCTGCTACCAAGACCCTGTGCTTTTGATCTCTGCTCCAGAACCCTCTTTGGTGACACGACACAATCCAATCTATGTCTCTGTGGGCCCTTCTCCCAGGTCCCTTTCTAACTGGGTATGACTTCTCGTTTTCTTGGCTTAAAACAGTGTCCCTAGCCCCAGTCTGTCTTAAGTGCTGACCCTTATGTCCAACAGAAAATCTATCCTTAGATGTCTCCAGGCAACAACAAACACCAGTTCTTCAGGAAATGTTTAAAAAAAAATACAGGAGCATTTTATTTTTTTAAACATGACTTTTTTTTTTTTTTAAATTGATTCTTTGGGAACTTCACAGCATGCACCTCAACCCATCCATTTCCCAGTTCTTCCATGCCCTCCCTCCTCCATTGTAGTCCCCCCCACCACAAAAAAAAAAGAAAAATCATTTTATTCCCCCGTCTTTCCCTCCTCTCCATCACATATTCTTTTGTCGAAGTGGCCTTGGGAGCCGTGGCGTGTCACACAGTATAACCTTTTGCTGAAACAGCTTTTCTTGCAGGAGTTCATTGCGATGAGGTGTTGGTCTGGTTCAAGGCCTCTGGCTTCTGGTACACTTTCAATACTGGACCCTCCCTGAAGCGTTGCTGTGGCCCCAAGTCATGGAGATCCTGCAGCTATAGTTCCACAGGACCGGTCTTTTCACTCGTTCTAGCAATCGTAGATGGGGTAGATGTTGGGGTGGGCCAACTCAAAGCCCTGGATCGCGGCTGAGTTGGTCAGTCCCAGCCTCTTCTGACTAGGGTCAGGGCCATCTCTCCTGTGCCTCCACCACTGGGGCGGGTTCTCCCAGGAGGGGCGTAGCCAGTGAGGGGCAGTGCTCAGGCTAGCTCTCCCATGGCCCCTGGTAGTAACATGGGCCTCGGACATCAACACAGACCCTGGCTGCTGTAGGGCCACAGGTCCAGATATGGCCCTTGGCAGCAGCAGGGGCCAGAGCATCACACAGCCCCAGGTGGCAGCCTAGGCCACCCATAGCAGCCTGTCCCTCACTGTGGTCACATCTTTGGTGCCACGTCTCTCCACAGTGCTGGAACCACTGTGTTTCTCCTTCTCACCTGTTTCTCCACGGCATCCTGCCTGCGTCACCCCACCTGTCTTCCTGCATGCCTGTTGGAAGGAGCATTTTTTAACTCCTGTGACAATACTTGTTACCAGTGACAATACTTGTTACCAGTCCTTACACCAGGAAGAAACCACAAGAAAACTATGGGTCAACATGCCTTCTGAATAGAGACATGAAAAATGCAGCAAACAGTAAGTGAAACAAATGTAACAACATAGTTAAAGTGTTACCTATCAGGACCAACATGGAAAACCAATCAAGGTACAAGAGTCAGAAAGATTATTTCACAAAACCCAATATCCACTTGTGGTTAAAAACAAAACAAGATCTGTTAGGGCTCCTCACTTAGGGATCTCAGAATACATAATAAAGAAATAAAGAAAAAATTCAACAGTTGGCATCACATTAATGACTACTTATTTCTTGAAATTAGGAATAAGACAAGAACCTATGTTTTTGCCACTCTGGTTCAGTGTTGTTCTGGAGATTAGGCAAGAGAAAAAATGGGGGGCATCCAGATTTTTTTAAATGAACAAACTTTTTTTATTTATCAATTATACCATCACTATAAGGAAACATACTATTATTAGAACTAACAAGTTCATCTTTGTGATGGCATCAATATACAATTAATTATATTTCTGTATGCCAACTGTGAATAGAAAAATGAAACTAAGAAATTTTTACTTACAGTACACCAAAGAATAAAGTGAGTTAGAATAAATATGTGTAGGCTAGATTTTTTTTTTAAAAATATAAGCTAGAGACATCTGGGAAGAGGAACCTCAATTAAGAAATGTTCTCACCAGACCCAGATCCAGATTCACCTATGGGGAGGAACCTTCTTTTATTTTTTTTATTGATTGATATGGGAAGATTCAGCTATGGAAGCAATTCTACCCTGATGCTGGTGATCCTAGACGACATAAGAAATCGGGCTAAGTGAGTCCTAATAAGAAAGTGGCACTCTTCTATGGCCCCTGATTGAGTTCCTGCCTGCAGGTTCCTGTGCTCAGTTCCTGCCACTTTTTTTTCCCTGGACAGGGACTGGAAGCTGCAAGCTGAAACAAACTGTTTCTTCCTGATTGCTTTGGTCATGGTGTTTTTATCATGGCAATAGAAACCCTAGGACAAGACCTAACAAAAGAAATGCAAGATCTAGGCACTGAAAATTTAGTTTGAAAGATCTTAAACACATAAATAAATGGAAAGACATTCTGTATTTGTAGAGTCTGGCAGTAACACCACACTCATGCAGCTCATGCTACGTGTTGGAAATGGAGCTCTTGTTTTCCCCAGGTCTGTTCTTTCTCCTGTGCAGCCTAGTCTAGAATGGATGTAGTTTTCGCATGTATTCTCATGACAGTCACCCTGGCGATGGGAGATGTCATTCTGTAAATATGTTTCTCTTATTGGTTAATGAATAAAGCACTGTTGGCCAATAGGAAAGCAAGATACGTGAGACTAGGAGACAAGGAAGATTCCGGAAGTAGTAGGGGGGAGATTCAAGATGTAAGACGGAGAGAGCAGAACGCCAGCCCCTCTCTCTGATGAGACCAAGTGGAAATACTTAGATTAATAGAAATGGGTTAATATTTAAGACAGAGATAGCCAATAAGCAATGATAATAACAGGCAACAGCTTTGTATCTAATACAGTGTCTCTGTGTGTTATTTGGGGCTGGTGTGGCTATGGGGACAAGACCGGCGGGAGAAAAACTACTCATAACACCCTGGACCCTCTGTGATGGTTGAAACTGATTGTCAACAGGGTCTAGAAACACCTAGGATGGTCATCTGGAGTAGGTTAGCCTCTGGGAATGTCTGTGAGGGGTTATCTTGATTGGTTGAGTTGGATAGACCCACCTTTAACATTTGGTACTATTTCCTGAGCTGGGATCCTGGGCTGAATAAAAAGTAGAAGCCTGGCTGACCATGGACATTGATCACTCTGCTTCTTGATTGTGGATGCAATGTGATCGGCTACCACAAGCTACTTTCACCATGGCTTTCAGGCTATGGTGGACTGTAACCTTGAATTACAAGCCAAAATAGACTCTCCCTGAAGTTGCTTTTTACTAGGTAGGTAATCAAGATCCCCTCCACTCCAAAGTTCACTTTGCCTTTGTGCCAGTCTCCCAGAGGGTGACCCTGCTTCATCTTCATCTCCCCAGCAGAGCCAGCAGATAGATCTTATCACCCTCTGCTCTAACTCTAGAGGATTTAGGATGTCAAAGCACACAGGGCCTCTGGTTGGGTTGGAAAATCTCTACTACCCATTGTCTTTGTTTGGCATCTCCAAATATGCCTTTCATTCTGGCCTCTAGCCTTCTATTGTCCCTTCTCTTATCAATGAATTGACTCCTCCTTCCAGGACTCTGGATCTGGGCAGGACACCCTGCTGGGCATTCCTGTGTAAACCTGTGGAATTCTGCCTATCTCCTGGACTAGGTTCCCTTTCTGGAGTCTCATTGTTTTTCCCCTGCCGTGTGCAATTAAGCAGTCCCTCTGCAAGGCCATTCTGTGCCTTGAAAGTGAAAAGGCACTTAATGGCAGGCATACAAACAGCATATGCAATATAAGCTATAGCCACCATTGTTGTCTTCTCTCTCCATAGGCTAGAAGGTCTCAGGGAATTCCTACATGTTCTGTGCATAGCTATTTCTTTGGGGACACAATGCAGTGGTATACCCAGAACTGTCAGCTGGAGGATTAAGAAAAGAATGAGGGACTGGCTCTTTGAGTATGCTTTGGTTTTCATGGTGCTGGGTGGGCATCCCTGAGATGCCTTCTTAAGGATTATGTCATTTATTTTGGACTAAAAAGGAAGAAGGAGAAGTTAGGCAGTTCTAGCCCAGGAGTGCCTATATCTGCTGGCTGGCTTAACATCATCACACTGGGAAGAGCTCACAGGGGGCATTTTCCTTTCTACCTGTCCTCCAGAAATCAGTGTAGGAGACTGATTACTTAGTTGTGAATAGTGGAGAAGAGCCAATTAAACTACTGTCTCAGCCCTGGGCCAGCCAGATGGCAGCTGTTGCCCAGATCTGAATGGTCATCAGCACTGGGTCCAGCACCTGTGGGTTAGGGCCCCTGGCATCTCCACCTGGCAGGGTGGGGCTGGCCTTATGGCAGACACCTTTGATGACAGGACTACCTTCAAGGATGGCACAATAAAGCAGCAGAGGGTGGAGGACAGAAATCCTGATAATCTGGTAAACACAAACAAAAAAAAAAATAAATAAAAAAAAAAAATAAAAAAAGTGCCAAACATACCAGAGATTAAAAAGCCAAAATTAAATTTAAAGTGAAAGTCGTTGCTTATGAACTGGAGCCATTTGGAGAAAATGACTCATCTCTGAGAGGAACAGATGTTCTCATTTGCATAGTCTCCTTAATCCTGAATGGACTTTGCTCTGTCCCCTGTGTGTGCATAGCCCGCAGCTGGTGGCGCTTGCTTGACACCAAGGGAGTGTTTTCATTAGCATGGTCCTTGGCACCCTATTGTTGGGTGTCCATGGAGGAAACACTTCATCCCCATGACGAGGGAGGAGTCTAGGAAAGGTAGCAGTCTTTCCTGTCCCCAACTCCTCACTCCAACTAGGCTGTTAGGCATAGTGGACATGGCCAACAATGAGGATCCTTCCGGCAATGGTGGCTCTCCGATGTGTCACCCCCTCTATGTCTTTCTTGTTCTTGCTCACCTCTGTCATTCTGAGTGCCAGGACTGTGCCTCTCAACATGCCACAGTATTCGCTTTAGTCACCGCCATCCCCTCCTCCTTCCTGAGGGAGCTGTCAACAACATCTACCTCTTCTAAGGTTCCAGTGACAAACCCAGGCACAGATCCACCGAAGTTCACTCTGGGGGACCTATGAGTTTACTGGGCTTCCTTACAGAACAGAGTTGATGTGGTATATAGAGGGATATGGAGATTTGTCTTAGGGCTTCTATTACTGTGATAAAACACTATGGCCAAATGCAACTTGGAGAGGAAAGGGTTAATTTTGACTGCCAGCTTGTGATTCAGGAAGTCAGGATGCAGGTATGGGAAGTCAGGAACAAAAGCAGAGGCCATGTCAGGGTACTGCTTACTGGCCTGCTTCTCCTAGCCTGTTCAGTCTGTTTTCTTACATCATTCAGGACCACCTGCCCAGGACTGCCACTGTCCCCAGTGTGCTGGGACCACCCATATCAATCATTCATTAAGAAAATGCACCGAAGATTTGCCCAGAGGCCACTTCAGTGGGAGGTAATTTCTCAGTTGAAGTGCCCTCTTCCCAAATGACTCTAGTTTGTGTCTTTGACAAAACACCACCCAGAATTGTGCCCTTCCCTCCATGGGTTGTGCCTATAAAGTCTTTACTGGTCAGGCATCAGGGCTTCTCCACACTTGAGTAGATAGAGCATCCCTCCCCTGAGTCTCTCCTAGCTTATACATGCTAGCAGTCTCCAAGGGCCACCGCAATTAAGGCAGTGTTGTATTCAACAGGTGGTAGAAAGCAGTCGGATATTCAGGTGTGTGTGTGTGGGGGGGGGGTGGGTGGGTGCGGAGTTGTATGAAACAGTCAAGAGCCCAGCTGGGACAACCCATTTGCAAGGGGCACACAGCTGAACTCCCTAAGATGGCGATTGCTTGACTTGGGGTCAATTATGAGTCCACAGAACAGGGCTGAGGACATTTAGATGCAGTTCTCCAGGTCTCTCTAAATCTACCTGGAAGAGAGGAAACAGGAGAAGGTCAGGGAATACACAAGTCTTGACCCAGAAGGGAGGAGCTGAGAGAGAAGCCCACCTCCCCAGTGAGCACAGCATGAATCCTCACAGACTCATCCCTGATGTATAACAGATTAGACCAAGGCTGTGCTCAGCTCCTTCCAGCCGGACATCCCAGGTACATATTATGGAGACACGGCTTGCCCATGCTTCTGCTTTGCTGTTGTTTACTTATCCACTTCACTGAAATTTACTACCGCATCCCAGCAGAGTATTATTTTTTCTTTTTAGCGTCTCACTCTGCAGCTTCCCCAGTTCTCTCTGATTGGATACCGAAGCACTGCATGTTGTCAGGTGACTGACAAGAGCCCGATTTCTTCTCTTCCCTTATGATGACTCCACTTTCTCCTTTCTGTGGATGCTTCAGATGGGCATCGCTGTGCCTCCTAAGAGAAATGGCCCACATGTACTGCTATGCTGCTGCAATATCCAGGGTTGTCTCTGTGGTGCTGGGGTGTGTGGCCATTCCTCTGTGTGTGCACCCTTTCTTGAGGACAGAGGAAACCCTGTGGGTCCTGGAAACAGAATTGTTCTCTTCAGTAATGTCTGGGGTGTGTCTTCTCCAGGAAGCTCTAGTCTTCTGCCTGACCAGCAGAGCATTTGCAGATCCATGGGCCCTGAATGAACATTCTACGGCTCTTTGGAAGGAGAGCCTGGTAACTTCAGAAGGCTGCCATTCCTTTATCCAGGGCTCCTAACTGGAGCTGTGCATTATCCCAGCGTCTGTTTGCACTGATGGTGCAGGCTGGACCCTCAGAGCCTGTGCTGGCCGGGATCAGCACCATGTTAAGCTCTATCGCTCTACTCTGGGCCCACTACTGCCTAGAATGTGACCTCCCTGTCACTCCCCGGAACAGGGCAACCCCATTTCAGTCAGAGATGGTTCTTGGCAGTTGTGCTGCACATCTGATGTCTCAGTCATTGAACAGCCTCTGAGTGGCTCATATCTCCTGCCTCCTGTACCAGCAGCTGAGGCTGGAGGAGCCTCAGGGACAGTGAAACTATCAGCCAGAGATAGAATGGCCTCCATTACAAGGTGAAAGACACCTGTAGCCGGGGAGGATCAGTCAGTGACATGGTTATCTCATTGTGGCTGAGAGTCCTGATCACCAGCCATGCTGTGGCTTTTGCTCTGGACATTACTCCATCAGGCAATGCCCAGCATCATGCAGGCTGCAGGGGCAGGCAATGGAGACCTGTGGAAAGTCAACTAGTGATTTGACCACAGCCCAAAGGTACCTAACAGGTGAGGCTGTATGGTGGGTACCTGGCCATCTCAGGGGCTCAGAGTGCATGTTTTGGGGCAATGTTAATTCCAGATCTCTCATTGGTTACCCAAGGCTAAGTGCTTTAGTGTCCCCAGTTATAAAACTCAGCTAGTAATTGTGCCTATTCTATATTATTTTGGCAAAGCCTGGCACATTGTGGGCACAAAGAGGTCCAGTTTTATACACTTGGAGAAGAGGAGCTGATAGTGCAGGATATTGGGTCTTTTGTCCCCAGGACAGGTGACTCTTACTCCACAGAAATCCACAGCACATTTCTATCAGGTGATATCTTGAGGTCTTGAGAAGGTGACTCAGGCCTCATTAGACCTAGAATTTAGAGTGGAAGGGACCTATCTTAGTCAGGGTTACTATTTGCTGTAATGAAACACCATGGCCAAAAGCAAGTTGGGAAGGAAAGGTTTTATTTGCTTGTGCTTTCATATCACAGTCTGTCATTGAAGGAAGTCAGGACAGGAACTCAAGCAGTACAGGAACCTGGAGGCAGGAGCTGATGCAGAGGCCATGGAGGGATGCCTCTTACTGATTTGTCCCTCATGGCTTGCTCAGCCTGCTTTCTTATAGAACCCATGACTGTGAGCTCAGGGTAACATCACCCACAGTGGACTGGGCCCTCCCCCATCAATCACTAATAAAGGAAATGCCCTATGGGCTTGCCTACAACTTAGTCTTACAGAGGTATTTTCTCAACTATTGCTTCATCATCTTGTGTCAAGTCATAAAACTAACCAGCACAGGACCTCAGAACTCCACCTCTTGTATAGTCTCTTTCCTTCCTTCTCTCCTTCAGATTCGTAGCCTCTCCCCAACTATGTCCCAGGATCAAGAGTAATCCCATTACAGCCTTTATCCAGTGTTTGCGTCAGGGCTGGTGAGAGGCTCAGGTCACGCTCTTCCCTGGCTCCCATGGCCTCAGATGCTCCTTTTAGAACACTGCCTGTTAAGACAGGTTCTTTGGCCCTCTGGATGCCCCAGGCCTCAGTTTCCCTCAAGGATACACTGTTACTTGTTGTTTGCATTGAAAGTTAGTTCTTGAGACCCACTTTGATGGTGAACTCTTTAATGAGGTTGCTCATTCCCCTCTCTCTGCCCACCTGTCCCTGTTCTCTGTTACAGAGGGCTGGCTTCTACCTCCTTTTGTAGAGAGTCTAGTTTGCATTACCCCCACAACCACTGTATCCACCCCCAGCATCCCCCCACACATTGGAGCTCGAGCACACACACACACACACACACACACACACACACACACACACACACACACACACACTAAAAGCCAAGCTCTGCGCCTGATAGAGAACATATAATATTTGTCTGAGTCTGGGCTATTTAGCTTAATTTAATACATTTCAGATTCATCTATTTTCTTGTAAATTTCAGTTTTTTTAAATTTAGTGTTGAATAAACCCCATTGTGTATATATACTGAATTTTCATTATCTACTTGTCTGTCTGTTGGTGGACATCTATGCTGATTCCATCTTCTTGCTATTATGATTAACACATTGATAAATGAGGATGTGCAGGTATTTCTAGGTAGAATATAGAGCCCTTTGGGTATATGCTCAGGAGTTGGTATAGTTAGACTGTATGGTAGTTTCGTTTTTAACTATAAAGCATTTATTTTATTTAGAATTATTGCTTTTATTCTTATGTGCATGTGTATACACATGCAACGGTGTCCATACGGAGGTCAGAGGACAGCTTGCAGGCATTTGGCTTTCCCTTCCACCTTGTCAAGGCAGAACCTCTTTTGTTGTTCCTGTCAGTCTATGTGTTTCATGCTAACTGGATGGCATCTGAGCAGTTCTGTTTCTGTCTCCCATCTGTGGTAAGAGTGTGGGGATTAAAGATGCACACCACTGTATTCAGCTTTTTGTGGGTACCAGGGATTGAATTTAAGTCATCAGGATCGTGTGGCAATTGCATTTGCCCACTGACCCATCTTGCTGATTCTGTTCTTATTTTTTGAGAGACATCTATACTAATTTCCCCCAATGGTTATGCTAGTTTAGACCCCAACCAGCATGGGATGAACTTTTCTCTCTCCTCACTTCCTTGCCAATGCATTTTGTCATCTATTTTCTTGATAACAGCATTCTGAATGGGTGAGATGGAATTTCAAAGTAGTTTAATTTTCATTTTCCAGATGCCTAATATTGTTGAACATTAAAAAGAAATTATTAACAATTTGTTTTTCTTCTTTTGAGAACTGTCTGCTCATTTTATTAGCTTATTGACTGATGCTTTTGCTTTTTGATGTTTGATTTTTGCAGGGACTTATATATTTTATATATTATCCCTGCCTTAGGTATAGTTAGCTGGCAAAGATTTTTTTCCATTTCATAGGCTATCTGATGGCTCTGCTGATAGGGTACCTTTTAATTTCCTGTAGTCTTGTTTGTTAATTCTTAACACCATGTCCTCTGTCATTAGAGTCCTTTCTAATATCTATATCTTGTAGTCCCTATATCCTCATGCAATTTCCATGTTTCAGCTTTTAAATTAAGGCCTTTGGTCCATATATCTATGTATCTACATATAGATACAGATGTAGATTATAAATAGATATCCAGTTTTATCAGCAGCATTTGTTGAATAGACTCTTTCCCAGTGTATGTCAAACAGCAGGCAGACACGACTATGTGACTTTATTGCTAAGTTTTCAGTTCTGTTTGACTGGTCTACATGTTTGTTTTCATGCCAGTTTCAAGCTGTCTTTGTCACTATGGCTCTCTAGTATAATTTGAGGTCAAGTATTGTGATACCAACAGGAATGTTGTTCTTTCTGACTGGAGGATTGGTTTTGTTGTTTGTGGTCTCTGGTGTTTCCACACAAATTTTTAGTTTAGTTTTTTTTTTTTTTCCAGTACGATGTCATCGTAGAGTAATTTGGTAACACAGCTGTTTTACAATGTCAACCAAGGAACATGGAAGATATTTCTAATATCTAGTATATTCTTTAATTATATTTTCAATATCTTAAAAATTTAAGGTTTTTTTTTCAGTGTGCTGATTACTAGTTTTTATGTCAACTTGACACAAGCTAGAGTCATCTGAGAGGGAGGAACCTCGCTTGTGAAATTGTCTCCACAAAGTCAGGCTGGAGGGCATTTTCTTAATTAGTGGTTGATATGAGAGGACCCATTGTCGGTGGTGTCATCCCTGGGCTGGTGGTCCTGGGTTCTATAAGAAAGCAGGCTGAGCAAGTCATGGGGAGCAAGTCAGTAAGCAGCACCCCTCCATGGCCTCTGCATCAACTCCTGCTTCCAAATTCCTTACTCTTTTTGAGTTCCTACCTCAACTACCTTTGGTGATAACTATGGTACAGAAGTGTAAGTGGAAAAAAAAACCCCAAAAACCATCTAACCCTTTCCTTCCCTAGTTGCTTTTGGTCATGGTATTTCATTACTATAATAGAAACTGTAGCTAAGACAGCTAGATTTATTCCTAGGTACATTTGTTTTTTTGTTTTTTTTTTTTTTTTTAATGATTCCTAATTTGTTTTTGCAGCAAGTTTGTGACAGGTATTTTTGAAAACTATTGGTTCTTGTATGTTGGTTTTGCATTCTGCAACTCCTCCGTGAAAAATGTTTATTAGCTCTAGGAGTTTTCTTGTAGAGTCTGTAAGGCCTTCTAGATACAGAATCATGTCAACTGTGAATGGAGATAATTTGACTTTTCCTTTCTTATTTTTGTTCCTTTTATATCATTCTCTTGTCTTATTACTTTAGCTAAGACAGGTAATATAATGGGGGTAAAGGAAAAACCAGATCTTTCCTGTAACTGGGGAGAGAAGAGGGAGACTAACACAGAGGGAGAGGGAAGAAAGACAGATAAATGACATTCAAGATGCTTGAAAAAGTCATAGGCAAACATTTAATTATTCTTTATCAATAAGAAGTTAGGAGTCAGGTATTAGAGTCAGAGCAGTTGCGGAGAAGCTGTGAGCAACTTCCTACCTCTTCCGTTCCTTCCTCCAAAGGGCAGAGATTCCCTCTAAGCCCTGCCTTACTACTTCCTCAGTCCTCCAAAACCTCTATGGTTATTTTTGGTAAGGTAGTAGCATACATATAAGTATGCACACATGTGGGCATGATCAGTGCCACAGAAGGAGACAAAGTGAATATTCCACTACAATTCCCATTTTAGTCTAAAGAAAAGATTTAGGCTTGATACAAAACTATATACAAAACAGTGAATAGCAAGTGTGCTCTAAGAAAAGGAAAATTGTGAACAAAACGACCTACATATCTAGTCCTAGGGTGAAGGCATAACAGAGTTTACAATAGAGTTGTCCTAAGCTGGAAAACTTAAGTCTAGTACATAATATAGCTAACTAGGGAGAGAGAATAATAGTTGTGATAGTTTAATCTTCAACCTCATCAAGACCTGAGAAGGAAAATAATGATACTAGGGTAGACAGGAAGTGCAGATGGGCAGCTTCTAAAAGGTGCAGCGAGGATAGAAAGAAACAGCAGGCTGCCTGGACAGTCACCCAAGGTCTCACAGCAACATTGGTACACCCAGTTTTGGCTAAGGCCAAGAATACTTGACAGACCTCAATAACAGCAGGGAGGTAGAAAGGCTGTCTTACCCTGACTTGGCAAGGTTCAGCAGTCTTCTATATTTGTCTCCTGCAAGCACATAGGACTGCATGTCCAAATCAGTGGTCAAGGTGGGGGCAGTTCTTTGCCCATGAGGCCATTAGCTGAGTCGAGAATGGACTCCAGCAGGAGCAACAACAGTGTCCAACATATTTTTGGGAAAGTGCATGGTGCTGTCAGGAGCAACAGTGTCTCATGTCAACGGAGTACTAATATTAAAATATTTAAATGCCATGTTCTGCACGTCTATGAAGTGATTGAAGATTAAGCATCTATGTCTGACTAATCTCATAGGTAAAGGAAACATAAGTGAAGATAATCTGTATTACTCAGGAACTTAGCTAAAAAACTGATTGAAACTTACCTGAGTAAATCAGGGACAAATACCTAAACAATATAAATATGTACATATACATACATATAAATCCCTAAAATAGAGGTAGAGTAGAAATTTCTAGACAAGAGGTAGAACTATAAAGGGCAGCATGATAAATATCCCAAATTGTATCAATATACAAAAATGTCTGGAACATAAGCAAAAGTATACATACACAGAATATGGTAAGAATAATGTGCATTAAACATCATAAGTGGAAAGATTTCATACAATATGACAAAATATAATATACCATTCTTCCAGGAAGGGAATATAAACTTAATTCTACATAGCTTACCACAAATAAGAATATATAATAATGTAAGGTATATAATACTATTATCTCACTCTTACTAAATAATTCACAAGAAGATAGGCTAATCTACCTATATCCCATCTAAACCATACATTTTCCAACCATACCCTATTTCTGTCCAAAAGATAAACCCGAGTCTAAGCATCACCTTCCATACCCAACTCTAAGTAACTAAAACCAACCCAAAGAAGATGAATATTATCCCCAAATTCCAAGAGTAGGGAAAGGGGGTGTTGTTATCTCAAGATTACTTCCTGCTGAAATGGGATGATGATTGCTCCATGGGATCCTGTAGGAAGAAAATTTTTAGCAACCAAATTTCTCAACAGAACTGGCTATGACATATGTAGCTAGTCACGGTGTGGCAGAAAATGCTTGACTGTAGTTCTATTTGAAACTCTGGCCAGGGTGTAATAAGAAGGTGCACCAGTACAGCTAGCTAGTCATGAGTTGTCTCAAGCAAAACAGTCTCAAACCGGTTTTTAGGGTGATGTTTGTAGTCCAGCTGCATCAGGTTGAGTCAAGTGGAAGCGATGACGTGGGGCCCCTTCTTGTTTCCAGAGAGTTCAAAGATTACTGTTAGGAATTGTAATTATTCCTTGTGGAAAACTTAAACATCAATATTAAAGTAAAAATTTCAAGTTTTAAGGTATGCATTAGGGAAAGGCAACAATAAGCATTAAATGGATATGGGAAAATTAGGATTTCAGAGAGAAAATTGTGTATAAGCAAATAAGTCCCAGATTTTGTTTTCTTCTGCCTTACACCAATTGGCTTCTTGATTTAAGGCAGAAACCGTGAATTTAATCTTAACAACATGCTTGAGTTTAGAGAAGGAAAGCCAAATCCAACTCCAAAGCCAGCATTGGTTTACATGAATTGGGACTACAGGAATATTAGATAGTAAAGAGAAATAGATTTCTGTATAGAAATAGTTTACTAGAATTAAATATTTTTACCATAAATCAGATTCCTCTTCATTAAGTGATTGTTTCTGGAGAGCTGTCTTCTCTTCTGTAGGTACCTACATGTTCAGTGTTTTTTGAATGTTTGAAGATAGGTTTTCTCTGTTTTCCTGTAAGAACAAGAACAGAACACTTCCCCTACCTTTGAGAGGTCTCCGCACATCTCCTGGGACCTAATTTGTTGGATGACTTGTCATGTCTCTTCATTAAGATGTTTCTCTTGTTCAACTC
Organism: Phodopus roborovskii; assembly: GCF_943737965.1. Classification (NCBI taxonomy): domain Eukaryota; kingdom Metazoa; phylum Chordata; class Mammalia; order Rodentia; family Cricetidae; genus Phodopus; species Phodopus roborovskii. The sequence continues at coordinate 21,085,239 of NW_026126434.1, read as the reverse complement.
GGATCTTGATTAACTTAGATGGTATCTATAGTTTTTCTTCTCCTGTAGATACAAATGTGAAACCCCTACCCCAAAATAACACATATCCTGGTTTCCATTCTGAGGTCAATACATCCTTGAAGTACACTGGCTGATTTAGTTCAGAAGTTTTTTCTATTGTTCAGTGTCTTTCTGTAGCTGTTTTTCCTTTTTCATCAGCATTAAGAAAGTTTAATGTTAATAAAGCATTATGTAATCTGTGTTTGGGTGTCTTGGTTCCTCCTGCCTGTTTATGGAGCATATCTTTTAAAGTATGATTGGATCTCTCAACCACTGCTTGTCCTGTAGGATTGTGTGGTATACCAGTTATGTGCTTTATATTATAATACTCAAAAAACTGTTTCAATTTGCTGGAGACATATGCTGGAGCATTGTCAGTTTTTATTTGTGCAGGTATGCCCATAATGGCCATTACCTCTAATAGGTGTATGATAACAGAATCTGCCTTTGCAGAGCTCAGAGCAGTGGCCCATTGAAAATTTATCTATATTGTGATGTACATATTGCAAAATGAAACACATCCATTTGCCATATTTCATTCCTATTTATCCTTTAGGGTTACTGCCTGATGGTAAAGGAGTCTGGTTAAAGAATGAGCAAGTAGGACATTTCCTTACTATTTCCTTGGCTTGTTGCCAAGTGATAGAAAAATCCTTTTTTAAACCTTTGCTGCTCACATGTTGTTTCTTATGAAACTCTGAGGGTTCTAGCACACTTCCTATCAATAACCGATCAATTTCATCATTGCCTTGTGCTAGAGGACCTGGCAGACCTGTATAGGATCTGATGTGTGTTATATATCTAGGATGAGTCCTCTTTCTGATAGTATCTTGTAACTGTATAAACAATGAAGTTAATTCTGTATTGTCAGGAATAAATTCTGCAGTCTCAATGTGTAAAACGACTCTCTCTGCATATTGAGAGTCAGTAACTATATTGAGGGGTTCTTTAAAATCCATAAGTACCATGAGAATGGCATACAATTCTGCCTTTTGTACAGAACTGTAAGGGCTTTGAACCAGTTTACTTATTTTTCCTGATTTATATCCTGCCTTACCTGATTTGTTTGCATCAGTGTAGAATATACGAACTTCAGAAATAAGTGCTTTTCTTACAATGCATGGAAGGATCCAAATCATTTTCTTTATTTGTTATGGCGCCGCAACGTGGCTAATAAGAACTTCCACTTAAAATTTAACAAAAGCTTAAAAAAGGGTTTTAAAACAAAAGAACAAAGATAAGCAAGGCTTCTTGCTAATAGCATTTTTTGGGTTGGACTCTGTTTTATGAAAGACAAAAAGAGACTTGCACAGCTCTTTTAAGGGAGGTTTCCTGACTCAGCATAAGCGGCAAAAAAAAAAAAAAAAAAAAACCCACACAGCTTTTAAGAAGTACTGCTAATAATTTATTGGTGTGTACAAGAGCTGGCAATGGCAGTGACCATATCTCCAAGCTGGCAGCATGCTGCTTGGTGCAGTGTAGACCAAAGCAGTGAGCATAGTGCTGGCGGTAAAAGTACCTGCCACCATCTTGGATAGACTGCGGCTAACACAGCTATGACTTTCATTTTAGCAATGTGTTGTTTACCAGATAAAGACTCATGGCCAGAAAAAGATAAAGATTTACAGTAAAGACAGATTCACATTAAGAAAAAGCACTAAAGGTTTACAGTGTGTTTTAAAATATTCGTAGGCTTGGAAGAGAAAAAGAATAAAATGGTTTTAAAAAGACAGAGAGGTGCTGGGTGTGGTGGCACATGCCTTTAATCCCAGCACTTGGGAGACAGAGGCAAGCAGATCTCTGTGATTGCAAAGTAAAGCTGGTATGCAGAGTGAATTCCAGGACAGATAAGAGTTATACAGTGAAACCCTGTCTCAAAAAATAAAAAAATAAAAAGTAAAAGAAACAGAGTAATAAAAAAGCCACATAAAGATGAAAACCACAGAAAAACTGTGGATACTATATGCTATTCTGTTGTCTTTAAATTGTTTGACTGCTGAGGAAATAACAACTTATAAAAGAAATGGTGCTGGATTAATCCAATTTATATATTTTAAAAATACTTGGACTTCAAAATTTAAGTCTAAGAACAAGTTACTGGGGAAAAGGATTTCTATTTTTGTTCCCACAGAAAATAAAAAATTATGGATTCCTAATCGACTAGTGTGGTTTGAGCAAGCCATACCCCCTGAAACAGAGTACCAGGTGATCCTACATTCAAAACAGCTGGGACAAGGCAGCCTTGCAGACTACAGCCAGGATTTCTGCATCTTCTTAGGATGCATGACAGCGCCCTTTACCAGCAGGAAATAGTTTGGAAAGAACAACGTCCAAATTCTCAAATATTGTTTATAAATGTTTATTCTCATTTAAATGGGGTCGGTTATAAATGGCTAATGAATACAACCAATCTCTTATTAAAGGTAAAAAGGGGATTATGGTATAGATATGAATACTTTGTTTTGGAATGGATTTTCATTTATTGATACAATTTAAGGCCAATTTTGTGATATGTATACTTCTCCTCTTGTTTAGGTATTGTATAGAAATGTAATGTATAATTAAATACAGATTATAGATAGTACCTATGATAGTCAGATCTTATAGTTAAGTTAGTTAGGTTTTTAGATAAAGAAACATGTATTTGAGATAAATAGGCATTCTTCAAACCTTTCAAAGACCTACAGAATATGGCATTAGACAGTGAGACATAAATGCTCCTGGCAACACCACCTACGTCAGAAAGAAAGATGGACATCGAAGAAATGTGTTATGAAGTTTATTTCCAATATGGCAAGACTAGCCATTTGGGCAAGATACTGCTCTTGTCTGGACTGTTTGACTTTATGCTGTATAAACTAGACATGCAGGACCCACAGAAAAGTGACTGCTGATTCAAGATGGACATTGCTACAGAGTTCCTGCTTCATGGAAGAGTCTGCCAGACAGTCTGCAAGACACAGAGAAAAGTGACTGACAAACTGCCAATACAAGAAGACATTTTAAAGTTTCCTGCTTTGCTGAAGAGACTGCGAGACACACTATGGTCTATGGACTGAAGAGGGAAGATTACAGAAGAACTTTGGGTGGCTGACCAGGCAGTGAGTTGTAGCTGTCATTTCTAGAGTTTATATACTATCCTTCTGTGGTCTTTGAGGGAGTTGAAGACAAATAGTTACCATTATAGTTTTCCTTAGTCAGGATTAAAGATAAGTTACATAGACTTTAGACTCACAAAGATAGGATAGATGATAGAATATTTTCTTCTAATCTTGCTAAATGTTAATGTACTAAATATTGTTAACTGTGATCTTACTTGATAAGTGTTGTTATATATTTTGCTTTATTAAGGTTAAAACCCTTCTTTTTATTTAGACAGAAAAGAGGAGATGATGGAAGGTGTCATTCTGTAAATATTTTTCTCATACTGGTTAATGAATAAAGCACTGTTGGCCAATAGGAAAGCAAGATAGGCGGGACTAGGAGACAAGGAGGATTCGAGGAAGTAGTAGGGAGGAGTCAGCATGGAGAGACTGGGGAGAACAGATGCCAACCCACTCCCTGGTAAGATGAGACCACATGGAAATACTTAGATTAATAGAAATGGGTTAATACTTAAGACAGCTAGCCGATAAGAAACTAGTAACAGGCCAACAGAATTATATCTAATACAGTGTCTCTGTGTGTTATTTGGGGCTGGCACCGCGGTAGGACTGGCGGCAGGGAAAAACTACTCCTACACACATGTAAGTATATATGCTTATGCCTCTACAGGATAGTATTTGCACATGGTTCATGTGTGAACTTGTGTGTGATGTCATTACATAGCAGTGCATAGACATGGCTAGTGTGTGAACATGTGGGCCCCCATGGCCATGTTACTGTATCAGAACACAGCTCATGGATGAGCACTCAAAATCATGCTAGCACATGATGGTGCTGGGACACTGCTTGATGTGAACATATGTGAACACCCTGCTGATCAATGGCACTAGGAAATAGCTTATGTGTGAGTATGTGTTTCCACATGGCCATGTGAGATAGCAGTGGGACATGACACATGTATGAAAACTCATGCCCATGCTACCTTAGGACAGTGTTGGGATATGGCATGCATGTAAATACTCATGCTCATGGCTATATGGGATGGGGCCAGAATATGGCACATGTGTGAACCTTCATGCTCATGCTGCCATTTTGCAGCACTGAGACATAGCACACATGCCAATGCTGACATGTGGTGACCCTGGTACATGACTCACATGGGATCAGATATACTCATGCTGCTACACTGGGGTGCTGGGACATGGCTACCTGGGAGCAGGCATGCCCATGTGGCCTGGTGATGGCACTGGAGCATGGCCCATGTGATAATACGAATGTGTATGCCACCATGTGGTAGTGTTGGAGCATGATATGCATGTGAAGAGGTGTGTCCACATCACCATGTGCATGCATAGAACAATCATTTACCACCAAGTCATAGTACTGTGACATGGCATGTATATGAAAAGGCATGCCAGCACCATCGAATGAAGACACTAAGATATGGCACCTGTGTGAACATGGTGCCCACATTGCCAAGTGATGGTGCTAGGACATGGCTTGTGTGTGAGTGTGTGGGCCCGTGAAGTCATGTGATGGTTCTGTGGCAGAGGTCCTGTGATGGTACTAGTGTATGGCTGATGTTGAACATGCACACCCATGTCTCTATGGGATGGTGCTGGAACTTAGCTGATACATGAACATACATGCTCATGCTGTCACAGGAAAGCATGGGGTGAAATCTTGCATGTGAATAGGCCTGGACATGTTCACATGACAGTCCTAGGGCGTGGCACTCATATTAATAGGTATGTTCCTGTATATGGGATGGGGCTGGAGCATAAACTCTGTGAGAACAAGCATGTCTATGTCATTATGGGATAGTGCAGGGACATGTCCTGCATGAATACATGTGATCCCATGCTTCAGTGGGATGGTGCTCGAATTTGGCTCATGTGGGAACACATGTGACCATGTCATTACAAGGTAGCACTGGGACATATGTGTGAACACACATATCCCTGCTGCCAAGACACAGTGCTGTGATATGAGTCATGTATGATCAGGCGTGCCAATGCTACCACAGGACAGCACTGTGATATGGCTCATATTTGAATATACATGCTTGTGCTACTATAGGACAGTGCTGAGACATGACTCTCAAGTGAACCCATGCCCACACCACCATGAAAAAGTGCTGAGTTATGGCATACATGTGAATAGGCATAGCTATGCTAACATGGCAGTGCTAGGTCACAGCATACATTTTAACATGTGTGCTCATGTGCTACCACATGGCACAGAACATGTGTGAACAGGTATGTCTATGCCACCATAGGATGATGCCACCAGGGAATGCGGTTGAGACACAAGTTGTTAGTGAACAGGCATGCCATCATTGCCACAGTGAAGCACCAGAATGTGGCTCACTGTGAACCATCATGAAAATACAGCCAGGGTTTGGTGCTCAGGCATGTCTCGGATGTGAACATGTGTTCACGCTGCTGACAGCGTGAGCAATGGGGGAACACATAGCACAGGGACACAACTTACATGGGAACAGGCATACCCACACTACTACATGATGGTTCTGGGATATGGCTTTCATGTGACATATGTACTTATGCTGCTACGTGTCAGAGCTTGGATGAGAATTATTTGTGGACTCACGTGCTCACACTGCTATGGGACAGTGATGGGACATAGCTCATGTGTGAACATGAATGTCTATGCTACCACAGTATTATGATGGGACATGACAAATGTGGCAGCACAGCACAGCAGAGGCAGCCATGGCCATGTTGTCATGTGCTGGCCCGGGTCTTTATGTGTGTGAAAACGTATGAAAATATAGGAATAGCTTGTCCATACTGTCTCTTAGTGGTTCTGGGAAACAGGCATGCCCATGATACTATGTGACAGCTCTGGGACAAGGCATGTGTAGGAACAGGTGTGTTCATGCTACTGCAGGAGCCACTGAAATGTGGCATGTGTTTGAACAGGCTTACCCTTGCTGCCATGGGATGATCCTTGGACATGGCACCTTGTGAACAGATGTGCCCATGCCACCACATGAAAGCACTGGAACATGGCACACATGTGAACAAAGCATGCTCACACTAACACATGTGTATGTGAATAAGGAGTGCCCCTGCCACCACATGGCAACATTAGAATATGGCATGCATGGAAGCAGGCATGTCCATACTACTATGTGTTGTCACTGAATATGATATGCATTCAATGTTGCCATGTGGCAGCATGGGGATTGTGCATGTGTGGGAACATATGTGCTCACACTGCCATGGGGTGGTACTAGAATATGGCATACATGGGCCAGGTACCCATGCAACCACATATTAGCATTGGCACATGGTATGTATGGGAGTAGATGTTCTCATGTTGCTACATTGCAGTGCTTGGACAGGACATGTGTGGGTGCAGGCACATTTATAGCACCACATGGCAGTGCCAGGACCCTTGCTCATGCCATAACATGAGGCACTGGGACATGGAACCCAAGGGAACAGGTACATCATGCCACTAAGTGATGGTACTGGAACACAGAATATATAGGGACAGGTGTAGCCATGTCACACATGATGGTACAGAGTCACAGCATGTGTGTGAATGGATATACCCACACCATCACATGATAGCTCTGGGACATGGCACAATTATGAACAGGGGTACCTATGCCATACAGCATGGCCCTGTGACATGGCACACATCTGAATAGGTGCCCAGGTGTGTGCCCATGCCACCAAATGGGACACATCACAAATGTGAACATACATGCTCACGACGCCTCATGTTGGTGCAGGGATACTACTTATGTGTAGAAATGCATGCTGAGATACAGTAGGTGTGCAAAAGGTAAACCATTGTCTTGTGGTTGCACTGGGGGATGGCACACATATCAACAGGTGTGGCCATGCTGTCATGTCACAATGGTAGGACTTGGTGTATGTACAACCAGGCTTGTCCATGTTACAGCATGGGAAACGGCAGGTGTGTCAACAGGTATCCCCATGCCGTCTGGTGGCAGTGCTGTGACACGGAAGGCACAAAGACATGTGGTAGTCTGGGACATGGCAGGTGTGTGACTAGCCATGCCATACTGCCGCATTGCAGCACTGGTAGGCATGCAAACAAGCATTTCCAAGGCTGTACCCGGACACAGCCAGTGCACAAACAGGCATGCCTGTGCCACCATGTGGTGGCTCTGAGAAACAGCATGTGTGTGAGCAGATGAGGCCAGGTTGACATGTTGCAACACTGGGTCTTTGAACAGGTGGGCCCATGATGCTACATGGGGACCCTGGGACATGGCTAATGTGCAAACAGGCATGCCAAAGCCACAACATAGAGGCACTGGAAAACTGTGTGGGGACAAGCATATCCAGGTTGCACACGCTCGTGCCAGATACAGAATGAATGCAAACAGTCTTGCCTCTGTTTCCATAATGCAGCATTGGGATGCGGCATTTGGGTACCTTGTGTGCAAACAGGTGTGCTTTTGTGACAACATACTGGCACTAGGATATGACACAGGTGTGAACAAATGTGACCGTGACACTACATGGCAGCACTGACACTTGTATGGCAGCCATACAAATGGGCCTGCTAGCACACTTCGGGTATGTTAACCGACATGTCTGAGCTGCCAGATGATGGTAACAGGTGTGAGTAGGTGCGCCCATGCCACTGCATGATGTCTCTTGGTCATGGCACGCGTGCGAGCAAGTGTGCCCACACAGCCACCTGGCATTGTTGGGTCATGGCATGCAAGAGAGCAAGCATACATGACCTGCTAAGCATTGGCACTGAGACATGGCATGTGTGTGAACAGGTGTGTCCAAGCTGCCATATGATGGAGCTAGGCCATGGCACATGTGTCACCAGGCATGCACATTTTGCCATGTGATAACTCTGGGACTTGGCGTATGTGTGAATGGGTATGCCCACAACATCATATGACAATGCTAGGATACCTCATTTGCCAGCATGTGTACCTGGGTCATCCCATAATGGTGCTGAGAAACGGTAATATGCGAACACACATCACTGGATGGCACGTGTATGAATGTAAGTTCTATGCTGCCACATGAAATCATGGGGATAGCATGCATGGTAACACATGACCATGCTATCATGTGGTAGTGCTAGGATACATCATGCATAACTACATTACCATGTGTCAGTGCTGTGAGATGGCACACACGGGAGAAGATGTTCCCATATTACCACATGTCAGTACTTGAACATGGCATGGGTAGGAGCAGGCATGCCTCTGCCACCACATGGCTGTGCTAGGACTCGGCATGCCAGGGTATAGGCACACTTGCCATGTGGCAGTGTTACAACATGGTAAGTATGGGAAGAGGCATGCACACACTACTAGATGACTTGGCTGGGACATAGTATGAGTGGTAACAGCTGGGCACATGCCACATGGGTGACACTGGGGCATGGCACACATGGGAACATGCGTGGCAATGCACAGCCAAGTTGTGTCACTGGGATACTGCAAACATGGGAACTGTGTACCCACCTGGCTATATGGTAGTGCCTAGGACATGGTAGATGGAGGAGCAAGTGTGCCCATGCCAACATGTACTGGGACATGGCATACAGAAGAACAGGCATGTGTGCACACTGCTAAGTGAAAGTGCTGGGACTCAGCAGGGGTGCAAATAGGCATGCCATTGTCACCATGTGGTGACACGTGGAAAATAGATGCAGGCAACGGGCAAACCCAGGCTGCCACATAATGACTCTGGGACATGGCATGTATGTGAACCAGCAAGCCTCGGCTTCCATGTCATGGTTCTGGGACATGGCAAGAGTACAAACAGGCGTACCCAGGCCACACATGGTGGCACAGGGATATGACAGGAGTGTGAACAGGAATGCTTGAGCTGCTTCTACATTGTGAGGCTGGTACCTGGCACAGATGTGAACATGTGTGCCCACACTGCCAGCTGCCTTTTTGGACACAGCAGGTGTGCAAACAGGGGAGTAGGGCCACCATGTGGCAGCCCTGGGATGTAGCAGGTGTGTGCAAAAGTGAACTCTTTCACTATGGCAGGTATACCTTATGTGTGAACAGGCATGCCTGCCCCGCTAGAGAGCAGTGATAGGGTGCAGCAGGTGCAGAAACAGGTGAGCCCATTCTTCCATGTGGCAGCACTGGGACACAGCAGGTGTGTAAATAGGCATGCATGCACCACCACGTGATAGTATGGGGGCAGCAGGTGCTCAAACAGGTGCGCCTGCATTGCTAGGTTGCAGTTCTGGGACACTGTAGATGTTTCAATGCTGGGACATGGCAGGCATATGAACAGACACACCTGTGCCAACACTGGATGGCACTGGGACATGGCAGGTGAGAAAGGAGGTGTGCCTGTGCCAACACATAGCATTGCTTGGACATGGCTGGTGTGCAAACAGGTATGCCTGCACAACCACACTGTAGCACTGGAACTTGGCAGGCATGAGCAAGCATGCCTATACTCCCATGTAGCAGCCATGGGTCACATCAGGCATGCAAACAGGTGTGTCTGTATTCCCAGGTGGTGGCACTGGGATATATCAAGCTAATGGACAGGTGTGCATGTGCTACCATGTCAGCCCCAGCCATGGCATGTGTGCAAACAGGGGTTCCCACCCCATGATGTGTCATCACTGGGACACAGCAGGCACGTGAACGGGTGCTGCTCTTGATGGTGCTGAGATATGTCAGACGTGCACAAAGTGTGTTCTTGCCAACCCACGATGTCTCAGAAACATGGCAGGTGTGAGCACAAGCATGCCTGTGCCGCCATGTAGCTGAGCTGGAACTCAGTGGGCATGTGAACAGTCCTGCATCATTCACCATGCATCGGGGTTCAGACACGACAGGCGTGAACATGCATGCCCACAGTGCCATCATTTGGTGACACTGGGACATGACAGGTACACAAACCACCAGGTGCTGGTGCTGGAACATAGCAGGGGAAGGAACAGGTGTGCCCCATTGCCATGTGGTGGCACTGGAATGACACTACGGGCGTGCCTGTGTTACATGTGGTGGCACTGGGATGCATCATGTGTACAAACATGCCATGCTGCCAAATGATAGTGCTGCAACTCGGCAGACTTGCAAACAGTCCTGCATGTACCACCGTGTATCGGCTCTGAGAATGGCAGGTGTGTGGACAGGGATGCCATGATGCCAGGTGGTGGTGCTGGAACATGATAGGCCCGAACAGGTGTGCCTGTCTGCCACGTGGTCTGGGACATCGCAGGCTTGCAAACAGACATCTTTGTGCTGTGATACCTTGCCACTGACATGGCAGGCATGCAAAGGGACATGTTTGTGCTCACCATATTGCCACACTGAGATGCAGCAGATGTGCCAAAAGGACTGCATGCTGTCACATTATTGTGCTGACACACAGCAGGTGTCAAACATGTCATGCTGCTAGTATTGAGACATGGCAGGTAAACAGGCATTACCTGAGCCACCGCATGCCAGCAACGGGGTGTGGCAGGCTCAAAAGACATGCCTGCGCATGCTCAAATGGACACAGCAGGTGTGGGAACAGGTGTTGGCCTGCATTGCCATCTAGCAACGTGGGGACATGGTATGCCTACAAGCCAGCAAGCTCAGGCCATCATGTGACCACCACCTGGGTCATGGCAGCTGTGTGAACAGGTGTGCCAAGACCACGAGGTGGTGGCACTGCGAAACTGGCTGCAGGAATAGGAGTACCTGGTTATATGTTGAGTTGTTGGGATATGACAAGATATGGAAAGTTATGCTCATGCTTCCCTGTTGTGAGGCTGGGACATGGCAGGCATGTAAACAGACATGCCCATGCTACCAGGTACCTGCACTGCAATATGCAATATGGTAAATGTGCAAACAGGCAAGTCATCACCACCACATGGTGGCACATGTGAGAACAGGTGTGGCAGGGCCACCCCTTGGCAGCAGTGATGTATAGCAGGTATGTGAACAAGCATGCTGCGTTTCCATGTGGTGGCACGGGAACGTGGCAGGTGGCCAAACAGGCATGCCTATACCATCATGTGGTCTCACAGGAGCATATCAATCATGCTAACTGGCATGCCTGCACCCATCATGTGGAATAGCTTGGATAATGCAGGTGAGCTCATGCTACCATATGGTAGCACCAGGACTCAGTAGATGTGTGATCAGGTCTACCTATCTGGCATGTGTTAGCCGTGGTACGCGGTAGATGCATGAATAGGCACGTTCCCATTGCCAGATGGTGTTACTGGGAAATGGCAGGCATGCAAACAGGCATGCCCATATGGCAGTGTTAGGGCACAGCAGGCATGAACATTTGTGCTCACACCGCCACGTGGCATAGATGGGACGCGACAGGTGTGTGAACAGCCATGTCTGCAGTATGTGGATTGCTGGGAAATGGCAAGTGAGAACAGCTCTGCTTGTGCTGCCAGGTGGCCATGCTGGGCCACAGCAGAGGCATGAACGGGCTTCCCTTTGCCAAGACAGGGGATGTGCACAAACAGGAATGCCCATGCTGTCAAGTGGCATGCTTGGGACCTGGCACACATGCATGCACAGGCATTTCCACACCACCATGTGGTGGCACTGAGACATGTCAGGCATGAAGAGATGTGTCTGTGGTGCTATGTGGCAGTGCTGAGACTTGGCAGCAATGCCAATTACATGAATAGGACCTTTTGAGTCACCATATGTTGGTGCTGGGACACAGTTGATGCAGGAACAGGCATGCTTCTGCCACAGGTTGTCCCAGGAAATGGCAGGAATATAAGCAGGCATGCCTGTATCACATTGCTGAGACACGGCAGGCATCATAGGGTATTTCTCGGAAATGGCAGGTATGTGAACGGGTGTCCCTGAGCACCACTTGGCTGTACTAGGACATGGCTGGCATGTAAACAGGTGCATCTATGCTGACAGGTGGCATCACTTGGATGTGGCAGGCACAAAGACACACATATTCATACTGTAACATGGTAGCACTGTGATTTGACAGGTGTGTGAATAGGACTACTTGTGCCAGCACATGTTGATGCTGGGACACAGCAAGTGCATGAACTGACATGCTTGCACCCCAGGTGGAGGTCCTGGCACATAACTGGTGTGAAAAAACATGCTCAAGCCACCATGTAGCAATGTTGGGAAATGGCAAGCATTCAGACAGGAGTGTCTATCCTACGTGGTGGTGCTGGGACTCCACACACATGAATAGGTAGGGCTGCATAGCTTGGAAATAGCAAGTGCAAACTGGTGTACACTCATGGTGGCCGGGCTAGGACACATCAGGTGTCAATATAGGTGTATCCATAATGCCACTTGGTGGGGTTGGGACATGGCAGGAGCAACCAAAACCAGGTCTGTCATCATGTTTGACTCTTGGAATACAACATGTGCATGGACAAGTGTGTTCAGACCACTACGTGTGTGACAAAGCTAGGACATGGTAGGAATGCAAACAGGCATGCCTTTCTTGCTATGCGGCTTTATGGGGAACAGCAGGTTTGTGAACACATATGCTTATGCTCTCACATGAGGCCTTGGGACACAGCAGTCACAAATGGGCTTTCCGACACTGCCTGGTGTTGGACACTGCCTTTGCCGATACTTCAGGATAGACAGGCATCTGAAAAGGTGTATCCTTACTGCCACATGGCAGTGCTGGACATGCCAGGTGTGCAAATAGGCATGCCCACACTCTGTATGGTGGCACGGGACAAGACAGGTACATGACCAGGCATGGCTTTGCTGCTAGGTGGCAGCCTTGGTATACAGCAGAAGTGAATAGGTGCATAGAAGCTCCTGTGTAGCAAGGCTGGGACACTGGGCGAGCAAACAGGGGTGCCCATAAGAGGCCTTATTTTATGGCAGGTGCATACAGGCATGCTCAAGTCTCACATAGCAGTGTTGGGACATGGTAGGCATACACAAAGGTATGCCTCTCCTACACAGCAGCACTGGGGCACAATAGGCATGAATAGGTATGGCCACACAGCCACTTAGCAGTCCCAGGAAATGGCAGGTACGTACAGGTGTGCCCTTGCCACTAATGGAGGTACTGGGAGACCAAAAGTGCATACAGGTGTGCCTGCATTCTGCCAGGTGTTGCTGCTGAGATTTACAGCAGGTATTAGAACAGGTGTGCTTAGAATGTCACATGGAGTGCTGAACACAGAGGAGTGCAAACAGGTAAGCACATACCACACAGCATTGCAGAGACACGACACAGCAGGTGCGTGAACAGGCATGTCCACACTGCCAGCTCCGAGTCATGGCAGGCATGCACAGAGGTATGCCTGTGCCACCAGGTGGCAGAGTTGACACATGGTAGATGTGAAAGCGGGTGTGCCAGTGATGCTGTGGAGTGGTGGTGGGAAATGGCAGGTGCACAAACCAGTATTACTGCACTGCCTGGAGGCAGCAGTGTGCCTCCTCTACCACATGGTAGCGCTGGATGCCACAGATGTGAAAACAGGACTATGCATCCATGCAGCCAGAGCCTGTGGGACTGGGGCATTGCAAGTGCACAAGCAGGCTGCCAAGCTGCCCTATGGCACCACTGGGACACAACAGGAGTGCATATGTGACTTGTTAAAACACAGCCTGCTCACCTTCACCCTATCTCCCTGCTGGTGTAGCAGGTCTGGAGTCTGGCTCAGTGCACATTTCTGAGGACTTTCCAGGTGACACTCACGATTCTGGATAAGAGCATAGTCTTAGGAAGCCACTGCTGAAAATCATTGACTCACAAATCAGTTTTGTGAGGCAAGAAGTAGTACTGTTGTTTTACAAAGGAATAATTCAAGCTTCTGTGTTACTAATCAACACGAGATTTTCATGCACTTCAAGGGCAGTCTTCAGTTACTCTAAATTTAGCTGCTGAATTTACTCAAACAACAGTCACCATGCCAGAGAAGTTTAAAGCCTGTGAAAACCTGTTCTACGGCATTTGAACGGGACAAGGCTCATTTCTTTTGTCATATAATGGAGTGTGACATTAGCTCATCATTTCATCTAACCAACACAGATAATTCCATGTCCTTTTATTTGAAAAAATGACATTGTTTTTAACAGTTTGTAAGCACATTTGGTCAGGCAATCTAATTTCACTTTCAGTTATATTGAACAAAATATGGGATTATTACTGACCAGGGCATTGTGGTATATACACTTACAATCCCAATATTGAGAGGCTGAGGCAAGACCAGTGTAAATCCAGTGTCAGCCTGAGCTACCAAATTGTCTTAAGAAAAAAAAATGTATTAAAATGTATATTAGTTTAGTTATAGTGATACAATGTGGTTTGTATAAGGCAACAAAATGAACCTGTTCTAAGTGTTTCAGTGAGAAATCATTATCATTTAACATGTCTTTGGTAATGAGAGGAACAAACAATTGACTTGAATATTATGAATGAGACAGTGATTGGAATGGAGGAACAGAGAGATGGAGCACCCCACTTCTGTGAATCAAGGATGTAGGAAGTCTTAGGCAAATAAACAGTTGGAATGCCTGGAGACCACACAGAAAAAAAATAAGAGTCATTTACCTAGACCTCAAAAATACCACATTGTTTAGTAAAGAGTAATTGTTCAGAGTTTTTCAATGGATCAATGAATGTTTAAGTGGCTGCATGCATAAATAGAGATTGATGAGTGGAAACATGAAAATAAATTGAGATTTAGTATCTGAAGAATAAGGGTTTAAGGGGATTCAGATTTTTTTTTTTTAGTTTACCTGAAATTTATGGAAAACAGAATCTTAGGAAACTATCTTTTAGACTCAATTTAATTCATGAACCATTGGGTACCACAATGAGAGGAAGAGCATCTTCATTCTTTGGAATTCTTCAGATATTGAGACAAAATTCCTGTTGAGTAAAAGAAAGATGTACTTTAGTTACACTTAAACATCTTGCAATTTACTTTCCATGTATCAAATGAATTAGATTCTTACCATCGATCATGATGGGATTCTGATTTAAAAAGAAATAATTTCAATGTAATTACATTTAAGCTCATGCAATTATAGTCACCTATGTGATTATGACATGGCTACATTTTGTAATTCAATCAGTCAGTGGAGAACTCTTCTCTTTCCTGTAGCATGGGATCCAAAGACCATATTTTTAAGGGCTTTCACAAAAGCCTTAGTGAAATAAAGTACCTAACTAAAAAATAATTGAATGGGATTATAATATCATACTTGCTCTATGAAGCCCAAACAGAGTTTTTTAAACTTAATGATAGCCTTTAACAAATTAAGAAATTAGCCCCTGGAAATGTATATAGTAGCGAGCAGGCCAGCCAGCAACTCACAGTCCACACAAATCCCAGCACAGCTATGAATGAAGGTCCTACTTTTATTTCTGCTGCTGTGATAAACACTGTGGCCAGAAATAACTTTGGGGGGGGGAGAAGAAAAGGCTTTATTTTATCTTACAGTTTATAGTCCATCATTGAGGGAAATCAGGGCAAGAACCTTTCACAGGATCACATTCATTTACTTCTCTCTCTCTCTCTCTCTCTCTCTCTCTCTCTCTCTCTCTCTCTCTCTCTCTCTCTCTCTCAATTAAAGACAGGGTTTCCCTGGGTAGCTTTGGAGCCTGTCCAGACCAGTAGGCTGACTTCAAACTCACAAAGATCCCCCTGCCCAAGTGCTAGGATTAAAGATGTGAGCCACCACTGCCAAGTTCAACTACCTTCCTCCTCTTCCTCCTCCTCCTTCTTCTTTCTTCTTCTTCTTATCCTTCTTCTTCTTCCTTTCTTCTCCTCCTCCTCTTCTTCTTTCTTCTTCTCCTCCTTTTCTTTTTTTAAATTTAAATTTGAAACAAGGTTGTTTTACATGTTAATCCCAGTTCTCTCACCCTCCCATCCTCCCCTATCACCCCCCCACCAACCCATCCCCTTTCTGCTCCCCAGGGAGGGTGAGGCCTTCCATGGGGAGTCTTCAAAGTCTGTCATATCATTTGGGCAGGGCCTAGGCTGATACAGTATCCATCTATGTGGATGGGCTCCCAAAGTTCATTTGTATACTAGGGATAAACACAGATCCATTACTAGAGGCCCCATAGATTTCAACTACCTTCCTTATAGAGCCCGGCTTATCTGCTTTGGGATGATACTTACCACAGCGATCTGGGCTGAGACATCAATTAGCAACCATGAAAATGCCTCACGTGAGTGCCCACAGGCTAGTGTGATGGAAGCAATTCCTCTATTGTGGATTCCACACTTGTCAAGTTGACAACCAAGATTAGCCATCACAGTGAATCCCTCCCATCCTCTCTCAATTTTGTAAATTTACTTAAAACATGATTTCTTTTGTGTGATTTAGAAAAAAAATCACTTGTACAGTTGTTGAGCATGAACTTTGCAGATGACAACATTATGTCACAACATAAAAAAGCTGGACAAACCTACAAGTATGTATATAAAGAATGTGTGAATGGCATGAAGCTTGCAGTGATGTTAGCAAAGCTTCATGCTAATCAGTCTGTACCATCTCATATACCTTGACTGTGGTCCATGAGGACACAGAAGGTACCACATTTGTGAACATATTTTTGTTTGAGGAAGTTATTTTTTGTGCAAGATGAATAACTTGCTGAATGGCAAGCCACCAAATAATACTGGACCAAGAAACATGAACAGGAGGTAATATGCCTGCATTGCATGAGAATTTGGTGAAGTACCATGAATAAAATGTTTCAAAAATTACAGCTTAGAAGAAGCATGGTGGAGTAGGAAGCTTCAAACTTTATGTCCCACAGACACACTGTAAAATGCCAGAATAAATTTGTTAGATCTCTGGAAATGAGGCAACAGGTGATAAAGCAAAAAGCAGCTAACAGCAGCAGGACCCTTCTGAACCTTTGTCTCATTCCCTTTTTTGCAGGACCATCCTGAACTCAATGAGTTGTATTTGTTCTGTGTTCTTGAGAAAGCAGAGCAGACATCATTTAAATTTTATGCTTGTCTGTTCAAATTTGTGTTAGGACTACCTAAAGAATTGCCCTAGCGTTCTTCCCAGTTTGGCTCATTGTTGAGGTCACCAATGGCAAATTAGAGAAGATTGTGAGAAACTTTCCCTGGAGCAAGAAGTTTCATGTGAAATGTGAGGTGGACATCTTGAGCTGGATGGGGGAGGACTAGGGGAAGAGTATATTTCAGAAATCACAGCAGGAACTGAGATTGATATCTAAAATGATTGATAATATACATATGAAATCTGTTTATTGAGGAATTCAATCACAACTGTACTTACCAAGGGGTTTAACTACACCCCTCACCCATACACCCACACACCACATCCACACTTCCCATATCCACCTACCCACAGACACACAGGAGTGTGTGTGGGATGTGGGAGAGGGAGGGACAGAGGGAGACATAGACTTAGAAGATCACAAGTTTTTTTTTTTTTTTTTTTTTTTGTTTTTAAATAGCAGTGGTTTGATTCTTTATTTCAAAGAATCTGCTTTGCAGTGTCACTTGATAGCATATCTGTTGTCATCACAATGGGCAAATTCATCTTCAGTAACTGATTGATAAGCTATAGCTTCAATAAGATGTGAAATAAAGAGTAGAGTGTTTAGTCTGGTGGTGCCACTTGTGTTCTTTAGATTAAAATCATTTTATTTAGGATAAAAACCAGCAGAAATAAAACTTAAATAGCTACAGAGAAATTAATTGGACATGAATGAGTATTTCCTTTGTAAGCATTTAGTCCTATGTGAGAAGGAGATGTAAACTCCAAACAAGGTTTCTACTCAAACTTTGGGAACATTTTAGAAAGTGGCTAAACATGATCAAGAGTATTTTAAATTAATTAAAAATAACTATAGGATCAAACACATTATATATTACTTCACAGGAAATACAGATCCCTTTTTGTCTTATACAAATCATTGTATTTGCCTCATTTTCAACTCCCTCAACATTCTTTTAAATGTTTAAAACAAATCTCAAGGTTTGATTTCATTAGAGTTTGATGTACTCATGTACTTAAATAGGGGATAGCACACTGAGTCCTACTGGCATGCATAATTTAAGCATGTTAATTAAAAAGAAAATGCAAAAAAAGTCACACTAAAATTTTAAGTAAAAATATTGGTCATAAATGTAAAAAGAGAGAAGTTTCAGATAGCAAGTTATTAATAAGGATGATATATAAAGAACAACTTCTGTGGAGGGAATCAAACTCTAAAGTTAAAAAAAAAAAGTCTTGAAAAAAAACCTGTGCAGTTAAATGTAAATTGTCCTGTGACTGTTGGCAAGAGCGCTTAAGTAAAGGTTAAGGTAGAAACACTCTCTCTTGAGTGTTTGAAGACAAAAATGACATAAAATCCTAAGACAATAAATCAGAGACATCAAAACCAGAGGATAGTGACACGATATGGAAATGAATGCATGGAGAATGGTTGAATGAGCCTCATTAAATTGTTGTGTAGACCTCTCCAATTATAGCATCCCCAGGCTGTGTACTCTCATTTACTTGACCTTTCCTCTCCATTTATTAAAGTGTGTTGGGCTTGAATTCTTATATTTTTGCCTAAGGCAATAAGACTTTTAGGAAGAGAGCAATGCGAAGCTTAGCAAAGTCTCCAGATCCAGGACACTCCTTACTGCTCAGGTCAGGATCTTCATGCATCATCCAAGACTAAGCTTGGACAGGGGTAGGAAAAGGAAAGGGGGCTTGGAAAGTGCTGGGAGTCTATCTTATTTCTAAATGGGAATTTTGAGGCTTGCTGGTGGGAGCCTGGGCTGGCTAGTTCAATCAGAAATCTGGACAAATACTTAAGCAACAGATTGGGGATCAATACTGGTGAATGAAATACACATTTTGGGAGAGCAAGAAAGGAGCTGATTATGTTGGAACTGGCAGCTAAGGACATCATTTCCATTAGCCAATGTTCTGGAAAAGCCACATTACAGATGGTGGGCTAAGATCCCAGGCAAAATGGCCGTGGCAGACCTCTTCCAATGATCTCTAAACAATCACTTGGGATAGAACATAAACTCGAAATTGCATGCTACCATCAGTACAACATTGCAGTGTGAGACAAAAGGCCTTTCATGTTTCTCACATGTGCAGACTCATTTTGAAGTCATACTGACAACGTGAGGCAAGTGTCCTTCACATCTTATAAAAGACTGTATACCAGTGAAAGATTATACTGAAAATTTCTTTCACTGTCTCAGTGATGTTGCTAGTTCTGAGATTTTATTTTAGTAATATTTGGGAATTTGTAGAAATATACAGACAAAGAAGACTGTATCTTATTTCAACAGTATAAAAAAGGAACAAAAGTATCATAAATAATGAAAACATCCAACTACTCTTATGAACTGTCAGTTTATGGACTAAACTGAAATTTTAAATCACCCTTGGTTTTCAGTCCCTGCTCTGTGAAGTTGATAACATTCTTATCTTTATAAAAATATTTCTTTACTAAATAGAGAATGTAATACATAAGTAAATCTACTGAATGCATAAACTCTAAGAATAAATGATGACCACTCTTAAAAGATAAACCAATGATATCAAATGAGATTGGAAACAAGTTATTCATGTTACTCTAAAGAAATATTAACCTGAAAAGACATATTGGCATTTCAGTAACTCAATTTTATGTGAATGCCATAAATTTCTGCATAAAAGAAAAATAATTTAAAGTTAAACATAATGCTATAATTTAATATTTGCAAAATTTGGGATATAAGCAGAATAAAGCAAAGAGAAAAGATCTTTACTTTTTATTTTATAAATCCTGTATTTTGTGTTTACATACTATTTTTTCTTTTTCTTCTTCTTCTTCTTCTTCTTCTTCTTCTTCTTCTTCTTCTTCTTCTTCTTCTTCTTCTTCTTCTTCTTATTTAATAGTTCCCTCTTCCTCCCATACTCCCATGCCCCTCACCAACCTCCTATCCCATCTCTATCCACTCTCCAGGGAGGATGAGGCCAGAGGAAAATTCTTATATTCAACTCACTGTCATCACCATTGCACTGTATCAAGTTAAAAGAGAGCACGGACAAATAAGATGTTCGTCACCTATCATCTTGATCATATGTAAATAAATCAAATATAATCAACCTCACATAACTGACATGGAAAAATAGAGTTTCACCTTTGGTGCTTGAGTGAGAGGTAACAGTTGAGTGCCATGGTGAAACAAACCTATGCTAAGTTAAATCCCAAATCATACCAATACAATGCTGATACAATTTGCTCCCCATCTTTCTCGAAGATGGTTTGAAGAGTGATTAAAGGAGATATAAATTATAATATTACATACTTCATATATCTAATTGTGTATAAAATATGATGATATATACAGTATTAAAGGAGTCATATAATATGTAAGCAAAGTTCTGAAATAATGACAAAACTCTAACCATGAAGGTCACTTGAAGTTATATGTAAGATTAAGAGAGTAGACAATGTTTTTACTTGGTTCTAAAAAACCTTAGACCATTAAACCATACTCAGAAAGTCTTCACTGATCACAAATTCAGAAAAATGAAAATTATCAAACTACCAAAGTATAAGTCATTAGACACATAGATTAGATCTTCTAATCTAACTATGTTAAAGAAGAGAAAACATAATTCTGAGACTATGCTAAGTGAGAGCAGTTATATTCAACACAGATTTGTTTCAACATTCAGCCAGTGAAATCTGATTACCAACATCACATGGCCAGGGTATATCCAAGAGGAACAGCAGGTGGCAACTGAAGGTCAAGGTGTCAGCATTAGGAGGAGACTCTCTGATGGGCCAATCTCAGTTAGGCAAGGCCTGGAGACCACAGACCTGGGAATGACTTTTGCTTCTGTTGTGCCTTTACTTATTTGCTGTTGCTATCTTTCTCTGGTATCTGGCATGGTTGAATTGGGTGTGGGGAGATTCCCCACTCCCTGTTAGGTAATGTGTTTATCTCAAGGAAACATCCCATTCTCCTGGGCATTTTAAAACTGGATTATTATAAAAAAATGATTTCTCCCTAAGCTGTACTGTCTAATTGATAATAACAATGTTAGCTTATACAGAGTTTTGATGAATAAAAGTAAATACAATGAAGTGTTACACAGCAGGGGCCTATGAGTTTCACTTAAGGAGCAGTTAATGATTAAAAGAAACAAATGAATCCCTGGAGCCAGGCTGGCTCAAATTCCTTTAACCTTAATGCTGGAAGACACAGTCACAGGTTTTGGTGTGCATCATTAGCTGAAACAAAGTGTTTTTTTTTTTTTCCTGTACTCTGTAGGAATTTAGTAAAATCGCTGTATGGGATAGATATTAGAATTAACAGCTGTTTCTTAGAAGTACCTTGACCTTGAAGAATACTTGTGGAAAACAGTAATTGTTTGTCTGAGGGGCTTTGCAGCCATCCTGTGACTTGGGTCACAAAACACCTCAGTCATACCTGAGGCTTTTGTATTACTGTGTATTGCATATGATGTATAAAAAAGGACTAGAGTCCTGGAGGCATGTGTTGCTCCCCTTCAGTAAGATATGTAAATTAATAAAGACACCTTTTTATGGAAGTTCAGGGTCCAAGTCCAGGCAGTACAGTTCAGTCCATCAGAAAAGACTGGACCTTCCAGTTGTCACATAAGTCTTACAATTTCATCTTGGAGTGCTTTTTTTTTTCTTGACTCAACAATTAAAGAACATGGAAAGAATACAGAAGAATAGATAATAAAGAAAGAAACAATCAAGAGAGTGTGTTATTGTCTTTTCCCCAACTCCCTCAGATAAAAATGTCTTAGTTTGTACCAACTATGTGTATTCCCCTCAAACCCTGAGCTGCTTGGAGGTTGGCCACCTCCAGGCAGCAATATATCCACATCAAGGAGACTAATGAAAGGCAATAGCCAGGGACAGAGATGCCATCCAATATAGAAAGGTGGAACCCTGAATAAAGAAGAGCAATTGCACAACATACTTGATACTCTAAGACACTAAAACTGAGATTACATCCTATAGGATGTATGTAGAAGGTAAATGATTATCCAATAAATGATTGGATATTCATATTTAAGCACTGAAGATTGAGAGTGAGCTCTCTCAAGTTGAAATTGCAACCTGCATCATGATCCTATAAAGTATAAAGGCAGTGTAGTTATTACCAGGTCCCCCCAGATCAGCTATGCTGTTCATTATTTAATGGATAGCACTTCACTGTCTAGCAAATGGCTGTGTCATGTCCTCTGGGTCCATAATTCTCATTTATATAATGGACTCAACTAGAAACAGGCTAAGATTAAAACCTTAAGTAAGTATTTTTTTCTAGAAGGGGGAAAAATAAAAATTGCTGACAAAAGTTTTTTCCCAGGGTGAAGATGAAATTCACATATATACAACACCTAATAACTATTTTATATGAATTACTACTGTTATTTTCAAATATACAGTCTCTGCAGGGCTAACTCCTGCCCACATATCTGAGCATGGATTTATTTTGTGCTAAATTGTCTTTTTATTTTCTCATGGTGTCAGGACAATCCTGTGCCATGTAAGATAGGTCTATTTTTTCCACTCTCACTTTAATTGTTAAAAAGATGGAAATATCGTTTTTATTAAACCATCTCTTCTAACAGAATTTGCAATAGATCTGCAAGCTGACAGATGAGTGTGGCCCAGTGACAGGACCTGCCTCGCTTGCACATTACTTTCCTCTTTGATTTTATGTTTAATTACAGCTCTATGGAGACTCTCATTTCCTTCAAAGGGTAGTGAATTAATTTCCATAAATCTTAATCAAATTAAAATTACCGTAAATGAAATTAAAACAATCTGAAAATGGTTGCTCTTTAGACATCTTTGCAGAACAGGAATGGTAGTATGTGGTATATTCTGCAGACTGTGACACTTTGTGAGACAAATTAGCATATTTTGTAGAAAACATATTTTAATTCAAGGACTACCATTTATCATCTTATAAACAATAGCTACTGGCAACTTAATAGAAATGCCTAATAGACATTATCGACTCAGTAATATGGTCCTTTTTGTGTGCACTGGACTAATTCCACAATATTGCTGAATTTCTAAACAGTGAAACTCTTAACATCTGAAATCTTTGTAACTCTTAATTCTGTACCTCTTGTCAATGATCCTTATGTGTACATTTTCCTGATTTCGACACAATGGAGCATTTCCTACCCTTCTCCACTAAGAAGTGTGTCTATATGACTTCTGTTGCATATTATTACTTTTATGTCTGAAAATATCATCTGCCTGTTCATAAGTACATGGAAGTATAATAAAAACAACCATTAAGAAAAACAAAATTAGACAGCCATGGTGGCTTACACATGGGAGGTGAAGCAGAGGCAGGCAGATCTCTATAAGTTCAAGGCCAGTTTTACCTATATGATGAATTCCAGGCCAGCCAAAACAAAATAGTGAGACCTTGTCTCAAACAAAATTGCTCAAATTGTCCAATGTATTAACATCTGAAATGAATCAGACTCAGAAAGACAAGCACCACATTTTCTGTCATATGTGAAATCTTGGGAAGTGGAGAATATGAAAGGAAAGCAGATACCACAAGAAAAAAATTATAGACATGGGGGAAGCTAAAAAGGGATGTGGGAGAACATGGGTGAACATGGCTGAAATACATTGAATATAGGTATGAAAATGTCACAATAGACATCATTGTTTCATTGTAGACTAATAGCAATAACACTTTACTAATGACAACAAAATAATAACTAACAGCAATAATATTTGTACTTTTAAGGGTGTAATTAATGGTAGGCCAACCATGCTCCAGTGGATGAAAACAAACCCAGGCAGATCTTTATAAGTTTAAGGCCAGTTTTACCTATATGATTAATTCCAGGCCAGCACAAACTGGACTCAATGGGTTATTAAAAAGAGAGGACCTGAAGTTCAGAGGGGATGAGGATATAGTGGTGGATATGGGGGGATTCGAGGGGATGATCAAGGGTGAATATAATCAAAATACATTATACAAAGTTCTCAAATAATTTATACACACACACACACATACACGCACACACACACACACATACACATATTTTTAAAAACACATGAATAGAGAGCTAGGGGAATTATGTGAATGTAGTAAGCCAGACATGGAAAGACAAGTGCTACATCCTTCACATGGAAAGTTAGTCTACTGGATTATAAAGTCATGATTAATAAAGGCTGGGTAGATCAGACATGGAAGGGAAAAGGAGAGTGTACATGCATGCATGGAAATAGCACCCTAATCTCTGCTGTTATGTGTAGTTAGTACATTTTAGTATGAAGTAAAGGATGGAATAATAACATATAAGAGAAGAGATAGAATTATGGTTGTTCTGTTTGCCTGGAAAAGCTACCATGGACTTATAATCGCTAAAGATCTTTTGGAAATTCTTGTGGTTCTTGAAATAAAAAAAGATATAACTCAATAAAACTCCTGGACACCAGCAAAAAACAAGTTAGAAATTATAAATGCTAAAAGATCCCACACAAACCAGAGTCATTTTTAGTTCTCAGTCATGCACAAAAATAGAGTTTTTTGACATGACCACGGATGAAGAGAAAGATGTATCATATAGAATGATTCAATGGTTACTATATTAACTTATAAAGAAATAAAAATACATCCATCATTTTTACTTGTTATAGAGAACTTGAACTAGTTTTTAAAACTTCTTGATGATTGCTTCAAATTAAGTTAGAATACTGAAAATAATATAAAACAATGCAATCTGGATGGAAATGGATTACAATGATATCAGTACTTATATAAGTAATCTTGTATGTTGTTAGAGGAATAGCAGATATACTAGAACAACAATAACAATAACAAAAACCCCACACAGTTGCAGACTTAAACATATTTGATGCTTTGTGTACCTTGTAGGAAGTAGTAGAAGTCACCGAGTAAAGATGGGGACAGAGACTTTGGTAGCTTTCACTAATCTTCATCAGTATCAACTTATCTATCTTTTGTACTCACATCAATATCTATTATTTACCAACACTTTTGTTGTTAGACAAGGCCACTGACTAGGTAGGCTATGTGAAGTGAGCTGGGTTGAAATAATAAGAGAATATTCCAGTAGATTTTGATTATATATATATATATATATATATATATATATATATATATATATGTGTGTGTGTGTGTGTGTGTGTGTGTGTGTGTGTGTGTGCGCGTGCACACACACACACACACACACACAAAAAGATGTTCATAAATTGAGGAACACAAAAGTGTTTAGAAAGCAATGATATTAATGAAACAAAGTCACAGGAAACCCCATAGTGATACTGTAGCTAAAGGAAATATTAGCAAATTTGACGGGTGCTTAGAAAGTATTTGTTAGAGAATGCCACCTTTACAAAAGACATTTCATTTTATGTGTATAAGTTTTGCTTGCATGTGTGTATGTGCACTGCATGTGTGCCTGATATATGCAGAGATCAGAAGATGGTATTGGAACTTGAGTTACAGATGGTTGTAAGTCTCCATGTGGTTACTGGGAACTTAATCAAGATCTCTGCATGGGCAACAGATGCTCTTCACCGCTGAGCCAACTTTCCAGCTCTGAGAATAATACTTTATTTACAAGATTAGTAGCTAAATCTAACAAGTTGACAAATTATTTGTCATGAAATCTTAAAAAGAGCTAAAATCATATAGTTACAAAGATGTTATGTGTTCAAAGGATATACACTGAATCATGATTCTTCTTCAGGAAGCAGTTAAGAAGGTTGAAACCCAATGAGAACAAACAAAAATGTGGAGAAATCAGGGCTTTTCAGGCCAGAAGCAAGGGTTCTTTCCTTCCATCCTCTCTCCCTCTTTTCCTCCCTCCCTTCATCCCTCCCTCCCTTTATTCCCTTTTCTCTCTTGCTCACTACCTCCCTCCTCTTACTCCTTTCCTCCCTCTCTCCCTCCTTTCCTCTGTCCCTCTTTCCCTCTCAATCTTGATCCCCCCCTTTCACCTCGAGGGCTTCCAAAATTGTAGCCAACTGGTCACTTATTGAAATAACACAGCTCAGAATCAGCAAATTGAGAGGTAGTATTTCTAGATGGTCAGTTCTGTGAATTCCAGATGATCAGCTATGTCCAATTTTCAGCGTTGTGAAATTTAGTGTTATTAAAATTTAGGTCTTTCTTGATATTTTCTTATTAGTGTTTTGGTATTAGTTTTTCTAAATAACTAATGAAAGTCATACTTGAATTTTATTTCGCCCATTTTGAAGCCTCTGTTTTTAATAAACAGCTCATAACATACCGCAAAACAAAGGAAGAGCTGTCTATCATTCAAAGAGCCAGGATAGGAGGGAAGGTTTTATGTAGCTGGCTAGAGAATCTCACTGTCCAATTTCCCTAGCCATTATCACTCCAAAAGGAAGAATTAATTTGAATATCTGTCATAATCTAGACAGGGGACAAAGTGCTGAGACATTATTTTTTCAGTTGACTTCTTAGAATAGATGCCTGCAAGATTAATTCATACTTTTTAATTAAGTGGGTAGATACTTTCATTAAATTATTCATTAAGAATTTCCAGCATTTCCTCATTGTCCTTTGTGCAGCATGAGAACAAAGTGCAATCAGCAATGATGTTGACCAGAAGGCTTTCAAATGAATGTATAGAGAAAGAAGAGAATGTAAAATTTAAAAAGTGTGGATTTAGAAAACCACTGCTAAGAATTTAACAAAATGAAACAAATACTCCCATGTGTCTTGTCAAAGGATATTAATTAAGTATATTAAACAAATATAAAAATAAGTTAGGCAGAATAGATTTTCCTTCCCCTGGAGGCCCTAACTCCAAAGATGATGGTGGTAAATACTATCTCTCCTTCTTGTGTTACTTTTTTTTGTTTACTCTTTTCTCTCTTTACTCTTTTTTTCTTCAAAGTAAAGATAGCCCTTATGTTAGGACAAAACAGAACTTAGGATTCTAATATCTGAAGCATCAGCTGTGAGAGACAAGATGTAAAGACACTGGGTAGCCATATTCCATTTCAGTGGCTGATTGATGGTAAAACTGTGAGTCTATTGCTGTGATTACTCTCATCATTGGTAGCTGTGATGCTGCTGTATTGCGTACTTTGGCATTTAGAAGTCTAGTGGACTTGCAAGACTGCACAGCAGCCAAGATTCAGGATGGAATTACTAAGTGAAAGCTTACAGACCTAATAAATGTGTTTTAAACAAACATGATATATTTCATCATGAGGAGACGGAAAGAGTGTAGGTATTTTTATTCCTTTGAACAAATTGTTACTTCTTTGGACAGAAATGCTTTACAACACAGTTTAAAACATCTCATTTTGGGTACATGGAATTATATTAAAAACAGTTGTTTCTGGGGGAAGTTTTGGTACAATATTTTAATCTTATAACCGATGCCATTTCTTCCCCTGAAAGTGCAATGATAAACAAAAATCTTGGCATTTCTATGATGTGTCTTAAGTCCTACAAGCTCCTTCCCAAACTCCTGTTGAGTTTCTTGCTCATCTCTTGGACTGTTCATCTGAACAGTATTTGTCATAAAATGTTCAGCACATTTCCTGAAAGTGTAAAATTTAAGGTGAAGCTTCATAGCTTCAGTTTTGAATGTCAATTCTAACTGTACAGAAGTTCATTAAATGGTACAGTATTTGACTCTGATTAATCTTGGTATGTGTGATGTTTTTATTTATTTTTAAGCTATCACCTATCTGTCTGTCTGTCTGTCTATCTATCATCTATCTATCCGTCATTTATATCTATCATATCTATCATCTATCTATCTATCTATCTATCTATCTATCATCTATCTATCTATCTTTCTATCTGTCAATCATCTATGAGATAAAGTTTATTTTAAAAAGAAGTATCCAGCACATAGCTCACAGTTAGAACAAAACAATTTTGGTGATCACTCATGATTTTTATGTAGCATAGAGATCTCTCATCTTGATACTGACATAAAAAAATCAATGATCCCCAAACTGGATGGAGATCAGATGCAAACAGGAGAGAAATAATATGAGGCATCAAGACAGAACTAGCAAGAACAGCTTTCTGAAAAGTTCACATGACAATCTACTACTATAGATGCTTCCTAAAACACAAACACACACACACACACACACACACACACACACACACACACACACACACACACAAACACACACAGAGTGAATATATATATACACACATATATATGTATACACACATACACAAAGTTTATATATACATAAAGAGCACACACACACACACACACAGAGAAGTCAAATGGAATCCCCCTATAACAGGGGCTATTGCTAGCTATAGGTTAGCAAATAAAAACCCATGGCAAAATAGGTTTTCTCACAGATTGCCCAAATTACAAGTTATTGCCATTGCTCTTAATCACCCTTTAGAACTTGACAATAATCTTACTGCACACTCCAGGGCAGGCCCCATGCCCAGGAGTAGTTGGCCCATGAAAACTGAACTCAATGGTTTAAAAACAAGAGAGAACATGAAGTTTAGTGGGTAAGGTTTGGGGGTGTCTGGGGGAAATAAAGGAGGAGATGGATATGATCAAAACACATTGTATGATATTCTCAAATAACTAATAAAATATCAATTAAAAATGAGACCTTATTGCTGAAGACACACATGTTCAAGTCATAGGAGAAATACAGTTGGTACTGACCTAGAAGCTTCATCCTTACTGGTTCATAGTGCTGGAAGGTGCTAGGCATGCTATTGGAAGGAGAAAGTAACCATCAATCTTACCAAGCTATGGAGACTGGGATAGAATAGTGATTGCCCAGGAGAGACATGCCCACTGTTGCAATAATGATGTGAGTGTCACAGAAGCATCCAAATACTTTCTTATTGGACTTTAAAGTCTACTGCACAAGAAAGAATACATATATAGCAATGCTATTAGTATCAAGAACCTGTGGCTAGACAGGTCATAGGTCATAGGTCAAGGTTGTGGACCCACTGCTATTATTTTCCTAAATGGACCTATGTCTCCTAATATCATGTCATTAAACTCACGGCCCTTATCACAGAAAATTCTTTTAGAAGTAGATGGTGATTAACTCAGAGACCCATAACTGTTCAATATGTAAAGGAAAAAGAGCCTGTGGAGTACTCAGCTCTACAAGGTATACCTTTTTAGTTACTTTTTTATTGTTATGATAAGACAATGACCAAACTAACTTACAGAAGAAATATTTCACTGAGTACTTACAGTTTCAAGGGTGAGTACAACCCTTATGGCATGAGACTTGGCATCAGGTAGGTAGGCATGGTGCTGAAGCAGTGGCTGAAAGCTTACATCTTGACACACAACCACAAGGCAGAGAGGAAGATAACTCGGGATGGCACTGGCTTTTGAAACCTTGAAGCTCACCCCAGCGACACATATCCTTTAACAAGGCTATACCTCCTAATCTTTCCCAAATGGTCTAACAACTAAACATTCACATATATGAACCTATGGAGACCATTCTTACTCAAACACCTCTTCTTTTTAAGGCTCAGAGATAATCATGTAAGATGTGGCAGGTAGGTGGTTAGAGGCAGCGATGCTGGATGAATACAAGGAAACTGTTTTCTGGACACAACATTGCAGTTGCTTATGTAAACACACAGCAGACATGGCATTCATAAAGATCTGTGCAAGACCAAACTGGACAAAAGAAATTCCAGCATGAAGAGGGAAGGTAGGCATGAGCTATCACCCCTTACCAAGGAGCTATTGGCAGTTGACAGCTTCTGGCAGAGTTAGTCAGTTTTCTTCAAGGGTGTGGTTCTGGGTAGGTCAACCAAGCTCCAGTGGGTGGTCCCACACCCAAGAGTATATGGACAGCACAAATTTGTTTCAGTGATTTTGAAAACAAAACAAAGAGAACACAAAGTTAGGAGGTGTACTACTGGCTGGTTTTGTGTACCAACTTGGCACAAGCTAGAGTCATCAGAGGAAGGAGCCTCAGCTGAGGAAATGCCTCCATGAGATCCAGCTATAAGGCATTTTCTCATTTAGTGATCAGTGGGGGAGAGCCAAGCCCGCAGTGGGTGGTTCCATCCCTGGGCTGCTGGTCCTGAGTTCTATAAGAAGATGGGCTGAGCTAGCCATGGGAAGCAAGCCAATAAGCAGCACCCCTAAGCTCCTGCCAGGATTCTACTGTTTGAGTTCCTGTCCTGACTTCTTTCAATGATGAATAGCAATGCTAAAGTGTGAGCCAAATAAACTAGTTCTTCCCCTTTTTGCTTTTTGATCATGGTGTCTCTCCATTGCAAGAGAAACCCTAACTAAGACAGGTGGATGGGAAAAAAAAGAGATGGTTCTTGGAAGAATTGGGGAAGGGAGTTTGAACATGATCTGAACACATTATATGAAATTCTCAAAAGATGAATAAAAATATTAAAAAATATAATATCACATATCTTAATGTGATACAGGAAACTTAAAAGTTTCATAACAGATAAAACCAATGTGATACCATAGAACTGAGTCAATGATGATGCAATCTGAGGAGGGAGCTGTTTCACATGATCCTCAGATTTCTCATTGCTGTTTTTGCAAAATAGGCTTGACTAAAAACCCATGCCCTCTGTTTTCTTTGTCAAGTAAATAAAGTCTAAAATGTGGACCTGCATTAAAAGAACATTTGGTAGTCACAAATACACTTTATCCAGCAAGCTAGAACTTGTAGAATGACATCATGGAAGTTGATCTGACTGGTTGGATGCTCACAATTATGTCACACAGAAAATATATCACAAGGGTAGGAATTATGTATCTTTGCCAATTTTGTCTAAAATTTTATATATGATATGTAATTGAAACTTGATCCTTTTTCATAAAAAGAGGTGATATTTGTTCCATCTGAACGAAGACTTCTTTGAAAGGCAAGGGTTGGTATTTCACACACATAAGACAGGAATGTTTCGTGGGGGGTTAGATGGGTTTCTATATTAGTTAATAGATATAGGAGTAGTATATAGGTAATAGGTGAGTTCCTATACCAGTAATCATAGCCCCAGGGAAGGAGCAGTACAGCACTGTGTAGAAGACCAAAGTTTCTTTATCTATTGAAGGTTAGCTGCAAATATGACTTTCTGGTAGACTTCAAACATCATTGTAAGCCCCCTCTGAGGGACGTAATATGTGACAGCAGAGATGAAGAGATCAAGGAGGCACAGGATGACTCTAAGAGCAGCTATCTGGCATGTCTGTTACTACTGGAGATGCTGTTGCATGTCTCTGACGACCAAGGTCTATAGCTAGAGACTTTACGTTTGTAATTCCAGTTTCCAGGAGAACAGAATGAGACAGCAAGTAAACCACCTATAAGCCTGTAGGACTCCATGTTTACATATTCAAAGTCAGAACTTATCATATCATACTTAAAATTCTATCAAAAACCTTAGCATATTCATATTTGTCAGTCAAATATAACCTCAAATAAACAAAACCTGAAAGAATAGTTTTTATAAAGAGAGAAATACTAATGAAATATTTTAGTGTTATTTGTAATGTGTGTTTTTATTTTCATTCCTTTTAACTAAAGCAAGCATTTTACTCTAAATTGTCTTATTGGACAGGAAGGTTGCTTCATTTCAGAGAGGGGGGGATGTCCTCATAGCCATAGATGCTAGAATACAAATTGCACCAGAGAGTATGTGTCCCTTTGGCACAGTCTGACAGTGAATATATAAATGCTCAATTGTCCAGTTCTGTCCATGTGATACAAAAAGGAATAACTCCTTGCCTTTGTTCTAACTATACGATTCTGTTCTCACAGAACATTTCGATTGATATCACAGTATGGAAATTCTTGAGGAAATAATTTTGTGTCTACTCAAAATCTCGTAACTTTTATTTCTGCCTGATTTGTCATTCTTTCATTCTCAGAGATGGTTAAGTAGTTCAAGGTCCAGGTTTGTACTTCCATTCCAAAGCCTCGTTTCCAAGGATAGAACCCTTAGCAAACAGATTTCATTAAATTAACTACAAGCCAGGATTTATATCAGGCTTTAAAAAGAATCATGGGAAGTACTTTCACATTTGTTTTGAGCAGAAAATACCCTAAATGTGATACAAATGGCGAGGTTTTGATGGTATTATCACCAAAATGAATGGTGGTCAGTAAAGCACAGTTCAATTTCTGGAGCACTATGTGTTAGATATCATGGGCAAATGTAATATATTTAATTTTTATAGTTTTCTTTCTCATGTAATTTTATTGTGCTATTTCCCATCAAAACAGACATATATATTAACATCAATGACTTGTATGATAGCCACAATACATAGCAATTGTTTGAGCAATTTGGTTTCATATCAAGTAACTCAAAAACTC
This sequence comes from Phodopus roborovskii, assembly GCF_943737965.1. Taxonomy (NCBI): domain Eukaryota; kingdom Metazoa; phylum Chordata; class Mammalia; order Rodentia; family Cricetidae; genus Phodopus; species Phodopus roborovskii. The sequence goes on along the minus strand of NW_026126434.1, from coordinate 21,052,777 downwards.
CCCTATACCTGGGAGGGAATACTGTTCCTATAAAATGTTTTGGAATAAAAATAGTATTTGTTTCTTGTCAAATCCAACTGTGGTTTATTATCTTTATAAAATTAATTTATATATATTATATGACATATATATTATATGTCATATATATATATACATATATATATATATATATTTGAAATCTCTACCCAAAGAGGATTTCCAATAAAACATGTTTCTATGAAATAACTATAAAGTTAACAAGTATCAAATGAGAATGTAAGAAACACAAATTTAACCTGAATATTTGCTGTTCTCTAGGACCTTGAAATGTCTGATCTAACTGTCTGAGATGGAATCCTGCAGTTTTCTGTGAAGTAATATTCCTGGGTGGTGATGCTTTTGTACTGAGGATGTTGACCATGGATACCTTCACTGCAGGCTAAGAGCAGCATGCTGTCTTTCACCACAGAAATGCACACATGGAATTTGTATATAGGAGTGACTTAGTATAATCTTAAAGAATTAGTTTCATGGCTATTTATCTCTGCTACCATCTGGTCTAACTAGAAATTTTTAAGTGTTAGGAAGAATTTGTTCTACCTGGAGGTTGGGGAAACTCAGTGGTCAACCCTTGCAAACATAAGGACTTAGGTTTGATTCCTACCACCAAAAAGTAAGCATTTGATAAATTAATGAATTGTTGAAGTAATGATAATTTAATTAACTGAATATATCTGTAGATACTATATTCATACATTAAATGTTTCAGATGCTAGCTCAGTCTAATTTGAATATCTTCTAAAGAAATGTATACTCTTAAGTTTTCAAAATGTTATCCAGGAAGAAAATTATGAATCTATTTAAAATAATTATTACACTTAACTTAGCTGTCTAACCCACCAAAGGTTGTCTGACATGACAGATATGCTTCCACCCTCCACCTACTGACACGCACACACAAAGTATTAATCTTGAAAAATCAAACATTTCACTGTGGTGACATCTTTCTTGCACAAATAAAGCCTGTCTGGGGGTCAGAGAATGGAGCTTGCCACTAGATAACCATGGAGGTCTGGAGGTCTGTACATCTGTACAGACAGACGGGAAGTGACATAGCTGGGCAGTAACAGTATATAAGCAGGGAGAAACAGGAAATCGCTCTCCCCTCTGCTGAGACGCTTAGGAGGTAAGGTGTGCTGTGGCTTGCTCCTTCTCTCTGATCTCTCAGTGTTTCCCTCTATATCTGACTATGGCCTTTTATTATCTAGATCAATTAAGAACTCCATTTTACATTTCACCAGAATATAAATCATTTCATTGATGTATATTAATGTAAAATAACAAATTATCAAGTAGAAAATAACCCCCAACATAAAGAAAACTAAAGTAGAGGTTACTTCATAAATGCAAATATAGTTTGATATGAGGAAATTTATTCATATATACTAAGAAATCTAAGAGAAAAATCACTATTCCCATGCATGTGGAAAGGCATTTAGTAGAATTTAATATCTGTTCACATTAAAAATATTCAATAAAAAGAAGGAAAAAATTATAAATGGATTTGCACTATGATTTATTTTCTTCAGTAAAAGATTAGCTACATTTTCATATTCTGATAGAGAAAATTAAAATATTTAATAAACTGAAGAGACAAGATGGGTCATTCTATATATTACTGTTTAATTTTATACTGTTGTTAATTAACAAGGAGAAGCAATTATTGTTATAAGAAATTGGAAAAGTAAGAAGTAAAATGTGCTGGTAACTTCGTTTGTCAGTGTTACAGCAACTACAGTCATTTGGGAAGAGGGAACCTCATTCGAATAAGATACCTCCATTATAGTGGTCTGCTAGTGTTGTAGAATTTCCCCACCTGGTTCTGTAGCCACCTTGCCCAAAATGAACACACAGATTTATATTAATTTTCAAACTGTTGGCTAGTGGCTTGGGCTTCTTACTGGCTAGCTCTGTCTTAATTACTAACCCATAAACTACTAATCTATGTATTTCTACATAGTCTTGGCTTACTGGAGAACACCTCATGCATCCTCTCTTCTGGGGCTCACATAGCAACTCCTTTATGCCTACACCTCCCAGAATTCTCCTTGTCTCCTAGCCCCACCTAGCCTGGCCAGTCAGTGTTTTATTCATCAACCAATAAGAAAAACATACAGAATAACATCTCCCATCAGGCTAGTCTGTGGGTTCTTTTCTTGATTAATGATTGATGTAGGAGAGTCCAGGCTACTGTGAGTGGTACCCTTGGACAGTAATCCTGAATTGCATGAAAAAGCAAACTGTGTGAACCATAAGGAGAAAGCCAGAAAGCTAGGGTTCTCCCATAGACTGTGCTTCAGTTCCTGCCTTTAGGTTCCTGCTTGAGTTTATTCCCTGTCTTCCCTCCTTGATGGACTGTAAGAAGTATGGTTTTCTGCCTGCTGCCTGGTTTTGTCCCGCCAGAACACCAGCCCCAATTAACATACTGAGACTCTGTATTTGATATACTTCTTTTGGCCCGTTACTTGTTTCTTATCGGCTAGCTCTGTCTTAATTATTAACTCATTTCTGCTGATCTATGTATTTCTCTTACCGGGGAGGTGGCCGGTATTCTGCTTTCTCCTGACTCTCTTGGCTGTTCCTTACTACCTCCTCTTTCCTCCTTCTCTCCTAGTCCCTCCTATCTCCTTTCCTATTGGCCAACAGTGCTTTATTCATTAACCAGTATGAGAACATATACAGAATGACATCTCCCATCAATGGACTATAAACTGTCAAGTAGAAGACCACTACATATGATAAAGTATTGCTAAGGAAACAGGTTATTAAATGAACAGATCCTTAATGTATGGGAAAAAATAATTCACAAGGAAGAAAACACTTGAATTTATATTTTTAAAAAAGCCACCTCCCCTATGCACATAAAGTACATTGACCATCAAACAAAATCAACAACACTAGAAAATTTAAAAAATGTGTTGAATCACATGAACATAGGTTGAAGCATTGAACTCTAAATTTTATGGGAAATTCCACATCATTTAATTTAAGTTTTCCTGTAAAACAGAAAGTTAATGTAATTACAACACAATTTAATCTTTTATTTGACAGGAATTAGATAATGGATTAGCACATTAATTAGGAAGGAAAACACAGCCATGTGGATAAGTGAAATATTCATAGGACTGGCCTTAACCACTCAAGAGAACAAACTTGTACTTTTTAGACATGATTACAATGATGTTTTGTTGCTTGAATAGATAACTAATAAGAATAAAATATATTAAAAACTGGGAAAAGACATTTAGTGAGGCTTAGTTTCTTAAAAAGACATTTCATATCACTGAGAATGTGTGAAGTTCAAAGAAATGAAGATGTAATAGAAAATCGTTGCATACAAGATAAAATGATTTCTGTACTAATTGGTGTTTCTATTTGGTCCTGGAACAAGTCTTCCATCTCCTATTTGCTCAGTCTTTTCTTTTTCTACAGTGTCTTTCTGTGCAGCAAGACCCTAATGCTGTCTCACAATTCAGCTAGGTATCCAGCTGCTGTCAGTGAGGGACAGTTCAATCTGAGAATATGGACGCTTTTGCCCTTCTCTTTACACCAGATTAAATTGGATAAGTAGCAAATGATTTATGTTTCAAAGAAGGACCCATTTCTGCAAACTGCCATCAGTACTATGATCTTTATAAATACTACATTTTACTAAAGCAGGGTTGTTTTGGGAGTCTCTGCTGTCAAAGCAGAAACTGTCTAAAGAAATGTTTCTGATACATTTACCAATTAAAATATGATTTACACAAACATTGTATTTAGACACTGATATGTTCTTCAATGTTAATATCCCTCCATGGCATAGTAAGATCCACAGTGTTCTGTTGAATGTCCAGCACTCTCACGGTCTCATTCATAATCTCATTCATAATCCTGTCTTTTGTTTTAGCAGAACAGAGTAACAAAATCTAGGGTCTCTTGTATGTTTTAATGTTTTAAACCCCATGGCAGTAGTTGTGAATAAAGCCTGTCTTTTCTTTTAAATTTATTTATTTATTTTACATCCTGATCAAAGTTTCCCCTCCCTCTTCTCCCCTCATTCTTTTCTCCACATCTCCTCCCCCCCACCCCCATTCACTTCTTTATCCAGAAAAGGGCAGGCTTCCCATGAGTATTGAGAAAACATGGCATATCAAGATGCAGTAAGACTAAGCACTTCCCTTTGTATTAAGGTTGGGCAAGGCAATCTTGTATGAGGAGTAGGATCCCAAAAGCCAGAAAAAGAGTTAGAGACAGTCCTTGATCCTCTTGTTAGGAGCCCCACAAGAAGACCAAGCTACACAACTGTCCCATATATGCAGAGTGCCTAGGTCAGTCCCATGCAGGCTCCCTGGTTGTCAGTTCAGAAAGTCATTCTATTTAACTTGTTTGGTGCAATTTTTCTTTGTCACTTGGCAAATTACTTTTTTAATGTTCTAGTTAAATGCCTCAAAGCAAGCAAATTAAGGGTTAACTATACAATCTTAGATATATCAATTCCAGATCTGAAAATGGCATTAAGGATGAAGTTTAAAGTATCGCTATAGAAATTATGTAACTACCCTCTTCCCTTGGTTCATCATCTATAAATTTAAAGGGTAATACCTACTTCATATGGTAACTTAATTAGTAGTGAATGGGTGACAAATCTAGTCAGGTACATGTTTATTATCGATTCCATAACAGCAATGTAACCTGATTGATTTTTCTACAGAGTGACTGGCAATTTAAAATTAATGGCAGATGAACAAGGTGTCAGACTCAAATATGTATTGTGTACTCTAGCCAATCCAATAAAAAAGGATTTCAAGTAAGTTTTATTTATCTTCAAATGTTTAGCTTCCTGCATAAGATAGGTCTAGCATTGGCTTTTGAGTGTGTGAGAAACTTCAAACTTGGTTTTATAAGTTTTCTAGGAGTTCAAACACTGACAGAAGCTATCACATTGCTTTCTCTTGGTTCGTGATCTGCTATGTGAGATCCACATGAGAACTTTTCCTTCAGGTTTAGGGTAACAAAATTCTTTCTAATTACCTACTCATTAGATGCTAGAATTTGTTAGACACCTGTTAGATGTTCAGTTCTTAGAGTATAATTCTTGAAGAATTACACTAACTGGGGCTGTACATTTGACATAGACCACATTGGGATTTTATGTTTGGGAGGACAACAGGTGTTTCTAATAGTGTGTGTGTGTGTGTGTGTGTGTGTGTGTGTGTGTGTGTCTTTCTTTTTTTGGGCCACCAACCAGCTCCCAAATCATGACACTGGGACTTATTAGTTATGAACACTCAGCCTAGCTTAGGCTTGTTTCTGGCTAGCTCTTTTAAATTAACCTGTTATTCATTATATACTTTTTGCCTCAGAGCTTTTTACTTTTCTCCCCTTCTGTATATCTTACTTTCACTGCTTCTTATGTCTGCTGATGACTGTTTTGCTTCTTGCCTTGGGAGTGTCTCTGGCTCTTTCTCCCTCATTCTCATCTTTCATTCTTTTTCCTATGTTCGTCTTTCTTCCTGTTTATTCTCTCTGCCTGCCAGCCCTGCTATCACTCTTCTACCTATCTATTGGCCATTTAGCCTTTTTTCTTTTGGTTTTTGGTTTTTTGAGACAGGGGTTCTCTGTAGCTTTGGAGCCTGTCTTGGAACTCACTCTGTAGACCAGGCTGGTCTCGAACTCACAAAGATCCACCTGTCTCTGCCTTCCAAGTTCTGGGATTAAAGGCATGTGCCACTACCACCCAGCTGCTATTTAGCTTTTTACTAGACCAATCAGGTGCCTTAGGCAAGGTGAAACAAAATGCAACACATTTTATGTAATCAAGCACACATCCTTACACCCTTAAACAAATGTAACATAAACAAATGTAATACATATTTACCCAGTTAAAAATAATATTCCACAACATTATATATACATATATCTATCATATAAACTGAGGGTTTCAGCTACAAGATAATAAACTGAAGACATGATCTTTCCAAGGTATGGTTGATGGAAACTTTTCTATTGTAGATAAGAGGAAGAGAATAGCCAGAGGCATCTAGAAAAGTTCAGAGCAGAGAGCAAGTAGTAGACAGAACACAGCCAGCAGACTGGACTTGGCAATGAGAAGAGAGACAGAATGAGAGAGCGAGAGATGAAGACTAAGAGAGAGAGAGGGGCAAGAGAAGGGACTGGGGAAGAAGACAAAGAGAGAATGTAGAGCCAAAATAGCAGGGTTATAAGGAGAAGTGAGTAGAAATAGCAAGGTTATAAGGAGAAGTGAGTAGAAATAGGGTTATAAGGAGAAGTGAGTAGAAATAGGGTTATAAGGAGAAGTGAGTAGCTGTGGTGGGGGTGTGGAGGAAAGCTCTTGAGCTAGAGATGTTTATGGTAAGGCAGGAGGTAAGAAGGGCTAGGTACTTGTGATACTGAGGGACCCTGAAGGTCAACACATGTTTTGGTATGCTAATAGGCAACACAGATAGCCATTCGTCCTTTCTGACATTGAGAAGGGAACTGGCTCCTTTGGTAGAGGGTAACCAGCTTCAAAATTTCCAGAGAGAAGCTGACTTTTGTCTAACGGACAGAATTTGGGGGAAATGGTGTTTCCTTTGGACCTGACATATATCTGATAAATGAACTGGGGAAAGGGTAGAAATGCAAACCATGAGTGTTTGTGTCACTTCTGCTCCACTGTAAGAAAAAGAACTGATTGTGGCATAAAAGAATCCAAAGAAGTTGAGTCCAGGTCACTGTTTCCAGTCTCAGTTTCTTTCTTGAGGGTCCCCATAATTCTGAAACAGATACCACAGTTCTGTCTCCAGCCAGTGCTCTTTTTCTGCATTTCAGGGATCTGAATTCAACACCCATGTACTGCCTAATAAGTGCTGCCTAATAGAAGTCTCAAGATAAATATTTCATGGTGCACTGGTGACTTCTCCCTCTGTCTTGTCCATCTTAGCAGCACACAGCACACCGTTCGTTCTTCCTGTTTGAACTGACCTTGTACTTGAGTCTACCTCTCTCTTTTGCTCTCTTTGTCCTAGTAGCACATTGGGTCAACCGTACCAGTGGAATGTATGTGGCAGTTGATCAGGTCTGACTGCTTTTATGGCTTCTGCTCTCTCACTAGTCAAATCAGGTTTGGATGATAACTCGGGGCTCCTATCTTCACTTTCACTCTGTACCTCTTCTTCCAGCAGTCTGCTTTCAACACGATTATCAATGTTGTCTGTTTAAAATATCCCATCAGCCCTCTGGTGGTAACTCTCCCATGGCCTTCATTCCACTGAGTGAGTGGAAGGTATTTTTAAAATAGCCTATGAAGCTTTACTAGATTTAGACATTTTCCTCATATTCACTATCCTCCATAAATGAGGACATGAATGTATTAGACAGAGGCAGAAGCCTACTGTCTTTGTTTATTGCTGTCCATCATGTTTTTTATTTTATTTTATTTTTTTTTGAGATGGGGTCTCTCAATGAATCTGAACTTCAGCAATTGTCTAAATTGGCTACTAAGTGATCCTTAGTGATCTTCATGTCTCTGTCCACAGTTCTTGGGTGATAGGTACCTGTCAGGGACCAAACTTGGGTCTCATGCTTGTATAGCAAGTGTTTTGCCCACCAAACTATCTCTCAAACTCTTGGATTGAAAATTCCTCACCTACTACCCTACACAAATCCCAGGGGCCATGTGTTCACCTTTTACCCCAAGCAAGCTCCATCCATCCCGCACCCCAGAGTGGGTGTCTGCTCTTCCTGTTCTGCTCAGAGACCTTTTCTCACCTACTTTCCTCCATCCTGATGGCAATTTACTCTGAACATGGCACCGAGACTCATTTTGTTTGATTTCCTAACCCATTCTGTTATTGCTCTGTGCTACTATTTTCTCTGTGGGGATGGTCACAAATTCTCATATTGTGTGCTTTATTTGTTTGCCTGACAGTTTCTTTTTGTTTTTTCACATCTGGGAAAATGTGGGTTCCACAAGGGCACATAATAATCTTTGCTTCTTTTGAAATATGTACTTCAATAGCCATAAATCTGCCTCCAACTGTAACTTTAGCTAAATCCATAAATTGTGATACCTACATTTTGATTATCATTCAATGTTTCTCCCCCTCTCACACTCAGAGCATTTAGGTAAGTTCACCTGCTTTAAAATTTTTTGCCTTTAATAATTTGAGGCTGTACCATAAAAAGAAATGGAAACTGGCCATTATTACCATGAAGCAAGTTCATTTGTCATGGTCGTGTCCACTGGCCTAGGGTCTATGTGGCTGGGGATTAGTGACACCAACTTTCCTTCACTCAGTGTAGCATGACACAGCTCATCCACATCTTCTCAATGTACTTGTGGGAATTCTAATGAAGCATCGAATAATACTTGATGGAGCTACTAATGCTTGAGCTTAAATCAATTATTTTGAAAATGTTCAATCTGTTTTATAGTCTTGTTTTTCTTTACCTTATTATCAGTAATATGCTCTTTCTCTTCATTCGCTTGTTATTCTGACAATGTTTAGGGGCTATATGTAGCCCCTGTGATTACATTAGGAAGTGCAACGTGACTTTTTCTACTCTAAATTAAAACTTGTGTTATTTCTCTTAAAACATTTCATTTAAAGGATAATAAGGTGAATACAATGAGTCTCAATAACTAAGGCATCAAATGTGATTGTCTTTTCTTGTACTAAAGCTTACTATTTATTTTACATATTAAGATTAATATATTTATACTCTTCAGGAAGAATCTGATTGACCTCTATTAAGAGGTATTTTTTAAAGAGTTAACTTTTTAAATGAATTTTCTTATAGTAGATTGTTGAATCGTTCCCAGGCAGTCTGTTTTTTTTTTTTTTTTTTTTTTTTTTTTTTTTTTTAAATATCCAATTCTTTTATTTTTTTTTTTTTTTGCATATAGAGTATTTTTTATTTAATTTTATATAACAAAGTCCAATTAAATGAAAACAAACATTTATACACAATATTTGGGAATTTGGGCGTCGTTCTTTCCAAACTACTTCCTGCTGGTAAGGGGCGCTGTCTTGGGGGATTCGAAGAAGATTCAGATATCCTAGCTGTAGTCTGTAGGGCTGTTTTGTACAGCTGTTTGGAATGTAGGATCAGCTTGTACTCTGTTTCAGGCGGTCTGGTGTGATCAAACCACATTAGTCTGGAAGGAATCCACATCTTTTCATTTTCTGTGGAAACAAAAATAGAAATACTTTTCCCCAGTAACTTGTTCTTCAACTTAAATTTTGGAGTTTTTTTTTTTTTTTTTTTTTTTTTATTATTTTACATGTCGATCCCAGTTCCCTCTCCCTCCCTCCCTCCCTCCCCCCAAGCCCTCCCTCCCCTCCTTCCCTCCCTTTTGCCCTCTCTACCCTCTCCCATGCACTCTAAACACCCTCCCCTCCCAACCCCCCACCACAATACAATATGTAGGGGAATGCCATCCAGTTGGGGTCATGTAGATCTGACAGGTCCTGTGAAGTAGGGACTAGGGCTTCTCTCCTATCTCTAGAATAAGGCAGTTATCCCTCCATGGGGGATATGTTTGCAAAGTCCTTTTGTGCACCAGGGATACATCCTGGCTCCACTGTCTGAGGTCTCTTAGACTGCTCAGACCTTCTGGCTGAGACCCATATTCAGGGGAGTCCGAGTCAGACCTCTGTTGGCTTCCCAGCTATCAGTCTAGTGGCCCTTAGCTCCTCCTTGTTCAGGTAAGCTGTCTCTATGTACTTCTACCGCATGGTCTTGTCCTCTCCATCTGCTTCTGGGTTCTAGTTTGACTCAGTGTTTATGTATGGGTGTTTGCTCCTGTTTTCAACAGGCATTAGTTGAGGACTCCATGGAGAAGTTAGTTGTTGATCTCACTCTCCGGGAAGGGCATTTATGATAGCCTTTCCACGGAAGCTGAGATTGTTAGTTGGGAGCAGTCTTGTAGTTCCCTCGACCTTTCTTTGTGTTCAACTTTATCTTCAAACCAATATTGGCTCCCTCTTTTATGTTCTCTCTCTCTGTCTCTGTCTCTCTCTCTCTTTCCTATTTTCCATTCCTAACCAGGCTCAATCCTCCTAGTCACACATGCCTTCCTCTCCTCCCTCTCATTTTCTCCTACTTCTCTCTCCATTAGCTGTCCTCCCCCACTATACCTGAGGTCTGGGGGACTTGTCCCTTCCCAGTTCTGTGAGGGACTTTATATGAATCTCTTAGAATACAACTTGTATCCTAGTTCCTCTGGTGATGTGAATTATAGGCTGGTGATCATTTGATCTAGGTCTAAAATCCATATATGAGTGAGTACATACTGTGTTCCTCTTTTTGTGACTGGGTTACCTCATTCAGGATGGTTTCTTCAAGTGCCATCCACTTGCCTGCGAATTTCAAGATACCATTATTTTTTTCTGCAGAGTAGTATTCCATTGTGTAGATGTGCCACATCTTCATTAACCATTCTTCAATTGAAGGGCATCTAGGTTGCTTCCAGGTTCTTGCTATTACAAATAGTGCTGCTATGAACATAGTTGAACAGATGTCTTTGTTGCATTGATGTGAATCCTTTGGGTATATGCCTAAGAGGGGGATTGCCGGGTCCTGTGGTAAACTAATTCCCATTTTCCTGAGGAACCGCCATACTGATCTCCAAAGTGGCTGTATGAGTTTGCACTCCCACCAGCAGTGGAGGAGTGTTCCACTTTCTCCACATCCTCTCCAACATAAGTCATCACTGGTGTTTCTATTTTTAGCCATTCTGGCAGGGGTAAGATGGTATCTCAAAGTTGTTTTGATTTGCATTTCCCTGATAGCTAAGGATGTGGAGCATTTTCTTAAGTGTCTTTCAGCCTTTTTGATTTCCTCCATTGAGAATTCTTTCTTCAGTTCTGTACCCCATTTTTTAATAGGGTTATTTGGTGTTTTGTTGACTAGTTTCTTGAGTTCTTTGTATATTTTGGAGATCAGCCCTTTGTCGGATATAGGATTAGTGAAAATCTTTTCCCAGTCAGTGGGCTGCCGTTTGGTCTTGTCAACTGTGTCCTTTGCCTTACAGAAGCTTCTAAGTTTGAAGAGGTCCCATTTATTAATTGTTTCTTTCAGTGTCTGTGCCCCTGGAGTTATGTTCAAGAAGCGGTCTCCTATACCAATTTGTTCAAGGGTACCTCCTACTTTCTCTTCTAAGAGGTTCAATGTGGCTGGATTGATGTTGAGGTCTTTGATCCATTTGGACTTGAGTTTTGTGCATGGCGACAGACATGGGTCTATCTGCAGTCTTCTACACACCCTCATCCAATTGTGCCAGCACCATTTGTTGAAGATGCTGTCTTTGCCCCATTGTATCATTTTAGCTGTTTTGTCGAAAATCAGGTGTTCATAGGTGCATGGATTAATATCAGGATTTTCAATTCGATTCCATTGGTCTACCTGTCTATTTTTATGCCAATACCAGGCTGTTTTCAGAACTATAGCTCTGTAGTAGAGCTTAAAGTCAGGAATGGTGATGCCTCCTGATGTTCTTTTATTGTATAGGGTTGTTTTGGCTATCCTGGGTCTTTTGTTTTTCCATATAAAGTTAATTATTATCCTTTCAAGGTCGGTGAAGAATTGTGCTGGGATTTTAATGGGGATTGCATTGAATCTGTAGATTGCTTTTGGTAAGATTGCCATTTTTACTATGTTTATCCTACCTATCCAAGAGCATGGGAGGTCTTTCCATTTTCTGGTATCTTCTTTAATTTCTTTCTTTAGAGTCACAAAGTTCTTATTATATAGATCTTTTACTTGTTTGGTAAGCGTTACACCAAGATACTTTATGTTGCTTGTGGCTATTGTAAAGGGTGATGTTTCTCTGATTTCTTTCTCTGCCTCTTTGTCGTCTGAAAAAAATAGGGCTACTGATTTTTTTGAGTTTATCTTGTATCCTGCTAGTTTGCTGAAGGTGTTTATCAGCTGTAGGAGTTCCCTGGTAGAGTTTATTGGGTCGCTTATGTAAACTATCATATCATCTGCAAATAGAGACAGTTTGACTTCTTCCTTTCCAATTTGGATGCCCTTGATCTCCTTTTGTTGTCTTATAGCATTAGCTAGAACTTCTAGTACGATATTGAAGAGATATGGAGAGAGAGGACAGCCTTGTCTTGTTCCTGATTTTAGAGGAATTGGCTTAAGTTTCTCTCCATTCAGTTTGATGTTGGCAGTTGGTTTGCTGTATATTGCTCTTATTATGTTTAGGTATGTTCCTGTTATCCCTGACCTCTCTAATACCTTTATCATGAAAGGGTGTTGAATTTTATCGAAGGCTTTTTCTGCATCTAGGGAGATAATCATATGGTTTTTCTTTTTCAGTTTGTTTATATGGTGGATCACGTTGATAGATTTTCGTATGTTAAACCATCCCTGCAATCCAGGTATGAAGCCTACTTGATCATGGTGGATGATTTCTCTGATGTATTTTTGAATTCGGTTTGCCATTATTTTATTGAGTATTTTTGCATCGATGTTCATCAGGGATATTGGTCTGTAGTTTTCTTTCTTAGTTGTGTCTTTGTGAGGTTTGGGTACCAAAGTTATTGTGGCCTCATAAAAAGAGATTGGCAATAAACCTTCTGTTTCTATCTTGTGGAACAGTTTGAGGAGTAGTGGTATTAGTTCTTCCTTGAATGTCTGGTAGAATTCTGCACTGAATCCATCTGGCCCTGGACTTTTTTTCGTTGGAAGGCTTTCGATGACTGCTTCTATTTCATTTCGGGTTATAGGTCTATTTAAGTTGTTTGTCTGTTCTTGATTTAATTTTGGTAAGTGATAGTTATCCAGAAACTTGTCCATTTCCTTTGAATTTTCAATTTTTGTGGAATACAGATTTTCGAAGTATGACCTGAAAATTGTCTGGATTTCCTCTGTGTCTGTTGTTATGTTCCCCATTTCATTTCTGATTTTGTTAATTTGCATGTTCTGTCTCTGCTTTTTCGTTAATTTGGATAAAGGTTTATCAATCTTGTTGATTTTCTCAAAAAACCAACTCTTTGTTGCATTGATTTTTTGTATTGTTTTCCTGGTTTCTATTTTGTTGATTTCAGCCCTCAAGTTGATTATTTCCTGGCGTCTGCTCCTGCGGGTGAATTCGCTTCTCTCTGTTCTAAGGTTTTCAGTTGCGCTGTTAATTCATTTATGTGACTATCCTCTGTTTTCTTCATATGGGCACTTAGTGCAATGAACTTCCCTCGTAGCACTGCTTTCAAGGTGTCCCATAAGTTCGGGTATGTTGTATCCTCATTCTCGTTGAATATTAGAAAGTCTTTAATTTCTTTCTTTATTTCTTCTTTGACCCAGGAGTGGTGCAATTGCACATTGTTCAGTTTCCATGAGTTTGCAGGTTTTCTGCTATTTGTATTGTTGTTGAATTCCAATTTTAAAGCATGGTGGTCCGATAAGATACAGGGGACTATTTCTATTCTCTTGTATCTGTTGAGGTTTGTTATGTCTCCTAGTATGTGGTCGATTTTAGAGAAGGTTCCATGTGGAGCAGAGAAGAAGGTATATTCTTTTGTCTTTGGATGGAATGTTCTATAGATGTCTGTTAGCCCCAGTTGAGACATAACTTCTGTTAATTCTTTTGTTTCTTTGTTGAGTTTCTGATTTGTGGTCCTGTCTAGTGTTGAGAGTGGTGTATTGAAGTCTCCCACTATAAGTGTGTGAGGTTTTATATGAGCTTTGAGTTTTAGTAGTGTTTCTTTTACGAATGTGGGTGGCTTTGTATTAGGGGCATAGATGTTCAGAATTGAGACTTTGTGTTGATGGATTTCTCCTGAGATGAATATGAAATGACCATCTTCATCTCTTTTGACTAGTTTTGGTTTGAAGTCTAGCTTGTTAGATATTAGGATAGCTACGCCTGCTTGCTTCTTATTTCCATTTGATTGGAAAATCTTTTCCCCAACCCTTTACCCTGAGGTAATGTCTATCTTTGGAGCTAAGATGTGTTTCTTGTATGCAGCAGAAGGATGGATTCTGTCTTCGTATCCATTCTGTTAATCTGTGTCTTTTTATAGGTGAGTTAAGACCATTAATGTTGAGGGTGAGTAAGGACCATTGATTGTTGATGGTTGTTTGATTTAGGTTTGTTGTTGGCAGTGGTATTGTGAATATATTTGTTCTGCTTCACCCTAGGTTTCTGGTGTAGTTGGATTATCTGTTGCCTACATTTTTGTGGGCGTAGTTACCTTCCTTGGGTTGGAATTTTCCTTCCAATACTTTCTGTAGGGCTGGATTTGTAGATACATATTGGGAAAATCTGGTTTTGTCATTGAATATCTTGTTCTCTCCATCTATATTGACTGAGAGTTTTGCTGGATATAGTAGCCTAGGCTGGCATCCGTGTTCTCTTAATACTTTTAGAACATCTATCCAGGACCTTCTGGCCTTGAGGGTTTCCATGGAGAAGTCAGGTGTAATTTTGATAGGTCTGCCTTTATATGTTACCTGTCCTTTTTCCTTCGCTGCTCTTAATATTTTTTCTTTATTCTGTATGCTAGGTGTTTTGATTATTATATGTCGAGGGGTCTTTTTTTCTTTGGTCCAGCCTATTTGGGGTTCGGTATGCTTCTTGTACTTTCATGGGCATGTCCTTCTTCAGATTTGGAAAGTTTTCCTCGATGATTTTGTTGAATATGTTTTCAGCACCTTTGAGCTGGGCTTCCTCACCTTCCTCTATGCCTATTATTCTTAGGTTTGGCCTTTTCATGGTGTCCCACATTTCCTGGATATTGTGTGTTAAGGATTTGTTGGATTTATGGTTTTCTTTGGTCGATGAATCTATTTCTTCTAGTTTATCTTCTGCGCCTGAGATTCTCTCTTCCATCTCTTGAATTCTATTGGTTATGCTTGTGTCCGTGGTTTCCGATTTTTTGCCCAGCTTTTCAATTTCCAGCTTTCCTTCCATTTGTGTTGCCTTTATTTTCTCAATTTCGGTTTTCAAATCTTGAACCGTTTCCTTCACCTGGTTAATTGTTTTTTCTTGGCTTTCTGTACTTTCCTTAAGGAATTTGTTCATTTCTTCCACTTTTTTGTTTGTTTTTTCCTCTATTTCTTTAAGGGATTTTCTCATATCTTCTTTGAGGGCCTCTATCATTTTTATGATGGTGATTTTTAAGTCATACCCTTCTGCTTCCTCTGCTTTGTTGTTGTGTTCCATTCTAGTTGGTGTAGATTCCCTAGATTCTGGTGGTGTCATGTTTGTCTTTCTGTTGTTAGGTGTTCTCTTGTATTGCCTTCTTCCCATAGTTTCTTCCTGTAGGTGTTGGTGGTGTCTCTTCCCTCTCTCTATGGTCCTTCCCAGATGGGCTTATGTGGATCAAAGATTCAATGTCTGTATCTCTGTGTGGTCCAAGCTCTCTAGGAGGCTTCTCTCTGGCCAATAGCCGGGAGAAGAGGACGAGGGCTGGACTGGAACTTGAGAAGGTTTTGCAGGGTAGTGGGATCTCACTGGAAACTGGCGCTCTCCAGCTGAGACCTCGTTCTTTGGCAGGGCCCGGATTTGGGGGTCAAGGATCTTGCCTGCAGGAACTCCAAGTGGACCCGCAGAGATAGGCGGATCTCTGGGAGGGGCCTGGGACTCCAGCAGAGGACTGGAGGCGGGGTCAGGGACCAAGCCGGTGGAAATTACAGGTGGTCCCACGTGGATAGTCAGGTCTCCTTTGTTCGGAGTTGCTCCGAGAGGTCTCCGAAGTAGGGTGGACTGTTGGCTCCACCCTCTGTCCCAGTGCTCAACCAGAGCGGCAGGACCGTAGGTGGGGTAGGGCACAGGGTGGGGGGGGTAGGCTGGAGGTTGGGATGGGTGGGGGTGTATCAGAGCTCCAAGGGTGCTCTCAAAGGGGACCGGAGACAGGAGCAGCAGGATCAGGGGCCAATCCAGGGAGTTCAGGCGGGGGGAGGGGGTAAAGAGGTTGAAGGGGACAGGCAGCCCCGATTGGGCCCAGACTCACCTCTGGCCAATAGCCGGCAGAAGAGGACGAGGGCTGGGCTGGAACTTGAGAAGGTTTTGCAGGGTAGTGGGATCTCACTGGAAACTGGCGCTCTCCAGCTGAGACCTCGTTCTTTTCCCAGGCAGTCTGTTTTAAACTATTATTTATATAGTTCAGCCTATTAAAAGTTTGTCTTAGTGAATGAATCTTTTATCAGAATTCTTACCTGTCTAGGTACAGTATATGTATTCTAAACAGGTGGTACATACTGTATGCATCAGTATTTGACGTGCCAGATGAGATAAAAGAATGGTCAAGGGCAGTTGCCACCTGGCAATGGGGAATTAACTACTTCATCTCCATGAATTGCAATGGGACTGCTAAAGATAATCCTTGCACCATTTTGAAATATTTTACAGTGGATCAGCATGAAGCTGGGTAGCACATGTGTTTGATTGCTGATCCCTGCACTACAAAGGATGACCGCATTAAGGCCAAAGAATAAAAAGAAAATTAGTTTCTTCAGATTAGAGAGGTCTAGAAAATAAAATGATTGTGTGAAATTTGTTCCTAAGACAGTCAGAGGTGACTATCAAGTGATTCTAATCTCCACTTCATTGAGTTGGTTGGATATAGATGACAACTGTTTTTTCTTTCTTATTGGTGTTCCAGAGAAATACTTCAAAAAGCCTACTGTTAATATATTGGAACACATGTCATTCAATTTCCATAAAAATTAATTCTAACTTTAGTAACTTGTATGGAGCCAAAAAAAAAAAATCTTTCCAATCGCAGCATCTTTGTGTATTTGAATACAAAACTTTTTCTCATCACTGTGTTAACGATAAAGTCTTCCCTGTATACCTAGGGGCATCCTTCTGAAAAGCAACTGAATTTTGAATAGTGTCCAATGAGTGAACAGAGTAATTATCTTGCTGCTTGACACAGATAGGCTAAGAAACCAGAGAAGGCCCCATTTCTAAGTCACTTCTCACCAAGCTTTATTAAGAGATTCTGAACTTGGGTGCCATGCCATTGTGCCTAGATGTCAGTCTTCTGCATTGTGATTTTACCCACAGACAGAGTTTCATTACATGGAGGTCAGGAGAACTGATGCTGTTAATGTGTTTCAAATCTGCCTCCCTAGCAACGTGCTTTGGGGTGATTTGTAGGATGGGGAGGCGAGACACAACTTGTTAGGAGGTGAGAGAGGCTATTTTAGAGTAGTCCTGGAGAAGCTCCAGTAGATAGGATAGACACCGCACCTCTTCAGAGGTTACATGCTTCCTGGTTGAGTTTCCAGGGGTTTTAAAGCTTTTTATGTAAAGCTACGAACTGCATGACCTATGCGTGTCTGCTTGCCATGACTGAGTTTGGCTTTGTGCTTGCTATGAAACAGGCTCTTAGTATGTACTGAGGCTAACAAGAACTCATGTCCCCTGCCCCAACACCTCTACTTCCCTAGTGCTGGGATACAGTGCATGTGATGATAATCATATACCTAGTCTTCCAAACTGCCTTGAATGGATTCTGGGGATTGTTCACAAGAACCCACTTAAGTCCTTCGTTATTTGGTTCTGTTGCATCCAGGCATAGAGTCTTGATTTTAGTCTCTTCTCTGGTTAGACAGACACCAGTATGATGCGTGGTATCACATTGTAGCCACTTTAGTGAAAAACTTTCAGGCAGTTGCTATTTCATATAGTGATAACAAGGAATCAGAGAGTGAGTTTGTCTCTTGCCTTCTCACAAGAGTGGGACAGAAACTTTTCAGAATTTGGGTGCTCATTAATTTCTTTATTTTTCTTTATTCACGTGGGCAGTAGTACATATAATTTTATAACAACCACATTTAACTGCCTAGAATAGTTCCTTCTACAGTGTGCAGTGTGAATTGTGAAAGTCAGGTACTGATTTGTGACTCAGTACTAACTTGTTCATTCAAATGACTGCTCTCCCACTAAACATTTATGTGGCAGTGGGCTGGGTGGTTAAACGAAGTCTTTGCGGTCTCATGGGCCAGAACAAACCACATCCAAGGAAGCCTTTCTGGACCAGGCTTTTTCTTTTGGGCCACCAACCAGCTCTGAAATCATGACACAAAGACAACTTATTAGTATTGAATGCTCCGCCTAGCTTAGGCATGTTTCTGGCTAACTCTTTTAACTTAAACCAACTTATTTCTATTTTGCCTCAGGGCTTATTTCCTTTCTTACTTCTGTATATCTTACTTGCATTGCTTCTCTTTGTCCGGCTGACTGGTATCTGTCTGGTTTCTTGCCCAGGGCATTCTCCTTGTTCTCTTTTCTTTCTTCTCTCATTCTTCTTTCTCCTTCTATTTATTCTCTGTGCATGTCAGCCCTGCCTATCCATCTACTGCCTAGCCATTGGCTGTTCAGCTTTTTATTAGACCAATCAGGTACCGGAGGCAGGCAATGTGAAACAAATGCAGCACAGCTTTACATAATTAAACAAATGTAGCATAAATGAAAGAAACACACCTTTACCCAGTTAAAGTAATATTCTGCAGCATGAACAAGAACACATCTTTGCCTAGTTAAAGTAATATCCCTCAGAGAAATTAGACGATATCTACAGGGCAAACTGGGCACGGGAGGTGGTGGTAAGGGGGAGGGGATGAGAACAGGAGGGAACGAGATGGCCTAGGCAGGAGGGATGCAGTGGAAGAGCAGTGAAAAGGATATCTTAATAGAGAGAGCCACTATGGACTTAGGGAGAAACCTGGTGCTGGAGTAACTCCCAAGAATCCACAAGAAGGACCCCAGTTAAGACTCCTGCCAATAGCAGAGAGGATGCCTGAACTGGCCTACCCCTGTAATCAGACTGATGAATACCCCAACTATCATCATAGAGCCTTCATCCAGTAATTGATAGAACCAGACACAGAGATCCACAACCAAGAACCAGGTTGAGCTCCTGGAATCTAGGCAAAGAGAGGGAAGAGGGAACATAAGAGCAAGGGAGGTCAAGATCATGATAGAGCAATCTACAGAGATAGCTGAACCAAGCTTGTTGAAACTAATGAATTCTGGATCAACAGCTGTGGAGACTCCAGGGGACTGAACTAGGCCCTCCATATGTGGGAGACAGTTGTGAAGCTTGGACTATCAGAGGGGCCCCTGGCAGTAGGACCACTGATGAGCTAGCTTGTTGGAGCCCATTCCCTATGTTAGGATGTCATTTTCAGCCTCAATGCAAGGGAGAGGGGCTAGGCCCTGTCCTGACCTATTGTGCTGGACTATGTTGACTCCTCATGGGAGTCCTTACCTGTGAGGAGGAGTGGACTGGGAGTGGGCTGGAGAGGGGGGAGTGAAGGAGAGTGGGAGGAGGTCAGGATGTGGGATGAGGCGTGAGAGGGAGAACTGTGGTTGGAATATAAAATGAAATTAAAAAATAATTGATTTTATCATAATGTTAGATTTTGGTTCCCATGAAATTTGGTGTGAACTCCTTTTGTTTCTTTTACTTTGATATGCTTACGTAATCACAGAAGACTTTAGAAAAAGTATGTGCCATGAAAAGACTTTGTAATCAATGATTAAAGTTTATGAGGAAATGAAAAAAATAATATTTCTCAACACTTCTGTGCAAGGATGGCTGGAAGAGCAGACACATCTGTAGAAGATTCCACAGAGGGTGTGCATTTTTGTAGTGCAAGAGTGTTCCCCACTGACAAAGAAAAGCTCCACTTGTAATGTTTTTTTTCTTTGGGTCCCAAGACAAGAGTGGCTCTTAACCACAAGGTATCTCACCAGTGGAGGAGACAGTATCTCCACCAGGAAAAACAAAGACTAGCTTGTTGTTACCCTTCTCTAGACATTTTTTTATCACTTGCTTCCTCAGCCACATGCTCAAAATCCCATATCCTTCAGCCTCATGGGTGAGAGAAGTCTGTATTGTGGATTCCCCTTGAGTATAGTCCCTGATTTGATTTATTACATATCAGGTATCATGGTCTATCTTTCTGTTAGACTATTAAGAGAAAAATGAATAACTGTTGACTGCCTTTTGTTATAAAGAACATGAAAATAATCCACAATTCTCAAAGGAAAACATCAGCACCTCTACACAAACACTATTTAAAAATATTGCCACCTCGTTAAAAGTCAAGCGATATAAGATCGTTGTTCTATTTGAGTTTTTCTTTTCAGACGGTAATAATGACTATGTTATAATGATTATGCAAGAGAAAGAGAATCTAATTGCTACTTGTTGTTTGTCACACATTCATAAACAAAGAAACACTTGGGCTGAGGAGTAAACAAACACATTGTCATGTCTCAACTCTCCAGACTGACTTGGATAGTTTCAAGAGGACTCGGCTATCCAGTGCCAAATGGTCAGCCCTGAAAACATACATGTGATTTGTTAATGAACTGAGCAGTTACACTTAGAAATTTATGTGTATACACATTCACATATGTACACAATAACAATTAGTGAAAGAAGAGGCCAGGAATTTAAAGGAGAAGGGTATATTGGAGGGTTTGAAGAGAGGAATGTTGTAATTGAATTGTAATCTCAAAAAGAAAATTAAAGGAGGACTGGAGATTAAAAGTTTAATAGGGTATATATTCTCCAGATGGCAACATAAAGATGTCACTTTGAGAACTGAGATACACCTTGTTTTTATCTTTTTTTTTTTAATATAAGGAAACTATAATACCTTAGTAAAGTTTATAAAAAGTGAAAAAGTCCCATTATGTGGAAGTCAAAAAGAAAATCAGACCTATTTAATAGGTACAGCATGGAGCAATTTATCAAAGGATTGAGTTAGTACTGATTTAATCATCCATCACAATAACTGTTTTTTTAATTAATCAGCACTCTCTAATTAGTATTCCCCAAAATATGAGAAATGACGAGTCTGGGTTGCTTTTTTGCATGCTGTTGTGGTGTTCTATTTTGCTTTTCTATAGCTATTATAAACACCATGGCCAACAGCAATTTGGGGAAGAAAAGTTTATTTGGCTCATAGTTTACAGTTCACCTTTGAGGGAAGCCAGGGCAAGAACTCAAGGCAGGAACCCGAAAGCAGGGTCTGAAGCACCAAAGAATGCTTCCTGACCCCACAGACACGCTTACAGATCAATCTGATCAATCTGATGGAAGCAAGTCTTCTATTGAAATTTTTTTTCCTCAGGTGTGTTAGGTTGAAAACTGAAGCTAATGAGGCATGCATATAAGAAGAAGCAGCCAGTTTTTCTAATATATGAACTCATGCTATGATTTCTGCATGCATCCTTCAACAAGAAGCCAGGTGACACATGTTTTAGAATTTCTATACCATATGGTCCTTTCCACAACCATCAGCCTTGGCAACTGTAACACAAACAAAATGTCAATGACTTAGCATGACTTTGTATTGATAAGATTTCATTCATAAAAAATGTCATAAATGTTGACCTGTGGCCATAGATTTCTAATATCTGGCTTAAAAATATTTTAAGCAATATAATATACAACTGTTAAGATGTATCACATTATGCCAACATTTATAAATTCTTTTATTTTTAATATTACAATGTAATTATATCACTTTACCCTTCCTTTTCCTCCTTTCAAACTTTCTTATAATATATTCCTTGGTCTGTTTCAAATTTATGGTTTCTTTTTTCATTAATTGTTGCTGTATGCATATATTTGTACACATATACACATATATTTCCAAATACAACCATTCCAGTCTCTATGTTACTCATATATATGTTTTTCAGGGATGGTCTTTGGTGTTGGATAAACAATTGGAGGTCTCTTTTCTGTGGACGTCTATTTCTCCAGCGCTCTGTATTCCTTGGTTGCCTGCAGTTCTTTATATAGGATTGAGGCCTGGTCTACTTTAGCATGTCTATTGTTGTTGTCCTTGGTCAGCTCATGTTTAGGCAGCCATGTTGGTGAGACCTGATGGGTGTGAATTTTTAACTTCATGTTCATAAACTAGGTGTTAACAAACTCTGACTCATAGGTCAAGCTGGTCTGCACTTCTCCATGCCTTGTCAGGTAGCAGTGAATATAGGTTCATCCTACTTTTACACAATAGAGAAAAAGTATAACAAGAGACAGACAGACAGAGAGAAAGACAGACAGAGACATGCAGAGAGATGGATAGATGAACAGAGGGAAAAGGGAAAGAGGGAGAAAGTGCATAAACAGAGTGTAAAAACATTGACATCAGTTGGCCAAACTCCTGGAATGTAAGAAGCTGTATAATTTAGGACTGCTTTTCTTGCATCAGTAAACTAATTCAAGAAAGTTCTAAGAAAAGTAAAATAGATAAATATTTAAACTCATCTCTTGTATTTATCAAAAATAACTGAGAATGTGGTAAATTTGGAAAACAAAGCAATGATGCTAATAAAGGCTCAGGGATGTGGGCAGCAGAATTGAGGTACAACACAAACAGGAGAGCAACATAAATTCATGCTAGCTGATGATCCAACCACACAACTGAACAACTAGTTTCATACGCTTGGTAAAAGAAAAATGATTGTCACTCCTATGTCTTCTCTAGTTATCTCTTGGCTGCAGCATCACCAAATCTGCTGTATAATAGGCAACTCAACCCCAGACAGCTCTAAGTTCTGCCTCATTTTGACAGATCCATGTTACATATTGAAATTGTATTTTTGTATCATCCTAGAGTCACCAAAGAGTCACCTGTTGCTCCAGATTCCCAATACAAAAGTAGGCGCTAATTGGAGTTGAATATAGGAGAGTAAGCAATTTTCCAATTTTAGAAAAAAGTAGGAGAGAGGTCATGTGAGATGTGGTGTATTTCAAGCACCAGGGATAGCTTTTCAGACTGTGGCCTGGCACAAACAAATCTTTTTTGACTCATCAGGAGTTACTGCCTAATATGGCACTGGTTAAACCAGATCTATCAAACTTTTTGAGATCTAATAAATTTCTTCCTTATAGAATTCTAAACAAGCAGTAGTTGTCCATCACTTTCAAGGTCTCCACTGGCCAATAAAATACTTTTAGAATTACAAAAGGACAGTTCTTTCAGGTAGGTTGATGTGTAGAGAGCTAGCCTGGGATGCACAAATTGCTGAGTTTGACTCCAGAGCTACTACTACAAATAAATCAACAAACAAACAAACAAACAAACAAACAAATACCAGATAAAGGAAAATAATAAAGAAAAGGGGCAGAGGAGATGCTCAGTCAGGAAAGTGCTTATGATGCAAGCACAAAGACCCAAGTCTGAATCCTTAGCATCCATGTGAAATCCAGACACTGTGGCAAACATCTGCAACACCAGCACTTGAGATGAGAGAGAGGGTGGAAGCAGAGGTGCCCCTGAATTCATTGC
Organism: Phodopus roborovskii; assembly: GCF_943737965.1. Lineage (NCBI taxonomy): Eukaryota > Metazoa > Chordata > Mammalia > Rodentia > Cricetidae > Phodopus > Phodopus roborovskii. The sequence goes on along the minus strand of NW_026126434.1, from coordinate 21,029,476 downwards.
TTAGTCAGCCTTGTCAAATTTATGGGTCCTAGGTTCACTTAGAGAGCCTGTTTCAGACAATAGAATGGAAGCAATAAAGTCACATGATGTGGACATTTGATCTCTGCCCACATATGCACCTGTGCATACCCACACAAACAGATATAGTGCACACACACAGAGAGACAGACACATAGACACATAGATAGACAGACAGACAGACAGACAGACAGACACACACACACACACACACACACACACACACACACACACACACACACACTGGAACCCTGTGCTGCTAAGGATGTGTAGAGAAGACTGTGGATGGATGGAAAAGCTGGCAACCACACCTTATCTTGATCTTGGCCAAGCCTTGCCATACAGGACACAGGCCATATCTTCTCATGTAGACTGGTGAACCTATGTTAGTCACAGCATGCCACCTTTGCCTGAGCTGTTGACATCTGTGAATCTAAAGCAGAATTCATAACCTTTATATAGCTCACATTTGGCTAAACCCACAAAGCTATTCACATTGAACTCATTTGTTCTGTGCTGTTCTGGTTTCCCTCTCAAAATAAGTAAAGTTGAGTTCATAGGCTCTAGGCTCAGGCACAGTCTCATAACTTACTTTAAAGTTAATTCCTTCAGTTTGTCATTTCTTTCTCATAGTAATTCTGAACCTGTACTCATATATCCTGCTTATAGAACCCTCAGACCATAGTCACATGTCATCTTGCTCATCTGCTTTTACTGCAAGATTATTTCTTCCCAAGTGAGCTATGTTTCCTAGGAACACCCACAGCACAAGCAAAATGTATTATTTATGAGTCTGGGTTGACAGAGATTGTAGCTATCAGAGATACTCATTGCAATCTAAAAATGATAAGGAAAGAATTGGATTTTATTCTTGAATAGGATCAAGGCGTGGCTTTTGAAATTCATTTTTGGATTCCTCCAGGCCTGGTGAACTTGCTGTCTATCATCTGGGAGATGACTGGTGAAATCCTATATTAATGCATCATTGGTGTAATGATTCCTTGATAATGTGCCACTAAGATCACCTTTCAGTAGAGTACCATAGATCAGAGTTCCCACTGCATCTATTTATTAGTGCTATATGTCACTGCAGAGTCACATCTCAGGGTCATGAACCCAGAGAGAGGCTGAGGTTTCATTGTGATAAGTTATATCTGTAATAACAAGTTGGACTTGTTTTGTGGGTCTTGAAACAGCACAGGGATGATTTCAATGGGGATGCAGATTTTATTTATGTTATTAAAAAGCAAGTAGAAATTTTATTTCAAAATGTTTGTTATTTACAACACTATTCATACAGTACACTAGCAGTCAGACACAACACACTGTTTATTAATCACGCCGTATTGATAATATGGTTTAGGTTTGGATTAATAAGCCTAATTCTTAGATCAGAAGAACTTTATATAAATTATAGACGACAGTTTTGTAAACTTGCCTTTCCTTCCTCTTCTGTCTAAATACATAACACTTTCTTTCATCTAAGCTTAAAAATATAAAGCCTTTGCAGGAAAAATTGTCTTTGGAATACTCAGTTGATTTATGTTATTTGTACAATAGCCTCTTCCTGTTGGGCTGTTTATTTACATTCATTCACATCACTGTCTAAAGGACCAGTTTCATCTTACATAGTCCTATCTGTGAAAACCTGCCTCCCAGAGCAAAGGAGAAACAGCCACACTTCAATTTTCCACTGAGATGCTATTTATGACAGTTTTGTTACCATCTCCTAAGAACAATATATTTTTTCCTGTTTTTATAAGAAGAGTATTCGGCGAAGTCATATACCCAAAAATGATCAAAAGAATTATCATTGAAAGGCAATGGACATTCATTGTTCATGGTAACCCTGGTATTAAAACTTATGCTAACCAATAATAACATTATGAGGAAGCCTACTATATTATATTACTAGGTATGAAGCAGTAATTCATTTAAGAATAATGACTGTATTGATTTTCTAAGTTAGTAAGAATGTTACAGCCTGCTTTTACAGACTTGTGAAAGTGTGTTTACTATTTATCTGTAAGGGAAAAGAATGGGTTATATTTCTAATTTTACTTGCATATTTTTCTGTTTAGAGGAGAGGGATCGAGACAGGGTCATACTTTTTACCTCCGGCTAGCCTGAAACTCACCCTATTAGACATGGCTGACCTTGAATTCATGTTATGTTCCTGTCTCAGTCTCCCAAATGCTTGTATGACAGGCATGAGCCATCCATCACACTTAGGTGTCCAAAAGCTATCTTAATAAATTCCTTGTATTAATTCTATTTTTTTACTTAGGAAGTGTAAACTAGCATTAGAGAACAAACAAGGGTGAATTATGAACTGTGCTGAAAGATATCACAAAAGTTTTTTGTGAGTCCTAGACCATTCCTATGATTTCCTGCGTCTGATTCAGCAATACAAGCCATGGAGAATGGCAGCAGAAGGTGGTTTGTTTTAGTTTTATTGTCTTTTCTTTCTCAATAAAGATAAAAACTTTTAATTAGGTAATTAATGTTTATTATTTTCTAGTAAGTATAGTCTGTACTGAGGAAACAGTTCTGAACCCCACACGTATGGCTAAGGTTGAAACTTTGTTCCCCTGGGTAATATACAGTCCCTAATCTGGTGGTCTCACAGTGCATAACCAGAGGTATTTATGTTTATATAGAAAAGGAAGGGCGTAGCAAGACCCATATGTTAAAGGCTTGGTTGCCAGCCTGTGGTGCCTTTGGAAGGTGTTACAACCTTTGGAACATGGGATCTGGTAAAAGGTTATGAGTAACAAGCCCTTAGAAGTAGTATTGGGACTACAACCCTTTTCTGTGACTCTCTTTGCTCCATGGTCATGAAATGGGTGCCTTCTTCACAATGCATGCCAACACGCCATTCAAACTCATAGACCAAAGCCCAGAAATGGTGGCCTGAAATCTACCTTTACCCCACATGTGTTAATTACCTCAGATATTTTGTTGGTGACTTGTACATATACTCTGTCAGCTGATCCTCAGTTTTCTGTAGAAGAAATTAGGAAGAGATGACAGGGCCAATGAGCAGTAGATTTATCAGGGGAGTTGTAAATATACCTGCTATTGGATGCTGGTAGATGGAAGGAAAGGAAACTCCACAGGGCATCAGCCATTTCATTTTTAATAATTGTCTTTTATAGTATGTTGAAATAGGATGACATTCTGATTAGTAATATATAAAAAATGTATACATTACATGGGAACTGAGTAAAACCAACTATTTATCATTTATGTTTTGGCAGGGGAATGGAAATTAAGGCAAGGTCACCCAGGAAATGAATTTAAAATAGCAATCATCACCATTTATGGATTGAATAGTTAGTATTTGTCATGCCCTGGATACTTTGTGTATATTTCACTTTATTTACTACTTAATGGTATATACAAATAACTATGCCTTGTATATATTATACACCTATAATATTTATTCATGTGTAGAAGTAGTATAAATGATTCTACTTTGATATAAAATCTATATCAGAATATCTAACTTTAAAATGGGAACAGTGGTAATTTAATTAACTTGCTGAGAGTAATAATTAGTAGTGGAAAGACTCTGAACTGAGGAAGTATGTATCCCTTGAAATGGGATCTGTGGATCATACTTACACCTGGCATGCTACCTATGGCATTCAGTGTTTTTATATTGTTTGATAAAATGATGTTATTTCTGATAGACATTCCAAATGTATATTTTAAGACCTAATGTTGCTTTCATTATGGTATTATGGATGACTATGTTGACATTTCTTTCCATGCATTTATTTTATCTAGGGTTCTCATTTAAGATGCATTCATTCATGCATCTGTGAGTCCTTACTCTACATTTAGCTTGAAATTCCATTTCATTAAAAAAAGGGGGGATGTTGATTTGGAAAATGTCAGGTATGCCCAGAATCTGTTTTCTAATCACATGACAAATGTAGCAGAATCTATCAGACTTAACTTCTGTGGAACTTTGAGGAATATTGAAGGCTTGGAGAATGATTGCATTCAATATCAGTTCTTGTCACATGTAATACAAATTTTATGCTGTTTTAACAACACCTGATACAATTACCTCATAAAAGATTCATTTTGGTTCTCAATTTTTAGGTTGTGGTTTATAACCAATAATCCTGTTATTTGGGATTGTACGCTAGGGAGAAAATGGAAATCCTGTGTGTGTGTGTGTGTATGTGCATGTGTCTTTTGAAAGGGACACTGGCACCCTCTGGCCTTTATTGTTTGCATGTGGCTAGATCTGAGCATGCTCCCTGCCATGATATACTGCTTATCCAAAGGCTCCAAGGCAATGATCCCAGTCAACCATGGACACCAAGCAAGGGGAAGCGCTCCTGCTCTGAGGATGACATTTTGGGTGTTTTGCTCTAATGACAAAGATCAAGGTAATAGGCTTCTTTATTTTTACAGGTTCAGAGTAAGTGCATGGAACTAGAGCTCTCCAGTGTCTACAAGAAGCTACACATGGAACCTCATAGTCCCTGACTGTGTGTGTGGGGTGTCTCTGTGACCACCACAGCCAGCAGAGTGTCCATTTAAGAGCTCAGGAAGGAAGTTTAGTTCAACATGACTCAGTAGCTGGCATTGATTATGACAAATTTATTTTAGGCATATTTAAAGCACAGCGCAATTTGGAAAGAAAAAATTCCTGGTGATGACTAACTCAATCCCATATTCACAATGAAGCTAAAGGCATGACTGCACAGAAAATCTTGTAAAACACAAGTGGAATCTTCCATAAAGGTAGATTCTAGAGATCAACTGAAGGAATAGGCTCAAGATAAGCAAGTTCTAGGCAAGTGTCTGGGGGAGCTGGTGTGGCCTGGTGGCCATTTACAGATAGCGCAGAAGTCACTAGGCTATTAACCACATTCATTTCCAGCCTTCAGGGTGGAAAACAGGTTATACACTTTTCCTTGTGAAAAGACAACCCCGTGTGCTTAATATTGATGGTTTCCCTGGTGTTTTTTCGTGAACACAAGGGCCTCTGTGTCGCCTATATCTAATCCTTCACAACCCTCCTTGCTCATGTCTAAATGTCATGACACTTGTTTTTATTAGCTACATTAGCTACAGCCTATGTTTTCTTTTAGAAATAATTACAGTGTTGGAAATCGAAAGAAGCCATTTAAAAAACACAAGCTTGGGTAAAAATTTCAAAGGCTATCATATCATCTGCAAATAGAGAAAGTTTGACTTCTTCCTTTCCAACATGGATCCCCTTGATCTCCTTTTGTTGTCTTATTGCTTTAGCTAGAACTTCAAGTACAATATTGAAGAGATATGGAGAGAGAGGGCAGCCTTGTCTGTTCCTGATTTTAGAGGAATCTCCTTAAGCTTCTCTTCATTCAGTTTGATGTTGGCTGTTGGTTTACTGTATATTGCTCTTATTATGTTTAGGTATGTTCCTGTTATCCATGATTTCTCCAAGACCTTTATCATGAAAGGGTGATGAATTTTGTTGAGTATTTTTGCATCAATGTTCATCAGGGATATTGGTCTGTAGTTTTCTTAGTTGTGTCTTTGTGTGGCTTGGGTACCAAGGTGATTGTGGCCTCATAAAAAGAGTTTGGTAATCAACCTTCTGTTTGTATTGTGTGGAACAATTTGAAGAGTATTGGTATCAGCTCTTCCTTGAATTTCTGGTAGAATTCTGCACTGAAGCCATCTGGCCCTGGGCTTTTTTTTTTTTTTTTTGGTTGGAAGGCTTTCGATGACTGCTTCTATTTCATTAGGGGCTACAGGTCTATTTGAGTTGTTTTTCTGTTCTTGATTTAATTTTGGTAAGTGATAGTTATCCAGAAATTTGTCCATTTCCTTTGAATTTTCAAATTTTGTGGAGTACAGATTTTCAAAATATGACAGGAAAATTGTCTAGATTTCCTCTATGTCCGTTGTTATGTTCCCCTTTTCGTTTCTGATTTTGTTAATTTGCATGTTCTCTCTCTGTTTTTTCATTACTTTGGATAAAGGTTTGTCTATCTTGTTGATTTTCTCGAAAAACCAACTCTTTGTTGCATTGATTTTTTTTTGTATTGTTTTCTACTTTATTGATTTCAGCCCTCAAATTGATTATTTCCTTGCATCTACTTCTCCAGGGTGAGTTTGCTTCTTTTTTTTTTTTTTCTGAGGGTTTCAGTTGTGCTGTTAATTCTCTAATATGACTATCCTCTGTTTTCTTCGTATGGGCACTTACTTGCAACACTGCTTTCAAGGTGCCCCAGAATGGATAAAGAAGATATGGCACATCTACACAATGGAATACTACTCTGCATAAAAAACAATGGAATCTTGAAATTCCCAGGCAAGTGAATGGAACTTGAAGAAATCATCCTGAATGATGTAACCCAGTCACAAAAAGAGGAACATGGTATGTACTCGCTCATATGTGGATTTTAGACTTAGAGCAAAGGATCACCAGCCTATAATTCACACCACCAGAGGAATTAGGATACAAGGTGGATTCTAAAAGATTTGTATAAGGTCAATCACAGAAGGGGGAAGAGACAAGTTCTCCAGAGCACATGGGAAGTGGGGGGGCAGTGAGTGGAAAGGGAACTAGGAGAAAGAGAAGGGGAGGAGAGGAAAGCTCATGGGACTAGGAAGAATGAGTCAGGGTAGGAATAGAAGACAGAAAAGAGAGACAGAGAGAGTGAGTGAGAGAGAGAGGGAGAGAAAGAGAGAAAGAGAGAGAGAACATAAAAAAGGGAGCCATTATAGGATTTAATAGAAAACTGAACCTAAAGAAATGTCCAGAGACCTACAAGACTGACTCCAACTAACAATTTGAGCAACAGTGCAAAGACTACCATAAATGCCCTTCCCTGATGAGATCAACGACTAACTTATCCATCATCATGGAGCCCTCATCTAGGATCTGTTGGAAACAGGAGCAAACACCCACAACTTAACACTGAGCTGAACTAGAATACAAATGCAGAGAGGGAGGACAAGACCACACTGCAGAAACACAGTGACAGCGGACATGAACAAGGAGCAAGGAGGAGCTAACGGGCCCCCAGACTGATAGCTGGGAATCCAGCATGGGCCTGACTCAGACCCCCTGAACATGGGTCTCAGCTAGAAGGCCTGAGCAGTCTAAGGGACCTCAGACAGTGGAACCTTGTCTGAGGACCTTGTGGGCACATCCCCCACAGGAGAGAAGTTCTAGTCCCTACTTCAAATGACTTGACAGATTTAGATGACCCCTCCTGGAGGGCATCACCCTACTTGTGGAGTGGGGGGGGTGAGAGGAGAGGGTGGTCGGGGTGCATGTGAGAGGGGCTGAGAGGGAGGGAATGAGAGGGAACTGGGATTGATATGGAAAATAAAATAAAAAATAAAATAAAAACAACAACAACAACAATAACCAAAAAAACCCAAACAAACAAAACTTCAAATGCTATATCTCAAAATCCCATTCTTGGGTACAAGTGTGCTGAGATGGTTTCTACCTCAGGAGCAGCTGGAATATTGGGATTCTTGTTTCTTCAACTGTCCTGTTCTTACTGAGGAATCACACTGTGGAGTGATTGAATCTGGGATATTCCTTCATTCCAAAACTAAAAAAAGAGAACATTCTACAATAATTCATTTGAGTTGGCAATTGTTTATAATGCTGCTGTAAACATATTAATTTCCTCATATGCCAGACATGGAATGCTTGATGTCATGGTAGGCCAACTTTGAATTTTGGAGTAATCTTCATTCTCTTTTATGTAATAATGTACTAATCATGTTATAATCATATACCAGGCTTTCCCCTCTCCCCATTCTCCCAGAGTTTGTCTTTTGAAATAACCATTCTAATTTTAAGGTGCTACACTCTTGTGTTTTGAATTTTTATTTCCATGACAATTTATGATAGTGGGCATTTTCCCTATATGTTCATATATGTTTTTTTCTTTTCTTTAAAAAAATGTTTATTCTTGGGCAAGAGATGCTAAATGGTTAAGACAGTTGCTGTTCTTGCAGAGGGCCTGAGTTCAATTCACAGCACTCATACCAGGTGGCTCATAACTGCCTGTAATGGCAGCTCCAAAGGATTTAGCCGTCTTTTGACTTCTGCAGGCATTTATACACAATGTGCACACAAATAAATAACAAAAAAGAAATCCTCAAAAAGAAAGAAATACCTACTTAACTTTCCCCCCATTTTAAAAGCTATTTTTTTTTAAAATTAATGTGTAACTGTATGTAGACACGGGACTGTGTGTGCACAGGCACATGAGTGTCTATGTTCTTGTCAGGATATATGTGTGCTTGGATGTCTGGAGGCCAAAGCTCAAACTTGGGTGCTGTTCACTTATTTTTGGGACAGTATCTTGCATTGCAGCCTGGGGCTTGCTGATTGGATTAGGCAGATGGCTGACAAGGTCTGGAAACCTGCCCATGTCTGTCCACCAGCAGTAGACTGTGTGGAGGTGTCTGTCATCTCCAGGAGTCTTGAGGTTTTTAACTCACATCCTCATGCTTTCAAATCAAGCATTTTGCTGAATGAGTTATCTTCCCAAACCTCTCCTTTTCCCATTTATAAAACAAAGTATCATTTTCTTGCACTCAAGTAGTAGCCATTACATGTGTATTTAGTAATTAGTCTTTTATTAAATGTATGATTCGAAAAGACCCTTCCTATTCTCTGAGTTAACTTTGGTGTTGCAATTCTTGATGTGCAGAGCTTCTTAGTTCTGTTGCAAAGACCTTTCTGGACTATGCATCCCTACACCAATGAGAGGGGAAGGGAGGAGGTGTCACCAGGATTGATGCCAGGATAGCTCTGTCCTAGGTTCAATTTGCATTCTTACTTGAGACTGTAAAACCACAAGGTGGGGTGGGCAGTCAAGCAGTATTTTACAGAAGTGTTTGGCATTCAGCAGGTTGTTAAGGGCAGTGATCTATTTCTGCAGGCCATTCTGTTTCAGGTAGCAAGTAAAGCCATGCTTGGCAAATAGGCAGTACAAGGAGTGCTTTAAGTAGATTATTAGCTAAATCAATAAATCAGTATTTCATAATTGGCCTTTTCTACCCTATTCTACTTTGTTCCCTCCTCTTCACGTTTACAACACCGTATGAATCTATTTTGAAATGGGTTGTTACTCCTGGCATATGATCTGTATTGTACTTCAGTGGTTTTCATTTAAAGCCTCTAGCCTTAACCCTTTTAAATGATGTTTTGGCATTTTCTCACACTACTCTTGTCTGATTAGCATGGACAATCATTCCCCATTTAAAAACACGCATATTCCTCCTTTTTCAGCTGTAATCAAGTCTAATCCTGTAGGGTTTGGGAGGACTATTGCTGCCCATCAATCTATCTGATTCTGAATGATGACAGCTTTCCTGAGCAAAGTTAAGTTTTTCTTGATGTACCGGTTGGTTTTGGGTGTTAGCTTGACCCAAGCTACAGTCATCAGAGAGGAAGGAGTCTTAGTTGAGGAAACACCTCCAGGAGGTCCAGCTGTAAGGTATTTTCTCAATTAGTGATCAGTGGGGGAGGACCCAGCCCATTGTGGGTGGTATGGTCCATCCATGGCCTCTGTATCAGCTCCTGCCTCTGGGATCCTGTGCTGTTTTAGCTTCTTTCCTTGACTTCCTTTCAGCAGTGAACAACAATGTGGAAGTGTAAACTGAATAAACCCTTTCCTCCCCATCTTGCTTTTTGGTCATGGTGTTTCATCACAGCACTAGAAACCCTGACTAATACACTTGAGTCTTTGAACTTGTCTATTGCAGTGTCACTGATGGTCATGGACCCTGTCAGGGCCATTCCTAGCAGGATTTGAAAAAATACAGGAGTTCTCTGATTTCTTGAATGCTCAGGATGCAAGTATTGCTGGACCTAACTTCCTGGGAACATATATAAGTCATGGACTAGTCTGTAACTTTCTTCCAGATAGCAGGTGAAAATACACATGGGACAAGTGAAGTTATGTACCACTATGAGAGATGGCTCTCTCAACTAGTCTGGTGCAGCCCCTTGCAAATTTCACACGTTGGGATTTACCTATGACTTGAGCAGGTAGCTCAGTTAAACATGTCCCTTTTGTGTGTTAGGCAGACTTTGATTAGTCATTCCTGATGCAGTATAAGTAGCCTGCCTGGTCTGTACATGTAGCCAGCAGTCCTAACCTAGAGATGGCTCTGTTAGTTTAAAGAGCTCATGGCTGGCATTAACAAAAACCAGCATTTTGAGACATTGTGAAGGGCTTCTCTATGGTCAGTTCCCACATCATTCCTCCTGGGTTCTCTCACACCAAAACCCTATAACAGCCTTGACTCCTGGTAGACACTCCCCCTTCCAGGCCTTTTCATGGAGAAGTCTATGCATGACCAATAGATTGTCCCATAATCATTCTTTTGTCTTCTCACCCTCATCCGTAGGCTATCACTAGATGTGTCACTACCCTTCTAGAAAGAATCATTGTATGCTTTTCTAGCCTGGGCAGTTCTGTCACAGCCCGATGAGGTTCAATGGTCATCTGTGGCTAGTCTATTCCCAAGTAGCAGAGCCTACAAGGAACCAAGCAGAACCCCTCCAGGGGGCAGTTAGTTATATTTTGACAGGTGTTGCCCTGGGATGATGTTGCACTTCAAACTCCATTAAGTGATGGGGTCATTGAGCAGGGACTAAGAGTACAAGCTGTGTTTTAAATAAATCAATAAATCAGTATCTAATAACTGGTCTTTCCTGCCTTACTCTACTTCAGATCATTGCAGTGTCATTTTTGTACTTTTGACCTGCATTTTGGCAACTATCTGAAATGCCACTATTTAGACTAGTATTAAGAATCTTTCCCCCTGTGTTTTTATGTAACATGTTTGTAGTCCTAGGTTTTGCAATGGCATTTCAGTCAAGTCTGAACAGATTTTGTATACAGCGAGATGAGGGGCTGATTTTGCTCTGCATTTATATATTCAATTTTCATAATTCTGTCTACTGCAGTGTCCTTTTACCATGTGCATTCTTCATGCTTTTTTGATGAGACAGAGTCTCTATATTATGCAGCTCTGGCTGTCCTGGAACTTGCTCTGTAGACCAGGCTGGCCTCAAACTCATAGAGATCCGCCTGCCTCTACTGCAGGAGCGCTGAGATTCAAGGTTGTGCCACCACTGCAGGCTCATTTCTGACTCTTGTGCAAATCAGTTAACAGTGTTCCTGCCTTTCTTGTGAGCCTCAGCATCCATTGGCCTCTGTGTGTGTATGTGTGTGTTTTCAAGAAAGACCATGATCTTATTACTACAGCAGTGTGATACACTATGCGTTAAGGCAGTGTGCTGTACCTATTTTGTTTGAGACTAACTTGGGTCATTGGACACCCCTTGTGGTCCCTGTGACTGTCAGGGCTGATACTTTAGTGAAAGTACCAGCAAGTTTCCAGTGGGTACAAATGAATCTGTAGGTTGTTTTGAGTGACATAGGTATTTTAAAATACTGTTTTTTACCAACCCATGAATCAGAAATAATTTCATTTATTCCAGTCTTCTTTAATATTTCACTTTTAGTCTTCTTGTTTTACAAACAAATCATAGCATTTTTAAAATAGTTAAATTCTTTGGATTAGTCTGAGAAAACCTGTCATGCTTACTTACGTGCTCCCATAGAGCGAAATACACATGAAGGGGACATTCTCCCCTCACAGGGTTCCACGGCTAGATAACTTGCTTTTCCCTCAGAACTATTGGAGCCAAATGTTTGTGAATCCTGGGACTATACTGTAATTTTTTTTTTACACTGCAGGTTTAGTCTGGTTATGATTTTATTAACCATAACACATGTAAGAAAGTTTTCAAAATTCAGTTGATAAATTAAAAAAAAAACTACACAATTTTCAAACTTAATTTAAGCTATTTCAGTGAGGATTTTAGTTTCAATATGCAAGGATTTCTGCCTTTGTTGTGACATTTCTGGAGATTTTTTGTATGTTGTCTTTTTTTTTTCTTTTCTTTGGAAATTTCTTGAAAATTTTCATCATCAGAAGAAACTCTCCAAGTTTTCAGCAGTGACTGGCAGTTCGTTATATAATGCTTATGGATTTGTTAACAACATATTGACTATCAACTTCAAAACATTCTACATGTGAATAACAACAAAACATACATTTATATTGCTACTTAAGTCCACTCACAGGTCCCTCCACTCACACATGTGCATATAAAACATCAAAGAGCCCAAATAATATCATGATCAAATTTTAGTCATTGCTGATGATCCTAATGGGTTTCTCTGTAGCTTTGGAACCTGTTCTGGAACTTGCTCTGTAGACCAGGCTGATCTCAAACTCACAGAGATCCACCTGCCTCTGCCTCCCTAGTGCTGGCATTAAAGGCATGCATCACCACCGCCCTGGCCTAATCTGTTTTCATCCTTCTGACTCCCCTTCTTTCTATTTTAATTTAGTCTAGGAAATGCTGCCCTGCACATAAATCTCACACATTAATGTTGTGCTTTTGATACACAGTCTGTGCTGCAGCTGAAGAATGTGGAATCAATTTAATAAGACTTGATAACATCAAACTGTAAACCACTGTACTGGTTTTCTTAATTTCTTCCATGCTTTACTAATATGAAGAAAATATATTTTAAAATTCTGTCACTATTATGAAATATCATCGCATCCAAGCATCATAAATCCATTAGAAACACTTCATTGAATTCACTGTTTTCCATTTTCTTAATAAGATGATTTCAATGTTTATTCAGGGTAATAGCAAATGTTTTCTAGGAAGCACAACCTTCAGGCAGAAGAAAAGTAGTTTACAACATAATCAATGCCATCTGATTAGTCAAAATCTAAGTTATTAGCACATGTTAACCTAAAAATCAACCAACATGTTTGGCACTCAGGGGCATACATTATTATATGAATGGTTTACTTTCAATATCTGAACAAGTTCAATTACAGCTAAGATGCTTGTAGAGCTAATTAATAGTGAAATGATTATCACAAATATAATTTTAAATCCTTCACATTAACTTAATAAAATCTTATGTAAATATGGTATGTTTGCATATTATCAATATCTAGTCAACATATGTATATACAGAAGTTATATATGGCATGTTATATGAGAATACTAATATTTTTCAGGTGTAGCTTATATGTGCATATGTATATGGCTTATATTAAAAAATATAAATATAAAATCATCAGGAAAGCATAATACTTTCTGGAAGGATATGCCTAATTTTATTTTATCAGTTATATCTATAAATAAAGCTGGCCATAAGAGATAGCAGTACATCAATGTTCTAATTAGCCAACTTAAGATTTTATATTAAAAAGAAAAAAATATTTGGGAGTCTTTTAGATAAAACAGATACAGGATGAAAAATAACCAAAGTAAAGTGAAGCTGTTTTATCTAACCAGAATTAATTTGGAAAGTTGTTCTAATGTAGACAACAACATAAAATTTCCAGGGGAGACAAATTTGATTTAACTAACATCAGAAAGCCAATTCCTAATGCAAAAATAATTCACAAATACCCTCTATATGAACCTCATGACCTTCAATTTTCACATGTGTAAACCCAAGTAATGCTATGGACTAAGTGGCCTATGTCAAATGCAAACAATGTAGTTAGAAATAGCTATCCTAATGGTTGGTTAGGGTGCAGAAGATCGTAAAAGACTTTTTATTGTTCTAAAGGTACAAATATCTTTAATAACAGAATTTGGTTTGGTTTTGTTCTCTAGTAGCTTGTGTGTCTGTGGCTGGGTGTGTGGGTGTAAGGGGACATGTAGATGGTACATGTTTGTGTGTGTGTGTGTTTGTTCCACACCAACTACAAAGAACTCTAACTTATGAGAATACTCAATGATAGGAACTTCTTTACAGAAAATAAATGTGGGATAATATAAAACAAAGATAAATGTTTCAGGCAAAACTCCCACAGAACTAATAATTTTTAAAAATTAGAAAAACAAAAGAGAAAGAGACTGCTATCTATCTATCTATCTATCTATCTATCTATCTATCTATCTATCTATCATCTACTCCAAGGAAGGAATACCATGGGCTAGAGCCCTACTGTAGTTTTGTCTGGAACTTATACCCTCCATAGTGAAGAAAGATGAGTGAATACTTAAGGCACCCAGCCTATGGCACTTGACCATGGTCGACTTCCAGAAATCTCCTGGAGAGTGCAGAAGCAAAAATAACTGGCTTCATTTAATATAAGACATTCATAAGGCTTGGCTATGAAAATCCATTGAGCAGCTGAGAAGAGGGAACATGTTCTTTAGAATTTCATGAGTTTATTTAAGTGTGACTTTGGCACTATCCAAGATGGGTTTTAAGGATCTAGGATTTGATAGAAATACTGGGAGGAGTGTGGTAGTATTCATTAGCAGAAATACAAACAGTAACTTTCAACCTCATCTCATTATATAGAACTTTGTCAAAATCTAAGTTCTATTTAAAATAATTGTGCAGATTAACTGCATAATTAACATTATCAATGCAGATAATGAGTATTACAATAAAAACATTCTAAGGCTGAGATAAATGTAGAAGTACTAGTACTTTAATTCCTTTATAAATATTCATAAAGCACTTGAAAAGATCACTATGGAATATTATTGTCCTGTTTGCTATGGTCTCTAAATATTTTCTTCCTACTTTAAATCAGTGAGAACAGTGAATTCTGACTTTAGATAAAATTGTTTTGTTTTTCATTCCCACTAGTAACTTTTAACAAATTATACCATAATATTTGTTAAAGATATTAAAGGTCTTCAAAATCAAGGAATAAGTGGAGGCTACAAAATGTTCAGGAGAAGAGAGGATGTGTTGGCTAGCTGAGATGAGGATGTGTTGGCTAGCTGAGATGAAACTACATATTACATCCCTATTGGGTACACAGGAATTCTGGGAATATGGACCAACAAAACACAGGAAAACTCACATGACATTGACAGTCACTTCCATCTGGCTTGATGATGCTGGTTGAGGGACTCCCCAATAAAGCCACTGCATGTCAACATGTATGTCAATTTTATTTGAAGGAAGTGAGGGCTGAGAGCTAAACTGAAAATATCTGTGAGGCAAAATTCAAGCATTTCAGGGACAGGTTACAGGCTAACATTCTATCCCACAACCAGTGGACATAGACGGTTCACTTTACCAGATCGAAAGCCAGCCTCTATGTTCTGACTCCTTAGCATGGTGTTAAGTCAAGAAAAAAGCGGTCTCTGAAGGGTGATAGAGACAACAGTTGAGTTGTTCACAATTTTTTGCCTCAAGGTGCAAAGCAGGCGCAATAGAAAGGGAGGAGAAAGACAATGGCCACTGAGCCATGCTGTAATTTCACAGCTGCTAATGCTTGCCAGGGTTTGATTTTAAGATTGTGAATAATTTTCTCAATAAAAGTATCTCCCTGCTTTTCAAATATCTGACAAAATAGATGCGATAATGACAAAATGTCTGATTTTGAAATTTACAAAATACAATTAACTGCAGACACGAAGGATACAAGAACATGAAGGATAAGGTGTGAAAAGAACTGTGACTCATTGCTTTATAGAAACTTCTAAAAAGCAAAGAAAGTAATAACATGCCAAAGGAAAAAGACACACTTCCTTCCAAGAAGCAGCAATTAAGCAGAGTGCAGTGGCATAAACCTATCACATAATCCTGAGGTGTAGACAGGGGATGCTACCTTTGAGACCCACCTGGGGTATATAGCCAGATTCTATCTTGAAAACAGAAACAAGATAATATGAACAAAAATGTGGAAGCTGAAACCCTGGAACCCCTACCAACTATTTCAAGGATAAGCAGAGGGGATGGGAGCCTTCTTCTAGGGGCAGAATGCAATCCATCATTACAATCTCACCAGCAGCTTGTTCACAGGGAATCAATGCAATCCTCAAGCCAATTCCTCCCTAATCCGATCTCGGCTTTATCTCTCCCAGAAATCAAATTATTTTGAACTGTGGGAAACTGAGCCCTATAAAAAGAAAGAAAAATTCATACTGGAGGAATCACAGGTTTATTTAACTCAGGATTTTGATTTTTATAATGACCTTAGTGGACAGTTTGGGAGAGCCTGCGATAATGTCTTTTGGAGGTCTACATGAAAAAAAAAAAAAAAAATCCATGCAGCAATTAAATTGGCTTAGTTAGCTTTTGTTTAGAGCATTGGGAAACAAGTTAAGGGTTGCTCAGTTCCTGATGCCTTGTAAAGTACCACTCAATCAACAACAAGAATATTATAATATATAATATCATAAAATTCTTTTAATTTTTTCCCTCTGTTTGGCCAGAGGGAGTTGAGTGCAGGCAGAGAGGTGGTTCAGTAGTTTGTGCATGGTGTGTTGACTAGCATAGTAAAAACTAGTTTCTCAATGTCCTTAAAGCTGCCGGTGGTAAAGATGGCATGCTGATTTTTATGTTAAGTTATACTCACTTCCAAAGGTTTAAAATTGTGCCCTAAAGGTTGCATATGACATACAGATATATTTAGTTGGCTTTCAAAGTGTTTTAAATTAACTGAAGGAAAAGTATGAAAAATCTGATATTTATTTATTTTGAGACAGGGTTTCTTTGTGTAGCTGTGGTTGTCACTCTTAAACTCAGAAATTCATCTGACACTGTCTCCTGAGTGTTGGGATTAAAGGTGTGTGCCACCATCACCCAGCTGGGTTATATTTTTTAAAACTCATTTTTTTCTTATACTACTTGTTGAAATTACAGACAGTTTGGCTTCATATATTCCTACCCAAAGTATTCTTATATGTTTAATACAGATTACCCTCTTGAGAACATGAAGTGTACATCTTTACTTTAAGCAACCTGCACCCATGTTTTTAAAATTTTTCTAGTAGAGGCAGTAAAAATCAGTTGTAATTTGCTGTTTACCTAAAATACAGTGTTCTACAGCAGGGCAACATTTCTTCCTTCCTTCCTTCCTTCCTTCCTTCCTTCCTTCCTTCCTTCCTTTCTTCCTTCCTTTCTTTTTTTGATAATTTTTAAATTTAAATTTGAAACAAAGTTGTTTTACATGTCAACCCCAGTTCCCTCACCCTCCCTTCATCCCCCCATCCCCTTTCTGCTCCACAGGGAGGGTGAGGCCTTCCCTGGGGAATCTTCCAAGTCTGTCATATCATTTGGAGCAGGGCCCAGGCTCTCCCCCATGTGTCTAGGCTGAGAGAGTGTCCCTTTATATGCGGAATGGGCTCTCAAAGTTCATTCCCATACTAGGGCTAAATACTGATCCACTAAGCAGAGGCCCCATAGACTGCCCAGTCTTGCTAAATAACACCCACATTCGGGGGGGGGGGGTCTGGGTCGGTCCTATGCTGTTTTCCCAGCTATCAGACTGGAGTCCATGAGATCGTGGTTTATTACCTTTTTCTTTATGTCTTTCACTGCTTCTCTATGGCAGTCTGTCTGGTGTCTGCCTGGCTTCTTGCCCAGGGCATGTTCCTCTTTCTCTTCCTATTCATTCTCTCTGCCTGCCAGCCCACCTAGCCTTTCTCTGTCTACCTGCTGGCCCTTCAGCTCTTTATTAGACTAATCAGGTGCCTTAGGCAGGCAAGGTAAAACAGTTTTTCATAATTAAACTAACGCAACATAAAGAAATAACATATGGTTACACAATTGAAATAGTATTCTGCAGCATAAACAAATGTAACATAGTTAAAATAATATTCTATAACAGTTTAATGTCAATTCAAAGCATGCCAAAGTCAGAAGAGAGAAGTTCAATTAAGAAAATGCCTCCAGCTCTTCTGCTGGCTATTGGCCAGAGGTGAGTCTGGGCCCAATAGGGGCTGCCTGTCCCCTACAACCTCTTTTCCCCCCTCCCCCGCCTGAACTCCCTGGGTTGGAACCTGATCCTGCTGCTCCTGTCTCCAGTCCCCATCAAGAGCACCCTTGGAGCTCTGATACACCCCCACCCATCCCTACCGCCAGCCTACCCCCCCTACCCTGTGCCCTACCCCACCCACGGTCCTGCTGCTCTGGTTGAGCACTGGGACAGAGGGTGAAGCCAACAGTCCACCCTACTTCGGAGACTTCTCCGAGCAACTCTGAACAAAGGAGACCTGACTATTCACGCGGGACCACCCATAATTTTCACCTGCTTGGTCTCTGACCCCGCCTCCAGTCCTCTGCTGGAGTCCCGGGCCCATCCCAGAGATCCGCCTATCTCTGCAGGTCCATTCTGAGTTCCTGCAGGCAAGATCCTCTACCCCCAAATCCTGGCCTCTGCCAAAGAACGAGGTCTCAGCTGGAGAGCACCAGTTTCCAGTGAGATCCCACTACCCTGCAAAACCTTCTCAAGTTCCAGCTCAGCCCTCGTCCTCTTCCGCCAGCTATTGGCCAGAGCTATTGTCCAGAGCTATTGGCCAGAGGACCACTGTGAGTACCTGCTGGCATCTTCTTCTGGATCCTCATCCTTGACCCCATCCCTGGATCCCTGTCTGCGGAGAAACCTCCTAGAGAGCTTGGACCACACAGAGCTACAGATATTGAATATCAGACCCACATAAGCCCATCGGGGAAGTACCATAGAGAGAGGGGGAGACACCACCAACACCTACTGGAAGAAGCTATGGGAAGATGGCAATACAAGAGGACACCTAACAACAGAAAGACAAACATGACACCACCAGAATCTAGGGAATCTACACCAACTAGAATGGAACACAACAACAAAGCAGAGGAAGCAGAAGGGTACGACTTAAAAATCACCATCATAAAAATGATAGAGGCCCTCAAAGAAGATGTGAGAAAATCCCTTAAAGAAATAGAGGAAAAAACAAACAAAAAAGTGGAAGAAATAAACAAATTCCTTAAGGAAAGTATAGAAAGCCAAGAAAAAACAATTAACCAGGTGAAGGAAACGGTTCAAGACTTGAAAACTGAAATTGAGAAAATAAAGGCAACACAAACAGAAGGAAGGCTGGAAATTGAAAAGCTGGACAAAAAATCGGCAACTACGGACACAAGCGTAACCAATAGAATTCAAGAGATGAAAGAGAGAATCTCAGGCGCAGAAGATAAACTCGAAGAAATAGATTCATCGACCAAAGAAAATCATAAATCCAACAAATCCTTAACACAAAACATCCAGGAAATGTGGGACACCATGAAAAGTCCAAACCTAAGAATAATAGACATAGACGAAGGTGAGGAAGCCCAGCTCAAAGGTGCTGAAAACATATTCAACAAAATCATCGAGGAAAACTTTCCAAATCTGAAGAAGGACATGCCCAAGAAAGTACAAGAAGCATACCGAACCCCAAATAGGCTGGACCAAAGAAAAAAGACCCCTCGACATATAATAATCAAAACACCTAGCATACAGAATAAAGAAAGAATATTAAGAGCAGCGAAGGAAAAAGGACAGGTAACATATAAAGGCAGACCTATCAAAATTACACCTGACTTCTCCATGGAACTGCTCAAGGCCAGAAGGTCCTGGATAGATGTTCTAAAAGTATTAAGAGAACACGGATGCCAGCCTAGGCTACTATATCCAGCAAAACTCTCAATCAATATAGATGGAGAGAACAAGATATTTAATGACAAAACCAGATTTTCCCAATATGTATCTACAAATCCAGCCCTACAGAAAGTATTGGAAGGAAAACTCGAACCCAAGGAAGGTAACTACGCCCACAAAAATTTAGGCAACAGATAATCCAACTACACCAGAAACCAAGGGTGAAGCAGAACAAATATATTCACAATACCATTGCCAACAACAAATCTAAATCAAACAAGCCTCAACAATCAATGGTCCTTACCCTCAACATTAATGGTCTTAACTCACCTATAAAAAGACACAGGCTAACAGAATGGATACGAAGACAGAATCCAGCCTTCTGCTGCATACAAGAAACACATCTTAGCTCCAAAGATAGACATTACCTCAGGGTAAAGGGTTGGGAAAAGATTTTCCAATCAAATGGAAATAAGAAGCAAGCAGGCATAGCTATCCTAATATCTAACAAGTTAGACTTCAAACCAAAATTAGTCAAAAGAGATGAAGGCGGTCATTTCATATTCATCTCAGGAGAAATCCATCAACACAAAGTCTCAGTTCTGAACATCTATGCCCCTAATACAAAGTCACCCACATTCGTAAAAGAAACACTACTAAAACTCAAAGCTCATATAAAACCTCACACACTTATAGTGGGAGACTTCAATACACCACTCTCAACACTAGACCGGGCCACAAATCAGAAACTCAACAAAGAAACAAAAAGAATTAACAGAAGTTATGTCTCAACTGGGGCTAACAGACATCTATAGAACATTCCATCCAAAGACAAAAGAATATACCTTCTTCTCTGCTCCACATGGAACCTTCTCTAAAATACTAAAACCTTCTCCACATACTAGGAGACATAACAAACCTCAACAGATACAAGAGAATAGGAATAGTCCCCTGTATCTTATAGGACCACCATGCTTTAAAATTGGAATTCAACAACAACACAAATAGCAGAAAACCTGCAAACTCATGGAAACTTAACAATGTGCAATTCTAATATTCAACGAGAATGAGGATACAACATACCTGAACTTATGGGACACCTTGAAAGCAGTGCTACGAGGGAAGTTCATTGCACTAAGTGCCCATATGAAGAAAACAGAGGATAGTCAC
Source organism: Phodopus roborovskii (assembly GCF_943737965.1). NCBI lineage: Eukaryota > Metazoa > Chordata > Mammalia > Rodentia > Cricetidae > Phodopus > Phodopus roborovskii. The sequence goes on along the minus strand of NW_026126434.1, from coordinate 21,008,815 downwards.
ATAAGAGAATTAACAGCCCAACTGAAAACCTTAGAACAGAGAGAAGCGAATTCACCCTGCAGGAGTAGACGCCAGGAAATAATCAACTTGAGGGCTGAAATCAACAAAATAGAAACCAGGAAAACAATACAAAAAATCAATGCAACAAAGAGTTGGTTTTTTGAGAAAATCAACAAGGTAGACAAACCTTTATCCAAATTAACGAAAAAGCAGAGACAGAACATGCAAATTAACAAAATCAGAAACGAAATGGGGAACATAGCAACAGACACAGAGGAAATCCAGACAATTTTCAGGTCATACTTTGAAAATCTGTATTCCACAAAAATTGAAAATTCAAAGGAAATGGACAAGTTTCTGGATAACTATCACTTACCAAAATTAAATCAAGAACAGACAAACAACTGAAATAGACCTATAACCTGCAATGAAATAGAAGCAGTCATCGAAAGCCTTCCAACCAAAAAAAGTCCAGGGCCAGATGGATTTAGCACAGAATTCTACCAGACATTCAAGGAAGAACTAATACCACTACTCCTCAAACTGTTCCACAAGATAGAAACAGAAGGTTCATTGCCAAAGTCTTTTTATGAGGCCACAATAACTTTGGTACCCAAACCTCACAAAGACACAACTAAGAAAGAAAACTACAGACCAATATCCCTGATGAACATCGATGCAAAAATACTCAATAAAATAATGGCAAACCGAATTCAAGAATACATCAGAGAAATCATCCACCATGATCAAGTAGGCTTCATACCTGGATTGCAGGGATGGTTTAACATACGAAAATCTATCAACGTGATCCACCATATAAACAAACTGAAAAAGAAAAACCATATGATTATCTCCCTAGATGTGGAAAAAGCCTTCGACAAAATTCAACACCCTTTCATGATAAAGGTATTGGAGAGGTCAGGGATAACAGGAACATACCTAAACATAATAAGAGCAATATACAGCAAACCAACTGCCAACATCAAACTGAATGGAGAGAAACTTAAGCCAATTCCTCTAAAATCAGGAACAAGACAAGGCTGTCCTCTCTCTCCATATCGCTTCAATATCATACTAGAAGCTCTAGCTAATGCTATAAGACAACAAAAGGAGATCAAGGGGATCCAAATTGGAAAGGAAGAAGTCAAACTGTCTCTATTTGCAGATGATATGATAGTTTACATAAGCGACCCTATAAACTCTACCAGGGAACTCCTACAGCTGATAAACACCTTCAGCAAACTAGCAGGATACAAGATAAACTCAAAAAAAATCAGTAGCCCTACTTTCTTCAGACGACAATGAGACAGAGAAAGAAATCAGAGAAACATCACCCTTTACAATAGCCACAAGCAACATAAAGTATCTTGGTGTAACGCTTACCAAACAAGTAAAAGACCTATATAATAAGAACTTTGTGACTCTAAAGAAAGAAATTAAAGAAGATACCAGAAAATGGAAAGATCTCCCATGCTCTTGGTTAGGTAGGATTAACATAGTAAAAATGGCAATCTTACCAAAAGCAATCTACAGATTCAATGCAATCCCCATTAAAATCCCACCACAATTCTTCACCGACCTTGAAAGGATAATAATCAACTTTATATGGAAAAACAAAAGACCCAGGATAGCCAAAACAACCCTATACAATAAAAGAACGTCAGGAGGCATCACCATTCCTGACTTTAAGCTCTACTACAGAGCTATAGTTCTGAAAACAGCCTGGTATTGGCATAAAAATAGACAGGTAGACTAAAGGAATCGAATTGAAAATCCTGATATTAATCCACGCACCTATGAACACCTGCTTTTTGACAAAACAGCTAAAATTATACAATGGGACAAGGACAGCATCTTCAACAAATGGTGCTGGCACAATTGGATGAGGGTGTGTAGAAGACTGCAGATAGACCCATGTCTGTCCTCATGCACAAAACTCAAGTCCAAATGGATCAAAGACATCAACATCAATCCAGCCACATTGAACCTCTTAGAAGAGAAAGTAGGAGGTACCCTTGAACAAATTGGTATAGGAGACCGCTTCTTGAACATAACTCCAGGGGCATAGACACTGAAAGAAACAATTAATAAATGGGACCTCTTCAAACTTAGAAGCTTCTGTAAGGCAAAGGACACAGTCGACAAGACCAAACCGCAGCCCACAGACTGGGAAAAGATTTTCACCAACCCTATATCCGACAAAGGGCTGATCTCCAAAATACACAAAGAACTCAAGAAACTAGTCAACAAAACACCAAATAACCCTATTAAAAAATGGGGTACAAAACTGAAGAAAGAATTCTCAATGGAGGAAATCAAAAAGGCTGAAAGACACTTAAGAAAATGCTCCACATCCTTAGCTATCAGGGAAATGCAAATCAAAACAACTTTGTGATACCATCTTACCCCTGCCAAAATGGCTAAAATTAGAAACACCAGTGATGACTTATGTTGGAGAGGATGTGGAGAAAGGGGAACACTCCTCCACTGCTGGTGGGAGTGCAAACTCATACAGCCATTTTGGAGATCAGTATGGCGGTTCCTCAGGAAAATGGGAATTAGTTTACCACAGGACCCGGCAATCCCCCTCTTAGGCATATACCCAAAGGATTCACATCCATGCGACAAAGACATCTGTTCAACTATGTTCATAGCAGCACTATTTGTGATAGCAAGAACCTGGAAGCAACCTAGATGCCCCTCAATTGAAGAATGGTTAATGAAGATGTGGCACATCTACACAATGTAATACTACTCTGCAGAAAAAAATAATGGTATCTTGAAATTCGCAAGTGGATGGCACTTGAAGAAACCATCCTGAATGAGGTAACCCAGTCACAAAAAGAGGAACACAGTATGTACTCACTCATATATGGATTTTATACCTAGATCAAATGATCACCAGCCTATAATTCACTTCACCAGATGAACTAGGATACAAGGTGTATTCTAAGAGATTCATATAAAGTCCCTCACAGAACTGGGAAGCGACAAGTTCCCCAGTGCTCAGGTGACTTGGGGGGGGGGACAGCGAATGGAGAGAGAAGTAGGAGAAAATGAGGGGGAGGAAAGGAAAACATGTGGGACCAGGAAGATTGAGCCTGGTTAGGAATAGAAGACAGGAGAGAGAGAGAGACACACACAGAGACAGAGACAGAGACAGAGAGAGAGACATAGAGACAGAGACAGAGAGACAGAGACAGAGAGAGAGAACATAAAAGAGGGAGCTAATATTGGTTTGAAGATAAAATTGAACACAAAGAAAGGTCTAGAGAACTACATGACTGCTCCCAACTAACAATCTCAGCTTCCGTGGAAAGGCTATCATAAATGCCCTTCCCGGAGAGTGATTTCAACAACTGACTTCTCCATGGAGCCCTCAACTAATGCCTGTTGAAAATAGGAGCAAACACCCATACATAAGCAATGAGTCGACCTAGAACCCAGAAGCAGATGGAGAGAACAAGACCATGTGGCAGAAACACATAGAGACAGCTTACATGAACAAGGAAGAGCTAATGGCCACTAGACTGATAGCTGGGAAGCCAGCATGGGACTGACTCAGGCCCCCCTGAATATGGGTCTCAGCCAGAAGGTCTGAGCAGGCTAAGAGACCTCAGACAGTGGAGCCAGGATGTATCCCTGGTGCACAAAAGGACTTTGCAAACATATCCCCCATGGAGGGATAACTGCCTTAATCTAGAGACAGGAGAGAAGCCCTAGTCCCTACTTCACATGACCTGTCAGATCTGCATGACCCCAACTGGATGGCATTCCTCTACATATGGAATTGGGGTGGGGGGATGGGAGGGGAGGGTGCTTAGAGTGCATGTGAGAGGGCAGAGAGGGTAAAAGGGAGAGAAGGAGGGAAGGAGGGTGGGAGGGAGGGAGGGAGAAAAGGGAGGGAGGGAAGGAGAGAGGGAGGGAGAGGGAACTGGAATCGACATGTAAAATAATAAATTAAATTAAAAAAAATGCTTTGACTCCAAAATTTAAGTTGAAGGACAAGTTACTGGGGAAAAGGATTTCTATTTTTGTTTCCACAGAAAATGAAAAGATGTGGATTCCTTCCAGACTAATGTGGTTTGATCATTCCAGACTGCCTGAAATAGTACAAGCTGATCCTACATTCAAAACAGCTGGACAAAACAGCCCTACAGACTACAGCCAGGATATCTGAATCTTCTTTGAATCCTCCAAGACAGCGCCCCTTACCAGCAGGAAGTAGTTTGGAAAGAACGACACCCAAATTCCCAAATATTGTGTATAAATGTTTGTTTTCATTTAATTGGACTTTGTTATATAAAATAAAATAAAATAAAAACAAAAAAAGAAACCCTAACTAAGACAAGCTGGTAGAAATAACTATGCTAGTGCCTGAAGGCTGTGGTTGCCCTGAAATTTCTTCTTCAAGGTTAATGATTAGCACAATTAAATTTGTCTTCACACAAAATGTAAGGACACAGACAAAATGCAGATATGTTCTTTGCTAGAGTGTAACAAGAATAACTCCTAAGACTAGTCCTTTCTACTAACAATTCTATCTGTACTGTGATCTTCTGAACTCCTGTCAGAATTTCCCATTGAAATATGGACAAAGCATTCTCAGATTTTTCCTATGCTGCTCTTTCAAACTTTCCAACTCCCCTGAGGAGCCAGTTCCAACTGCATCTAGGTCATGTGGTTAGATAGTCACATTGACAGTGCCATTTCTCAGCACATTTTCTGTATTGTGTGACTTTGACAGTGGCAGAGGGCAGAGAGTGGGGTGGAGATATGAAGAAATGTCTCTTCACCCTAGATAGGACATTAATGACACACCAAAGATACAATTCCACCCAAGTATAGTAGAGTGAACCAATGAGCTTAAGATTGACCAGCTATGGTAGGAGAAGCAGTATTTATCCCTAGTGCACGAATGGCCTTTGGGATCCCATTCCCTATAGATGAATACTTTCTCAGCCTAGATACATGGGGGGGGGAGGGGACTAGGTCTTGCCCCCAAATGATGAGTCAGATTTTGATGATACCCCCATGGGATGCCTCACCCTCCCAGAGGAATGGATGGAAGGTGGGATGGGGACTTGGTGGGGGGAACGGGAGGGCGGGAGAGAGAAGGAACTGGGATTGGTATGTAAAATAAGATTGTTTTAATTTAAATAAAAATTAATTAAAAAAAAAGAAAATGCCTCCATAAGATGTGCCAGTAAGCATGCCTGTTGGGCATTTTCTTTGTTAGTGATTAATGTGGGGCCATCCCTGGGCTGGTGTTCCTGAGTTCTATAAGGGAGCAGGTAGAGCAAAACATGAGGAGCACGCCAGTAAGCTTCGCCTTCTTCATTAGCTCCTGTTCCAGGCTCCTACCATATTTGAATGCTTGTCCTAACTTCCTTGATAAACTGTGATGTGGAAATGTAAGCCAAATAAACCCATGCCTCCCCAAGTTCCTTTGGTCATGGCTTTCATCACCTTGAATTCCTGCACAAATAGTTCAGTATAAATACATGCACAGATAGAATCGGCATGGATATAGGACCTGGCAACTGGAAAGCTGGTGAGGTTCTGTGCCAGGGAGTGCCTTATTGACCTCAATGAAAAGCAGTACTGGGCTTGCCCTAGATGAGCAGATGCTAGCATGGTGACAGCACATTGCTAGTCAGGTTAGGACCCATCATTTAGCATCAGGATACTTAAGTCCGCTTCCCACTGTTATACTTTAAAAAGTAGAACACAAAAGACATGGGGAAGAGCTTGGGTGGAGGTTTTTGATTTTTGGTTTTTGTTTTTTTAATTGGGGGAAAGTGAATGGGAAAATGGAGACTGGCTTTTGGGGACAGGAGTGACAGAATAGAAGAGAGAGGTAGGAGAAAGAGATGTAGAGACAGAGACACAAGCCGAGAAGGAGGGAGGGAGGGAGGAAGGGAGGGAGGGAGAGAGAGAGAAAGAGAGAGAGAGAGAGAGAGAGAGAGAGAGAGAGAGAGAGAGAGGTGGGCAGGGGCCCTTTAAAAAGGAATATAGTGAATATGCACAGATGGTGCTGTTAGTGGCAGCTGAGGGTGAATCCTGTCAGAACCCCAAGGATAGGCCAGTACAGATGCCTGAATACTGACACACACCACTGTAATGAAAGAAAACAAAAACCAAGATAAGTCAATATAATAACAATAAATTGGCTCACAGTATCAGAGAGTTCAGTGTCTGTCAGTGTTGGACCCACAGTAGCACAGGAAGTGAGTGCAGGAGCCTGCGGTGGCATAGGGCCTCACTGCAGGAGTGTGGGCAGCACAGGACACCATTAGAGGAGCATGAGGCAGAGTACCTCTGTTCTCTACAGGGTGATCAGGAAGCAAAGCAAGAAAGAGACAGGAAGGAGCTGGGGTCCCAATGCTTTCTTTCAAGGGCTCAGTTCCAATCACGTAACATGTTCAACGGAGTCCCATCTCCTTAATGTTTGCTGACTCTCAATAGGATCAGTAGATGGAAGCCAAGCTTTCAACATATGAGCCTTCCGAGAGAATTCATTGTCCAAATTATATGCTGTGAATACGTATGTATATAAGTATGTATGTATGCATGTATGTATGTATACATGGGCAGACAGATAAAAGATACACAGATGCAGGGCCTTTGCTATTACAGTAACCTGAAAACTGGCCAAAAGCTGATGTGCCTATGGTATTTAAGTGGAAGCATAGATACGAGGGGATGAAAAGGTTTTATTTTAATGTTGTTGCTAATAAACAATTTAAGCAGAAGCAATGTAAACGTTAGATTCCAGCTTTCTGTGAGAGTGGATTAAATACTATTTTCACTTGTTTTGTACTTGAACCGAGTTAGGCTTTACCCGGGCTTACAAAACACACCAAGTGTCCGCTCTGCTTTCACTCAGGGCTTTACAGCAATGAGCAGTTTTCATCAGGGTTTTATCAAAATGCTCCTAGATCCGAGGAACAGCTTGGTGTAGTATTTGCTAATTTTTCAAAGCAGTTTGTCATTCATTATGTCACTACTTAATCAAACAAGCCTACCAAAGAAGAGTTTGAGATGGAGAAAAATTAAAATGTAATGGGTACTGCAGGTCACCTAAGTGGTAAGTTGGGTCTGTGGAAGTGGTACCCTTTGTTTTCTACCTCATGTCACACCACTAGTATTTGGTGTTTGGTCCTCACACAGCTTGTGTTTGATCGTGGGGCTCCTGCAGGGGCATGCACTCTTCCTGGGATTAGTTTTGAAATTAGGGTGAAGCATATATCAAAATCAAGTAAGAACATTAGATGGGGTGGAGACATGATAAAGTATGAGCCGTATTAGCTACTGAAGCCTTTGAGTGTATTCACACCCTTTGCAATATAAAGTGAATACTTGTTTCAAATAAAAATTTTTTTCTCTTATATCCACAGTATCTCCACATAGAATTTAGCTTTTATTCCAACCATTGATTTTAAGGAATCTTTTAGATACATGTCTCCCAGCTTTAGTGGTTTATCATGAAACCCTCTTACTGTTTAATGTTTCTGTATTTTATTCTCTACTGGTCTTGGATGTCATAAAATAACAATTACTTCTAGCACATCAAAAACACTAACATCCTTTCCATCTACTCTTTGTGAATTCTATTTTCCACCTAAATTGGTTTGTATTATATCAAAGTAGCAATTATAACATGAGTGGCATGGGTGAAGTTAGGATATATACATACATTAAAATTTTTACTTAAAATCTGAATATAAAACAAATTTGCCAGATGGAGCGACCTCACCTCCTAAAGTCAAGTTTAGAGAAAGAAAATCCTTATAATTTTCCATGAAATTCTTTTAAATTACCAATCACTTCTTGGCGCTCTTTGGCTCAAATATCCGATGTTTTATCCAATTGCTTTTTGTGCAGATCTGAGTCTGAAAGTCTGCATTGATAAACATTACAAGGAGAAAACGTACATGTGCACGTAGACTATTTCAGTCGCACTAAGCTGGATCATCCAGCACATTTATTTAATGACAAAGAACCCACGCGTGTCCTTTTCTGTGACACCAGAAGGTAAGCTTCTACAATGATCTTTGATACTCATAAAGTAGCTTTAAACTAGGATTTAGAAATGTTTCACTACTGCTAATCCCTGTAACACCTCAATAGATAAGGATTATAAATGGTGTTTTCTGAAAGGGCGAGCTTCTCCGTTGATGCCCCAAATTGCCAGAACTTGAAGCCAGCATAGGAAATGGATTTTCTCTGCCCATCACTGCATAGCACTCACTCTAATCAGCACAGAACAGCATTCTCCTAAGTGTCAGCCCTCAATCTGTGGCTCTGTTTCAAAACAATGAGCAACCTGATACCTTTTCCCCAATAAGACAATATATTAGGAAAACAATCAGAGATCAAGGGATGCATGCTTATAACTTTACTTTTTGTTTAAAGGATTTGCCTCTCTCTCTCTCTCTCTCTCTCTCTCTCTCTCTCTCTCTCTCTCTCTCTCTCTGTGTGTGTGTGTGTGTGTGTGTTTGTAAAATGTTCAAAAATCATTTAGCAAAAAATACTTCAGAATTCACATCTGGGTATAGTGTATGCTGGTTATTTTAATTTTTTCATGTAGTCACCACAACAAAAGCAGTTGTTACTGGTCCCTTTGATCTCTGTTGAAAGAATTTATACAGGATACAGAGTACAATACTGACTAGTGGCAGACTTTATAGTATGGTATCAGAGTGGACCAAGGCCACCGGTGGGCAAATGCTGCTTTCTAATGTCTCTGAAAAGACACCCTTTCTGAGGGGTGTTTTCCTTTTTATTGGCTTGATAGGTCCATTTTTATTTACTCTTAAGAGAGGAGACAATATTATGCCTTTGTTCTTTAACAGAATGGCTTCTGATAGACAGGATTCTTCCAATTTTCCCAGCAGTTCAGAAAATCGTGTCTTAATTCATATCTCACCACCACGAAAAAAAGCAAGACCACTATTTTAGGGAGTGAAAATGGTAAAAGCAACTTGTTGCAAAACTAAAGAGAAACGTAAACTATATCTAGAAACTCTGTCTACATTTTATGTGAGAGCCTCTGGCCAAAAAGTAAAGAAATAAACTTTTGTAGTAAAATTTATGGGTATCACCACATTATCATAATTTAATATGTTATGTGGTGATAAATTATTTATGATTTAATAAAGATTGTCTGAGATACTTATTGTTATATTGAAGTATAGAAGCCAGGCAGTGGTGGCACTCACCTTTAATCCCAGGACTCAGGCAACAGAGGTAGACAGATTTCTCTTAGTTCAAAACCACACCTGAGCTACATGAAATTGATCCCGTCTAAAAGAGAAACAGCTCACACAAAGGAGATCTCAGCACTTGGGGTTTAATCCCAGGATTTGAGAGGTGTAAAAGGAAGAAGCGAAGGATCACCTGAGAGAATTTGTCTTCAGTCACATTGAGGAGAGGCAGCAAGCAGTCTGAGTCTTGGTGGAGACAGGACTGCAGTCTGAGAATTCCTGGAGGCAGGATCTCTCCTTTCAGCCTGAAGATTTCTGAGAAGTAAAAGCTACCCAGTGGCTGCTGCTTCACTTTTCTTATCTTCAGCTTGAACACCAATATCAATCAGTCTTTGGGTTCATATTACATGCTAATTAGCATATATGTTCTTGTGAATTCTAGTGTCACCAAGACTTTTTCAGCATGTCCTGTGTCATTTTTGGATCTGTAGAAGTGTTTTTACTCTCATGGTTAGGTCATGGTACTCAGGACAGGACAAGTGACATTGTCCAAGTACGACCAAATCACATAAGACAGATTGGGTACGATTCATTATGAGTGTCAAACAAAAGCAAATTTCACTTCTGTGTGCTATTGAAGGAACCACTTGGTGACATTCTAAAGAGGGACACCCTCTGAGAGCAGATGCTGGCTAGGGGCTGCCAAGGGAGTTGGAACCTCCACTCTATAACAAGGAATGAAATTATTTTGACCACAAACATACCAAGTGGATTTCTCTTCAAAGTCTTCAGAAGAAAACAGAGTAGCTCAAACCTTGACATTAGCTGGCTAAATCCAAGAAACCTAGCAATGCCTTATCTGATAACAAAAAATACTAATATTATTTTAATATTAAATTAATTGTGAAATCATGCTGAACTCTAATTGTCACATGTCACACAGAACAATTGTGCTATGGTGGAAGGAAGTCCTCAAGGAGCTTAGAATTTTTCATGAGTAAATGTATATGCTTGAAATATTATAATCTTTATTACTGAACATGAATTTGAGTATTTAAATTAGCTTCAGGTTTTCCTAGTTGATGAATATTAAATATTTTATTGGTTTAAGAATTAGGTATAAAAGTATTTTATGCTTGATTCTTCAGTACATACAACAGTGATCTCTCTTTAAATATACACCTAAAATAAAGAAAACTTGATGTATTCCAAGTTTGAATTAAGTAGATGTATTAGTAAAAAAATTTAAGTTTGCTAATTATTTTTTTTACTTCATTTAAGACACATTTCAAAATATATTAACTAGCAGTAATTTTCTTAATTGTGAATGGCTGTCATCTCACTACAAGACATGGGAAGGAATTAGGGAGTCCAAAAATATTGCTCCTAGTTAGTAGTTTGGAAAAATTAACACTTTAAAATACTTTGAGAAGAGTTATAAAACATAAGTGATGCTTAATCTCAGGAAGGAAACAAAGGCAACAGAACAGTAGCCTGGGAAGTTCATGGCTTGTCTAAAGGGGCAGCTCCTTGTGTCAAATTGAATAGTCACACCCATGTGTAGGGAGTCAGTCTGATTGTAGTAATATATATATATATACATGTATATAAATATATATATTATATAACCAAGTCCATTTAAATGAAAACAAACATTTATAGACAATATTTGGGAATTTGGGTGTCTTTCTTTCCAAACTACTTCCTGCTGTAGTACTTTTTTGTTGGGATTGCCAGCCTGCAAATAATGACATGGGGACTTAGTATTCATTAGGAAAGCTTGGCTGTTAGCTTAGGCGTTTCCTACTAGCTCTTATAATTTAGCCTGCTTTTATTAATCTATGTTCTTCCACACGGCTTGGTTACCTCTACTCTGTACCATATGTCAGACCTCTTCAGTGTCCGCTGGGTGTTTAGGTGTAATCCATACACCTAGATTCCTCCTCCTCTTCCTCCTCTCTTCCTAGAAATCCCACCTATCCTCTCTTGCCTAGCTATTGGCCATTCAGCTCTTCATTACACCAATCACAGTCATACATCTTCACACAGTGTACAAATACCCCACAACATCCAACCCATAATTTTCTCAGAGGCCATGATGAAGGACACATCCTTGTTCAGGAGTAGACTTGGGAAGGTTGATCTAGAGCTGGAATCAGTGCCTCAAAGAGAAAGGCTGTGACTTCTGGGGACTCAAGTCTTCCCATTGGGCTGTGTTTATTAGTCCTTCAGTAGCTATGTCTGAGGTACACTGTATTCTCTTTGCCAACATTGTCTGACTTAGCTTTCTGCTGACTTTGGCTGTTTCCCCCCTGTACATAGTATATACGGTGCTGTATTTCTTAATAAACTTACTTGGCACAAGCTAAGGGTCAGCTTATGCCAGACCCTCTGGTCCTAGCTGTTGTTTTTGTCTTCTTTTTCATTACCAGCTTTTCCATTATGCACTTTGTTGTTTGGGACCCCTTATTGTGGCTCACTAAGGATGCTCCTGGAAAAGCATGTGTTTGTTCTTAGTAACAACTTGTCCAGGTCCACTAAGAAAGTGCAGTTCTAGCAACCCTTCTGAAATAGATTTTTTACTTGGGCAGTAAGGTACAGATGTACTTGTGAGTAAATAGCTCACCCTTAAGGAAGCTATGTGGAATATTGGGAGTCCTGGCTATCTGTGTTTCCATTTGGATCACAGCTGAGGAAACCCAAATCAGCCTATTGTGCTGCCTATTTTAGGGTAACACAGCCCATGGGGTAAGACTTCCAATAGCATCCCACTTCCAGGAGAAAGTAGCCAATTCAGGGCCATCCCAAGAAGTTTCTCCCTAATCTCAAAGATTGATTTCCTAGTGGGGACGGGAGCAAGCCCTAGGCTGTTTCAGACAGAGGTCTTTGTATCTCAGGAAAAGGGAATTTCATAACCTTCTGCAGTTATTCTTGATAACCACGAACAAACACTGTGAGAGAATCAAGCCAGTCAAAGGCTGCCTGGAGAAGTGCATAGCTCATGATGGGATTTCCCATTGAGTCCAGAAATCAGGCTTCTTATATGGCATTTCTTACTTTTAAAGGACTCTATAAGATAAAAGAAAGTCAAAAACATTTCCAACTGGATATAGCATTTAAGTTGCCATTTAATTTTCTCTGTTTTTTAAAAATTAATTATTTATTTTTCTTATTTTACGTATCAATCCCAGTTCCCTCTCCCTCCCTCCCTCCCTTACTCTCTCCCTCCCTTCCATGTCCCCTGACCACCCTCCCATCCCATTATTCCACACCCCATTCCACAGGGAGGACACCCACAGCTAAACACTGGGCCAAACTGGAATCCAAATGCAAAGAGGGAGGATTGATGAGAAAATGTAGACAAGACCAGGCTACAGAAACCCACAGAGACAGCTGACCTGAACAAGGGGGAGCTAATGGACCCCCCCCAGACTGATAGCTGGGAAACCATCATTGGACTGACTCAGACCCCCTGAACATGGGTCTCAGTTAGAAGGCCTGGGCAGTCTAAGGGACCTCTGACAGTGAAACCAGGATGTATTCCCTGGTGCATAAAAGGACTTTGGGAACACATTCCCCATGGAGGGATGCTCCCTTAACCTAGAGGCAGGAGGAAGGGCCTAGACCCTACTACAAATGACTTGACAGATTTTGTTGATTCCTCCTGTGTTTTATTTATTTATTTTTTTGTAGAGTTTATTAGAAAGCAAAGCAGGTAATTGAGAGAAATGCATGATTGAGTTAGGCTGTGTGGTCATTATTCTAAGCGAATAGACAGCTTATAACTGAATGGAAAGCAACCAGAGTCAGGACAGTTCCAGATTCCTTTGGAAACAGCTATACCTGATCATATCTGGGCAATTTTAAAAGTTAAATACAGCACAGGGCATCTGTTATACCGTGAGCCTCCATGACTGGTCACCTATAGCTTCCATTGATGCATTATTCATGTTGTACTGTGAAGAACAGATGTCTTTGCTGTGTTGAGAATGCAGGACTGGCACACTTACCACAAATACTAAATTATATTATATCATAACATAAAAACACAAACTCCTAAATCTCTGCTGACCCAGTGCCAGTGACTGTCAGGTAGGAGAGGGACAAAGAGAAGGGAACCAGATGATTCTACCCTGCATGCTGATTTGCAATGCTCTTGAACATCTCACTCCACTTTAAAAGAACATATTTATAAATGACAAGTGGTTTAGTTAGTGTAAAACCATGTAACTCTCTAACTTTTAGCCCTAACATGGCCTTGACTGTACACAAAGGGTACAATCATACTTATGGTACATGTACTTGTTAAAATGTAAAATAACCCCTTTAAGACTAGTGCATTGTGCTGAGCCAAACTCCTGGAAGCCAGTTTCAGAGAGGGAGGAGCAACAAACAAAGGGGTCGAGACCATGCTGGGGAAGCCACAGAAACAGCTGACCCGAGCAAGTGGGAGCTCTTGGACCCCAGTCTGATAGCTGGGGAACCAACATAGGACCAAACCAGACCTCATCAACATGGGTGTCAGCAAGGAGGACTGGAAGTCTATGGGGCCTCTGGGAGTAGAACCAGGGTGTATCCCTAGTGCATGAACGGACTTCTGGAGCCCATTCCCTATGGAGGGATGCTCTTCCAGCCTAGATACATGGTGGAGGGCCTAGGCCCTACCCCAAATAGCTTGACAGATTTTGATGATCCCTCATGGGAGGCCTCACCCTCACTAGGGAGTGGATGGGGAGGCTGGTAGGGGGGGCATGGGAGGGTGGGAGGGAGAGGGAAGTGGGATTGATATGTAAAATAAGATGATTTACAATAAAAAACAAAACCACACAAAGATACTAGTGCATTGCAAAGTACTAATTTTACATTACTTTGCTTCATGAACAAAAAGAACAATGACTTCATGGCATTGACCATATCAGAGTTAAGGACTTCCTGAAATTAAAAGTAGAGATTTAATTATTTAAAGAACATCAGGAGAGTTCAGTACCACTCCACAGTTAACTAAGCACTAGACCGTCAGAAGTCCTCATGACCTCTTCTCCTTGATGACCAGGGTATTAAAGTAGAATAGTGGTCTTTGTGCAGATAACTCCCATTGAGACGTGTAGCACTCTGATCTTTTTACGAGTCTAAGAACGTTAGCTAAGGAGCTTTTCTGCAGGCTTTCATGTGTCCAATCTCCTAGTCGATATACCCAGAGGAAAGCGTTGGTAAAGAAACGAACCGAACCATGTCCGACTTGAGACCCTTGCACTTCCGTGTAGCGTTTGAGAGCAATACTTAGCTGCTCAGGCTCTCTGTCCTGTAATGAAACCCTTCAGTGATAGCACAGGGACAGCCACCAGAAGTCCATGGGATTCATACTTTGAGTTAAGTCAAATTTCACAAGTATTTTTCAGGTATATTTTCTAGATTTTTATTTTTAATTTTCTCCACACAGCATAACTTGTGTTTGTCATATCTTGATTTCCAATAATTATTTGAAGAAAATAACAGGAGAGCTGTTGTAATTTTTAAAAAGCAGCATTTGAGAAAAAGATGCCATGTGACAGAGCTTGGGTGGAGGTTTCTTAAAATTTTTTTTAATTGGGGTGAAGTGAATGGGAAAAGGGGGGAAGGAAGAAGGGGGCCCGGCCTCTGGGGACAGGAGTGGTAAAAGAGAAGAGAGAGGAAGAGAGAGAGAGAGAGAGACAGAAACACACACACACACACACACAGAGAGAGAGAGAGAGAGAGAGAGAGAGAGAGAGAGAGAGAGAGAGAGAGAGAGAGGGGAGGTAGGGCCCCTTTAGAAAGGAATGTAGTAAATATGCACAGGCTGCAGCTGAGGATGTATCCTGTCAGAACCCCAAGGACAAGCCAGCACAGATGCCAGAATAACAAGAGGTCCATATAGCATAACTTGATTAGACAGGTTACTTAGACTATAGGTTACTTTCTACAAACTTACAGCAAGGCCCTGTTGCTGAGTCAATACCAACAGAATTCGTTGAACATGGAAAAGTTGAGCTGGTGCCTACCTAGAGCCTTGGCTCTTAAGTCTAGGAGTCTTTAGCACAAGAAATTACCTTGAATGCTATCAAGAGAGAAGCATAAACACCGAGCCAGCCACAAACCCTTTCTAATGGTGTTGCTACCTGCAAGATATGCAAGGGCACAGTGATTTGACTTAAGGCCCACTCATGAGAAGGAACCCATACCCAATGTTGCTTGGATGACCAAGATCCTGAGACTAGATAGCCCAGGGACCTAGGGGAAAACCAAATATTACTGTTATACTAAAAGAATGTAGCAGTTAAATAGCTCCCAGTGACATTCTGCTGTACTCATAAAACAGTGCCTTACTCAGCTATCATCAGGGAAGCTTCCTCTTGCACCAGACAGGAACAAATATAGAGACCCTCAGGCAGACTATATGCAGAGACCTTGAAGCAGTCATCTCAAATGGTATATCTCAGAGATCCCTCTTCTCAGAGCTCAGGGAACCTGTAGAAGAAGAGGCAGATGGAGTGTAGAGTCAGAGAGGATGTGAGACAACAAGGAACCAAGGCTTCTAAATACAAAAGGACTCAGTGGCTGTGGCAACATGCACAGGGCCTGCACAGGTCTGCTCTCTCCCTTACAGGAAGTCTATCTGCAATTGGTAACCACTTGCAAATAAAAAATAAAGCGAGCCTCACTGGAGAAACCAACTACTCTTAAGGGTGGGCCTTATGCTCAGCAGAAGATAACCAACAGCAAGCTAACTCAGCACCTTTGGAGGTTGCTTGTCTCATAATGTGGTATCAGGGCTTTTTAAAAATTTATTTTATTTTTAATTTTTTATTATATATTTTATTTTTTATATTTAATTAAAATTATACATATATATGTATGTATTTCTCTCTCTCTCTTTCTCTCTTTGCATATATATCATGGCTTCCAGCTTAGGGTTTTTATTAGATTCCTGAGTGTACAAATGAGTGTCTATATATGATTCTTGTGCTTTTTGGGAGGGCTCTTTTCCTTCTGTTTTTTTTGTCCTATTCCGATGTGTTAGTTTTTGTTTTATATTATTATATTTTTATTATTATCTCTTAGAAGCCTGTTTGTTTTCTAAGGAGACAGAAGGGGTTGGACCTGGATGAGAAGGGAGGTGGGGAGGAACTGGGAGGAGTAGAAGGGCAATCACTAACAGGATTTATTATATAGAAAAAAAATCTATTTTCAATAAAAGGAAAAAAAAAAGTCAACCAACCAAAAAACCAACCAAACAAACAAAACCGAAAGCTTTTCGTAGCCCAGATGTCATAATGAGCTTACTTAGTGATATTTATCTGTCTATTTTCAGCTATGTTGTCTAAAAACCTGAAACAAGAAGAGGATACTTTTGGGCCGGAGAGATGACTCAGAGGTTAAGAGCACTGACTACTCTTCCAGAGGTTCTGAGTTCAATTCCCAGCAACCACATGGTGGCTCAAAACCATCTGTAATGAGATCTAGTGCCCTTTTCTGGCATGCAGGCATACATGCAGGCAGAGCACTATAATAAATAAATAAATCTAAAAAGAAAAAAAAAAAAAAAAAAGAGGACACTTTTAATGCAACTGTTATTCACTGTTACTGCACATAAAACCAAGCACTTTTATGGCCTTCATCCTAACGAGGGTCTCCCTAATGACACTAAAATAATCATGTCATTAAAAAAAGTTTTGGGAAGTCTTTGTGAATGATGCTTTGACTCTCTTCCTGTGGCTCAGCCTTGCTAGTTTATCAGTAGATTGTGGCAGGAAAGGATTATGTAGGCCTTCATGCTACACAGAAAATTAACTTGCTGTCATCTGCAAAAGTATATTTCAGAAGTCAACCAAAACTATGTCAGGAATTCATATGAATTCCCACCTGAAGCTGGCCTATCTGCCTCCAGAATGGAGACGTGAAGTAGAATGGTGGTTATGGTCCCATTTTTTTTTCTTACTTAGTTGAGCCTAGTTTTATGGTGTTACTTAATGGCAGCAGTTTTTAAAAGAAATATCCAGGCAGCTGAGTAAAAAATTCAGTCTTGGGATTTCATCTTGTAGCTTGCGTTTTGGAAGAAAATGAGTGTAGCATCATTTTCAAAATATGAGCTCTCCTTCCCTTTGTCTAAATGAAAATATTTAAAATGCCCCAAATTGATAAACACTTGTTTCATGAATTTCAATGTAGGCTTATTTCCAAGTTTCTTTCATTGTTTATCTTTCTTGGAAGACTCAACTAAATAACAAAGACTAAGACCCCAACTTACACAAAATTTACCAAATGTTTCGCAGGGGAAACGATGCTCTGAAAAATTGAATTCTTCTGCTCTCCCCCACCCAGATTTAAATCTTCATGGGGTAAACCACCAGTGGCAGATACCCACAGACGTTCTCTTTTGGACAACAGCACCAGCTAAGAACATTTAAAAACATTAGGTGCTAAAAACAAAAAATCCCAAATGGGTTGTGGTTGTTTAGGCTTGTCCTTTTGGTAAACATCTTCGGGACAAACAGCCCTCGTATGTAATGTTTAAACAAACAAACAAACAAAACAAACAAACAAAAAACAGAAAAAAACTAAGCGACTGCGTGATACACTCCCAATGGGAAGCTGTAAGTTTGGGATGATCCAATTGCATGGCCGCTGTTCTTGAATAATAGCTGAACTTCCATCCAACACCAGAGGGCGCTCCAACATCAGTTTGTTTTATGGTCCTCTGCTCTTTTCAGTTTAGTCATAAAAATTAACACTTAAATGTGAGAAGATTCTCAAATTAAAAGACACACGAAAAATGGACATGATTGATTAGAGCGTCAGGGGAGTGTAGAGCTGAGTCTGAAACTTGTCTTTGGGAAAACTATTAAGTCTCCATGAGACAGACATAAGAACGGAAGCCATGTGAACACGGCACTGGTGTATTGTTCTGACTTCGAGAAATGGAACTATCAGTGTGGGTTGTCTTGCAAAATGGCCACAGAAAATTCAATCATTTTTTTATTTTCCAGGGAAAAGAGGAAATAGGGAAATTATTCAGTTATATCATAATCTCAAAAAATAAAATAAAAAATGGACAAAAAAGGCAAGTAACTTGTGCTCACCACGGCAAGGACCCAAAGTAGTCCCTGTTTGGAATATAATATCTTAAGGTATTTTATTCTGCAAATGTCCTTTCTTGTGTGTGTATTTGTTTTATTGAGTATTTTACATGTACACGTGTAGGATTTATGACAGGGCAGCAGTAGCAGCTTCAATGAAGTCTTGACAAGTGGCATAACCACCCCTATCTGAGGTTTGAACCTGTAGAAAGAAGTTGTAAGCATCGTGTGGTCTGGATCCAGTCCCAAACACCTCCTACCCTGTGCGGGTAACCTATACCAGCCCCACCAGGACAACCTAGCCTCCGCCAGAAAAGCAATTAGGGTTTACTTCTAGATGTTTTCTTCCCTGGTCCATTGTATTGAAGGGATATGCAGCATGGTCCTTTGGAGTTGGAGGGAGTAAAGGGCTCTAGCCCCCATGAGGGTGCAGATGGCTAACAACAGATTATATGAAGTCAGTACTGTAGCCGCCCATGTCTCGAGTCCGTACATTGCCAGGTTAATCACCTTCTTCGCTGTATGTATAATCATATTGGAGTGGTACTCAAGATTAAGATGCCGAAGCATGTTAGAAACTAACAACAGCATGGCTGTGGAGTTGGCTATATTTCTGTCCACTGCCTGGGCAAATTGGTGCTGAGCATCTCAAAAGCTGCATACTCTGCACTGTAGCTCTCACCAGGGACCACACCGGCTCCTCCAACAAGGCCAGCAGCCAGATTATTAATATTGTTCCCATAAAGACTGGACATCACAAGCACAGCAAACTGGTAAGAATTCTGCACCAGCTGCATGCAGCACTTGTCTATGATCATTGTCTCAAATTTGATTTTGGTGTTTAGTTCAGCAACTTCCTCACAGCATTGCAAGAACAACCCAGCCCCAAATTTCACAATGTTGGCCTTATGGACAGCTGTGACCTTGCTCTGCCCCTTTTTGGTGGCGTAGTCAAATGCAAACTTTGCAGTCCTCTGAGACTTGGTTCAAGTGACAATCTTCAGACACTCAATGACCCCCTTCACACTCTCATGTTCCAGAGAGCTATATTTCTCTTCTGTCTGTTTTCGAATGATTACCAGGTCTAGATTGCTATGCCGAGTCATGTATCCAGGAAGTGACTTCACAAGGACTACGTTGGCAAACAAGTCCAACTGATGCCTCAGCTGCATATTATAGGAAGCTAATTCGCCCTTATGCTCCATTGGGGTATAAATCTTTCCAATGATGGCAACTTTGTTCTCCTTCATGGAACTCAGCAGCTGCTCCAACTTACCCTCAACCAGGTGACGTGCCTTGAGTTCCACTGGGACAGCTGCAGCCTTGAACACTTCCTTGATAGCATGCATGAGCTCTGGCTCCACTCCGTCTCCCCAAACACGGTCACAGGGAAGGCACCCTCAACCCTCACATCTTCTTCTTGGCTCTGTGAAGAGGCATGAGCTGCAGCCCATGTTTGGAGACCTCTCCAAGTCCCGGGGTTCCGAGTGACCACCGGTCGGGTCAGCCAGCGGACATTGCTCAGTGTTGCCGTCTTCTGCGGAGATCTGTAAATGCCTTTTTGTGTACTGTTAGGCTCTATATTTGCCAATGAGATTTCTTTTGATAATTATTTTTAGAACATATATTTTCTTTGGGTAATGACTATGTAAGCGAGAAAATAATAAAGAACAATAGGAAGAAGGAAGGATATTTCATTAGCTGAGAGTAAAGCATTGTCATAAATTAGAGAGGTTCTGGTCCAGTAGAGGGAAGCATGTTAGCAGAAACTGGAACAAGCATTCTCTGCCTTGATAAGTAGCCCAAGAGAAGTTATTACTGGCTCCCAAGTGAAGACTCACCCATCAGCGACCGGTTTTCTGCCTAAAACGGCAATTTATAAATTAGGCTAAACTTGGTTGTATTCACTGGCACCTAAGAACTTTGTCTTTTTACAAGTTACTTGAATGAATTGAAAATGGGAATCATGAATCCTCATGTAGAGACTGAAATGAGGACTGAAGATATACATCTCTATATAATATAGCCTATATGCTATAATATATATGTCCTATATTATACATAGAATATGTAATATTCTCACTATCTGATCCTTAATAAGGCCAAATAGTCATTAGCTATTAGTATGTGACAAGACATATTAGAACAATATTTAAGGATGACTAGTATTTTGAGGCATGGTTATTTATGAAATATAGTGCTTGCCTGACTTTAAATTCTGTATCTAAATGCTAAGCCTTTTTGCAAATATGTATCCTATGCTATAACCTCTACATTACATTATAATATTATGTTAATATGATTTACAGTATAATAATGTATTTGCATACTCTCCTCTCATACAGACTCATGAAGACAAGGAATAGGATGGTAAATATTTTGTAATAATTGTAATGCTCTTAGTGGGGAACCTTGTTAGCTTTGATTACAGTAACCAAAGCCAAGATAATGAACTTGAAACAAAGATAGTTTGTTTGGACACATTTTTTTGGACGGTTTAGTCTGAGATACTTTTAAGTGTGTGGTGGAGCAATATATCACGGTGGGAATGTATGTTAGAGTAAGGCTTACCCTCACAATCAACACAAGAAAGGAACAGGAAGGGCTTGGGTCCCCATGTCTCCCTGAAGGACCCTACTCAACCAGATCACATTCATTAGTCCACTCCTCTTAAAGGTGGGGACCTTTAAGTGTAGGGGACCACACTTTTGTGATGTGGACTTTTGAGAGCTGTCCAGATCTCAACCACTTCCTGGACCAAAGATCCATCCAAATACTTGGTCCTAGGGGCATGTGTTTACTTTCATATCATCTTTGTAGTAATTAAGTCTTTTCATTACTTGAGAGTTGACATTGCTGCTAGCTACTTTCTCACTACAAGGTCATATGATTAGCATAACAAGATACAGTGCTTTATTTAAAAAGCTAGTAACAAATGTGAAACTATTGAATATGAGAGATATAAGGTCAAAAGTGTTGACTACTGCGATAAATATTAATCAGCATAAACACTGACTTGCCAGTGTGGGGAAATTACATTAAAGGCATCAGGACTGGATCTACATCAGAGAGGATCATAAGCATATTAATATTTTGCAATCCAAGATTGTGCATTTTAGTGTATCATTGCAAACCAACACAATCTGAAACATGAGGTCCAAGAACATGAAGGGAATCTTTTAAGAACAACTGAAACAAAGGGGACACGCGTGTCCATGGTTGTGTAGAACAGCCAATTAGCATTGCTCTACTCTCCCATGGGGTTGAAGAGCTGGAGCAGAGAGAAGTAAGGCAGAGAAACTGGTTTCTGTGCAACACAGTGATTTCTCTAAATAAAATTCAACACACTTAGA
Organism: Phodopus roborovskii; assembly: GCF_943737965.1. Classification (NCBI taxonomy): domain Eukaryota; kingdom Metazoa; phylum Chordata; class Mammalia; order Rodentia; family Cricetidae; genus Phodopus; species Phodopus roborovskii. The sequence goes on along the minus strand of NW_026126434.1, from coordinate 20,987,158 downwards.
GACAGTGACCTTCATGTTTTTGCCATGTTGTATTCTGATATAGGGAATGACTTAGGGAAATGGGGGTAAGCAAGGCATCCAACTCAAGTCAAATCAGCCAATCTTCAAGCTGAAGTAGAACATGCATATATAACTTCTTGATTCACCTGCTAGGATTAGAATATGCACCCACACTACACACTTGAAGCTCATGGACATGTCTACTCTATTCACACTAGATGCATCAGTTTTCTATTGATAAAACACATTAACAAAACCCTAATTTAAAGCAACAAAGGTGTATTAACTTAGAGTCAGCTTGACAGAGGTAAGGATGGCATAGATGGGTAATTCTGTCTTAAAATATTTCCAAAACTCAGAGCAAAGTGGAATTCTTGGAGTCTTCCAAAGCAATCCTATTTAATTTAGGAAGATTATAGCAGCGATGGTCATGGGGGCTCTACTGGAGGTCTGCTACTAGGTTGTTACAATATTTCTTTTTGTAAGTCATAGTCAAAGTCAGTATTGCTGTTTCTACTAGAAGACTTTAGTTTGCAAACCACTTTTATCATGCACAAATAGTTCAACCTTTGGGTCTAATTTTCACATAAGAAATGAAAGCATTTGCTTTTCTTTCCTGAGTTGATGATGATATTATTAACCATGACTGAGAATTAATGTTTTCACATGGACTAATTAGTTTGTTTCCTTAGCCCTTTAGACTATTAACACTATTAATACTAAGCGAAAAGTGTCAAAGAGTATGTTCTAGTTTCATTGATGTAGTGATAATTTAAAACCAAACAGAAACTTTCTAATGTTAATAACTGAAGACATCAAGTATGCTGACCTCCAAGATTCAGAGTGTCACAAAGGCATGGGCCTTCTGACAAAACCTTCCCTCACATGGGAGAGGTACAAGTTAAACTTTAGTCCCCATACTGTTTTGTTTGGCCTCTGCTTGCTTATTCTAATGTGAATGTATACATTAGGCAATATTGTGCATCCTTAAGGGGCTTTATTTTTGGAGTCCCCATTTTCTTATCCCACAGCCTACTTATCATAAATTCAAAGAAACACATTTCCCTAGGACTATAACTGTTAGGATACAAATCATGTCACAGCTTGGTCACGTAACTTCAGGAACATGGATAGTCTCCACTTTGAGCACATATTTTGGGTGTGTAGCTCTACCAAACTGAAAATGGCTGTTGTGGTGGGTTGAATAAGGATGGTCCCCATAAGCTCATGTATGTGAATGCTTAGTCACCAGGGAGTAGAATTGTTTGAAAGGATTAGAAGGATTAGGAGGTAGGTCTTGTTGGAGTAGGTGTGGTCTAATAGGAGTTTGACAGTAGAGTGGGTTTTGAGGTTTCAAAAGCCCATGCTAGGTCCAGTCTCTCTCTCTCTCTCATTCTCTGACTCTGTCCCTCTCTCCCTTTCTGCTTGTGGATTAGGATGTAGCCCTCAGTTACTCCTCCAGCACCATGCTTGCTGGCTGCCATGCTCCCCACCATGATGAGAACGAACTGAACCTCTGACACTGAGTGAGCCTCAGTCAAAAGTTTTCTTTCTTGAGAGTGTCATTGTCATGGTGTCTTTTCACAGCAGTAGGAGAGTGACCAAGACAGCCTCAGTATAAGAACACGTGTTGTGAGTCAGGTAGTTTAGGAGAGCATTTGACTTTAAGATTATGGGTCTAAATTTGGCAGATGAGAATTGAATTACAACACAAAACTTATATGAAACCATTTATGTGGCAAAGACCTGTAGTCAGGGCCTGTAGTGTAGAAAACGCTGCTTTTCAGGGTGAAAGAGGAGGTGTAGCTGCCTCAGATTCCACATCAAAGGTGGATATGAGAGGAGAAGGTTGTTTTTAGACACAGAACTATGTGTTTTAATAAGAACCAGAGGAACTTCTTGATGTGGAGCTCCTGTCTCTACAAACATTCTGCTTATATACACCCTCAGAACTGGCCCATGAAGGCTGGTGTCTGGGCTTTCTCGTCTTAACATGGGCTCCAGTTTGGAAGCTGTTTCCCGAGATTTTTTTCCTAAATAAAAGGTGAATGAAGTAGTTATGGGCTCTTATTTCAGACATAAGGAGTTGTGTGAAGTTTTAAGCACTTTTCCCATTTTTAACCCCCCCACCCAGTTCTTGAATTCTATACTCTGATATTCCTTGCCCTTTGCTCCAATTTTTCCCCCTGAAGTTTGTTTCTATACAACTGCTGTGGCTTTCTGAAGGTGATGTGCCAAGTCTCCTACGTGGGTAACAAAATCAAAGTGATTACAGACCTGATCTCTCCTGCCCTTGGGTGAGCCTCCTGTAGGTTATTCTCTCTTAAAGTTTAATAGTACCCAGAAGCCTGTGATATTTGTATCGTTTCTAGCAATTTGCTAGAATATAGCAATTTGCTCCTATATTGACTTGGAGATTTTCCACTAGAATGCACTGGAATGATTCTAACATAATATGACTAATAAAAGAAAAATCCATGTATAGCAGAAACTGCCCTTGTAGCTTTATTTACTGTCCCAAAGAACAACTCCAATTCCTGGCAATGATTGTTTTAGCCTACATGCTTGTTCACATTGAATTTTTAATTTTATCTTTTCTAAACTTTGTTATTACTTTTTGGTTTTCCTACTTATAGTATAGGGTCACATTGTGAGATTCATTACATTTTTGGTACCTTTTATAAATATTCCTCAATGTGCCGTTCAATCACATGACAGATTCTTGCTGTTCAGAAGGTTTAAAAAAGGAGTAATAAATGTGGGCTCTCAGAAAACTCTATAAAAATCAAATCTTGGGAACTTATGCTAAGATTTTATACCAATTGCGTGTTTTATTTTTATTTTTTTCATCAAAGACATTTTATTTAGACCCGTTAAGAGGACTTGATTTCACACAGCCAGCTTTTCCCCGTTTGTTTGTGTCCTTTCTAGATGGTTTCATTCTGCGGTTTTTACACAACTGTCTTGTTACCTTTATGATTTTTTTTTTCTGCTGAGTTGTGTCCTTCATCTCACATATTAAATATGAGACAAATTGTGAAAATACAGAAAAAATGAAGGAGAGTTCATGTCACAGGTCCCTGGTGTGAATTTATCAAGATGTTGACATATTGTAGAAGATATGATGGGGTAAAAATATTCTTCAGCAAAGATGTCAGCAGTAGAGATGCAAACAAGTCGAGATCTCCTCTGTTGATCATGCACAGTTTTTATGTGTCATTGTGGGTACTTGGGGTTTGAGTACTAAACTGAATTCTCTGAAATGGGAATACCAGCCACTGAGAGCCAAAGCTAAAAGGCTGCAGCAAAGCCAGGTATGTTGGTTCATGTCTTTAATTCCAGTGCTCAGAGGGCAGAGGCAGGCAGATCTCAGTGAGTTCGAGGCCAGTCTGGTCTACAGAGCAAGTTCCATGACAGCCAGTGCAGTTACACAGAGAAATTCTGTTTTAAAAAACCAAAACTAACAACAACAACAAAAAAATATTGCAGTACCAGTTATTGGTTGACCATGCCCACAATCTCTGCACTACCCTTACCCCAACCCTAGACAGTTGGTTGAAGGTTATGTGGCTATGTTGGTGCCCCAATCCTTTCACTTTAAGTCTTGCCTGCTCACAAGAGATGGCTAGTTCAGGCTATGTATCCTATATTGCAAGGGATCTTTGGGGGGGGTGTTTAGTCTGGTAGATTGCTGTGAGTTTCCCTTTTTGTGTATTTCCAGTACTCAAAGGACTCTAGAGCTCGCTACAGAGATACTTGCTCATCCATGTTCATTGCTGCTCTATTCAATAATAGTCAGAAATTGAATATAGCATAATTATCCATCAACTTATGAATGGATAGGGGAAATGTGGTCTATTGATACAACAGAATATTATTCAGCTGTTAAGAAAAATGAAATGATGAAATTTACAGGTAAATGTGTGGAGCTAGAAGCACTCATCCTGAGTGAGGTATCCCAGACCCAGAAAGACAAACATTGAATGTTTTCTCTTACATGTGGGATGTTAAAAATTTTATATTTAGATATGTATATTTCATTCACAATAAATATCCACAGAGGTTAGGTAGCTAGTAAGGGACTACAGAGAAGGAGGGTAATTGTTCAACAAAGAAGAAACAGAATATAATGTTTTAAAAGGGTGTAAGTAAAATTTGAATAGGAAGACTAAATGAGGAGGGGCATGGGAGGACAGGATAGAGAGGAAGTTATGGGGAGAGGTAGCTCCTTTTGAGAAGTAATATGGACTGATGAAGCTTCATAAAATATACAAATATATAAAATGATTTAAATGGAGTTGCCCTGTAATGGGGTAGACAATTTTATAACTAGCCATCGTGTACTACCAAGTAACCCTAACCCTAACCCTAACTCTAACCCTAACCCTAACCTTGGGTTCATATTTTTGCATCCTTGGCCAAACAGGTCCCACAGCCCATCTCCAAACATCATAAACTATTGCCAATACTGTTGGTCACCTTCCACAACTTGATGGTAAGGACCTATTGTGATGACATAACATGCTTATGGCACTGAACATGGAGAAATTGAGTGTTGCTCAACTAGAAGCCTCACTGAGTAGTGTTCATAGTATTGGGAGATACTCAGCATTCTACAGGAGAAGAAAAGTAATCATCAATCTTACCCAGCTACAGATATTGCAGGCTACTATATGGACATGCCTGCAAGTTACACATGCTGGTGCGATGGTGGCATACATGTTATGGGAGTAACTAGCTACCCTTTGCTTATATTTAAGGGTCACTCTCTGAGATGGAATCTGTACCTGACATTGTAAATAAGGCCAAGAACCTGAGGCTAAATAGAGCAAGGGTCTATACTTCTAAATGAGCACAGCAACCAAAGACTCCTAACACACTCCTGCAATACCCACAGGTCAATGCATCACTGACTGTTATCAGAGAAGTTTCCTCTTGCAGTAGATGGGAATTTACATGGAGAGCCTCAAGTGGACAATGTACAGGCAGTGAGAGACTCAGGCCTAAATGGGTTGTCTGTATCACTTACCCCACCCCCATGGCTCAAGAATCTGTGTAGAAGAGGAGATGAGAAGAATGTAAGAAGCAGAGAGAGGCTACGGATGACACAGAGGAAGCAGCATTTCCCAGACAACAGGGCTCATGGACATGTGAACGGACACAGACTGAGGCAGTACACCCAAGACCTGTACAAACTCAAGCCAGACAGGGGTCCAACACAGAGAAGGGGAATTGGGCACAGAGTTCCTCTTCCAGCTAAGAAGCTATTTGTTTTTGATAGCTGGAAGAGGGGAATTACTTTTCTTTAATGGTGTGACACTGGGTATATCAGCCACTCTCTGATGGCCAACACAGAACAGACTTCATGTTTTTGTTTCGTGGAGATGCTTTTTTTATTTTAATGGAGAAAGGATATGAAATAGGGAAGGTAGGGAGCAGGTATCTGGGGGAGGGCAAGAATATGACCAATTAGATTGCGTGTAAAACTTTCAAAATTATTAATTATTACATAAGAAAAGTATTTGTTGAACAGACATGATGCTAGACCACATGAAAGTAATAGTGATCACTTAGACAAACTTCTTTCCCTTGCTCAGTCCGTGGCTGAGGAGAAATGATGCATAAAATGGTATAATTAGGAGCTCAAGGGACATACCACATTGGAGTATACCAGTGCCTTGCTGAGCCAGCTCACTGGACAAGAGTCAGGAAGATAGTGTGAAATAAAGTTATTGATCAGGAAATCTGAAAAGCAGAGCCAGAGGGGTAACATGTATCCCAAGTGCAAGCATCATCAATGTTTCTGTATTATCTTTAATTTGACAAGTTATCCACAGAGGTGTATGTAGCACGAAAAAGAAAAGATTCAGAGACTGATACTGGGGTTCAAGCTTCAAGCTGAAAGTCAGAGAAGCAAAGCAGCCAAGCCAATAGATCTTACCTCTACCAAGCTGAAATGGCAATTCTGCCCCCCATGAATCCTCAGAGGAAAAAGCTCTCAGATCCTGTCTCCTGCCTTATATCCCTATCTCCACCCAGCCATGTCATTCCTGTCTCCATCTCTCTAGTGCTGGGATTAAAGGCTTGTGATCCCAAGTGGGACCTTTGTGGGAGCTGTTTGCTTTAGGAATGGATCAATTTCGTGTACTCAGTGTAGCCTTGAACTAACAGAGATCCATCTACCCGAGTCCTGGGATTAAAAGTGTGTACCACCACTGCCTAGCTTCTATAGCTAACTAGTATGACTGATTTGCTATTTGATCTCCAGTGGCTTTAATAAGTCATAAACAATATATCATCACAGGTGTGTATATACACAGGTGTGTATATAAGAGAGGAGAGTAGAAGTATATGCCGAGTCTAAGACATTTCTGATTTATCACCAATGAACTCTTTGCTAACACTGTGTAACCAAGATTCAACAGAAAACAACAAAGTTAAAGAAATTAGGTCTCCTAGGCATCACTTTCATCAAGTTACTTTTCAGAGAATTTTGAAAAGTAAATGATTAATAAGAGAGAAAAAGATTTGTTTTATAATCTATCATTTCAATTATTGAGTTTTTAACAATCTTTAAAAATTTTTCTTACTATTTTAAACAAATATTAGATTAAAACTAATTATTTTCTGAATGTAACCCCCAAATATTCAATATAAAGGAATCTGAGAACTGTTTTGATTTAGAGTTGGAAAGGGAATATAATCAAATATTTGATTAATATGCTATTACTCCTTTTCTTTTTTCTGATTAGGGAATAAAAAACTGAATATGATTTTTTTCTGTTCCTTTTTTAGAAATTTTAAATCAAGTAGCATTCTGACTTTCTTAACCTTGAAATTTTTTTCTGAAGGAAACTGTGAGTTTTTTTTTTTTTTTTTTGCCAATATCTTTAACTTATGAGCTCACTAAGAAAATTCATTAATACCAAAAGGAGTGAGACTATTCTTGTTATAGTAAAGGCCATCTAACATTTTAAATAATTTATTGTTTCTTTAATTCTTTTCAAGCCAATATTTGAAACAAAAGGGTCCAATGATCTAAATGATCTAAATAATTTTCACTCTGGAATGATGGAGTATGGAAATAGTTACTAGCGGGGAGGTGGGGCTACCTGACAGTACGAGTCAAATCCCATGGTCTGAATTGCTCTTGGGCTTTTATCTGGCCAACTTCCTACCCTGCCCATATCAATGTTGCATGTCACAAAGCAGGTAGCTGCCTACTGCAGAAGTAATGTCTATTCACCACACAGAACAAACTGTGCATCTACCATTTTTCATCTTTATCTAAATGCCATCACCGACATCCAGTCCCTTTCTCAATTAAATTCCCCACTGTCTGAAAGATACTGAAACAGGACCCATGCCCACTAAGTCTTTGCAGTTGTGTAGCTTATTTTGTAGTAAGTAGATAATAGCTTTTAGTTTTGTGGTAACAAAATGTCTCTTTCAACCTAAATAATAGTTGATAGTGTCAGATATGAGGGGAATGTGGAGAAATAAGCCCTGTTTATGTTTTGTTTTGTTTTTGCAATTTACAGATTAAATTAAGTGACGTTCTAGGTGAGAAATTCTGTGAATAATAAAAACATATCTCCTCATGGCATTAATTGAGTCATGTTTTGTTTTCAGTTTAATGACTATGTTTAAGCGATAAGAAACCAAACTAAGACAATAAAAGGTGCTGAGAACACTGGCTGACTGTGTCTGCTTGACATTTATGAATGGTGTCCCTTGACCATCTTTTGTACCATTGGCTGCTGAGCTACATTGCAAAGGCAACAATCATAACACTGAGTTAGTGAAATAACAGGACATGGGAAAGGTCAAAGTTACACCATTCAGTGTTATCTTCCAGGAAACATATGAGGACATAAAATCCTAAAACCTAAACCCTGGGACAAAGCTTGTAAACATCAGAGAAAACAGAGTATCGTAAATCCTACCCTTGCCACCAACTGGAGTAGAAGGGATTCTTGACAATTTAATCTGTGTTAGCTGCAAGGTTAAGACTGCAATCTTGTGGCAAACAGTCCCATAGCATTATGTTGTAGAATATTATTTTAAGGCATGTTATTTTTGTTAATGCCCTGGAATATTTGTTTAATGATGTAAAAAGGGGTTTGATTAAATAAAATTCACCTGTGGTCAGGAGGCTGGGTCAGCAACTAGCTGACATGAAGTCGTAGGGAGGAGCCAGGTGAAAAGATTTATAAGGAGGGGCGAGAAGGCGCACGAGGACTTCTTGGGAGACATGAGGAGGTGAGCTAGGTGAGCTACTTTTTATTTAGCCTCTCTGGGAAGCAGAATTCTACCTCAACTTTTGAATCTTGAGTTCTTGAGTGGGACAGAGATTTAAATGAGTTTCTTTAGTAGCTTTGAAAGAGTTGGTGACTGAGAGAATTCTGCTCTCATATTGGAGTTGCAGTTGCTGAATAGTGTGGCCGTAGCTTAAAAGGTAGCAACAATTAAAAAAGAAAAACAACATCACTGTCCTTCATACATGGAGCTTTTCGACAGAAAAACGGTAGAGTCGAGTTCACCATCAACTTTGTGTTCCCTGTACTTATTTCCCTTGTAGATATGGTTATGCTTATGTGTTTTCAAAGCATTTCTGAGATGTAATACCTTTGAATTTGTAGAATTTAACATTTATTCTGTAAGAAAGGCTATTGTCCATACCAAAATTAAGCTTCTTGTATAATTAGAACTAATCTTTTTGTACCTACAAGTGTCTGGAGAAACGAGGCACTGATTTAATGCAAGCCAGTTCTGGGCAGGGTTTTTTTCAGCTGCTATGGATACCACCTTCCTCCTCTCCACTGACTTACTATTCTTCCCCTCTCCTCGTCCCTGGCTAAGTAGGTTGTTCTCCCTTCACTACCAGAGAGCCTATTATTTTGCTGACTATTGTGTTCAGATTAAATATCAAAATCTGTTTTTTTTATATTGATCTTTTTATCTCCAAAAAGTTTATCTTCTAACTCACATTCCAGAGTCACATGACGGTCCTAGCCACCTAAACAGCACAATTTGAGATACTCTATGCAAACATCCCACCGCTGGCCGGGCTGTCCTCAGCTAGCATGCAGGGCTTCTCTGCCCGTCCTTTTGAATTCAAAATAGTACTTTGATCTTTGCTCAGCCCGTGGTTCTTTCTGTCAGTCCCTTCCTATTGTTTCATGACGAAGATGACATCCTATGACCCATCAGTCACATCTGTAAGTCCCCTCCATTCTCTGGACCCATTAACTTCCCATCGTGATGATCTTGAAGTTTTCCGTACCGTTCTGCTTTGCTGTCAGTGTTCTTGCTGCTCTTGAGTGGTACTTTGACAGCCCCATTTCATGTCATGATAGACTCAAGTGCCGGGCGGGACAACACCAAACAATCTCAGTTCCCCCTTAGCTATCCATCTTTTTCCAGTGTCCACAGAAGCTTTAAAAATGGTTCTCTTGTAATATCTGTTCAGCTAATTACTTGTTCTCACTGGCCGAGTGAATTCTCATTCTAAGGGGAAAAAATGAAGCAGGTTGGGGCTTGAGTCCTTGTCACAAACCCTAGAGATCACCTGAATCTCCAACTGTCCCAGCAGTAGGAGGTAGTGCCTCTGCCCTTAATCCTCTTTATCCGCATTTGTTGTCCGACTCTTTCCCCCTTTAGATTTTTAATTAATGTACAAAGTAGTACAGCATCTTATTAGTGTGTGTGTGTGTGTGTGTGTGTGTGTGTATGTGTGTGTAAAACCTATACTTTGTATATGAGAGAAAATGTGATATTTTTAATACTTCTTTTCCCTCTCCTTCCCTTTAGACCTCTTCTACTTCTTTGCTAGAATTTCTTCAGCCACCGTAGGAATCAATGTGGAGGCTCCTTAGAAAGATAAAACTAGAACTACCATATGATTGTTCTCTGCACATACACCCAAAGGATTCTCTGCCCCACTGCAGAGATACTTGCTCATCCATGTTCATTGCTGTAATAGTCATAATACCTAGGAAGTGGGGACAGTCTATAAATAAACATTCATCAACAAATGTATGAATAATAAAAATGTAATAATGTGTTACATACACACAGTGGAATATTATTCTAGTTGTAAAGAAAAATGAAATTCACAGATAAAATGGAGGAGCTGAAGACAGATGCAATGTGTTCTCTCTCATGTGTGAAGCCTAGCTTTGAGTGTTTAGATTTTTGTGTTTACCTTGAAGCACATACAGAAGCCAGAAATCTAGGAAAGGGCCATTGTGGGGAGAAAGACAAGCTTAAGAAGGGAGGAATGCTAGAACCTAAGTGTTTCAAAGATAGTGGGAGAGAAGTTGAAGTGGGGAGGATGGCAGGCTGGTAGATGGAGAAATGAGTGGGAGAGAAATAACTAATACTAAGCTTGGTGTTTGAATAAGAATGGTCCCCAGAGGCTCATACATTTGAGTACTTGTACACATTTTGTGTACTGTATAGTAACAGTGTTTTCTATCATTTAATTTGCTTAAAATGGGCTTTAATAAATTATTAGAGGAATGTCATTTTCTGAGTTACATATAATTCTATTTGTTAACTAATTGGCATGAACTTGCTTCAGCAGTTTAAATTGCTTGTTGACCTTTACATGGTATTTGTGATATCAATTATTGTTAATGAATTTTTGTGCCTTTCCATTATAAATGTTTCTAACTTAAAATGTTTTGATAAAGTCTAACTACTTTGTACAAAGATCTTTCCATTCTAGTTTTCTGTGAAGCTTAAACTGAAAATATTAGGTTAAATCTGGTATTTCTGCCTTAACAAAGCATCTTTTTGTCCAGTGGATTTTGGAAAGATGTCTATATTACACTGTCATGGTGGTACACATCTTTATTACCAGTATATAGGGTGCTGAGGCACAGAATTGTAGATTTGAAGGCAGCCTAGTCTACATGGTGACAGGCTAACTCTGTTACCTAAACAAAACATAAATAAACAAACAACATAAAAACCACCAAGTCTTTTAATCACAGTCCCCTAGATAAAGCATATTTTTCTTCCAATAAATTTGTGTTTTGGGACTGGAATGATGGCTCAACAGTTAAGAGAACTTGATGTTTTTTCTAGGTGATACTAGTTTGGTTCTCAAACCAAACAGGTGGCTGACAACCATCGGTAACCTCTTCTCCAGGAGATGGTACACTCTTCTGGCCTTTTCTAACACCCACATGTACATGGTATCTACATACAGGAACACACACATGCAAGTTTTTTAAAAATTGCTTTCTTGTATGTATAAAATTTCAATGGTTAAATAGAAAAAGAACATGGATTTAAAAGAGAGCAGGGGAAAGACACACTTAGGAGAGTTTGGAGGGAGGGAAGGGAGAAAGGAAATGTAACTACTTACATTATAATCTCAAAAATATGTAAAGGACTTGCGAAGATGATGCTGTCAATAGAAAGGAATACCAGTAAAACTATCACTAATTTTCTTTTTACAAATATATTGATATAACTAATGTGCAGGGAAACATAATTCTTTACATACTTGGAAGTAAATAAAACTTTTATTTTCAACTCCAGCCTAAAAATTCATAATTATATGCAATCATTTTTATTCTGAAATCAGAATACTTTCCCCATTGTTCTTAATTTGTTATTAATGTTTCTTCATACAGGAAAAGCTTCTAAATTTGCTAGATTTTGTGGGTAAATTTTACTATGAATTTTGTATATTGAAATATGCAGTTCAATTATTTGCAAATTTGAATTGCTTTTGAAAGAAAAATTTTCTGTGCTATGTCCCCTGGCTAGGATATCATTTAAGCATATTCTTGGTTACTATGACTATCTATCTCTATCTATCTATCTATCTATCTATCTATCTATCTATCTATCTATCTATTTATGTTAAAATGATTAGCTGATATTGTCTTGTTTCTGACTCCTGTGGTCTTGTTTCCATCTTTTTCATCAATTTCAAAAGAGGCAGGAGCTTAAAGAGCACCTAAGACAGGAGGATATTGTCAAGCTATGTAACTTTCCAAAGCCAGGTTTTGTTAGAATTGCCAGAACTTGTACCAAGGACAAAAGGCTTGCAGGGAAGGTGGTCATGGCAACAAGTGAGCAGTGAGTCGCAGGCTTGAGCTAGAAAGAGATAACAGGAAAAGAATTTTCTGAGGGGCCAGAACAGATCATGCGGAAGGAAGCCAATGAGTGATGAGTCTTTTTCTATCAGGCTGCTCCAGAGAAATTACAAAATCAATCAAAGATAGAGCCCAGACAAACTAAGGAATTTAAAAGAAAATTGGGAGTCATAGCTATCAACTCTGCTTCAGACATCAAGAAGAAAACAAAGATGTAAGGCGGAGTTTCATAGAGCATCCTTAGGCAGCTTGTTTTCCAGAATACACTCAACCCAGGATGCATTCTGTGCTCCTGGCACTGACATGGAAATACCAAAGGACCAGCTGATTCTAAGAATGCTGTCGTGTGGAGTCTGAGTCTAGATCCATTGATACTGAAGATTATTGATGGTTGTAGACATGTCTGAGGGCCTTCTATTCCTACTGCACAGACTACTCTAACTTTCTCTTAGCAAAACTGAATGAGTAACTGAGTTACTGATTAATTTCTGATGAATTACACTAAGCATATAAAATATTTATCATAAAAAGCATAGGATAAAATGATATTAAGTAAAATACTTTATAGTTGAACACAAGTCACTAGACAGAACTCATGTGTGACTTGACACAATGCTACTGCTGACAGCTCAGTGTTATACCATGTTCCTGGTCTGTCCTGCCCCTGTTCTCAGACACTGTGCAGCTGGCTTACCTTCACGTGCATGACGAGTTTCCCAGCTTATAATTTTGTGCCTATTGTCTACTGTGCTATGGATCAACCAGTCATCCATCTACATCCCTATCTCAGCATGTGAACTGTGACCCAGAGATGCCAATTGCAGGAAACCTCAGTGCAAACATGTGTCAGTATGCACTCAGGGATTTGTGCTTTCACTCCTGTCATTCAGCAATCATATTCAGAAACACGGGTGTACAAACACACATGTCAAAATCCACATATGGATACAAATGCATATGTCTAAGTCCATATGTAGACACCATGACTGCTTACAGGGAGATGAATATGTTGTGATATTATAATTCTAAAGCACTTTCTGTATTATGTATACTTCTCATCTGGGTTTGTAAATCCCAGTGTGATCTGGCCTGTGACTCTCTTATCTACACTTAATTGTTTGACCTTATGATTTCTGGGCTCTAGTTACACCGGCCTTTGCTTTCCTGTCACTTTTGACATGTGTGTGCCTCTCTGTGATCTTTAGACAAGTGTTTTCATCATGTGGTAATGTCAAGTCGCTGGAGATAGTCCTCTATTTCTGATGCATTTCATGAATATTCTGTTCATGTCCCTTGTGGTTTTCTCCACATCCACCGACATACAGCTTTATGTAAACTATAGAGGATTCCCAGGACTTACGGCCTTTAAAGCTTTCCTTACGAATTCATCTCTAGAGTGCAAGGTTCTGGAGAGGTAAACTTGTCTGTTTTGTTTAATGTTCTTTGTCAAAGGAGAACCTGAACAAATATCCCTTGGTGTTCATGAATGATAGGTATAGCATTATAATTTAAAGTCTAAGGAGATAAATGTCGCCTACCATAAATTTCGGGGCTCTGGGAATTCAGGCCTCTTTAATTGTCTTTCTGAGATAGGGTGTCCATGCCTGGCCTGGAATTCACTATGTAGACCTGAGTGGCCTGGGATTGAGGGATCTGCCTGTCTCTGTCTCTGGAGTGCTGAGACAAAATTCTTTCATACCTGGCCTCTTATTTACTTTTTAGAAATGTACAGTCCTGAGTTTGCTTTAGACAGGAAAACATACTAAGGACTATTTTCAATAATTAAAAATTGGCCATTCTAAGGGCTGAGCCCAAGATCCAATGTAGATTTTTTTGTTTGTTTGTTTTGTCTTTTTGTCTTAAAAACCCAAGGGAGGGAAAAGAGTGAAAAGAACAATAATAAAGAGAGAACGTATTGAGATGTACTTGTAGGGCTTGTAGGGGAGCAGTGTCACATACTTCAAATGAATATGTTTCACAGGGGAGGACAGGAGGGTGAGGGAACTGGGATTGACATGTAAAACAAGCTTGTTTCAAATTTAAATAAGAAATTATCAAAAAAGCAATAATACATTTGTACCATTATCAAAAATGATTTAAACTAGGATCTATGAATTTCATAACATATTTTAAAACAACTAAATTAAATGCTTGCAATAAAGGTTGCTATTTAAATTGTAAAACTTGTTCCCAAGATAATTCAATTATGTGGAAAAACAAACACCCTATAGTCCCATTTAGTTATTAGCAAGCAAATATGCAGAACATCTGTGTTCTGATATTGAAGCAGGAAATAAAATATTTTTACTATTTTTCTGCCATTGTAACAATGGATTTAAATCAATGGTTATACTTTTATTGAAATAATATCCAGGTGGTGGTGGCACATGCCTTTAGTCCCCACACTCAGGAGGCAGAGACAGGCGGATCTCTGAGCTCGAGGCCAGCCTGATCTACAGAGTGAGTTCTATTTAGGACAGTCAGGGATACACAGAGAAACCCTTTCTTAAAAAACAAACAAAAAAATTGCTATAGCAGAGTTGATTAAGTTTATTTCCATTTTGGCACTGAATGGAATGTTTCATTTATACAGTCTGTTATCGAAACTCACGTCTGCACTGGTGTAAGTGGGATGTCAGCAGAAAATGGTGGACGAGATTGATTTTCTGAGGAGGGAGGATGCAGGCTTCCTGGGAAGAGTAGGGTAAGTCATATATAAAGTTAGCAGCCCCACAGACCAAACTTGTGAACCAGGAGAGAAGCTCGCTCTTGCTCTGAGGCAATTATGAGTCCATTTTTTTGCATGACTACTCCTCCACATCCCCCACAGATGATAAATTAGTCAACTGAAGTAATTGCCATGTCTGCTTTATGTGTGCATGAGCTATGAACCAAGATATGACACTTACTGTCAGGAATAGGAGAACAAACTTAGGTTTCTTTCTTTCTTTCTTCCTTTTTTCCTTTCTTTCTTTCTTTCTTCTTTTTTTTTAAATGATAGAAATCAACCTCTGTGCTTTACCTTTGAGAGCATGCGAATGGTGCATTTGATTTTTATAAAGCTATGAGTAAGTTTTACAGATGAGGGCTTTAATTCTGAGTTTATCAGTTAGTATGTTGTATGTATTATTGTGTCTTGAAATAGAGAGAGGATAGACAGAGATTCATGGTGGCTAATAGACTGATGATGGATAAATAGATGATTTATGACAAGATGTTAATTAGATGAAAGATGACAGATAGATGTGGTTGAACAGTAATATAGCCATTTAGTTCTCACTGTATCTAGATAAAGCCATTTTAATACAGACGTGCAGAGCTTCAGTGAGAGTACATGTCTTGCTGGCTGCACCTCTAAACTCCCTGAACATCTTACTTTCTGGGTTAGGCAGGAGCAGAAGTGAGGTGAGGACCACTGGTCTCACACACAGCCTAGTGCCTTCTGCAGCCTTCTGTGTCCTATCCCTATTCCCTTTGGTGGCTGATACTGATGGGAGACAGTGTCTTCACTTTCTGGTCAGTATATGTAAGAAAGCCTTTCAAAGGGTTCCTCTGGAAAGGGATTCTAGGTTTGACCTCATAGCATCTCCCATGCTGAATAAACCAAGGTCTGAGGTAGAGTGAGTCATATAACCACCTAAATTAGGACTCAGCACCATGGCAACTTTAGCTAGTAGGCATTATTTTTAGCCAATTCCATCAGGCTCTGTGGAACAAATATATCTACTTTAAACTCTGACTGAATGCTACAGATTCATGTTTCAAAGAAACACATACTAAAAGGACACCATTGTCTTTGGTTTTTAAATATGCACTGTATCACGATACTTTTATATACAAAGATGATTTTGTCTTCACAAAGTCTGTTGATTGGTTCCTGTGTGTTAAAACTCTGTGGGTAAATTTTATGGCAAAAACCCCCCAAAAAACAGATGGCCTTATAAATTACTAGTACAGCTTTTTCACTAGAAGATTCTTTTTTAATTCTGTATTGTAAACATCTTGATGACTTCTGATTTGATTGACTATAGAACGTAAACCTGGGTCTGATTGATGGTACCTAAGCAGCAGTGGGATGCACCCCAATCTTTCTCCATGCTAAGTAAGATCTGTTGTGTCTATGTGGAACCTTCTCAGGTTACAGTTCTTGAGCTGATTGTTCACCAGCACCTGTGAACTATATAGTTGGGAATTGACAAGTCCCCATAATTCCGACAAGTCACCATCTACTGAGAGCTAACTGTGGACCAGACAAATTTAGGGGCCATGCTGCAACAATGTGACTAGAGCTCTATCCATAAGCAACTCAAGCCTGTCCATTATCATAGCCTGCCAAAAGCTCTTAACATGCTATCCATGCTAAATTCAACCTAGGACACTCACATGTCTAGGTTTCACTTGAAATACACACATTGTATGATTAGTGATTAATAGCTAAGATGTAATCCCTGTGGTGGTTTGAAAGAAAATGGCCCCCAAAGGGAGCAACATTAATGGGAGGTGTGGCTTTGTTGGAGTAGTATGGCCTTGTTGGAGGAAGAATTTCACCGTGGAGATGGGCTTTGAGGTCTCACATATCTTTAAGATACTCCCAGTGTACCATCCCATTTCTTGTTGCCTGAAAGATGTAGGATTCTCAGCTCCAGCAATATCTGCCTGCCACCATGGTGATAAAGAACTGAAATTCTGATCTGTAAACCACCCAATTAAATGTTTTTCCTTTATGAGTTGCCATGGACATTGTGTTTCTTCATAGCACTAGAAACCCTAACTAAAATGCCAATGGAGCTATGTTCTTGGGCTGCAGGAAGTTGTGAGAACAAATGGAAACTTGAAATCTAAATCAGAACCTTGCAAGTTCCACCATGAAGATGTTGGAGCTGGAGGATTCTTAGTGGGCCACCTGTGCACTGTAGAATCTTTCCAGAGTTCATGGCATCTACATACCAGAGTTCTCTTCAAATCATACTAGTGCCTCGTTGGAAGCAAAATAACCCATAGCAATATGAGCCTGTAACCACTGAGAGTCTCTGTAGCCCAGAATCTGTGTTTAATTATGCTGGTCTCTCCCATGTGAACTCCAGGTTATAAAAATCCCCTCAAGTATAAAGCATATGTTCTCATTATATCCTAGTGAAAAGCTGTATTTGAAAGTAATATTGCATTTCCCCCACTTATAAAAAAAAGAATAAAACACAAATTGAATCTCAAGCAATACTCACATTTGTCCAGATAGCATCTAATTGTATAAAGTTAAGAGACGAGGGGAGAAGACAGTATTCCCAGATCTAAGAAGAAGAAACCTCCATCCACTGATAAGTTCCCTGGGCAGAGTTTTCACAAGGAAGCATTACAGGCTGCCCTGCATGTGCTCTTGGTGTCACCCTGTTTGCTTAAGAAGGCTCCTTAGTGCAACTTTGTCACTCAACATGTATATTCTTAGTCTTGCATTTCCCCCAGAGATTTCAGCATGCCTCAGAGTATTACATTATTTGATGGATATGATAATCAATCACTATAGTTACTAAATAGTTTACAGAGCAATTATTTAAGTATAAGTTAAGGGAATATGATCTTTCAAAACCTGATAAGATCTTATTTTGCTTTGTCACCTGTGCTCAATCTTAACACAAAGATGAACATAGTTTTATAAATAACAACTAATTTGCAGACACTCAGAAAGCTAATGATATGTTTGGCCAAGTCTTTGCATGCCAGGCTAGGAGTTGTTATCCAAGAGCAAGCTTGATTGAGGTAAAGGTGATGATGGCTCCAGAATTTTGTGTGGATACCTTAAGAAATAGAGGATGGCTAGAAGCTGCCTATAACTCTGAAAATGCTGAACACAGAGATGCTGACATGAACCATCATGAATCAAGAATCACGCAGATATGAGCTCTATGGTGAATGATGAAACACACTGCTGCAGTACGTAAAAGACAGTAATCACATTCTGGCAAGTTACATCCACAATGACCCAATTCTGTCCTTGACTGGTGGTTGCTTCCTACTCTGCTCCTGGGGAATGTGTTCATAGAATGGTACTGAGGAGTTGAGATGCCCTGTGCTATTTGTAATTTCACAGTGAAATTTACATATGACTCTCCCATGCTTTTGTTTCTTCTCATCTGCAAAATTGAAGCACTGCAAAGGTTGAGAGAAATTAGGTGTCCTTTTCTCCCCCACCTGACCTATTGTAAGTGAATTAAGTTTTCCTTACTGGCTTCTTTATTCTAATTACTTTTAACTCATAGGAAGACTGTATGTTAGATTTTCGAGTCTAAGATCTCTGCTAACACTGGGACCTTTAAGAATTTTAGGATCCCTTAATAATAGAACTCCAGGCTATGAGGACATACTCTTACTTTCATATTTTAGAACTTAATGAAAATGACATGAAAGAAACCCACTTTCTTTTTTTGTTGTTGTAATTCTTTTTATTATTTTTTCCCTCTCCCTCCCTCCCTCCCATGCCTCCCAACCCCCTCCTATTCCATTCCCCATCCCAACTCCAGAGGGAAGGTGATGCCTTCCAGGAGGGATCATCTAAATCTGTCAAGTCATTTGGAGTCAGGTCTAGGCCCTCCCTCCTGTCTCTAGGTTAAGGGGAGTATCCCTCCATGGGTAATGTGCTCCCAAAGTCCTTTTGTGCACCAGGGATACAGCCTGATTCCACTGTCAGAGGCCCCATAGACTGCCTAGGCCTTCTAACTGAAACCCACGTTCAGGGGGTTTGAGTTTGTCCAATGCTGGATTCCCAGCTATCAGTCTGGGGGTCCATTAGTTCCTCCTTGTTCAGGTCAGCCATCTCTGTGGGTTTCTGTAGCCTGGTCTTGATCCATTTTCTTATCACTCCTCCCTCTCTGCAACTGGATTCCAGGAGTTTGGCTCAGTGTTTAGCTGTGGGTATCTGCTTCTGTTTCCATCAGCTACTAGATGAAGGCTCTTTGATGGTGGACAAGTTAGTTATCAGTCTCTTTATCAGGGAAGGACATTTAAGGTAGCCTTTCCACTGTTGCTCAGATTGTTAGTTGGGGTCATCCTTGTAGGTTTCTGGACATTTCTCTGGTGTCAGTTTTCTCTTCAAACCTATAATGACTCCTTCTATTATGGTATCTCTCTTTCTTTCTTTTTTTGCTCTCGTCTATTTGTCCCCTGACTCAATCTTCCTGGTTCCTCATGTTCTGCTCTCCTCCCCTTTTCTTTCTCCTAGCTCCCTCTCCACTCATCCCCCACACTCCCAATATACTCAGGAGATCTTGTTCCTTTCCCCTTCTGTGAGGGATCTTGTATGTGTTTGTATCAGCCAAAGCACAGCATGACATTATAGGACATTGTGAGCAACAGTTACAAAGGCCACAGTGCAGGTTAAGCATTGATTCCGAGCAGTCCTCCAGCCAGAGCTATGACTGCTTAAACGTGTTGAAGCCAGTGCTGAAATGCTTCTGATGCCTGACATTATAAACACTGTGTACCCTGTTGCTGGGAAATAACTGTACAAGAGGACAGAAGACATAGACATGGCCAAGTGATGTCTGATTTAACTTGAGGACCATTCCACAAGAAGGGACACTTAAGTGATGCTGCTTGGGTGCTCAGGAACTGGAGACTAGAGAGACTAGAAACCTAGGGTAGAACCAAACATAAATGGTCTTTAAAAAATCAATAAAATGATTCTGAATGGTTTCTCTCTATACTCATAGATCGGTGACTCATTCAGTCATCATCAGAGAGGCTTTCCCTGCAGCAGATGAGAGCAGATGCTGTAGGAAGTAGAAAGTGAAAAAACCCATTTTACAAAGAGAGAAACTAGAGTACATTACAATGTGCCATAGTGGTAACTTATTAGAAATAAACTATACAGTCTTGCATGTGATATTATGGAGATTTAATCCTATAAAGGTATTATTTTAAAAATACTATTCTGAATTTACATTTGTACTGAATCATCTTTTTAAAAAATTCTGTATTTTAAAGTTCATATGTACCATAAATGTTATGCAATGAAAATACCACTGACTACAAACCTGTTTTATATCTGGTTCATATACTCAGGTATAATCTAACATGCAGGGATTATCCCACATTCAGGGATAATGAGACATTGATGTTCAGAGAAATTTGATATAGTTGCCTACCTGTAAGTAGTAGAGTCCTGATTTTTCAAACTGGAAAATTATGCTTTTCTATATAATCTGAATGCAACTATAGCAAATGATTGATAAACAGGATTAGATTTTCAGGCTTAGACCTCGAATTCAGTGCATTGAGCTAAATATTAATGCTTGAAAAAGACTTGTATCACCACCACACATTTCTGCAGGGGGAATCACATAATTACACAGACTATTTAGGTTTTGTCAACTTGACACTAGCTAGAGTTACCTGGGCAGAGAGTATCTCAACTGAGGCTGACCTGTGGGCATCTATATAGGCCATTTTCTTGATTAATGTTTGAACTGTGAAGGCGCAGCTCATTGTGGATGACGCCATGCCTGGCTATGTGGTCCTGAGGTATATAGGAAAGTAAGCTAGCAAGCAGTGTTCTCCCATTGTCTGTGTGCATTAGTTTTTGCCCCCAGATTCTTGCCACGAGTTCCTGACTTGGCATCAGTCTATGATGGACTGTAACCTGTAAGCCAAAATAAACCCTGCCCTCCCCAAGTTGCTTTGGGTCATGGTGTTTCCACAGCAACAGAGAAACAAACTGAAGCAACAAAGATGTCTATTTAAAAGTGCCTCTCTGTGTAACTTATAATGTGTGTCATATTATCTTTCTGTGAATGTAAAGGCGTGTACACATATATGAATGTATTGTTTTAACAGAACCACTATTTCTAGTATCATGTTTTTTTCTGTAGAAAAATGTCCCTGAATAAAATAATTCTTAGACTGCACATGGAAAAACTAGCCAGATTGAGTCGTGGAGGAGAATCAATACATTCTGCTTCTGAGAACTGTCACTATTTTATTTCACCTGCCACTTATTGGAGAAATAAAGGCTAGTGTTAAACTTTACCATCCATCCGTCACGACATGTGGAATGAACCAATTAAAGCTTGGGCACTGTGAAATTGCTACCTTTCTATCTTTATATGGATTTATGTTTGACAAATTGAGGAAACCAAGAAAGCTTATCATAGAATATGACCTGGTTAATAGGATTTCTTGCCACAAGAATATGTTAGAAGTAGAAATGGTCATAAAATTAGATACCTTTTTGTATGATATTGGAAGTTCCAGGAAAGTTCTATTGTTGTTAACTAAAGATTATGATAATGGCATAGTAAAAGGAAGAAAAATGTTACCAAAAACTGATGGGGGTTCAACAAAAAAGGGAAAATGATGGATGTAGTGTCCCATTAGAGCAGCAGAACAGTAACTAAGACAATGCTATTTAAGAACTGGTATTTTATAATAATGTACATATTTGATACAAGTTTTTTAAAGGAAATTATCAGATTCAATCGTATGCAAATAAAAATATATTTTTTAAGAAAAGTGTCCTAACTAAATTTATAAAAAGAACACAGTAGTTAGGTAATACACATGTGCAATAGAGAAAATGATTTGTCTTATTGTTCTGATTTCAAATTTTAACTAAAATAATGGTTGGCAAACAGACATATACTATAACACAGATTTTTCTAGATGAGGAAGATTACTGATATGTAAGAGAGCACAATATATCTAACAGGCAGAGATAAAACTATGGAAACACAAATAATATACACAATACTCTTTGAATAAAATAGCATAAATAATATTTGTTATCTTGTTACAGAAGTGTGCTGAAATACATTCTGTATTATTGTCATAAATATAAACAGCCCATAATTCTCTTGATTTGTCCATTGGATTATTCTAAAATAATTTGGAAAATTGACAATTTTTTCACTACTCAGGCAGTTAATTATTGTGAAAATTTATCATGGGATAGAAATTCTAAAGAAGAGAAAATACTATGCACGAATGTTTATTGTTCTGTTTTGTACACTGAGGAAAACATGATTCCTGATGAGAGTAGTATATTAACATTACAGAATTTCCTTCTGAGGTTAAAGTATTTGCAGGAAATGTGGAAGATGGCCTCTTGAATCCTCTTCCACTTTAAAAATGGCAGCATTTTTTTCCTGCCTTCCTGTTGAACTATTTGAAGAGACTACCAATGATGAAGTACAACAATAAAAAAGCCAGAAATTCTCCAAGATAGCCTGCCATTTCTCTCATACACTTGCTCTCCTGTTTAAACCCAACTTAAAGGCACATGCCCTCCCCTCCCTCCCCTTCTTACCTTTGTTTCCATCAAGTCTTCCTTCTCTGCTTGTTCTCCCTCCCCACTCCTGTCCTTTGCCCTATTCTGCTCTGCTCTCCCCCCTCCTTCCCTCCCTCCCTTCCTTTCCCAGCCCTTCCTTCTTCCACTCCTCTGACTAAAACTAGGAAAACACAACAGAGCAATATTATGAGCCTGTAGGTATACTATTACCATAACGTTATAGTTAAGACAGACAATGTGATCATGATAAAACAATAGACAAATTGGCTAAATAATGAAATACAATGCCCCAAAATACAGACCTTTAAATACAGTCAGTGTGTCTTTAACAACAAAGCAACAGAAATCCTGGCACAACTTTTTCAGCTGAGGATTGAATCTAGACCCAGAACACACAGCCATGTATGTTAATCAACCACAATGGTAACTCAAAGTGGATCATAGACCTCAGTGTAAACTAAGAGCTACTTAACTCCTCAAATGAGATCAACAAATTCTTAGAGACTTCACATTTAACTTTAACTTCAAGGTTTAATCATCTTCTTTTCATATAAACTCAATGCATACTAATTTTACTAAACTTTATCCACAGCAAGCTGCCAGCTGCAGATTCTATTGGGGATCTCTACATTCTACAAACCTGCCACTGATGTAACTTCAACTTCATCAGGATAATGAAATGACGTGTGAGTTCATGTACTTTATCTTAACGTGATTTTAATTTTTCACTGTGTTTCCATGCATGCTTCTCCCCCAATGACCTCCTGCTTCTGGACTTTCACTTATTATGCCTAACACCATTTCTAAGAGTCCCTGGGACAGGCGCCCACATGTCAGTCTGCTGTCTTGACCCAAA
The DNA here is from genome assembly GCF_943737965.1 of Phodopus roborovskii. Lineage (NCBI taxonomy): Eukaryota > Metazoa > Chordata > Mammalia > Rodentia > Cricetidae > Phodopus > Phodopus roborovskii. The sequence continues at coordinate 20,963,910 of NW_026126434.1, read as the reverse complement.
TCAGTAACAGACATTTAAAGGAAACATCACAGGCCACAACAGTCATAGAAGGGCCATGCTTGAATGAGATCATCCTGTTTTGTATACAGAGAGGGAATCTAATGTCATTAGTTTATTTCCTAATGTTCTAGACAATATCTCCTTGTAAGTTAACTGCATCACCATGAAAGTCTGTCACGCGAGGGTGAGAAGTTAATGTTTACTTGAGGCCCACACTCAGACATATGACATAGATAGAACTTAGTAGAGAATTACAAAATATATTTTTAAATTTCTTTTCATTTATTCTTTGTGTGTCTGTCACATCATGCATCTAGGTCCCATTCATTTCCTGTCCCTGTGTATGTGCCCTCTGCCCTTGCAGACCCCCCTCAATAATATTTAAGAGAAAAAAGAAAAGGAAAAAAGGGGGGTGGAGAATCTCAACGTGGAATCTATAGTGTTATGTAGTGAGTCATGTGGTAAACCCCTCTGTCTATATAACTTTACTTGCAAGTGTTCATTGAAAGTGATTCGAGGCCTCTGATTTCTGCTACACTATTGATGCTGGGCCCTCACTCCTCTTTGCCATCCTGCTGTTTCCCTGTATTGTGGAGATCCTGCAGCTTTGGATGTGCAGGACTGGCCCCTTCTCTTGCTCCAGCAGATCACAGATGGGATGGATATTGGGGTGGGCCAACACATAACCCTGGGTCTGGGCCAGGGTAGGTGCAGGGTTGGTCAGCCCACCAGCTCTCCCCTGTCCTCACCACCAGGGTGCACTTTCTGCATTGCCTTGGTGAATTCACCCTTTGCAGTGATGAGCAGGGACTGGAGCCAGTTCTACTGCTTTCATGTCATATGGTTGATCTCCTAACCTCCACTTTCAGGGCCAGCTCTACTGTGTTTCCCAGGTGGGGTGTAGAGTCACTCTCCTGATTGCTGTAACAGATGGGGGGTCATGGCTAGTGCTCCCATTCCTCTATCTCAGGGCCAGCTCTCCCACTTAACCTCAGGCGTTCATGAGCCCCCCTTTTTTTTTTTAAATAATGTTTTAGTGTATAAGGCCATATCAATAGAAAATAGATATGTTAATTTTTCAAAACACACAAAACTCTTCAATTAGAATACTCCTATATAAATATAGTCAAGGGAAGTAGAAGAATGTTGAAAGAATGACAAAAATATGGCATACAACATACAGCATTTATGTGAAAGCAATAATAAACACGGGCACATTTAAGATGACAACATGAAGTCTTCAAGTAGCTCACTTGTTTAATAGCTATATTAAATTAGCAAGTAGCAATTTAATAAGTATATAGTTGGAAAATATTTAGTTGTTCGAAGAATAGCAGTGTAATATAACTTGAATTTTGAAATCAAGGTAAAAACTGTAAAGAAATCGAACTAAACTAAAGTTACTAGTGGCATAGCAGAGCGACTGTATTTGATGACTCACTTCTGAAATTAAAACCAAAAAGCCGACTGTAGCAACCCTGAGGGAAGAGTGAACATCTCAGAGCGGGGCTCGTGTGACCTCTCTCTTTTCTCCTTTGAAAATATAAATCATCTTGGTGGCTCTGTGTTGTTAACTCTAGAGTGTCCAAGAACCCATGAAACAACTCAGAAGCCCAAAGAAGTTGTCTTCTACGTAGCCTTATTGCAGTCTGCATTGGTTCAACAAGTGCTTTTTTTATTTATCTTTTGATTAATACCTCACAGTAGACACCCCCATTTCTTCTTTAACTTTCTTTTACTATTTAAAGTCTTAATATTCTACCTCTTGAAAATCTCAGGGATTCTGTGGTAGTCTGTAATACATTAAAAATAGAAAGTTAAACAGTTATTACACAAAAACAAAACATCGAATATATCTGTGGGCAAACATAATTTGAGACATATATACATTAGGTTGTATTTAAGCCAAGCTAGACATGCCTGTCTGTTTAAATGTTTATAATTTCTGTTAGTATTTAGAAGTGAACCTTCCCTTGTAGAGACTGCTCATTGATGGGAAGTGATCTCTTTGATTTCATAGACCATGAGCTACCACTTACAGCATCAGAACATGCCTACATTTGCCTTATTAAAATTTTGTCATGCATTTTGGAGTAAAAAAGGCTATTAATGGTTTCAGAGAATAATCATATCTGGTTAGGATTTTGTTACCTTAGTGTAGTCATTTTTCATAGGTGGACATTGGTATTTCTTGCATAGACTTAGACAGTCTTATGAAAGAATTTTACATTCTTCAATATTACTTCCTCTTGACTTTGAATTTGGGGCATCTAGTTTGAAATACTTGCATTGTGGATGTCTGTGTGAAGACCTGTGTACTTCCCAGGATATCTGTAATTACCAACTAACATCTTAACATTGTGTGTCAGAAAACTTTGGTGCAAACAGGAATTGCTCTAAATTCAACTATTGAATAAAAACATTATTTTTATTAAAATTCAACATAATTTATTTCCCTGTCTAAGTTCAATCATATCACTAATTTATTTCTGCTTTATTATAATATTTGTTTTGCACATTCCTGTGTTATCTTTCTGCTTCTCTTTTTTCACACTTTCATTTCATTACTGAATGCTTTAAATTCTATTTTCCAATTGCTTTTGTTTACCCATTCAAATATTAATACATTTCACAAAGTTGTATGTTTATGAATTTACATAAGTACTGCTTGGCTGTATTAGATGATAAAATTTTGCTTTCCCTATATTGATTGTTGTTTTATCTTTTTACCCTCTCTCCCTTATAAAGTCTGTCAGTCATCTCCAAGCCCTTGCTGGTGTGTCTACTTGGCTCTTCTGCTAGTTCTTACAGTCCAGTCTGTCTCCAGGGCTATGATTGGTCTGATAGTGATAACCTTCTTAGTGTTAGGAGCCATTGTGAAGACACAGCTATTTCCAGAGTTTATGGGTACCAGTGATCCTCAGGGATTTCTTTGAGATCTGGAACCCTTGTGTTCCAATCTACTTCATGCTTCATATCACCTCTCCCTTGTCCTCTTCTCAAGATTCTTATCTTCCTAGGTTTTCTAATTGATAAATATGGAGCATTGTTGGAGCTGGAAAGTGATACCATGTAAATCTCTCTCTCTCTCCTTTCTCTCTCTCTCTCTCTCTCTCTCTCTCTCTCTCTCTCTCTCTCTCTCTCTCTCTCTCTCTCCCCCTGTGTGTGTATGAGAGAAAGACAGAGACATACATACAGAGGGACAGAGGGACAGAGGGACAGAGAGCCACAAGAACAAAACTCCCAACTGTCCCCAAGGTTTCACCCTGGCTTGGTATTCCCCCAGCCTTTGTTGATGTGGCCTTCTGCCCTTTCACTGGCTAGCTCATCTGGACTGGGACCTATGCTTCCTGGCCCTTCCTGGCTTTTAATTTCATCTCTGAAATGAAATCCATAGCTTCTCTTTCCTGTGGCCTGATCTCTATAACAGCTTCTTCTTTGTAGCTGGTTCTAGGGATGTCAGCTCATCAATACGGGCTCTACTGACATTTCTATTAGCCCCCCAAAACTGCTTGAACTCTACTGCAGCCTCTTTAGATGGTATTCATTCTATTAACTTCATCTATACCTATGTAGATATAATTCTATGTGCTGTGTAATGTTGAGAATTAACGCTGAAATGAAATAAGCTTCATTTGCGTTGACTAGATTACCAAGAAAGGTGGTATTATCTGACAAATTGCTGCTGTTAAAACCTTATAAATTTATTTATTTATCTATTTTTACATCCCAACCAAAGCCCCCCACCATTTACTCTTCATCCCCTATTTCTTTACAGATACAGGCAGGTCTCCCATGGATAGCAGCCAGCGATGGCATATCACTTTGCTGGAGACTAGGTGCCTCCTCTCCTATTAAGGCTGGATGAGGAAATTTGGTAGGAGGAATGAGTCTCCAAAGCATCCAACAGAGTCAGAGACAGCCACTGCTCTCACAGTTAGAGGTCTCACATGAAGACCAATTTACACAACCGTAACATGGTTACACATCTGTAACATATATGCAGAAGGCCTAGGTCAATCTCATGTAGGCTCCCTGGTTGGCAGTTCAGTTGTTGTGAGTCCCTGTGAGCCCAGGTTAGTTGGTTCTTTGGGTTTTCTTGTGGTGTCCTTAACACCTCTGGGACCTACAATCCTTCCTCCCCCTATTCCACAGAATCCCACAAGCTCAGCCTACTGTTTGGCTATGAGTCTTTGCCTCTGTTTCCCTCAGTTGCTGGATGAAGCCTCTCTCATGATGGTTGGACTAGGCACTAATCTACGAGAATAGCAGAATATCACTAGGAACCATTTCATTGACTGTGTTTTCTTTCTATTCATGTTTAGCTCTATTGGTTCAGTCATAGGTCTCTGGTCCTAGCCCTCAGAGGGGAGCTCACTCTCAGGGTATGAGTTTCTAGCTATGCCAGTCACTACTAGCACATCTTGTAATAAATTCTTACACTATGGAAAGACATACAAGTTTGTTGATGTTTCTGGCATAGTATGCTCTCTGTGTACTAAAGTCAACTTGATTGCCCATCTGCTGAGATAGTTTTATCTCATAATTCACAACTATTTAGATCTCACATGTCTGTTTGTAGTTATTACTTTAAAACTTGAACAGAACATTTTTTTGTTATACCAGATACATAAAGTAATAAAACTTATAGAGATGAAAGAAATGAATTTTTCCATGGAATTTCACTGTTTCTTAAAAAAATTCTAGAATTTTCTTCATATGCCTTTATAAGAAAACTGTTTATAATTGACAACAACAACAACACCCCAAAACAGACTCGATATGTTAATCGTAGAGTTGCTGTTTAAAATGTTTCTTTCACCATCTTTCCATAGTTATCTTCTTTATAATTTTTCTCAAGAGAGATTTTTATTTTCATTTATGTTCTTAGGAAAATGTTGGAATGAAACTAAATATACTGACCAGGGAATCCCAAACTAATTAACTGTCCTACTTAAGGAAATCCAGCTTAACTTTTGCATCTGGAAGAACAATAGAAATGGTATTTTGATAAAACAAAACCTAAATAGATGGATTACAGGCCATGCACAGCTATCTTAATTCTTTTTTTTTTTTTTTTTTTTTTTTTTTTTTTGTGATCTCTTGTGGGAATAGGGCACAGTTGGGTGATATTTAATTAGGCTGAAAAGCAATGCTACTCCGTGGGTTACATATGCAGTAGCTAAAGCCAACATTACTGGAAGTACTATGTAAACTTGTTTTAGTGCTAGATTTGGCTCATGTAAAAATAAATTTAATATCCACTACATGTGAAAAGCCCCTGTCCTATCAACACTTCCCTACTGATGGAGGTCAAACATAGTTTCTGGACCTGTTGGAACATGTCAGAAGAAAAGGCTCATACGAAGTTGAATTTTCAATTTTAATTATCAAAGTTTGCTATCCACAGTCACTATTCATCTGTGGTGATAGACTCAAATACTAGTTCCTCCTATTAGGGCATTACAAAGTCATGAACTTTTATAGTTATACTTGCATCTTTATGCTACCTGCAACAGTTAAGTGTAGGGTTGATATCAATCTTTTAGTATGTCTTTATATGTATCATATGAAATAATCTGCTATATTTAAGTTACATCGTACCTGCTATTGCTGTTTTCATATAAACAACGTGAAAGGGCTTTTTTTTTTTTAAATAAAAATCACCTCTAAGTCAGATACAAAGGAGGTCACCTAACTAACTTGTGATCCCCACTTTTTATCCTGTTCATTCTTAGAAACACAGTAAATCTAAGTGTGGCTTCTCTCTATAACTTTGACCTTGCTATACTTGGTGAGAGACATTCTGTCATAGGAACTGGTAAAAACTTATATAAATCAAGTTTGTCTACCTTGTACATAGTTCAAAGTACTGGGGAAAATCACAAGCATGTTCTTTTTCTGTTATCTTTTTAAACCAGTGAAGTGAAATGCTCAATTTACTAAGTCACAGATAACTAGGACCCTATGTGTTTGGAGTGTCCCAGACTGCCATGTTCTTAAAACTGTGTCATCTCTTTATCACACCAAATATGCTCATATTTTCAATGCCTTTCCATTTTACCAAAGCATCTTACTTTATTATTAATGTTATAGTGCTTGTATTTACAAATGCAGTTACTTGATAAATTGGGAGTACTGTTGGAGCTGGTAAATTCTATCATGTAAATCTCTCTCTCTGTGTGTGTGGGTATGTGTGTGTGTGAGAGAGAGAGAGAGTGAGAGAGAGAGAGGGGGGGGGAGAGAGAGGGGGAGAGAGAGGGAGAGAGAGGAACTTATATGAATCTAAAAAGTCTCACTAATTTTATAATATTTAGAATTTCATGTAATATAAATGCATTAAATACTTTTAGTTGATGGCACCATATCAGTGATGTGTAAGACTTCTTTATCTATAAGAGGCAAGAGTTTTCTGTGTACTATCAGTCATTGATTCATTTCTCTTTTGCAGTTAGAGCAGTTTTTAATCTATTGGGCAATACGCCTCTTCCATGTACTTAGAAGCAGTCATTCAATACCCTCGAGTTTTGATTTTATGCTTTTGTTTCAATCACCAGCAATTGATTCTAAACCATGAAGAATCATTTCATGCTTGATCACAAAGGAAATTTATGACTACAGGATGCCAGAAATCCAGTTGAAGACATACAGTGCCACTTTTTATTGTTATAAAACCCAAGCTTGTGACATTTCAATGCTGGATAACTGTTTTGTGATCGTCCTAAGATGGTGGTGAAGTTGCGTGGCATGTACCCTTACTTTAGTAAAGGTGACTACCAGCCACATTGTTCCTTCCATCCTGATGAAGTCATCAGTCAAGATGGAGGCTAGTCACATGATCGCTGTTTAAAAACATCTATTTTCCTAAACAACAACTGAATTAAAGTTACATAGATAGTAAGTAGATTTCACTTTTAAATAAGAGTTGGATCACATATATAGTATGTTGCATCAAATTAAGATTATCCGCGTATAGATTTTTAACTATAAGCCTTTTGTGGTTTTCCCTTGTCTTGGGTCACAGAAAATCTCAAAGTTCATCCCCGGTCTCTTAGTCAATGTGGAAAATGCTGGAGTGCCACCCCTTCCATCAATTTCAGCAAGAACCTGGTTATTTCCTTTTTATGATTGTCTTTCAGTGAAGTGAGGTTATTTTTCCCACACTACCCCAGTACTGTGATCTAATAAACCATATTAAAGTATCTGCATTCATCTTTCCTACCACCATCAATGTCAGTCTCAAGGGCAACAAAACAGTACCGAGGTCACACTGTGTCCTCAGTCTCCAGGGGCACGAGATAAGAGCTGAACAAACTGTTCAGTTTCAGCATGGTTTTCAATGAAATGATCTGTACTAATTATTTATACATCAGTAAATATCACACATTAAATCTACTTAGAGTAGAAAGAATGGAACTCAGGCCTCCTATTCCAAAGGCATGGACCCAATAATTGCTATCCCTTCATTAATGGAGACATTAATGAGTTACGGAGAGCTAAATGTGGGCCTAGAGCTGGGTATGGAGCTCTTACTTGTTCTTTAAAGGAGTTCAAGTTGAAGGAAAAGAAATCCAAGAAGGAAAAGGATCGAGCAGTATGGCAGGGATCTGGGAAGGAAGGAGACATAAGCATCAAGACAGATGCCTTGCAATACTTAATGCCATGTTAAGGGCACCTATAGAAGAAGAAATTTTGCTGTTAAATTTATATATTCTCTTACATGCACATGACATACTTTCTTCTTAGAATAAGCTGAAAAAGAATGAAAGTTCTGAGTATGGTTAACAAATAAGACAGTAGCAGAAAAGGAGGAGAACTGAACAAGAGCCACTGGAAAACAGCAGCATGAGGAATATTCCATACAACCCTATGTACACCCTGGAGTACTCATCAAAGTCCTCTGGATGCTGCTGGCCTCCTGCAAAGACTGAGAAAGGAGAGTTAATTAATGGAATAATCTAGAGATGTTCTTTCCTGATATCTCATCACAAAATCATTTAAAGAACAATCTTAAGGAAATCTACCAAAGACCCAAAGAAATAAGGTCAAGAAAGAGGAACATTTGGAAAACATACAGAAGTTTAGATCATTTTCTCACACTACTGTTGTTTATTAGTATTCACAAGTCATGTTTTATAAAACAATGCACCGTACAGAAAAAGAGCAAAATGGACTCATTGAAACCTATTTTCTCAAGTCCCATTATATGTGTCTGTTCACTTCTATTTGTCACTGTCATTATCTTTCTATTTAGCTGTTTATCTAAAGGTAAATACATATTTAAAATATATTTATATATATACTTATATTTATATATGTCCCTGTAGATATCCCCCTAGACTGTTTGGCGGTTAATAGGCAGATAGCATATATCTTTACTTTTTCTCAATCCAATTTCAGTGTGAAATTCTTGTGAATAAGGAATTATGTTATGTCATTACAGTGCAATGATTTATCAAAGCTGATCTTTGATTTATTGCTGTACATTTTTAAAAAGAGAACCTCATTGTTTTTTGTTTTCCATTACAAGTTTTTGTTCTTTGAGAATCCATACACATTTATGGTAAAATATGCTCATGTCTACTGCCTATACTACTCCTACAACTCTCTCTCAGTAAATTCAATTAGCGCTATCCATATGTGTATGGATGTGAGGCCATCCACTAGAGCATAGGAAAAACCTACCAATGGCTATACCCTCGGTGAAGAATGGCTGCCTCTCCCCCAGGAGCTATTAACTGCCAATAGCTCCTCAGTAAGGGGCTGGACAGCACCTCTCCCAACCATGCCAGCATTTAAAGTGGCTCTCTTGTGTGGGTCTTGTCCTGTTGTCATGGCTTATGTGAGCTTCTGAGGGCAACAACAGTGCTGTACTCTTATCTTGACGGTAACAGCATTACTCTGTGAGGGGTCAGGCACTACAGATCCCGGGCTTTGTAGACAATGTGGTCCTTGTAGCAATACTCCATTCTGCTGTTTCAGTGTGAAGGCACCTGGAGAAGGATGCAAATGGTGGAAATGTGTCTGTGCTCAGTGCACTTCCACCCTGAAAGGCAAGCAGTAGGCACAGCCCATGCTGTGTTTGGTGTTAGCTAACATAAAGATGCCATAGTTTTTACGTCATTTATAGCAAATACAAAGCCATGTATGGCATCCAATTTTTAATTCTGTTTAGTCACACTCAATCTTAAACTTTTTTTTTATTTTCCATTCCCTCTTTAAGGGCCTCTATCATCTTCATAAAGATATTTTAAAAGTCGTTTTCTTCTGCTGCATCTGTGTTGGGATGTTCAGGTCTTGCTTTTATAGAACCCCTAGTCTCTGGTGGTGTCATTTTACTCTATGTTGTTGAATGTATTCTTATACTGTCGCCTATCCATCTCTTTCTACAGTGGGTGCAGGTGGGGCCTCTCCCGGTGGGGACGAGGCCAAGGCTCCTATTGTGGCTGATGCAGTGCTGGATGGTTTGGGGCTGTTCCCTGGTCTCAAACTCTTATTTTTAATTATTTTTGGACACAGGCCCTCTCTACACCATCCCTTCTGTCCTGGAACTCACTATGTAGACCAGGGTGGCACTGAACACAGAGATCTGTTGGCCTCTGTTTCTTGAGTACTGGGATGAAAGGTATGTATCACTATGCCTGACTTATTTTTAATAGTTTTGAAATCTACTGGTGGCTTATTTTGTAGATTGTTTATCTGACTGAATTTATTACACAGCTCCTTCTGATTAAAGTTTTATATCATAGAAACCATAGTGAGCATTCCCAGTGTATATCAGGGTTGGAAGCCTTTCATTCTAAGGCTCTAGCTCATATTTCTTAATTTGTATGTGTTTTGTTGGATGTTAATGCCGAGTCCCCTCATATTCTCACCCATTGGTTTTCTAGAATTCAGTATTGAGTCTTGCTTGATTTGTCATGATGTCATGATTATTTTCTTTTTTTCTGTCAAATGCTGATTTTTCTGATTTCTTTCTACATTTATTGGACTTTCTGATTTAGCAAAGACTACCTCCTTAGTGTATTATGTGTCTGGACACTTGAATATTTTAAGCTTTCATTTGTCTTCCCTTTAACAATAAAAGAACAACATATGCAATTTATTACGTTTTGCTTTCTCCATGTTACAGTGTAACATGAAAGTCATTCCTCTCCATTCATAGAGATCTGCTTCACTCTTCTAGTTGCCAAGAACTTTAATTTTAGTGTTCAACAGAAGGGTTAATCTAGGGTCAGCAAGATGGCTCAGTGGTAAAGGCATTCACCTCCAGGCCTGGCAAGCTGGATCATCAGAATGTACACAGCAGAAGGAGAGAAGTGACTCCCATAGATTGTCATCTGATTTTATACCTGTGTCATTGCACGCAGGGACTCACTTTACTCATAGAATAAATAAATAAATCTAGAATGGAACCTGTCATTCTCCATTTCATAAAGATGCTAATAATAAAGAAAGGGAAAGATGCAGTTTAAAATCCACAGGATTTCATTGTATGTGTAGCACAAATATCCTTACGTTTGAGGAAAAAGTCCCTGCATTGAAATGGCTGAATTGCCTCACAGCAATTTCTCTTTTCCTTTTTACATAATGCAATATTTATTTAAAAAAACATGTTTCCATGTGTTACAGTGCTTTAAAAGGATTTATTTTGAGGTGTATATAAAGGGATGATGTTCAAGGATGAAGTGTTTAATCCCTGAAACATATAAAGTAAATCACAAGTAGTGGTAATGGCTCTAACAAGCTAGCAATCTAATTGAAAACGTCTTCAGGTCTCCCCTCTTTGTCCAGGGTACTGATGAGTTTCATGGCACACCAGAGGCTTTGTGAGGCTTGGAAACGGGGTTGAAGTGCTTCCCTCCATAGTGTACATCTTGTCGGTGAAAGTAGCACTTGAACATAATGCAGATTTTAAGCAGCTTGGCAGTCTGCCTGTGGCTAGCTCGGAGGGAACTGTCTGGAAGGAGTTGAGAAAAATGCCTGTGTGAACCTGCTAACTAGCTCCCTTCTCCAACCGTGAAGAAATAGCACAGTGATGCCTTGTTTTTCCTCACTCCATCCTCTCATCTCTCCCATAAATGTATTCACAGCTTTTATATGTGTTGAAATTAATGGCTTCTGAAAACACTCATTATGGGGAGTGTGTTGTTCTGTAATTGGTTTTCTTTTTATCACTTTAGTTTACCCAACCATAATTCTTTCCTTTTATGAAAATAAACTAGGCAATTAGGTCCAGGACAAGATGGTTTACATTACCACTAGTGTGCTTCCTGCCCAGATTTGCACCGACTGCCTTATGACTTGTTTCCACCATTGTCAGATGGGGTCTTCTCATTATCCTCAGGATCTGTAATGAGTATTTCTCTCTCCAAAGTCCAAAGCAGAAGTTTCAGGTTATTCAGAACATGATAGCAGGAAAGTATTTCTGTATATTTTATGTGTTTCAAATTACTACAATAGGAAAATGGTAAATTTTATACCACACTATCCTGTGGCTTCTAAATAGTGCTGCAAATGTCACTACAGGATGGAGGTGGTGTACAACTACTTCCTAAATTCCTTCAAAGATGCTAGCATCATAGGTGAGTAATACTGAAGACATACACAGATAGACCCTAAATAAAAGGTTTCCAGCCATGCCACCCTCTTCACAATACACCAGAAGACATTAATGGAAGAGCGGAATGGTTGTCTAATATAGCTGTGAAGATAGCTTCAGGTCATAAAATTTAACATTTGACTGCCTGCACTTACCTGATTTCTAAAGTTTCCCAGCTTCCACTTTAATATTTTACAAAATGTGGATGATGATGATGGTGTCTATTTGACCACATGCATTTAATGATTATAAATAGACAATACATCTAAAACTCCTTTAGGTAATTCTAGATGGGAGACAAAGACACATATACAGAATATAACTTACTATTTTTACTCTTTAAATAAGGCCAGCAAATAAGTGTTTTTTAATGTGGCTTTTGAACTTCTGTATGTGCAATTTTCTGAGACAAGGTCTTACTCTGAAGTCCAGGCTGACCATAAAGTCACAGTGATATAGGTGAATTGTTGGCTCAGCTTAAACCTCATCAGTATCATGGATCATTTTACTATATGTGCAGAAGCTTAAATGAACCTACAGGGCCTAGAAATTTCTATTATCAAGTCAAAGGGATTTATGAAAATTCAGGCCAAAGGGACTGATGTTATCTAGAAGAAAGATAGAAAGCTGCAAAACCTGTGGAGATATATAGGCATTCAAATTAAGGAAGGATAGCAACAATCCTCAAGGAAAATAATAAATTATTATTATCTATAGTCAGCATGGATTTTAGGGAGATTCTTTTGTTCCATTGTTAATTAAAACCAGAGAAGTTGCCCAACAGGGTCAGTAAATCTTTATCCCCTACTTATTAAAAATATCCTGCAATGTGGCTAATGCATTTGCTGTTCAAACACCAAGAGTTATTCCAGAAGATGTCATATATCAGAGTTTTATTGTGTAACATCCTGGATTTTATATTTCAGAAAAATGAATTTTTTCCTCTTTTATTTCAATTTGAAACAAAGTTGTTTTACATGTCAATTCCAGTTCCCTCACCCTCTCTTCCTTCTCTATCATCCCCACCAAACCACAGCCCATCCCCTTTCTGCTTGCCAGGGAGGGTGAGGCCTTCCATGGGAAGCCTTCAATATCTGTCATATCATTTGGGGCAGGGCCTAGGCCCTCACCCATGTATCTAGGCTGAGAAAGTATCCTTCTATGTGGAATGGGCTCCCAAAGTCCACTTGTATGCTAGGGATAAATACTGATCCATTACTAGAGGCCCCATAGTCTTCCCAGTCCTCGTAACTAAAACCCACATTCAGGGGATCTGGGTCGGTCCTATGCTGGTTTTCCAGCTATCAGACTGGGAGCTCTCCCTTGTTCTGGTCAGGTGATTCTGTGGGTTTCTTCAGCCTGGTTTTGACCCCTTTGCTCATCACTCCTCCCTCTCTGTAACTGGATTCCAGGAGCTCGGCTAGTGTTTAACTGTGGGTGTTTGCTTCTGCTTCTATCAGCTACTGGATGAAGGCTCTAGGGTGGTATATAATGGTAGTTGTCAATTTCATTATTGGGGAATGGCATTTAAGGTAACCTTACCACTATTGATTAGATTGTTAGTTGGGTTCATCCTTGTAGATCTCTGGGTATTTCCCTAGTGCCAAATTTCTTCTTAAATCTATAATGGCTCCCTCTATTATAGTGTCTCTTTTCTTGTTCTCCTCTCTCTACTTTCTCCCTGTCTCAATCTTCCTATTCCATCATGTCCACCTCTCCCCTCCCCTCCTCTTCTCTCCTTCTCTTTCTCCTAACTCCCTCTCCCTTCCCTCATGCTCCCAATTTACTCAGGAGATATTGTTCCTTCCCCTTCTCTGGGTGTCCATGTATGTCTCTCTTAGGGTCCTCAATAGTTTCCTAGCTTTTCTGGCAGTGTGAATTGTAGGCTGGTAATCCTTTGTTCTATGTCTAAAATCCATATATGAGTGAGTACATATCGTGTGTGTCTTTTTGTGATTGGGTTACCTCACTCAGGATAGTTTCTTGTAGTTCCATCCATTTGCCTGCAGATTTCAGGATTCCATTGTGTTTTTCCACTGAGTAGTACTCCATTGTGTAAATGTACCACATTTTCTCCATCCATTCTTCAATTGAGGGACATCTAGGTTACTTCCAGGTTCTGGCTATTACAAATAATCCTACTATGAACATAGTTGAACAGATGCCCTTGTTGTATGAATATGCTTCTTTTGGGTATATGCTTAAGAGTAGAATTATTGAATCTTGAGGTAGACTAATTCCCATTTTCCTGAGGAACCATCATACTGATTTTCAAAGTGGCTGTACAAGTTTGCATTCCCAAGCAGTGGAGAAGTGTGCCCCTTTCTCCACATCCTTTCCTGCATAAACTGTCTTTGGTGTTTTTGATTTTAGCCATTCTGACAGGAGTAAGATGGTATCTCAAAGTTGTTTTGATTTGCATTTCCCTAATGGCTAAGGATGTTGAGTACTTTCTTGAGTGTCTTTCAGCCATTTTAGATTCCTCCATTGAGAATTCTATATGTAGTTCTGTACTTCACTTTTTAATTGGATTAGTTGGTGTTTTGGTGACTAGCTTCTTGAGTTGTATATTTTGGAAATCAGCCCTCTGTCAGATGTAGGTTTGGTGAAGATCTTTTTCCCATTCTGTGGGCTGCCGTTTTGTCTTGTTGACTGTGTCCTTTGCCTTATAGAAACTTTTCAATTTCAGGAGGTCCCATTTATTAATTGTTGATCTCAGTGTGTGTGCTACATTTGTTTTGTTCAGGAAGCGGTCTTCTGTACCACTTAGTTTCAGGGTACCTCCCACTTCTCTTCTAAGAGGTTCAGTGTGGCTGGATTTATGTTGAGGTCATTGATCCATTTGGACTTAAGTTTTGTGCATGATGATAAATAAGGATCTATATGCTGTGTTCTATATAACAGCATCCAGTTATGCCAGCCCCATTTGTTGAAGATGCTTTCTATTTTCTATTGTATAATTTTAGCTTCTTTGTCAAAAATTAGGTGTTTCTAAGTGTGTGGGTTAATATCTGGGTTTTCTATTGGATTCCATTGGTCTACCTGTCTGTTTTTGTGTCAGTACCAAGCTGTTTACAGGACTATGGCAGTATAATAGAGCTTGAAGTCAGGGATGGTGATTCCTCCAGATATTCCTTTATTTTATAGGGTTGTTTTTGGCTATCCTGTGTCTTTTGTTTTTCATATACAGTTGAGTATTTTTCTTTCAAGGTTAGTGAAGAATTATGCTGGGATTTTCATGGGGATTGCATTGAACCTGTAAATTGCTTTTGGCAAGAATGCCACTTTTACTATGTTGACCCTACCTATCCAAGAGCATGGGAGATCTTTCCATTTTTTGGTATTCTCTTTAATTTCTTTCTTTAAAGTCACAAAAAGTTCTATTATATAGGTCTTTCTCTTGTTTGGTTAGTGTTACTCCAAGATACATCATGTTGTTTGTGGCTATTGTAAATGGTGATGTTTCTCTGATTTTTTCTCACCCCCTTTATTATCTGTATATATTAGGGCTACTTTTTTTTTTTTTGAGTTAATCTTGTATCCTGCCACTTTGCTGAAGGTATTTATCAGCTGTAGGAGTTCCCTGGTAGAGTTTTTCAGGTCACTATTGCTTTAGCTAGAACTTCAAGTACAATATTGAATAGATAGGGAGAGAGAGGGCAGCCTTGTCTTGTTCCTGATTTTAGAGAAATTACATTGAGTTCTCTCCATTTAGTTTGATGTAGGCTGTATTTTATTGAGTATTTTTGCATCAATGTTCATGAGAGATATTGACCTGTAGTTCTCTTTCTTAGTTGTGTCTTTGTGTGTGTTGGGTATCAAGGTAATTGTAACCTTATAAAAAAAGTTTGGTAATGAACCTCCTGCTTCTATTGTGTGGAACAATTTGAGGAGTATTGGTATCAGCTCTTCTTTGAATTTCTGGTAGAATTCTGCACTGAAGCCACTTGGCCTTGGGCTTTTTTTTTTTTTTTTTTTTTTTTTGGTTGGAAGGCTTCTAATGATTGCTTCTATTTCATTAGGGGTTGTAGGTCTATTTAAATTGCTTATCTGTTCTTGATTTAATTTTGGTAAGTAGTACCTATCCAGAAATTTGTTCATTTCCTTTGAATTTTCAAATTTTGTGGAGTACAGGTTTTCAAAGTATGACCTGAAGATTCTCTGGATTTCCTCAGTGTCCACTGTTATGTCCCCCTTTTCATTTCTGATTTTGCTAACTTGCATCTTCTCTCCCTGCTTTTTTATTAGTGTGGATAAAGGTTTGTCTATCTTGCTGATTTTCTTGAAGAGCCAACTCTTTGTTACATTGATTCTTTGTATTGTTTTCCTAGTTTCTACTTTATTGATTTCAGCCCTTAAATTGATTATTTCATTGCATCTACTCTTCTGGGGTGAGTTTGCTTCTTTTTGTTCTAGAGCTTTCAGTTGTGCTGTTAATTCTCTAATGTGGCTATCCTCCGTTTTCTTCACATGGACACGTAGTACAATGAACTTTCCTTGTAGCACTGCTTTCAAAGTGTCCCATAAGTTTGGGTATGTTATGTCTTCATTTTCATTGAATTCTAGGAAATCTTTAATCCAGGAATGGTGCAATTGTGCATTTTTAAGTTCCCATGAGTTTGTAGGGTTTCTGCAATTTGTGTTGTTGTTGAATCCCAACTTTAAAGCATGGTGGTCTGATAAGACAGGGGGCTATTCCAGTTTTTTTTTTCTTTATCTGTTGAGGTTTGCTATGTTTCTGAGAATGTGATTGGTTTTAGAGAAGTTTCCTTGTGGTGCTAAGAAGAAGGTATATTCTTTTGTGTTTGGATGGAATGTTCTATAGATGCCTGTTAAACTCAGTTAGTACATAACTTCTATTAGTTCCTTTGTTTCTTTGTTAAGTTTCTGTCTGATGGTCCTGTCAAGTGGTGAGAGTGGTATGTTGAAGTTTCCCACTGTGTGTGAGGTTTTATGTGAGATTTGAGTTTTAGTAATATGTCTTTTATGAATGTGTGTGCCTTTGTATTTTGGGCATAGATGTTCAGAAGTGAGACTTTGTACTGATGGATTTTTCCTGTGATGAATATGAAATGACCATCTTCATCTCTTTTAATTGATTTTGGTTTGAAGTCTAATTTGTTAGATATTAGGATAGCTTGCTTCTTGGGTCCATTTGATTGGAAAATCTTTTCCCAACCCTTTACTCTGAGGTAGTGTCTGTCTTTGAAGCTGAAGTGTTTTTCTTTTATGTAGCAGAAGCATGGGTTCTGTCTTCATATCCATTCTGTGTCTTTTTATAGGCAAGTTAAGACCATTAATATTGAGGGAAATTAAGGGCCATTGGTTGTTAATTCTTGTTTGTTTTGGATTTATTGTTGGCAGTGGTATTGTGAGTATATTTGCTCTGGTTTTTCTTTTGGGTTCTGGAAAAGTGGGATTATCTATTGCCTATGTTTTTGTGAGTGTACTTAATTTACTTCCAGATCTTTTTGTAGGGATGGATTTGTAGGTATGTATTGTGTAAATCTGGTTTTTCATGGAATATCTTGTTTTCTCCATCTATAGTGATTGAGAGTTTTGCTGGGTATTGTATTCTGGGCTGGCATCTGTGGACTCTTAGTGTTTGTAGAACATCTATCTGGGATCTTTTGGCTTTCAGGGTTTCCATGGAGATGTCAGGTGTAATTTTGATTGGTCTGCCTTTATATTTTCCTTTTCTACAAAGCAGATAAATCACTGCATCCTATTGCACATTACTGCCCCTGTCTTTCTCATTGAAGGGGATAATAGAACATGGACAGTAGAGAGTGGAAATATGGTGTCTACCATAAACATCTTCCCACAAAATTCATGAAACTACTTATGTGCTAAGCAGTACTACCATTGACATTGGTGTGAAGTGTCAGACAGAAGACCATTGCTTTTTAAACTTTGTGGTTATAGCTTGGTTTCACCAGACACAGTCCTGTGAAAAATCAGCACTTACTAGTAAAATTTGGGTATTGCTAAATGAAACAATGGGCCAAGCGTCAAATACAACTTTATGGAGGGAAATACCAGTTGACTAACTAGAGTGAGGCTTAAGATTGCTTACCCAAATAGCAAAATTTTAATGAGAAGAAAGAAGGCTTTCAGATTGAGGACAGACAACACTTTCCATTGGTCCTGAGTATTCCCATTTTAATGGCTAAATCTTGAGTTAATTTTTCAAAGCGAAGTCAAATGCATACATTTGTGCTTCCAGAAATAGGTCGTCATCAGTGAGAGATTCGGAGACACAGCTCCACCCCACCGCCTCCCAGTAGTCTGACAAGTTCTCTTTGCCTTTGGACCTCCATTCAGATGAACCTGGGGTTTGTTGCTTGCTGAGGCAAAATAATTTGAGGCAGAGAAAACAGGAAGCAGAGTTGAGATTTTAAGAAAAGATTTTAGCATAGATGGGTTGATAGCAAAAGACATAGGGAGAGAGTGAGACATGTAATCATGAGTGTGAACTTCTCAAGAGGGCATGGAAACTTCGTAACAGGTGTACATAATACTGGTGGCTCTCTAGTTATACTCTTCCTTCCCCCTTTTACAATACTTGCTCAAAAGTATGTCTTTTAGAAAGATTTCAAGTATTTTCCCCCTTTTATTGAAAATAGATATTTTTTGTTCCCTCACATATTCTATTTTGGTTTCCCCTCCCTCTATTCCTCCCAGTACTTCTGCACCTTCCCTTCCATTTGGATCTACTCCTTTTCTGTCTCTAGCTAGAAAACAAACTGGCTTCTAGTGGAATATAATATAAGATATGATAAAACAAAACAAAATAAAACAACAACAACAAAACACCAGAGGGACAAAAGGCCCAAGGAAAAAGGCCCAAAAAACAAACAGAGATACAGACACTTACTCATTTACATACTCAAAAATCCCAAATAAACCCTGAACTGGCCGGGCGGTAGTTACACATGCTTTTAATCCCAGCACAACACAAAACAAAATACCCTGAACTGGAAGCTATTATATATACACAAAGGACCTGTAGGGAAAAAAATAGAAAATTTATAAATAAAATAAAAAATAAGATTAAAAAAAAATCTCTGGCACTACATTAGGAGACAAGGAACTTGCAAAGATGCCGCTGAGTTTGTTTTCTGCTGGCTGTCTGCTGGTGGGCATGCAGCCTACTTGAAGAGTGGTTTGTTTTCCTTCCCTGACTCCTTTGGAGAAAACTAATACATTTTCATTTGCAAGTGGTTATCAGTGGGAGGGAGCTTCAGAGTTAGGGATGGGGCTTATATACATTCCCCTGTCAGCACTGGGAACTCATCTGGTGCAGACCCTATGCATGCTGCCACAGTCTCTGTGAGTTCCTATGTGCATTTATCCTGTTGATATGGTCTTATTTTCTAGGTGTCTTCCATCTCCTCTGGCTTTTACATTCTTTCTACCTCCTCTTCTGCAGGGCTCCCTGAGCTCTGAGGGGAGAGAATTGATGGAACCATCCTGTTTAGGGCTGGTTGTTCCTAAGTCTCTCACTCTGCATAATGTCTGGTGTGTTTCTCTGTATTTGTTCCCATCTGCTGTGGGAAGAAATGTCTCTGATGGTGGCTAAGCAAGGTCCTGATCTATGAGTATAGCAGAATGTTATTAGGAGTCATTTTATTGCTCTCTCTCTCTCTCTCTCTCTCTCTCTCTCTCTCTCTCTCTCTCTCTCTGTGTGTGTGTGTGTGTGTATGTGTATATTTCTTTAGTAGAACAATACTGTTTGGTTTTTACCCTGGATCTCTGAACTATCTAGTCTTAGGTTCCTGGTCACTCAGGATGTGTCAGGTATGGCTTCCATCTCCTGGACTTGGCCTTAAATCAAATCAGATGTTGGTTGGCTGCTCCTACAAGCATAGCACTAGCATATCTTACAGGGAGGGTACCATTATAGATCAGAGGGTTCGCAGCTGGGTTGATGATTATATTTCCCCTTTGATAATATGCAGAGTACCTTCCTATACTAAAGACACTTACACATAGGGTTGAAGGCTCTAGGCAGGCACCAGCTTGGCTATTCCATGCTCAATGAGTTGTGTGAGCTGGGGGAAGGAAGATAAGATGGGAAGATGTCATCCACTGGAGGTGGGGACAGTGAAGGAGAGGGGGAGGGCACAGCAGGTTGTCCTCTCTGGAGCTGGGTGTGAGACTGGGGATTTGATTTGGGAGAGGTGAAGATCTGCAGTTGGCCTTTAATGGTTTTAAAAGACATTGTAAGTAAAGTTCTAAGATGGATTTATTAGGGATGTTGTTTAGACATAGGAATCAGAGAGAAGCAAAAAAAAAAAAAAAAATCAAGATTATAGATAATTTTTTCTTTAAATATTTTTTTTAAATTTAAATTTGAAACAACTTTGTTTTACATGTTCCCACACCCTCCCTTCCTCCCCGGCTCCCCCCACCAATCCCCATTCCATCCCCTTTCTGTCCCCCAGGGAGGGTGTCTATGGAGAATCTTCAGGGTCTGTCACATCATTTGGAGCAGGGCCCAGGCCCTCCCCCATGTGCCTAGGCTAAGACAGTATCCCTGTATGTGGGATGGGCTCCTAAAGTCCATTTGTATACTAGGGATAAATACTGGGGATCATTTTGTTCTTGAACAAGGAGTTTATGTACTATCTTTGACATCTCTGCTTGAGATATGTTTAGGAAAACACACATTCTCTTTGTGGGGAATATTGACTTTATCTCTGCAACCTGAAGTGTCCTGACCGCTCGCTCTCAGGACAGGCAAGCCAGACCTGGAACAAGGAGACTGTTTTCCTTCCATGCTTTCCCTCCCCTGCCACCATCATGCTCCCAGTCTCTCTAGTCTGAATCAGGATGAAAACTCTCTAGTCATCTTTTTCTCCTCTTTCTTACATTGGGCAGGGGTGGGTCACACAGGGTACCTGACAGGCCCACTTTCAGGTCCTCATGGGTGTTTTATTAATCAATTGTTACTTTTAAGCCACTGCTGATGCTTTTGAAGCTCCAAAAAAACAGGTTAAACCTAGAGAGGGTCTCGTGACAGCCCCATCGGTCGCATACTGCTGCTGACATCTTCAGAGAAAAATGTCACAAAAGGAAAGAGTGATCTGAGGAGACATCTTTCATACCATGCATTCAGTAACTTTCACTTTTTGCGACTGGTGACAAGAATGACACATTGAGCTGATGCTGATGCTGATGCTCTCTGTCACACAGCAGGTAAGGATCGATCCTTCGTTTGTGCTACACATCGGACAGGTGGTGTTTCTAAGCATTCACACTCCATCCATCTGGGCTGAGATGGAAGGCACCCTGTGGTTTGTTGAGTGAGGATGAGTATAGATGTTTTCACATGTCTGGATCAGAGAAATTTATAATTTGTGATCCTTGCTGGCCAAACTAACTCAAGTGTCACCAAGAAGAGATTCCTCATGATGCAGCAGTCCTTCAGGTCAGTTGTCACCACCCAGACACGATGGGTTAGAGGACACCATTAGTATTACTAATGCTCAGACATTATCTCTGGTAAAGAGAACAGATTTTGACTGGTGCAGTTGGGGAGTGAACGCCATCATTAGGCTAAAGTCTTGCCATCACCTCATTCACACCGTACTCATTATGCTCATCTTCTGTGTGGATTGTTTCTTTATCTATTTATTTCTGTCTCTAATCCATAAGGATTCTGAAAGTCATGTTACTTCTTCTTTGTTTCTCCATCACTTTGCCTGATAATTTCTGAGCAAATATGATTTAGGATAGAATATATTCAAATACACAAACATCTTTCATTTTTTTTTGAGAAATTTTAAATCCATAATAGCCAGTCATTTCTGAAGATTTTTACATGTACCTTTATGTTTACCAATCAATATATTTTAAGTGCTGTGTTATACCTATCAATTTACACACATTAAATCACTAAGGTGGAGCTGGCAATCTTTTTTTTTTAATTAATTTATTATTTATAGTGTCCTGTCTGCATGTATTCCTGTAGGCCAGAAGAGGGTACTAGATCTCATTGTAGATGGTTGTGAGCTACTATATGGTTGCTGAGAATTGAACTCAAGGCCATTGGAAGAGCAGGCAGTACTCTTAGCCACTGAGCCATCTCTCTACCCCCCACCTTTTTTTAAAAAAAACAACTTAAAGTAGTAATAATTTTTCTATTTTCTAGAATTGAACTAGTAGATAGGTTAAGAATCCATTTCCTCTTTGTTTCAATACTTTTATTTTAAGGCAACATTCACCATTTTAGGAATAAATCTAACACTGTGTGTATTAATGGATCAACAGAGCAATTAAGCATCCATAGAACTGCTTTGGGCGTGCCCCAGGCAGTGGTTGGTATAACAGCAATTTTCTGAAATAAGATTAGTGTTCACCATCCAGCTGTGCTGCCCATCAGCTGCAGTATAAAACCCTACACCAGATTAAGTTTTATCAATGATGATGTCTAGCTTCTTATTGCCCCAGTCTTTGTAAATTATAAAGTAGCGGTTAAGGAAGGGGAATATGCAGCAAAACTATTTCATCTAAAGCATACCTGTATTTTTAAGTAGCTCAGTGAAAAAACAATAATTAAAATGCACAAAAGAGTGAACAGGTTTAAGGCTCATCCTTGCAACAAGGCAGTGTCCTGTTAAAATTATGTGAGTCCACTGGCTATATCCAGCATATGCTGGTTTTTATAATTCCAATTTCACGGAAGCCGTCACATTCCTTCATTTGCATGGTGTACATCACTGCTGTTTTTGTGCCACAGGAGAGAGCAGTGTTTTACACCCAGTGTCTTACCCCCGGTAAAGAATAATAATTAACAATATAGAAAATATTCAGTATCAGTTAAATACAGTTCAAAATTAAACCTAAAAGATTGTTGCTATACATTCTGAGTAGTGATATTTTAAAAGTTTCTCAAATTCTTTGTATTTTGTTAAGTGTAAAAACAAAAAATAATATTTGGTCATGTGTTAGCTGTTGCTGTGGAGTTAAAGTATAACCTGAAAGATTTTTAAAATTAAATAACCAAAGTCACCAAAGTATGTTATTTTTTAGGAATCACAAATATTAGATTTGAAAGAAATCCGCTAGTAGTATTAAGAGACCATGTATATGGAAAGTTTGACATCAAATAAAAGTTAAAAGTTAAAGTGTTAAAAGTTATGTGTGAAAATTGGCATTTATTTAATGTAAAACCTCATTTCATATTCAGACACTTAGTGAAGAAGGGGACTTACAAGTCACCTTGGCCAAGCAGTCTCCCAACAACTATAAGTTGATCAAAATCTCAGTGGAATAGAAACTTGTGAAGTTAAGTAAGACTTTAGAGACAATTTTGAGGGCATGTGTGCCAATAAAATTAAATGTGTCAATGTTAAGTGCCTCAAGTTAGGATATTGTTTGAGAGGCCAAAGCAGGCAGACTAGAGTGATGGCACCAAGGCAGGGATGAGTGTAGTTCACTGAGAGAGCCAGTAGAAGTGAATACTGAGCAGAGGAGAAAATTCTAGCATTTAAGGACAGAAAACAGAGGAGGAAGATACTGGAAAGAAGGAAGAGGGCACTACCTTTGACCAACTTGACCACACTTGACCACCCTTGACTACCCCTGATCAATCATTCTTGACCATCCTTAATTACCCCTGATCACTTTTTGTAGTCCCCAAATGTTCCTTTTTAAAATCTAGAAGATAGCTTCTGTTCCTCTTCTACCTGAATGTTTTTATATGAAAAAGAAGAAACACTTGAAATCTTCACAAGTCTGTGTTTTTCAGACTTTTTGATTGTAATCATGGTGAAAACACCTGTCATATAGAGCAACCCAGTCTACCCTCACTAATGAATTCATCAAAGAAACAAAGGGTCATAAGACAAAATTACTCTGTCACATGTAGTGAGATCTAGTGTTCTGTTCTATTGAATTAACCATTCTGGTTTTAGCTAATTATTCAAACTTGATAATTCATTAATTATCCATAATATTACATTCTTATATGTTTATTTAAGCAGATGTCATTTGAAATGGAACATAACAAATGAAATGAAATTTGTACTCTATCATTTTTTCCTACATTTTCTCTTTAATGTGTCAGTCATTTCCCCTTAAACTCTTGAATGCCCAAATGTATCACCATTGATTTTCATTTGTTTCAACTCTCCTCACTTTACAAAAACTCATTGTTTTCACAATGAATCATCAATCAAGCTGCCTTGGTGTCTAACCCTAATACATGTCAAACCCATCAGCATCACCTGAGGTTCCCACAGCATTTTCAGGACTAGCCATCCTGCTTTTGTTTCAAAACCCTTGATTTATTGTTTCTCTTGATACAATGGCCTCTCATAATAGATAAAAATACTTAAATACAGGCTTGTGACTCTGTATGTGAGCTAAAGGGACAATGAAGATTCGGTGGGAAATAATATTGTTAAGAAACACATCTCTGAGGCTAAGATTGGTCAGCACAGAGCTAATTTATAAGTACACACCCAGAGAGCATGGTTATTGAGAATCTTAGAGAGAAAACACACTTGATGTACTTGGGACACAAGAAGAGCTTGCTGGAGCATGCTAAACTAAACAAGGGCTATCTCATATGTGGTATGTGTATCATCAAAGGGGCTTTAGTGTATTAAACTTGAAAAAAAAATCCTTAGGGAACTCAAGGAGGCATGAAGCAGAACAAATATGTTTGTGTCTTCTGGTTTTGAAAGCCTCCCAGATATGCGGATGCTCAACTTCATTATATAAAGTAATGTTTGCATATGAGCTATGCCTCTGCCCTACTTTTGAAGTCATCTCAAGATTACTTATAATTCTTAATATAATATACATGCTGTGGAAATAAAAGTGCTGGAAAAATAATTTTCTAAAGTATTTTCCAAAGATAGTTATAATTAAAGAGTCCATATAATGGTGTCTGTCTGTTGCAAAGAGAAGTTTCCTTGGTAAAGGGTAAAAAGTACACTTACCTGTGAGTATAAAACAAACACTTAACAAATATGACAAAAAAAAAAAAGAGGCCATGAATTTTAATGAGCGCAAGGAGTGGGTATATGAGAGCGTTTGGATGGAGGGATAGGAAGGGAGAAATTATGTAAATTATATTATAATCCAAAAAATAAATTAAGTAATTGAAAAATCTATATAGATGCATATTTTTTTTTCATATGTTTCCAGTCTGTGGCTGGTTGAATCTATGGATGTGGATCTACAGATAGAAAAGGCAAATTTTATCACTATAATTAAATATATATGCTAATCAATAATATAACATTGATACTCAATAAAGTTAACCAATATATACTTTCTTCATTTTTGGCTATCCGTGACATTTTAATGTCACTAAAAGGATGCTACAACTTCAAAGAAAAAGATTTGGAAATTCTAAGTGAAGTATCCTCGGATTATTTTTTTCTAGGTTAGTCATTCCTGCCCCATGAAATATTTTTTTTTTCTGGGAAAGTGTCCAAGTCACCAAAAGGCACAATTACTTACTTGCTTGTCCTGGGTGTATGTTTAACTGGGATGGAAATGGAAAGAGGACATTTTCTGGAGTGACCAAGTAAGTGTAGTAGAGGGTCTGCTCAAGGCTCCTGTGAGGACAATGAAACACAGTTTAGAGTCTCTCCAAACAGAATACATCACAAAGGTAATGCAAAGAACACCTGCTGTTGTGTCTGAATCTAGAATAAAATGTTGGAAGTCAGTGCTGAGGATGTGGAAATAATGGTGGACTTTTGAACGTGTAGTAACTGTAAGATTTCTGTTGTTTGTGAATTTGAATGCTGTTTTGACTCTGGTAGAGTAAAACAGTTCCAAGTTCGGTAACCGGGAGTCACTTTGCTGCATGTGTTAAATGTGGTCTTGAATAAGAGATTTATACCACTATCCAATGAGTTTAATGAGCACGCGAGCCCTGAGGATTTGAGATAACATGTAGCATTGATTGGAACTTAAATTAACTGTCTTTGCCAAGAACACTGCATCTCTTAAATGTACACACTGGCTGGCTGCTCCTGAAAGCAACTTACACCAACCCCTGCTGTTTGGAGCCGGTGACACACATATGTTCCCATATTCTCTGTATTTCACATCCGTTCTCTAAAAGAGCCTCATAAAAACATTGGTAGTGAAGATAAGAAATTATAGTGAAACACTGAAAATCAATATTGCATGCACATACCTTGGGTTGCCTTTGAAAACTGTGACAGTCGTGCTAGACCCTGGCTTAAAGAAAAGAATGGAAGGGGTTCTACAGAGGAACTCTGGAGTTCCAGGCTCTTATCGTTCATACCCACATCAGCACAGGGACACTGCTCTCACTGATTCAACCACAACTATTACTTGTATGTGGATAGGCATCCTCCTGCCATCCAAATCATTCTGAATTCAAATGAGCATTTCCAGCCCCACACCAGGCATAATTTATGTCACTGGTAAAACGGTGTTCACACAAACCATAAAAATTTATACAGTAGTCCAATCAGGCTTTATTTTGGTGTACTATTTGCTGTATTGCATATTGAACCAGAAATATGTGAACACTTCTGAAAGCAAAGTGGAGCTATGTTTAGAACTCAGGACACATTTTTCTCTCCATTATACATTGATTTCCTGAGACTGCCAGGAGAAATGATCCAAACTGGGTAGCCTAAAATCGCAGAAATGTATTAGCTCACAGTGCTAGAGGAGAGGACTGGGAAATCAGTATGTCAGCAAGGCTTGTGCCTCCTGGGGATATAGATAGAGTAACCACTCACACTTTCCCCTAGCTTCTGGTGGCTGCCAACATGCTGCCACCTACAGTCCTTAGCTACATTAGTCCAGTCTCTTCTCCCTCTTTAGACACCTCTAGTGTGGCACCATTTCAGTGAGTCATTACTTCTTAGAAGAACATCTGCCATTTGCTTTAGGACCACCCTAAGCCATGATCTCAGATTTCTAGTATTATCTCACCTTGAATTTCTAAATCAATTACACTTAACAAAGGACTTACCCCCAAATAAACTCATACCCACTACCATCACTCTGAGAGATAAATACTGGCTAAGATGCACACATATTTTTTGGTTGCCCACATTTTAATGAACTATAATTAAAAGGATATTGTCATTATAGGGCTAAAGCAAATCTAGATGACTAGCTTATAATATTCTTTTCCGAAATTGTGTAGATAGCAACAACAAATTCTCTTTTCAATTGTGTAATTCTTTGGAAATTTCACATCATGCACTCCAATCTGGCTCACCTCCCAGTCCCTCCATATCCACCCCTCATCCTTGCAGCATGCTCTCCCTAATGAATTAAAAACAAAGCAAAACAACGAAAAAAGCCCCCACCTCACATCTTCATCTTTCCAACACCTCTTAATTCATCCTAGTGATGTCAGGAGCTGTGGTGTGTCACACAGTATACCCCTTTTGTTCAATCAGACCCACTGCAAAATTTTCATTTCAATGAGTCTGATGTGGTTCAAGGTCTCAGGTACACCATCATCACTGAGCTGGGGCCTCATCAAAACTCCTCTCAGATATCCTGTCTAAAGAGTGTGCTAAAGTGAAGAGATTTGGATTAATTCCTTGCTATGCTCCTTTCCCTACATTTTGGAATGGTATATAGCCTGTGCCATTGCACGTTAGATCTTCTTTTTCATTTTGATTTTTATAGGATATTAAAGTTAAGAGATTTCATGAATCTCAGAAGATACTTTGAATTTATTTTAGACTTTTAAATAAGCGTGAGACTGTTATAGACTGGGGACTTTTGAAGTTGGACTGAATGCATTTTTACGTTATGTTATGCCTACAAGACTTTGGGGGCCAGGGAGGGGAATATGATGTTTTGAAAGAAAATGACCCTATAAAGGGAATGGCACTGTTGGGTTTGACTTTGTTGGAGTGGGTATGACCTTTTTGGAGGAAGTGTGTTACTGTGGGGGTAGGATTTGAGGTCTTCTATGCTCAAGCTATATCCAGGTGTGGAAAGACAGTTCACTTCCTATTGCTTGTGCATCAAGACGTAGGACTCTCAGTATCTTCTCCAGCATCATGTCTGTCTGCACGCTGCCATGCTTCTTGGGATGATGATAATGGACTAAGCATCTGAACTGTAAGCCAGACCCAAGTAAATGTTTTCCTATATGAGAGCTTCCATGGTCATGATGACTCTTCACAGCAATAGAAACCCTAACTAAGAAAATTGCTTTTCTGATCTTACTTTTCCAAGAATCAAATCCCCCCCAAATTTCCCAAGAACAAAACTTTGTCTCAGGATTGCTTTTAGGAGAACCCAGGCTGAGTTACACTAATCTTGTTATTGTTTATGAGATAAATTACCATTTAAAAATGTATGTGATTATATAAAGCACAAATGTAAATTTTTTAGATTAACTTGTTTAGAAGTCTAAGTGGGTAGATTTAATGATATTATTTTGATATAATATCATCTTAGAATATACAAAGTTATTCAAAGAAATGCAAGTTAAAACCATGAAGGCAATACAAACTTCTTTACCCAATTTGATATTATTTGTAGTTACATTTTACTCCTTAGGATTGTGTATTGGAGAGGTAGCATGACAGATAAAGGTAGTTTCCATTGTGTCTCATAGTCTGAGTTTGATCCCCATGGTTTACATGGTAGTAGAGAACAAACTCCCACAAATTGTCCTCTGGCAATATCTGTATTGTGGCACGTACATAGTATGACATACATATATACATATACTCACACATGTACACACACATACACAGTAAAACGTAGTAACTTGAAAAAATTATATATTTACCTTTGAGTATCAGGGGAATGAAAGAAGATACCCAGTATAATATCAATGTTATATTTTCTGTTGTGGAGAAATCTCTATATTTCATGTGATGTCTAAGTATTTTGAGCAGGGTGTTACACAAGCACAAAGAGTTAGTGATGATCATGACCTCAGAAAAGAGTTTTGGATCTCAGTCAGTCAAGCTGATGTCCTAGAGGAGCCTAGCAAATGCAATTGTGAAGGACATGGGGATAAGTGACTCACGGAGGCTCAGGTCTCTAAATTGACAGGTTAAACTCCTGAAGGAATTAATAGTTTTACAAAACACACTGTGAGAACTTAAGTAATTGTTTTCCTGCTAACTTTTAATATATTCAGAGATAAAGTAATTAACCTGGGCACTTATAGTATTGGATTAAAATTCAATGGCATGGGCTTAAGAAAGATCACTGTTGGATGTCTTGTGAATTATCAGAGCCAACAAGGAAGCGATAAGACCTGGCATGTTTAATTCTTGGTTAGATAAAATCTCTTTAAGCATTACTTCTTTTTCTTGTATAATTACTTTCTTGGTAACTTTGAACAATTTATTTCAATCAGGGTTATGCCCAGCAATGATCATCAACATAGAACATGGTCTCAAGTTTAAAAACAGTATTAATTTTCCTATATCACATTGATGATAAACAGTGTTTTTTGTCATTTTTCTATTTTGATTTATGTTAATATTACTACATTTACTATATAGTCATTTTACTGTAGGAAATGTGTTTTCCATAATTATTAAATATTATTGTTCCTCTATGAGTTTGATATATACTATATATCTTGTGTACATTTAAAGGGAATATTTCAATACAGCCAGTTTTCCTAGGCAAATTGAAAATTTGTACCTGAACTCTTCCTTTGGAATTCTTATAGTTTCACATTTCCAATTGAGTATAGGAATATCTACAAACAGAACAGAGCAAAGATCTTCTGGTTGTTCTTATTATACATAAAGTCTGAAAAAAGCCTATTAATTAATAGCATGTCTTCAATTACACATTGACTGTTGTTTGATTGATGTGTTGGATTTTTGTCTTAGAAACTGCCCTTCCTGTATGATTCCTTCTTCCCCACTCTTCACATTTTCCTTATTTATTCCAAGA
Source organism: Phodopus roborovskii (assembly GCF_943737965.1). Classification (NCBI taxonomy): domain Eukaryota; kingdom Metazoa; phylum Chordata; class Mammalia; order Rodentia; family Cricetidae; genus Phodopus; species Phodopus roborovskii. Next base: position 20,934,407 of record NW_026126434.1, on the reverse strand, counting down.
CTGAAAGCAAGAAACCCAGTTGGCGTTTGCTCCAAGGTCTTGCCACCAAGATCAGAAAAAAATGAAAAGCTCAAGACTGACCCCCAACTTAAGCTATGTTCAATAAGTCATTTTTGCTGAGACACATTTCTATTGGCATAAATTAGGCACCGTTTAATTACTGTGTGTCTCCATTTACTTTGTCCCCAAGATAATTTTTATTTGACAGAATTCTGGAGGGGATGGTGGATGAGTCTTAAGTCTTTAGCATCTAATTCAGTATAATTAAAGATGTTGAATCGTTGACTTGGGAGAAGTGACTTACTGCCATTAGTAAAAGAATAAACTTGAATGTTTGTTTTATAATTAACCCTGAGCTAGGCACAGTGGAGTTGACAAAATTGTCAAGCCAATTCATCTGGAAACTGAAGTTTGTGGAGCAAAAGCCAAGAGCCCTTCTAGGTTGATGCTGACAAGAAGCAGAAGAAACACCTTTGTCTCCCAAGTAGGATCCTTCTAGATATTGAAAACTCATCCAATGAAAAGAATAATCAACCTAGGAACTTTCTCTTGGGATGAATTTTCTTCCTTTGGGAGAGAGTTTGATGGCCTTTGAAGCATTAAATATGTAAGAACACTAGGAAGGCAGAGGGAACTATATTGACTGGTTCTGTTGGCTATCACTTCAATTCTTCTTGGGAAAATGTCTTAATAAGGCATAGAGTGATAGAACAAGACAAGACACACCTTGCCATCCTCTAGCCCCAGCACCTGAGTTCCCACACCCTAACCACTTATATACAGACATTGTATGCTCACACTCACAAATCACCAGATCATTGAATTCTTTTGACATCTCCAATTAAATGCAATTGATTAATTACAGGCCATTTAAATTTATTTTATTTTTAAAAGGCAGTTTAGCACAGAATTTTGAAATATCCATTCTTCCAATCTTCAATAAATTTACAGATAAAATGTCTGATCCTCTAATATTTTCTCTAGTGAAAGGAAGATGTGAAGTTGCAATCTAATTTTCTCGTGTTTTTTCAGACATACATCTATCTCAAATGGTTTCAATATTTATACTGGTGAAATAAATATTTCTTTATCTCATAAATAACAATCACCTTAGATCAAGTATTATAAACAGTCCTGTCTCCCTGGCTTATAAGAAATTAAATGATGTTTAAAAGTAGGTTGTGTGGGCCCCACCTGAATTAATTCAAGGTTGGGTCAAACACATTATTTTGCAGTTTGTCAACTTACCTCCCTGGAAGAGTATCTGAGGACAAGAGATTATTCTTTTAATGAAATGGTCATATTGGCTTTGTTCTTCAAAGAGCAAGTGTCATCATTATTTCTCTTATTAGGGGATATTTTCCCAGTGTTTTGGAGATTATTCCTGTTAGACATCAATTCTCAACTTTGGCTTTACATTAAGATCACATGGATAGATTTTTAAATTGAATGACCAGTCTATGTCCTGGAACAATGAATACAGAATATCTGTCTATAGAAGCAGGACACTAGCCCTTTTCAAAGTCCCTCATCTAAGTTTGAAAACTCATGCTTTGAGAGGACTGGACTTCCTCAGTTACATTAGTTAGATGTTTTCAACACTGTCTTCAGTGCAGTCTTCTTACAGTCTTCATCCAGTAACTGATGGAAACAAATGCAGAGATCCACAGCCAAGCACTTGGCAGAGGAGCTCTAGGAATTCTGATGGATGGAGTGAGGGAGGAAGGATTGTCTGCCTCAGTGGGGTCAAGGTCATCACAAGGGAACCCTCAGAAACAACTAACCTGGGCTCATAGGAACTCACAGACTCTGGATCGCGATAGCTAGGGAGTCTGCATGGGACTGACCTAGGCCCTCTACATATATGTGAAGACAGTTGTGTAGCTTGGTCTATTTGTGGGACTCTTAGCAGTGGGATCAGGGCCTGTCTTTAATGTTTGGGTTGGCTTTTGGGAACCTATTTCCAATACTGGGTTGCTTTGCCCAGCTTTAATACAAAAGAAGGAGCTTAGTCCTACCTCAACTTGATATGCCATGCTTTGTTGTCAGCCATGGGAGGCCTGCCTGCTCTGGAGGAACAGGGTGGAGGTGTGGGTGGGTAGGTAAGGGAACTGGGGGAGAGGAGGGAGGAGAAACTGCAATCAGGATGTAAAACAAATGAAAAAAAATTAATAAACAAGAAAAGAATTGGAAAACAAAAATAAACAAAAGGTGCTCTTAAACATTATTCTAAAAAGAGTAAACATTGTACATTAAGGTAACCTCCAAAAATCTGTGACAGTCTCTGTGGAGATAGAGGGATCAGCCCCTTTTGGGCTCTAATTAGCATATCATGCCTTTGGGTAAGCAAATGGATTCATTTGCACTTTCCACATGCCCTAAGGGTGCAGCTCCCTCTTAACTCCTAAGTAGTAGTGAGCTTTGCTGTCTGTTACAAATTGGGGAACTTCAAAAGTGACATTATACTTCGAGGCTTCCCAGTGGACTTTGGCCTGAGACATACCTGGGCCAAGGCAATCTTCATGTCCTATACCTTTTCTTCCTGCTGTAGTCTTTTAATCTTCCTATGTCTACTTTAGAAAACTCGCATTTTGTCAATTCAGTCTGCTCTTGCAATATATAAAAGTCTCCCAGCTTCTCTCTAGTTTCACAAATTAGGAAATATCTTTCTCAAGGACCAAAGGACACTTTAAATTGAATATTCATTCTTCTTACCACTGTACTAAATATCTGACAAAAGCAACACAAGGAAGGGAGGGTTTTGATCCACAGGCAGCAGAAAGAGAGATTGGGATTGGCATGGGATTTTGAAACCTCAAAGCCCACCCCCAGTGACACACTCTTCCAACAAGGCCACACCTCCTAATCCTCCTAATCCTATCAAAGATTTCCACTCCCTTGTGACTAAGAATTCAAATATGTGAGCCCATGGGGCCATTATTATTCAAGTCATCATATGTGTTCCCTGGTCTCCATAGGCTTATGGCCATAGCATAATGCAATATGCATTTAGTTCAACTGCAAAAGTCTCCATACTCTTTAATAGTCTCAAACCGGCTTAAAAGTCCAACGTCTCTTCTGAGACCCAAGGCAATCTTATAACTGTAACCCCCTGTACAATCAAAAAAAAAAAATAATCAAAGAGCAGATTAATACTTCCAACATACAATGTACAGAGATGGCTCCATGTGTCTCATGCCCTACACTTCCCTCATGGCAGAACCTTTCTGCTTCTTTAGATAAACTTTGGTTCAATTTCTCTTACTGAAAAGCTTCAATAAAATCACCCCTGTCTATTGAGCTTTGCTATCAAGTTTTACTTTAACAACCTCTATTTCATGTCTCCCCTAGAACTTACTTGTACAATAGCGGAGAGACCCAAGCACAAAGTGTTTTGACTCTCCAAATCCTCAAATGTCTCTAAGTAAAATGTGTGTGTGTGTGTGTGTGTGTGTGTGTGTGTGTGTGTGTCTGTGTTACTTATGGCTTTTTAGCATTATTCTGAGAAAAATGAATTACATTACTTAATGTTCTAAGTGATTTGGTTTAGTTAAAGATTTCTTGGCTGCCCAGGCATGTTTGGTGTTGCTGAAAGAAGAAATAAGGAAGTGAGGGTAGATAATCCGTGTACAGTATTAGTTGTTATTGATACAGTAGTAGTTGTTATTGATGTTGGCACTAATATTGCTTGTACCACTCTTGCTGTCGCTAGACAACACTCAGCATTCCATCATGAAAAGAATGTATCTACAACAGGGCTTTGTTAAGTTAGTTCTGTTTAACTGTATGCACAAGAGTCATCACAGGCTCAACCTCAGGTGGCATCATAGCCATCACAGCTTCTAATACATCGAGGCAAGCAGCTGACAGTGGCTGAAAAACCAGCTGTTTGTTTAATGTCAGTGATATTTGGCAATATCTGTGAGGCACACTTGTGTCCCCGTCCAGATACTACAGTATTGCTTGTGTTCATTGCTATTCATGCTGGCTTGGAGGAGTTATTCAAAACTCTTTTTCTCAGGGCCTGTGAGATAATAGGGTCATGGTAAACTGTAGGTTACCACCTATCTAGTCACGAAGCACTCTGTTTTGTGCATGTGGAGCTGAGCAAGGCAAGCAAGCCGTTGCGGAGTGTTTAGTGCAAATACCTGAGGATCTCCTGAGGAGTAGCCACAGGTAAACAAAGGTCTTCGGCTCTTGCTCTCACCCAATTTATCTTATAAAATCTCATTGTTGTCATGAGACTGAGAACCAGTCCTGTTCTCCACCTCAGGAGATGAGAGAGGCTGTGCGTTTATGCCTTTCCACTCCTTTTCATCCCCTGCTCTCATTATTTCCTATTTCATCAGAGTCACTCAAGTATTTCATGTTTACCGGAGTATTTTCTAGTAGCTCATTTACTTTGTCAGGTAAGGAAATAAAGTTACCATCAAGTTCACAACAAACAAACAAGAATGTTGTGTATTTTGGGTCCCACTGGAAAGTGGTTGAAGCCTGATTAACTTCAGTCTCAGCTGTCTGTGTTTGAAGTGGAGCACTCTCAGAATTAAAATTTGATTTTTTTAAGTGGACTTTTTCAAAGTCTCTACATGGAATATTATTCTGAGAGCCACAGTGGATACTTTTGCCCCTCAGAAAACCTAAACACTGGCATATGAAGCCTGCAACCAAACAAAAAACAAGAGATCAAACATGTAAAAGTAATGTTACATGGAATGAACAAGTGGTATGTGACACACACACACACACACACACACACACACACACACACACACACACACACACACACTGCCGCCCCACCACCACCACACCACTACCATCATTACCAATGTTGACAAAGGAGGTCATGAATTTGAGAGAGTGCAATGAGGTACATGGGGTTGGAGGAAGAAAAGTGAAGCACAGAATGGTATAATTTCAAATAATAAAACCATATTATAAAACAGACAGACAAAATGCCAGACCACAACTTGTGTTGTTTTCCTAGCTTCTGTTCTGTCAGGTCAGTAACTCTGCTGTGGGGAAGGTAAAGTGACTTTGACATTGTGCCCAGTTTGGGCACAAGTGTAAATAGATTTGATTCTTTGAATTTTGGATAAGCCTGGCTGACATCTCAACACAGCAAAGAAAGAGGTGAGCAGTGTCAGGTGCAGGGGGAGGTAATCAGTGTGGTCGCGCTCAAGCAGATGGAGGGCTCTGGTGCAGTGATCCACGTCCACCTTCAACTGGCAGGAACCTTGGAGTTTTATAAGAATGTGAAACAGGGAGGCGCGGGTGAATTTGCTGACCACTGTGACCCTGGCAGTGTTCTGATGGGTCATTACCTCAGCTTTGTTCTGCATGGAAACAGGCAGAAGTTGATTTTACTTGAGAGGAATAAGCAGGCAGCCATGAGGTAGACACTATGCTCCAAGGTGATGCTTGGGGACCCTTAGAGCTTGGCTTTCTGTAAGGGGTGATCTTCCCTGCTGGGTTTCTTTTGCTTTGTCAGGGGTGGGGTTGGGTTCAGTCCTTTGCCCTCAAGTGTTTATTGAAGAGTCCTGCATTTTTTTTTTTTTTCTGGAATTCAAGCTAACTATGGGAGACTTGAAGAAAAAGTTAAGAGAAGAATGAAGTACAATGAATGAGGCCATGGCTGATGCTGGCCTGTTTAAGTCTACCTTTTATTTTGTATGCCTAGTGTCATTGTTTTCTCAGTATGGCAAAGTGTCTGGATCCAGAACTGGGTTGCCATGGCTGGAGCTTCTGGTAGCATTTTTTATTCAATAGTTATTTTTAGAGTTTTTTTTTTTATTATTATTATGTATCTGGAAGTGGGTGAAATGTAGCTTTTAAAATTCTCATAGTGTTTTTAGACTAGTGAGAAAGTAGAGAAAAATCAGTAAGGAACAATTTTACTGTAACTTTAATGCAGATAGGGGCCTCTCCTACAGACCAATGGAATAGCATGGAATAGGTGATTAAGACCATTAAACATGGGTAAAGGCTTCTTTGGAGTACTCATATTTACATTTCTGGTTCAGTTAGTTTTACACACACACACACACACACACACACACACACACACACACACAGAGTCATTAATGTAGTATTTTTCTTGTATATGTCTGTCTCCTCCACCTCATGTGTGCATGTAGATGTGTGTGTGTACATACATGTGTATGTGTGAGTGTATGTATGTGCATGGGCATGTATGTGCACATATGTGTGTGTGTGTACATTTGTGTGTGTGCATGTGCATGTATATGTAATTGTGCATGTATGTGTGATTAGATGGCAACTTACAGGAGTCACTCCTTTTTCACTATGTAGTTTCTAGGCATTTAACCCAGGTCCTCAGATTTGGCATCCATGTCTTTACCCACTGAGTCATCTTACAGGCACCCACTTTTCTGATTTTATATTTTCCCTGGTCAAAACAGAAAGGACTATAATTTGGTATTTAAATCTTAAGAGAAGAAAAGTAAGGCTCAGTCACATGTTAGGTGTCAATTCTGAGTAAAATCTTTAATACCCTAGCCTCATTTTGCAGATCCTTGAATTGTGAATTGCAATAATATACTCTTGGATGCAATTTTGTGAAGGTTAAATACAACAATCACTCACATATAGTGCTGAACATAGTTTTGACAGGGAGAAATCAGAACAGAATGGTTTTCATCACTTTTCCTATTCACTATGGCACTGGTTCATTTTTTTTTTTTTTTTTAAATAAGGGTCTTAATAGGTTTTCTTGCCAGTATTAGTATGGTAGATACAAATGCTTCTAGGGAGAAATATTTCAATTACAGTCTTAACATGTATGAATTACGCTATTTAAGTTTGCCAGGTCCCTAGATATTTTCAAGCCATGTGTACCATGGGCACATTTGCATTTCCTAAGGTAGCCCTGCCTTGATTTAGTGACAAACTATTTAATAACAAACTATTCCAAGTAACCACTTCCATTAGGTGTCTGTTTTATTACTATTTCTCATACTTGAAATGTTTGCTCATGAGTCTGTGTAGGTGAACATTGTCCCAGGTACCTTCATGTTCTCCAAGCTGCTTGGTTTGAAGAAGGTCTGTTGTTTGTTGATTTTCACTCTTTGGCTTTTTGTGGGGCCTGCTACCCAGCTCCCAAATAAATTGCATGGAGGCTTATTCTTAATTATGAATGACCAGCCTTAGATTGGCTTGTTTCTAGCCAGCTTTTTTTAACTTAAATATAGTATTTTGTTTAATAAAATAACACCATTATTAATGAAGAAGTACTAATAGTTGACTAAGCAGATTGTTAACATTCAGAATAACTGGCACACACATGCTGCAATCACAGCCAGTGTATAATCATAATGAAATCTAACCATAAAATTCCAGCAATTATTTATCTCATAAACTATATGTATCTTTTGATGAAAATTTTAGTTCAATTAAGTGTATATAAATAATTCTTTTATAAAGAGGAAAAAATCCACTAGTAAAACACACCCCTCCTATAGAAACATGCAGCCACTGTGTGGGTCTGACCAGGGAGTCTGTCTCTGTGTTTTCAGACACCAGTGTGTCATGGTGAAGTTCTTATGGATCTGTCTGCATATCTACAATGTATCAAGAAATGAATATTCTAACTATGTGGTGTTTTATTCATCATAAGACCTAACAACAGGAAAGATCTTTACAGTATACTTCCAAAACACTAATGCAATTTAAATGACTAATTCTAGACGATTTTCTTAATATAAACAAAACGAAAGATTAATTAGGCAGAAAACTAGTAAATAGATTTGTTTGTTCTGATTTTATGAGAATTTTAAAAATCAGTGTTGGAATTTCAGTGTCTTCCAATAATGAGCTATGGTGACATTTGAAAACATTGAAGGTACTTCCTATCATTAAGTCTACGCCTATTGCTTTTGACTGAGAATATCCAGAGTGGGTTTATGTGTTGGACCCTTGGGCCATAGTTAGTGCTGCTATTTTGAAAAGTAGAAACTAAAAGGTGTAACCAGGTTGGAGGAAGTGACTAGTGGGATGTGCCATTGAAGGTTTTACCTGATGCATAGTGATTTTCTTCTCTCAACCTACTTCTTGTGTGCTTTGAGTTTATTTACTGTTCTCTACTACTCTCTCTGTCTTTCATAATATTCTGCTTCAGTTCCTGGAGCCAAGTGAGCATTGACTAAACTCTTTGAAACTATGAACCAATGGAGCTGTTTTTTTTTTTTTTTTTTTTTTTTTTTTTTTTTATATAACCAAGTCCATTTAAATGAAAACAAACATTTATATACAATCTTTGGGAATTTGGGCATCGTTCTTTCCAAACTACTTCCTGCTGGTAAGGAGTGCTGTCATGGAGGATTCTAAGAAGATGCAGAAATCCTGGCTGTATTCTGCAAGGCTGCTTTGTCCAGCTATTTTGAATGTAGGATCACCTGGTACTCTGTTTCAGGTGGTCTGGTGATGGGAGATGTCATTCTGTATATGTTTCTCATACTGGTTAATGAATAAAGCACTGTTGGCCAATAGGAAAGCAAGATAGGCGGGACTAGGAGATGAGGAGGAAAGAGGAAGTAGGAAGGAGAGTCAAGATGGAGAGTCTGGAGAAAGCAGAATGCCAGCCAGCTCCCCGGTAAGAGAAGACCACGTGGAAATACTAGATTAACAGAAATGGGTTAATAATTAAGACAGAGCTAGCCGATAAGAAACTAGTAACTGGCCAACAGAATTATATCAAATACAGAGTCTCTGTGCATTATTTGGGGCTGGCTCAGCAGCGGGACAAGAATAGGTGGTGGGCGGAAAAACCTTACTCCTTACATATGGCGCCCATGTGGCTAATAAGAACTTCCACTAAAAATTTAACAAAAGCTTAAGAAAGTCTTTTAGAAACAAAAGAACAGAGACAAGCAAGGTTTCTTGGTAGCAGCATTTTTCTCGGTTGGACTCTGCTTTGTGAGAGACAAGTAGATATTTACGCGGCTCCTTTAAGGGAAGGTTCCTGACTCAGCATAAATGGCAAAAAACCGCACAGCTTTTAAGAAGCACTGCTAACAATTTATTGGTGTGTATGAGAGATGGCAATGGCAGCGACCACATCTCCAAGCCGGCAGCATGCTTGCTGGATGGCAGCACAGACCAATGAGGTGGGCACAGCTTTCAGTGCTGGCAGTAAAAGTACCAGCCACCATCTTTGGTAAACCACAGCAGGAACAAATAGGACTTTCATTTCAGCAGTGTTGTTGTTTACCAGATAAAAGACTCGTGGCCAGAAAAATATACACATTTACAGTAAAGACAGACTCATATTAAGAAAAACCTCTAAAGGTTTACATTGTGTTTTAAATTATACATAGACATGGGGAAAAAATGAAATGGTTTAAAAAAGACAAAGAGGAACTGGGTGTGGTGGCACACACCTTTAATCCCAGAACTTGAGAGATAGAGGCAAGTAGATCTCTGTGACTGCAAAGTAAACCTGGTATGCAGAGTAAATTCCAGGACAGATAAAAGTTACACAGAGAAACCCTGTCTCAAAAAAATGAAAAAATAGAATTAAAAGAAATAGAGTAATAATAAAGCCACGTAAAGATGGAAAGCTCAGAGAAAATACGGATACTGTATGGTGTTATATTGTCTTTGTATCTTTTGACTGCTGAGGAAATAACAACTGTTAAAACAAATGGTGCTAGATCAATCCAAATTATATATTTTAAAAATGCTTTGACTCAAAAATTTAAGTCTAAGGACAAGTTACTGGGGAAAAGGATTTCTATTTTTGTTTCCACAGAAAATAAAAGGCTGTGGATTCCTTCCAGACTAATGTGGTTTGATCAAGCCAGACCCCCTGAAACAGAGTTCCTGGTGATCCAACATTCAAAACAGCTTAAACAAGGCAGCGGTGCAGACTGCAGCCAGGATATTTGCGTCTTCTTAGGATCCCCATGACAGCACCCCCATCAGCAGGAAGTAGTTTGGAAAGAACGATGCCAAAATTCCCAAATATTGTTTATAAATATTTGTTTTCATTTAAATGGACTTGGTTATAAATGGTTAATGATCACAGCCAATTCTTTTTAAAGGTAAAAAGGAGATTATGGCATAGATATGAATACTTTGTTTTGGAATGGATTTGCATTTATTGATACAATTTAAGGTCAATTTTGTGATATGTATATTTCTCCTCTTGTTTAGGTATTGTGTTTATATAGCTCATTTAGAAATGTAATGTATACTGTAGTACAGATTATAAATAATTACCTATGATAGTCAAAGCTTAGAGTTAAGTTAGTTAAATTTTTCAAGATACACAGAGATGTATTTGAGATGAATAGGCATTCTTCAAACCTTTCAAAGACCTTCAGAATATGGCATTTAAAATGGTTTAGGGTTTTTCTTGACAGTGAGACATAAATGCTCCTGGCAATACCACCTACACCAGAAAGGAAGATGGTAGATGCACATCAAAGAAACACGTTATGAAGTTTGCTTTCAATATGGCAAGACTACTCATTTGGACAAGATACTACTCTTGTCTGGACTGTTTGACTTTATGCTGTATAAACTGGACATGCAGGTCCCACAGAAAAGTGACTGCTGATTCAAAATGGACATTGCTACAGAGTTCCTGCTTCATGGAAGAGTCTGCCAGACAGTCTGCAGGACATAGAGAAAAATGACTGACAAACTGCCAATACAAGAAGACAGTTTAAAGTTTCCTGCTTTGCTGAAGAGTCTGCCAGACATACTAAGGCCTATGGGCTGAAAATGGAAGATTACAGAAGAACTTCAGGTGATTGACAAGGCGAGATGTCTCTGTCATTTCTAGAGTTTATATACTATCCTTCTGTGGACTTTGATGGAGTTGAAGACAGATAGTTATGGTTATAGTTTTCCTTAGTTAAGCTTAAAGATAAGTTACATATAGGACTTTAGACTCACAAATATAGGATAGATGATAGAATAGTTTCCTTTAATCTTGCTAAATGTTAATGAACTAAATATTGTTAACTGATTCTTATTTGATAACTGTTGCGTTATATATTTTGCTATGTTAAGGTTAAAACCCTTCTTTTTATTTTAGACAGAAAAGAGGAGATGATGGGAGATGTCATTCTGTATATGTTTCTCATACTGGTTAATGAATAAAGCACTGTTGGCCAATAGGAAAGCTAGATAGGCAGGACTAGGAGATGAGGAGGAAAGAAGAAGTAGGAAGGAGAGTCAAGATGGAGAGTCTGGAAAAAGCAGAATGCCGGCTGGCTCCCCGGTAAGAGAAGACCATGTGGAAATACTAGATTAACAGAAATGGGTTAATATTAATAATTAAGACAGAGCTAGCCGATAAGAAACTAGTAACGGGCCAACAGAATTATATCAAATACAGAGTCTCAGTGTGTTAATTTGGGCTGGTGCGGAGGTGGGACCAGACCAGCGGCTGGAGGAAAAACCCTACTCCTTACAGTTTGGCTTGATCAAACCACATTAGTCTGGAAGGAATCCACTGCTTTTCATTTTCTGTGGAAACAAAAATAGAAATCCTTTAACCTAGTAACTTGTCCTTGAACTTAAATTTTGGAGTCAAAGCATTATTTTTATTTTTATTTATTTTTTTATTTTATTTTATTTTATATAACAAAGTCCAATTAAATGAAAACAAACATTTATACACAATATTTGGGAATTTGGGCATCGTTCTTTCCAAACTACTTCCTGCTGGTAAGGGGCGCTGTCTTGGGGGGATTTGAAGAAGATTCAGATATCCTGGCTGTAGTCTGTAGGGCTGTTTCGTCCAGCTGTTTTGAATGTAGGATTAGCCTGTACTCTGTTTCAGGTGGTCTGGCATGATCAAACCACATTAGACTGGAAGGAATCCACATCTTTTCATTTTCTGTGGAAACAAAAATAGAAATCCCTTTCCCCAGTAACTTGTCCTTCAACTCAAATTTTGGAGTCAAAGCATTTTTTCCAATTCAACCTATTATTTTACATATTGATCTCAGTTCCCTCTCCCTCCATCCCTTCCTCCCTCCCCCCAGCCCTCCCTCCCTCTTTCCCTCCCTTTTGCCCTCTCTGCCCTCTCACATGCACCCTAACCACTCTCCCCTTACATCCCCCACCCCAATTCCATATGTAGGGGAATGCCATCCAGTTGGGGTCATGTAGATCTGACAGGTCATATGAAGTAGGGACTAGGGCTTCTCTCCTGTCTCTAGATTAAGGCAATTATCCCTCCATGGGGGATGTGTTAGCAAGGTCCTTTTGTGTACCAGGGATACACCAATGGAGCTGTTTTATGGGAATCTGGTGGTTTGAATAAGAGTGGACCCCATAGGCTCATATATAGAATGCTTGGTCTCTAGATGATGGAACCTTTGGGGGAAGGGTTAGGAGGTGTGGCCTTGTTGGAGGAGGTGTGTCACTGGGGACTTGATCAGAATTGAGCCTGGGCTTCTTTTGTCATTTTTGCTTATATGCAAATAACATCACTATTCCATGTAAAGCATCTTATGTAAATAAGAAACACCTTCACCAGGTTCTTGAAATTTGTGAAACCTCAGCACAGATGCAGTGGGTGGGGGGTCTTTGGATGTCCAGATAGACTGGGTGGCATCCTGACATCCTCCCAGCAATGGGAGACTACATTTGGGTTTCTAATCCAGAGAATCCTCTATCCAGAGTGATGGAGTCCAAAGATAGTAAGTAAGATTATGCTAAATAGGAGAGAAAGAGGGAGGGGAAAGGGGAAGACCATCTTAGTTACTTTTCTATTACTGTGATAAAACACCACAGACATGGCATCTTCTAAAAGGAAGGGGTTAATTGAGCTTATGGTTCCAGGGGTTAGAGTCAGCGGTGACCAAGTGAAGGCAAAGTAGCAGTCAGCTGTGGTAGAAGCTGAGGGCTCGTTTCTTCACTGGCATACAGGAGGTAGAGACCACACTGGGAATGGTAAGAGTCTTTTGAAACCCCTATCATATCTGCAGTGATACACCTTCTCCAACAAGGTTACACCTCCTAATCCTTCCCAAACAACTGCATACCCAGTATTTAAACATATGATTAAGCATATGAACCTGTGGGGTCATTCTCATTCAAACTACTACAGAGAGAAAGGGGGAAGTGAAGGAGGAAGGGAGGAAAAAAGAGAGAGAGGAGTTATACATTTTGATAAAATAGCTTTCATATTTTTCTAATATGATTATTACAAATACAATTTTAAAGATTAAAGTATTGTATCACATATTAAAAATCTAGTAATTTCAAAACAAAAATACTTAAAACAAATGAAAAGAGGATTATAGCAGCATTCAGACAAAAGATATAATAATAAAAGGACAGCCTATGGAGGCCTGCTGACTATACATCCTCATATTTTCATCACCTTTTTAGAGGATAAATTTTGGAAAAAAAATTCATGCAATACTTGATATTATTTTGATACTAATAGTGTGGGAGTGGGGAATTATGTGACAGTGGATACCAGATTTAGGAACAAGACTGGCCCCCATCGGCACAGATAGTTGAATACTTGGTATCCTCTTGATGGAACTGTTTCTGAAGGACTAAGAGGTGTGGCTTTGTTGGAGGAGGCATGTCACTGAGGTGTACTTTGAGGTATCAAAAAGACCAGAGCCATCCTCAGTTTTCTCTCTGCTTCCTGCTTATGGATCAAGATCTGAGCTCTCAACTGTTCCTATTACTAAGTCTTTGCTTCACCAACATGGACTCTAACTCTATAGAACTTAATCTCCATTAATGTTCCATTCATGAGTTGCCTTGGCTACATACAGTGTGCTGTTACAGCAATAGAAACCCTAACTCACACAGAAATCCATAGTTACCTATAACCTCATGATAGACTTAGCTACACATAATTTGCTAGCCTTTAAATAATTTCATCCTCTTTAGTATCTAGAACATTATGATGTAAACTGAATCAAAAATTGAACATTGTGGAGAATATCAACTAAAAATACACACACAGAAATCCATACATCTTCTGAAAGACCTAACGGTAACTTAGATTTGGATGACGGTTGACAAAAAGCCACAGAGCAAGTGGTTGTATTATATTCAGGCAGCAAAATGACAAGTCCAGTGGACAAGATTTGCACCACTCCCAGCATCCCAGCCAAGTAAAAGGGTGCACTGATATTGGGGTGAGTAGGCTGGCTACAAACCAAAGGTCTACTGGGAATTCAGAGACAGGAGTGGAAAACCTGTCAGAGGTATTATCTATTCTAAAATGTCTTTGGATGCTTACCTAAACAGTTCCATAGTCACTGAAGTTCACCGATGAACATTTAACTGCCTAAGAAAAAAGAAGTACCATACATCCCTTACAGAGCTTTCTGCTGTTGTGGGGGAAGGAGGAATACAAATCAAATGAAGCATTCTGTAATGAAAATGATCTTATTGCTGCTTTTGTTCTCCCCCCTCCCCCACTGTATGAAAGGCATAAACACAGGAAACAACAGCTTACTTAAGAAGCAAGGGATGGGTACTAATGAGAAGGATTTTTTTTTTTAAAAAATATTTTTGTTTTGAAACAATTGATCATTACAACAAAAATTGTTATGATTATAAATCAGTTTCAAGTCACTTACATCATCCCATGCACTGTATAAACCCTCCTATGTTAGTGAAAAATACAAGTGTTTTTAGAAAAAAAAAAAAAAGAAATCCACAGAGGGCTAAAACACAGGTGTGTTAATAGCTATGCAATTTTCCCAGAAGGCCAGAAGCAATGAAGGAGCTCATGTCTCAACTTTTCTTTTTAACAAATCAAAGACCCCAGGTGCAAGCATACTCTTCATCTTCTGCCAGCCATTTTCATTCAAAGGTGTAATTGTATTGATGGCAGATACTGTACATACAAGAGCTCTTTCATGTGTAACAGGTGTTATCACTAACAGGCTCTTTTTTTTCCTGGAATTTTACCATGGTAAGCTCTTACAAAGCCAGACTCTTACCTGAGTGAGAGGAAGTCTATCCTGTGGTGAACTTGACCAATATTTAATGTCACCTGCTTTGCACTCAGTGACTCTTGAGATCTGCTTTTCCACTTTGATTTGTTTTTCCTTCTGCTGTAAAGTTCTGCACTGAGTATCCAAAGCTGTAACCTCAGATCTATTCCCACACTGGTGGCTCTATGTTTCTTAAGTTGTACAAAGACAACATGTCCAAATTTAAACTGTCTGATCACTGCAGCTCCCTGAGAGATATATTATGGGTTTTCTCAATGGTATAACTTTAGATTTCTACTCAAATTATCTCAAAATGCATTTGTTATTTGTAGGTCAAGGGCAAGGACGAATGATAAATCCAGCTTTGAATACTAGGGAGCTGTGTGTCCCAAGAAGATGCCATCTTACATAAACTTGAAGTATTCAGGCTCTATCACATATATTTATACAAAGACTTAAAAGTTGGGAGCCATGATAAAGTGGTATATAGTAATGACCACTGTAATTGGTTTGAAAGGTGTTTTCTCCAATACTCAGGTTGAAACTTAATGGCCAGTAAAGCAGATGCTTCTATACTTTGAGGAGTTTTCACTCTGATGAGTCCACTGTGAAAGAACAGTTCTTAAGTCACATATATAGTTATTACTTGGAAAACCCATCTTAAAGCAAAAGTAAGCTGAATTACTGTAATCCACATGCTCCTTGACTTGTGATGGACGTATGCCCACAAAATGCATTAGGAAGAAGAAAATCCATATGTCAGACTGTTGCCAGTGCAGGGATAGTTGCATTAAGGGATGTGCCCCTTGCGGGTTGAATACGTCAGGAGGCTCTGCCTTATGATAGCAATGGCCCTGTTATGAGCAGTTTTCTGCCAACCTGGTCACACTGCCTCATCAGAGACACAGAGATGCTGTATTAGTTATAAAGCTGTTGGCCTGTTACTAGCATTTCTTATTGGCTAGCTCTGTCTTAAATAGTAACCCATTTCTATCAATCTAAGTGTTTCCATGTGGTCTTGAGAGAGAGAGAGAGAGAGAGAGAGAGAGAGAGAGAGAGAGAGAGAGAGAGAAAGAGAGTCTGGAACTCTTATCCTTTCATGGCCTACATTGTGACTTCTTTCTACTACATCTCCCAGAATTATTCTTGTCTTCTAGTCTCACCTATTTTGCTTTCCTATTGGCCAACTGGTCTTTATCCATTAACTAATAAGAGAAACATATATAACATCACCCATCTTGGCACATTTACAAAGGTCTTAAGGCTGAGTAGAACATCTTGCCATTTTACTTTGTACCTTGTGACAAACTATGTGACTCTGGCCCAAGGGTTGCAGTGACATAGTACCATATAGGGGCAGGGAGCAGGTGTCATTGCATATCAATCTTTTATATATGTGTATATATAAATCTTTTTGCAGCTTCTGCTCTCTCCACTACTCCCAGACTTCCCCCTTCCTTGTCCCCCATACTTACTACCCCCTCTCCCTCCATAACAGCAGGCCTCCCAGGGACATCAAAAACCTCTCAGCCTATAAAACAGGAAAATGATTTATGTTTATAAATTATTTAGTTGCAGTTACTCTGTTGTGTTCTATCATGACAATAGGTCAGGAAGTCAGAAGGTCAGGGACCTTGCAGGAGAGGCTCCCCAAGACCTCATTCATGCATTTCATTCTCAGGGCACATCAGGGAGACAATTTTCATAGGATTACTTTGTACCAGCATAGAACATTTCAAATTATGTTGCTTCCTTCTTTAATGGCCAGGGAAGAGTCATTCACAGACTTATGACCTGGTTACCTATGACCCAGAAGAAATGACACGTGCTGTAAACCAGTGGAATGTTCACACACTCATCTCAATTTTATCCAGAAAACACTTGTCTTTATTCCAAATTCCTAAAAACAGAACATTCAACAAAAATCACCTGAAAATGGTCAAGTTGTATAGGTTAATGTTTAGTATAATTGCAGACCCTTTTCAGCAATGTATAAATCTTCTTGCAAGATTAATTTTGTAAATCACATTAATTAGAAATACTCGATTTTTAGTGTACAGATCAAATCCTTAAATTGCACAAACCTGAAGATATTATTCACATGTTGCAAGTAATACGCAACTGTTTTTAGAGCAAAATGCCTAAGCAGATCCACTAAGAGGAGAGAGGACTTGCTTTGTCATAGTTCCAGAAATGTTATTCCATTGTCACTCATCACATGGCAGTGCATCAAGGAGAGAAAGATGAGCTAAAGAAAAGTTGTAAGATCATGGCAGCCAAGAAAGAGTGAGAAATAAAACCAAGGGCAAAATTAAAAGATGCCTTCAGGGACTTTTCTACAACTATGTTGGGAGTAACTTTCATTCCAGCTTTAAAGCATAATGCTATCCTGAACTGTCAATGATACACAAGGGATGCACATTTTCCTAAATGAAGTAAATATAAGGAAAAAATAAAATTTGGTGTCTGTTTAGGAAGACCATCTGTCTGCAACTAAAGAGAATGGGTCGTTGAGCTAACTCTTGGCCATATTACATCACGCAAAGGAGACAGTCTCCCAACCCCAGGACATCATTCTTTTCCTTATGATAGAGAAAAGAATTTATGCACAGAAGGCCAAATATAACTAAGAGAATAAGCCCCGTTGGAGGTCTAATAAAATAATGTCATTATTCAATACAGCCAGGCCATAATTGGTGAGGGTAAGAGGAAATGAAAAAACAATTAGGTAATAGATTAAGTAGTTATCTCAGGTAACTGAGGAAAATAGACAAATCTTCTTCCCTTCTTGGAGTTACAATAAATTAATTGATTTCTCTGAGTTAACTTTAAAAGCAGACAAGTTAGCCCTGGGCCTCTGAGGTACTGAGAGTGGTTATAAGAACTGGGAAGAACTTGAACACTGAGATGGTCATTGGCCTATTCCTTTGTACATACAATGTGGAAAGCTCATCTGTGACTGCATCTAGCTAGATGTCATTGGTCATCCTACTGCTCTGTGTATATGCTATTTTCTTGACAATAAGGGCTTAAAAGCCATGGACTATGGAGGAGGATAAGTGAGTAAAATCCTTCCTGTGCAAGCATGGGGACTTATGTTTCTTTTTCTTTTTTTTTTCAAATTAGCTGAAATTTTATTACAGTACTTTAAATCTTTTTTCACTTATTTTTATTTTTATTTTATATAACCAAATCCATTTAAATGAAAACAAACATTTATAGACAATATTTGGGAATTTGGGCATCGTTCTTTCCAAACTACTTCCTGCTGGTAAGGGGCGCTGTCATGGGGGATTCGAAGAAGATTCAGAAATCCTGGCTGTAGTCTGTCAGGCTGCTTTGTTCAGCTGTTTTGAATGTAGGATCACCTGGTACTCTGTTTCAGGTGGTCTGGCTTGATCAAATCACATTAGTCTGGAAGGAATTCACAGCTTTTCATTTTCTGTGGAAACAAAAATAGAAATCCTTTTCCCCAGTAACTTGTCCTTGAACTTAAATTTTGGAGTCAAAGCATTTTTTTTTTAAATTTAATTTATTATTTCACATGTCAATCCCAGTTCCCTCTCCCTCCCTCTCAACCTCCCTCACTCCCTGCATTCCTCCCTCCCTCCTTCCTTCCCTTTTACTCTCTCTGCCCTCTCACCTGCACTCTAACCACCTTCCCGTCCTATCCCCCCACCCCAATTCCATATGTAGGGGAATGCCATCCAGTTGGGGTCATGTAGATCTGACAGGTCATGTGAAGTAAGGACTAGGGCTTCTCTCTCCTGTCTCTAGATTAAGGCAGTTATCCCTCCATGGGGGATGTGTTTGCAAAGTCCTTTTGTGCTCCAGGGATACATCCTGGCTCCACTGTCTAAGGTCCCTTAGACTGCTCAGTCCTGGCTGAGACCCATATTCAGGGGGGCCTGAGTCAGTCCCATGCTGGCTTCCCAGCTCTCAGTCTGGTGGCCTGTTAGCTCCTCCTTGTTCAGGTAAGCTGTCTCTATGTGTTTCTGCTGCCTGGTCTTGTCCTCTCCCTCTGCATCTGAGTTCTACTTCAACTCAGTGTTTACTTATGGGTGTTTGCTTCTGTTTCCAACAGACATTAGTTGAGGGCTCCATGGATAAGTTAGTTGTTGATCTCACTCTCCATGAAGGGCATTTATGGTAGCCTTTCCACAGAAGATCAAATTGTTAGTTGGCAGCAGTCTTGTAGTTCTCTAGTTCAATTTTATCTTCAAACCAATATTGGCTCCCTCTTTTATGTTCTCTCTCTCTCTCTATCTCTCTGTCTCTGTCTCTCTCTCTCTCTCTCCTGTCTTCTATTCCTAACCAAGCTAAATCTTCCTGGTCACATATGTTTTCCTTTCCTCCCCCTCGTTTTCTCTTACTTCTCTCTCCATTCGCTGCACCCCCCCCCACTTCCCTTGAGCTCTGGGAGACTTGTCCGTTACCAGTTCTGTGAGGGACTTTATATGAATCTCTTAGAATACACCTTGTATCCTAGTTCCTCTAGTGGTGTGAATTATAGGCTGGTGATCCTTTGATCTAGGTCTAAAATCCATATATGAGTGAGTACATACTGTGTTCCTCTTTTTGTGACTGGGTTACCTCATTCAGGATGGTTTCTTCAAGTGCCATCCACTTGCCTGCGAATTTCAAGATACCATTATTTTTTTTTCTGCAGAATAGTATTCCATTGTGTAGATGTGCCACATCTTTATTAACCATTCTTCAATTGAGGGGCATCTAGGTTGCTTCCAGGTTCTTGCTATTACAAACAGTGCTGCTATGAACATAGTTGAACAGATGTCTTTGTTGCATGGATGTGAATCCTTTGGGTATATGCCTAAGAGGAGGATTGTCGGGTCCTGTGGTAAACTAATTCCCATTTTCCTGAGGAACTGCCATACTGATCTCCAAAATGGCTGTATGAGTTTGCACTTCCACCAGCAGTGGAGGAGTGTTCCCCTTTCTCTACATCCTCTCCAACATGAGTCATCATTGGTGTTTCTAATTTTAGCCATTCTGGCAGGAGTAAGATGGTATATAATAAAAGAACTTCAGGAGGCATCACCATTCCTGACTTTAAGCTCTACTACAGAGCTATAGTTTTGAAAACAGCCTGGTATTGGCATATAAATACACAAGTAGACCAATGGGATCGAATTGAAAATCCTGATATTAACCAACACCCCTATGAACATCTGATTTTCGACAAAACAGCTAAAATTATACAATGGGGTGAGAACAGCATCTTCAACAAATGGTACTGGCACAACTGGATGATGGTGTGTAGAAGACTGCAGATAGACCCATGTCTGCTGCCATGCACAAAACTCAAGTCCACATGGATCAAAGACCTCAACATCAATCCAGCCACATTGTCCAATTAGAAGAGAAAGTAGGAGGTACCCTTGAACAAATTGGTATAGGAGACCGCTTCCTGAACATAACTCCAGGGGCACAGACACTGAGAGAAACAATTAATAAATAGGACCTCTTCAAACTTAGAAGCTTCTGTAAGGCAAAGGACACAGTAGACAAGACCAAATGTCAGCCCACAGCTGGGAAAAGATTTTCACCAAATCCTATATCCGACAAAGGGCTGATCTCCAAAATATACAAAGAACTCAAGAAACTAGTCAACACAACACCAAATAACCCTATTAAAAATGGGGTACAGAACTGGAGAAAGAATTCTCAATAGAGGAAATCAAAAAGGCTGAAAGACACTTAAGAAAATGCTCCACATCACTAGCTATCAGGGAAATGCAAATCAAAACAACTTTGGGACTTATGTTTCTGAAACCCACTTTAAGGGCCAGGTCCGGTGGCTCATGCCTGTAACCCTCAACATTCACATTGAAAATAACAGCAAAACAGAAACCTTGCTGCAAGAACACTGTAGTCCAGTGCCAGGGAGATGGAGACAGGAGGGTCCTTGGAGGCTCACACTGTCTAGATAATTACATGGAGAATGACAGAAGAAAACATATAGCTTCCAAATGTGTGCACAGGCACTGGCAGTCACACATGCACACACATGAACATGCACACACACACATACAAGAGTGTGGGTGTGAGTTAGGAGGACTGGACAGTCTTTGGGGCCCCTGGTAGTGGATCAGTATTTATCCCTAGTGTACAAATGGACTTTGGAAGCTCCTTCCACATAGAGGGACACTCTCTCAGCCTAGACACACGTGGGAGGGCCTAGGCCCTGCTCCAAATGATATGGCAGTCTTTGAAGGATTCCCATGGAAGGCCTCGTCCTCCCTGGGGAGCAGAAAGGGGATGGGATGGAGTTTGGTGGGACAGACAGGGGAGGGAGAGAGGGTGAGGTAACAGGATTGACATGTAAAGCAAGCTTGTTTCTAATTAAAAGAGTTATCAAAAGAAAAAAAGAAGAAGAAGAATACAGGGAAGAGGTTTCAGATCAGGTTGTTTATGCATCTTGTTTACCAATGCTCAGTTTCTGCAGGAATGAACGAGTGTCTCACAGGGAAGTTGCTGTACAACAGCTCCTGAAAACTAGTCACTAGTCAGCTAACAAACCAAGTGATCAAATACAAAGCAGAGAAAGGCAAAAGTAAGAACCAAGCCCCTTCAAATATAAGTTCACATTTCTTGTTCCTACCTTATGTACAAGCTTTACTTAGTTTCTTCATAGGGGAAAAGTACCCTTTGAAACTATAAATACATACTTCAGAGAAAAAATTAAATGATCTGAAGCTAGTATCAGTTATGGAAGTTCCAAACAGGAAGCTGATGGATAGATTCCTTTTTCCTTGAACCTAGTTCTCTTTGTAAAATCACCCCATCAGCAGATTAATGCTCCCACCCACACAAATTTCACTGCCTACACAGAACACTCCCTCCCTCACCCTGAATCACACAGCAGAACTGCTGGAGTTCAGATTTAACAAGATAAACAGCTTTACCAAAAGTTGGAAGCCGGGATTATGACAGCTCAACTCCCCTCGTTAAATATTATACCTAGCGCATGCCAACTGTGTCAAACAAGGAGAAAGATAATAAATCATCAGTTTCCGTAGTTTTGCATGAGTTTATCCTCTTTTATCTTCCATAATTCATAAAGAGATTTGACAGAACCTTGGAGATTATAGTCTTAAAATTATAACATTGTATAATTTAATTACAAATAACTGGGCCATCTTGTTAGGTTTACATTACTTTGATATTTTCAATTCCTTTAAGGCTGTCTTAGTTTGCTTGAAAAATCGCAGTTAGAAGCCACTGTAAAAGTATAAAAGTTGTCACCTTTGAGATTCTCTGTGTTGTTTAATAAAAATTGCTGGTGCCAAAAAACCATCGGCCATCCATGCAAGTCTTTCTTCAACACTTGACAAATCCTCGACACTGCAGCTCAGGTACACAGAACTCTCTGATCTTTGTGAATTGAACATTACATTGGGCAGAGACTAAATGGTGAAAGACTTTTAATGCAGGCATGTTACTTGACATTTTGTTCTTACCCAGATCTCAGTGGTCCTCACAACACTGTGATTATCTGAGTGCTACTTAGATCTAATGGAACACAAAGTTTCCGACTTATCACCATGGACTGCACAGATGTGCTACAAACAGAAGGGGACTATGGATTCCAGCTCTGTTTCCTGAGATGCAAGGCCAAATGCATTCTCATACTGGCAGGCAAGCATCTTAGTCCTTTTTATTTCCAACATGCCAGCTGACCTTCAGGCTTATTGGCTGGGCTTGAACCTTTAGGACATTGCAAGTGATAATGAGAAGATTGTGCCGCACGACCTTGCTTCGACAACCACATTAGTGTTTATCTGGCTGTGAAAGGCTCAGGAACAGACATCAGTAAGAACTATGAAGCTGGTCTTTCAAATGTTCCTGTGTCTTGAAACAAGCTGCACTGGTCTGGTTTGTAAATATTCAGGGTACAGCATGGGAATGGGCAGCTGATCACACTACATTTTGCAGCATAAGCTCATGCCTCTGCCTGAAATAACAACAAAGTGTTGCAAGTCTCCTAATGAAGACCATGTAAGGTCACCCCATTGATTGCTTCATTCTAGATCTGGCTTGAAATGTACCCATACAAACATGAAATCATGATTTGAAAGTCACAGGGCATAAAAAAGTCTGCAAAATCTGAGGTTACTGAAATTTTCACTGACAATACAAGACTGAATGCAAGGAGACTGTGAAATCCTTGAATTCATCTTGTTCTCTAATGGAAGAAATACTCTCGTAAGTCAAGATTAGTAAAACATTTGACAAACAATAGATGAGAATAAATAGTAGTATACATAAATTTGAAATTGAATTAAGAGATTTATATTTTTATCTTATGTGTATGAGCATTTGCCTGCATGAATGTATGTGCACCATGCATGTGCCTGCTGCCCCTGGAGGCCAGAAGAGAGGATGGGGTCCAACTGGAGGTAAAGGTGGTTAACAAGCTGGCTGATGTGAGTGGTAAGAAAAGAACCCAGGTCTTCCAAAAAGAGTCATTGTTCTATCCCCAATTGAGTCTTATTTGTAAAAATAAAGAGAAAAAACCAAAACTCTCAAATGTATTTTTTATGTACACACACACACACACACACACACACATACATACCAAAATATCTATATGTAGTTACATACCAAAATATCTACATATTTACATACCAGTGGTGCATTCTGTACAGCAGGCATGCACAGTGTATTGTCTATCTTTGGCATTCTATTTATACTTGTTTCATTCCATCGTTAATCTTAAATCTTTAGGATTAAAATTAGAGTTTGCAGACTCCTGTAGTATCATGGGCTGGAAACTGAACAGCTCCATTTCCATTTGCTATGATGTATCTAGTGAACCCTCCACAAAAAAGGAGACTACTGCTCTTTCTTAAGAACTGCCCTCTTGGGGGATTGGTGTGCATATTTAAAATCTTAGCCTGAATAATTGGTTTTTTTAAAAGGATTTTTTTTTGATGAATGGATCAATGAGTGAGTTTTTTTTGTCAAGGATATGAAATATGTCAGAAAATCAATTTATAAGAGGTAAAGTTTTTTTTTTTTTCCTAATGGGTCATGGTTTAGAGGTTTAAGTCATGTGGTCCTATTGCCTGGGCTTGAGGTGCCTTAGTACACTCTCATGGTGTGATCAAGCAAAGAGGTTTTTAATGTGGTAAAACTTCATTCCCCATAAATGATGTGTATGCATCCTTAGTCAACATCATACTGGATGGCTACAGTGGATGATGGTCTGTGACATTTTCTACCATGAACATTAAACATGAACTCCAATGTTATGTTCTTTATATTGAAGCATCATAGCAATCACGGAGCCTGCTATTTACCTCTTGTGAAAGGGATTTGTCTCCTGAACACATGCTGAATTTTTATTTCAGGGATGCAAATATAAAGACATTTGTTCTACAGAATAGAATCCCAACTAATGAAGCAGGTAATGGGAGATGGAGCTATAGACACTTCCATTTCTGTACAAATTGGAATTACATCAGAATAGTGATGTTAATGAGATTTAAACATTTGTTTTCAACAGGGCCTTAACTCTCCAAGTGATTAAGTATATTTAATCAACAGACTTTTTGGGTCCATTAGAGTGTCCTCTGCTCATTGGTTGTGATTATTATAATTTGTTACAATATATTGGAAAGAAGGAGTGAGGCTGATTTCTAAAGCCAAACTGAATCAAATGTCTGCTGTGCTCTCAATAACCCCTCATTTATTTCCTTAAGATGGCTTATGTGTGTAGTTGCCAACATTAGTTGCTTCCTTAATTTAGAAGAGAATTTGCTCATACTTGCTTTGGGGTCAGGAAGATCCTGCAGTGATTAAGGTTGAACATAAGAGACAGGTAAGGTTTCCAAGACAGCAGGGCCCAAGTATTGATTGAAGCATCCTATTCTTCTCATTAGCCATTACTAGAAATTTTCCAGCACTGCCAACAGTTAATTCACAAGGAACTTAACTCATCAGCTAGAAAGAAAGGTTAATTTGTGAGTAAGAGAATATCACAAGTAGTTTAGATTACCTACTTTACCTCTATACACATGCAAATGGAAAGAAAAAACCTAAATAAAATTTAGACCACATTTGTGGTGAAATAATAATGAAAAATGACAAAATTATGAAATATACACATCCTTTTTCCTTTTAATAAATGTAATATTTTGAAATGATGAAAATGTAATCTATTTATTAATTTGATAACATAAAATAGTAGCACATTAAAATATTTATTGTCCTCTCAAGATAGTTCCTCTAATCCTATGTGGCCTGTAGCTTGAGTCCCACTTTTCAGCTTCCCTTCATTCCCACGGGACTCAGACCCTTGGTGTAGACCCAAGGTCCTCTTAGTTATTGTAACCACCATTTCAGTCTTTCCTTCTAGCCCATCCCTATTACTCTGTGATTCCCTTCCAACCACAGAGCAGCTCTCTACTATGGAACCACAGCTGCCATATATATCTTGAACCTAGCATGGTCGACAACAACCAAAAAACAGAATATCTACACAATGAGGAAGAGACCAGATATCTACACCAAGAAATACTTCAAACATCATGACTTTAGTTGCCAAGATCCCCATGAAAAACAAGCAACTGAGAAAATATGTCTATCCCAGAAGCCAGAAATCCTACTGCAATAGAGAAAAGCAAGTTAGCTGAAGTAAAAAAAAAAAAAAAAAAAAAAAAAAAAGGTACAAATAGCTATTACAAATTTCTTGAGGACCTTAATGAAGATCGGAATAAAAGCCTTTAATCTTAATGAAGATCAAGAAGACACAAACATGCAATTGAATGAAATAATAAAACAATTCAAGATACAAAAGTAGAATTTAACAAGGAAATAGAATAAGAAAACCCAAACTGGAAATCAAAGTTTGAGATATCAAGCAAAAGCTTCAGGAGTTAAGACTTACCAATACACTAAAAGACATGGAAGAGACAGCTTCAAGTATTGAAGGCAAGGTAGAAGTGGTGAGCTAAGTCAAAGAAAATATTTAAGAAAACCTGGGCATGAAACATCCAGGAAATCTGGAACACAATTTAAAAAACAACCCTACAAATAATAGGTATAGAGAAAGGAGAAGAAACCTAAGTTAATGTCAAAAAATATTTTTCTAAAAACTTATATAAGAAATTTATTTTACAAAAAACTAAAGAAAGAAATGCCTAATAAGGTACAAGAGGCATAGAGAACACCAAATAGATGAGGCCAGAAAAGAAACTCTGTACAACATAGAATAATCAAAATGCTAAATGTTCAGAACAAAGAAAGAGTAATAAAAGCTTCAAGGAAAAAATGACCAAATCACATATAAAGAAAGGCTCTTTAGAATAATATCTGAATTTTCAAAGGAGCTTTTGAAAGTCAGAGGGCCTGAATGATTGTTCTACAAGCTCTGAGAGATGACAGATGTCAGCTCAGAATACTTACTATACATAAAAATGATCTATCATAATCAACAAAGAAAGAAAAACATTGAGTGATTATAAAAAAACAAATTTAAGCAACTTTTGTCCATCAACTCAGTGCTACACAGGGCGCTAAAGGAAAATTTCAGTCCAAAGAGGGGGTTAACTATGTGCAAGAGGACTCAAGGAATACAAAAACATAGAACAGTTAATCAAAAGAGTGGAGGAAAAAGCCCACATCACCATAACAAAATTACAGGGATTAACAGGGGTGTAGAGAGATGATGGCTCAGTGGTTAAAGTCATTTACTGCTCTTTCAGAGGGCTCAGATTAAATCCCAGTGCCTATGTGGAAGTTTTCAACCCTCTGTGGCTCCATTTCTAGGGGACCCAATGCCCACTTCTCTCCTTGGGCATTGGGTACCCATGTGGTGTACATATGATGGGTTCAGACAAAACATTCATACATTGTGGTGGTGTGAATGAGATTGGCCCTCCAGTCATGATTTGGGAAAGATTGGGGGGCATGGTCTTGTTGGAGAAGGTTTGTCACTGTGGGAGGGCTTTGAAGTTTCACAAGACTCATGAGACTCTCAGTGTCCTCTCTCTGCCTCCATTTTGGATCAGGAGATGAGTTCTCAGTTATTCCTTTGCTGAGTCACATTCTAAAGCCATAAGTCAAATGACATGCTTTCTTTTATAAGTTGCCTTGGTTATGATGTGAGGTCATTTGAATGTAACTGGCCCCTAGAAGCTCATAGGGAATGGCTTTGTTGTTCTGGCCTTGTTGGCTCAGGGTTATTAGTGGCTATCTCTCTCTTAATTATTAGCCCACTTTTATTTTTTATTGTTTTTTCAAATTTAAATTAGAATCAAGCTTATTTTACATGTCAATCATAGTTCCCTCTCCCTCCTCTCCTACCCTGTCCCATCCTCACCCCTTATCCCATCCCCTTTCTGCTCTTGGGGAAACTTCAAAGTCTGTCATATCATTTGGAGGGCCTGGGCCCTCCCCCCTTGTATCCTCTAGGTGAAATGGGCTCCAAAAGTCCATTCATATACTAGAGATAAATGCTGATCCACTACTAGAGGCCCCATGGATTGCTCATGCCTCCTAACTGACACACTTATTCAGGGGGTCTGGGTTGGTCCTATGCTAGCTTCCCAGCTATCGGTCTGGGATCCATAATCTCTCCCTTGTACAGCTTAGCAGTTTCTGTGGTTTTCTCCAGCCTGTTCTTGACACCTTTGCTCATTACTCCTCCCTCTCTGTAACTGGATTCCAGGAATTCGGCTCAGTGTTTAGCTATGGCTGTCTGCTTCTGCTCTCATCAGCTACTGGATGAAGGCTCTAGGATGGCATATAAGGTAGTAATCAATCTCATTATTGTGGAAGGGCATTTAAGGTAGTCTGTTCACTATTGCTTAGATTGTTAGTTGGGGTTATCTTTGTAGTTTTTGGATCTTTCCGTAGTGCCAGATTTCTCTTTAAACTTATAATGGCTCCTTCTATTATGGTATCTCTTTTCTTGTTCTCCTCTGTTCTTCCCCTGACTCAATCTTTCTGCTACTTCATGTTCTCCTCTCCCCTCCTCTTCTCTCATTCTCTTTCTACTAACTCCCTTTCCCCTCCCCTCATGCTCCCAATTTGTTCAGGAGATCTTGAACCTTTCCCCTTCACCACGGGACCATGTATGTCTCTCTTAAGGTCCTCCTTGTTTCCTCGATACTCTGGTAGTGTGGATTTTAGGCTGGAAATCCTTTGCTCTATGTCTAAAATCCATATACGAATGAGTACATTCCGTGTTCGTCTTTTTGTGACTGGGTTACCTCTCTCAAGATGTTTTCTTTCAGTTCCATTCATTTGCTTGTGAATTTCGAGATTCCATTTTCTTTTCCACAGTGTAGTAATCCATTGTGTAAATGTACCACATTTTCTTTATCCATTCTTCAGCTGAGGGGCATCTAGGTTGCTTCCAAGTTCTGGCTATTACAAACAATGCTGCTATGAACATAGGTGAACAGATACCCTTGTTGTATGAATGTGCATCTTTTGAGTATATGCTTAAGAGTAGAATTACTAGATCTTGAGAGAGACTGATACCCATTTTCCTGACGAACTGATTTCCAAAGTGGCTGTACAAATTTGCACTCACATCAGCAGTGGAGGAGTGTTCCCCTTTCTGCAATCTTCTCCAGCATAAACTGTCATTGGTATTTCTGATTTTAGCCATTCTGGCAGGAGTAAGATGGTATCTCAGAATTATTTTGATTTGCATTTCTAACTAAGGGTGTTGAGCACTTTAAGCATCTTTCAGCCATTTTAGATTCCTCTATTGAGAATTCTCTATTTAGTCTGTACCCCACTTTTTAATTGGATTATTTGGTGCTTTGGTGACTAGCTTTTTGAGTTCTTTGTATATTTTCAGCCCTCTGTCAGATGTGGGTTTGGTGAATATCTTTTCCCCATTCCGTGGGCTGCCATTTTGTCTTGTTGACAGTGTCCTTTGCCTTATAGAAGCTTCTCAGTTTCAGGAGGTCCCATTTATTGGTTGTTAATCTCAGTGTCTATGCTACCGGTATTATGTCTCCTGTACCAGTTAGTTCAAGGGTACCTCCCACTTTCTCTTCTAAGAGGTTCAGTGTGTCTGGATTATGTTTGATCCATTTGGATTTAAGTTTTGTGCATGGCAATAGATATGGATCTATCTGCAGTCTTCTACACACCAGCATCCAGTTATGCCAGCACCTTTGTATAATTTTAGCTTTTTTTTTTGTAAAAAATCAGGTATTCATAGGTGTGTGGTTAACCCAATTTTATTAATCTAAGTATCTCCACATAGTCTTGGCTTACTGGAGAATGCCCAGGTGTCTTATCTTCCCGGTAGCTACATAGCATTTCCTTGGATACTTTTAAGTGACTCCTCTCTGCCTTTCTCTTCCTAGAATTCTCCTATTCTGGTAGCTCTGCCTATACTACCTGCCTGGCTACTGGCTATTCTGTATTTACTAATCAACCAATAAGAGAAACATATGTTCACAGCATACAGAAGGACCTCCCCCATCATATGTATTATGGGAAGGGAGGAAAGAGCTCCCTTGTCTTGCATTCTTGGAAATTTTACCATAAATGTTGGATGGAGTTTGTAGAAAACAATGGGCTTTAGTGACTTGGGAGGTCTGCCAAAGGAGAATTCCAAGAGAATGTGATGGCTCTCATTTTTATGTGCCATAAGATAGGACTAAAATGAGCTAAATAATGCTATTGTTAGAATTAAATGTAGAATGTTAAGAGTGCTGAAACATTGTTTTCAGTTTTTATTCGAGTTCTGAAATGGCACATGGCTCATGTGAGGACAGTTCTCATGCAGGAGAAACAGAGATGATGTGTGGCTAAAAGGTGGGCTGTAGAGGCATATTCTCACCCGCAGAATTCTTCATTCTCTTTCTTTTGAAAGCAAGCTGAGTCCCCTGCCTTGAATCAGGGTGAGTTTTGGATTATAGTTGTGCAGTGAAGTAGATAAAATACAATATGAGCTCAGTTTCTAAGTAGAAAAATAATAGAATATTAATGGATATATCTTCCACCTTATTCAATAAAATGCCAAATGAGATTAAGTGAGATGCCTAGCTCCTAAGAGGCAACAGTGCTGGGAATTAGCCAGATACAAAGAAATGTGCTGTGACTTTGTTTCTCTCTCTCTCTCTCTCTCTCTCTCTCTCTCTCTCTCTCTCTCTCTCTCTCTCTCTCTCTGTGTGTGTGTGTGTGTGTGTGTGGTGCGTGTATTTCTAGCCAGGTTCTCACTCTGTCACCAAGTTTGGCTCTGAACTTGTGGTCTTCTTAGATCAGCCTTGTGAGAGATGAACTATGAGGCAGGTGATGATGCCCACCTCAACCTACCTTTTGAATGAACCCAACCAAGGCACCAGATGTGTCTGTGGAATGATTCCAACTCTTTTCAGTCAAATTGAAGGGAGTGTCACAAAGTTTTATGTTTGGTTTTGATCTAGAACTTGCCCCAAATCCATATGTTGGGGTCTTGTTCACCAGCTGGCGGTACTTTCGAAAAGCAGCCAGATCATAACAATAGTATTCTGTGATGTTATTTTGTTTCTACCTGAACAAATAAAACTTGTCTAGAGATCAGAGGGTGTAGCTAGAGCCGTTAGCTAACTATAGAGGTCTGAAGGTCTGTACAGACAGACAGTTAATGAGATGGCTGGGTGGAGAGAGGAATATAGGTGGGATGAGGCAGGAACCTGGTCTCTTTTCAGTTTGAGATTTCATAGAGGAAAGATCTCTAATGGGCTGGCTGCTCTGCTTTTCTGATCTTTCGGCTTTCATTCCCTAATATCTGACTCTGGGCTTTTATTATTAAGATCAATTAGAACTTGTGTTACAGCATTCACATAGCCATTGAGGAGTTCATGGGGGTTGTGGCGGGGTGGGAAGAAGTAGGTCTTTGGAAGTCACTGGAGGTGTGTCCTTCTCTCCCCCCTCCCTCTGTCCACCTCCCTCCTTCCCTTTTCCTCTCCCATATTTCCCTTCCTCCTCCCGAGTTACCATTTTCTGCTTGTGTTTCCATGTTTTGGTTTGCCTCAGGGTCAAAGCCATGGGGTTAGTCAACCATAAAGGAAACCTCTGCCTGCAGGGTGTTGGGGGAGGGAGCTGTTGGGATGCAGTTTTTGTGAGCCCTGTGAGTTTTGGGTGGAGATGGGGATGGAGGTGGGGAGTGGACTTTCCTATGATGCTGCTGCCTTGAGTCACCCAGGCTGCTACCTGGGTCAAGGCACTAGCTCACCACACTAGCCTTGGGTTTTAGAATTGCTTCCTTGGATTGACGTGGGTGTCCCCTCTGGGTTGGGTAAATGTTTGTTCATTTTCCTCTGGGAGAAGTCACAAATCATGCAGTCAAATCTTTTGAGAAATGAGGAGACTTCTTTCCTCAGAGATCTCAAATGTGTTTAATATTAACTAACTATGACATCCACTGGTACCCTAGCTTTAGATCGGGCTGTTTTTCTCCAAGGGGAAAGTTACCATATTTGACTTCTTCCTATATTGAACGCTCTAGAACTCTTTAAATAGATTGATATATGGGCAATTGAGTCACAAAGAAAATATAGAAAAAAAATCTAGTAATATTTCTGCACTCCACATCATTTGCTACACATTCAGCACTTTTTTCTTGTGACATTTAACAGGAATTTAATGCTGTAGAGTGGCAATTTTAATCCCGTTCCACTTTTGAAAAATCTCTGATTTATGGAATAAGTTTTCATTGTAAATTACAAATTGCTGTCACTAGTTTCGTATTCATGTTTTACAAAACACTTTCTTTTCAGTGAAATGTGTTTTCATGGAATAAACATTAACTTACTAACTACTAAAAGAAGAGGTTTATTGTATACAACATTATATAGCTGATTTTTAAATGCAGATAACAACTGAAGTGTGGTATTTATGTCATAAGAATTCCTGTGAAAGCAGTGAATCATTCCTTCAGTCATCCAAACCAGACCATAGCTTCAGGGTCAGCAAGATGGATGTTCCATAGTTTACCCCTGGGATGCTTCTCCTGACAGGAGACAAAGACATCACTGAATAATCACAAAGTAGGGAGAGGTTGTTTACATCCACTCAGGAAGGACCGACTCTTCTCCTGCTCCATCTCAGACAGTATTCTATCTGTAACAACACCTAGGACTGTGTAGCAGGGAGGGGAGAGAGAACACTTTCCTCTACGGTGTTAGCATAAACACATGCACTTATTTTTTGTGCACACTGATGTTCACTTGACAGTAGCCTGATGTAAAGCAAGAAGGAATATGAGAAGAATGGGTAATGGAAGGAGGGAAATGTTCATCTTCCAGAATTGCTTCCCAAATTCTCTCCAATAATGTGAGGAGCCATTTCAGAGCAGCAAGAGCCATCTACCCTGAGGGAACAGTTCATGGGTTTGTGTTTTAATTTTAATTAATAATCCTCAGGAGAACTATGATAGCAGCAGTCTGGCTAAAGTAGCATTACAAACCTTTTTTCACCTCTGTGGCTGGGTGGCTGTATATAGTCCTAGATCATTGAGCAATCTTTAACATTGTATACTTCATTTCTTATTGTGTAATGCAGAGTCTTATGATTTATAAGCCAGTAAGTATGTTCTGCTAATCTTCAAGTAGGCTGATGTTAGCCTCACCTTCCAGGTAACAGTCAGAAAAGCCAAGCCTGCCCTGTCTCAGACATGGAACACACAGGCTCTGAGCTTGACAGAGAGCAGGGGCAGTTCTGTGTTTCTCCCTAGCTTTAATCTCACCACTTTCTCCATGGATGAGCAACTTAACACTGTGGATTCTGGTTGCCACAAAGCAGCAAGAAAAGCTGCCTCACTGAAGATTTATACAGGACCACCGTAATCGTTTCTGACAGTGTGAAGAGACACATCTAATAAGCCTCCTAATGGCGTGTCTGGACCTAGATGAGGAAGGAATGGGAGGAATGCTGGGAGTTCATTTACTTATCTGACCTCAGCTGGCAGAAGTGAGTCCAGAAAGCAAGCCTTGCTTTTCCAACTCCAGGGTACTTAGGACTGCCTGTACTGGCCACATATGACGGGGTACCCGCTAGTCAAGGAGAGATTCTGTGTTAACACACATATGAGATGCCCAAGAACTCCACATCATTATTTGAAAGAGTAGAGATTTCTTAAGACTTTAATTCCTTTAACAGTAATAAAAAATATAGAAAAATACTAAAAACAATATAAGGAAGAAAATAAATTTCCTTTTCTAATAGTTTGATGTAGTAATCATTACTTTTTTTTTTTTTTAGAGAAGTGAATGTTTTTGTTTGTTTTGGGTTTCTTTTTTTAGTTTTTATTCTATTATTATTATTATTTTATTTTACATGTCGATCCCAGTTCCTTCTCCCTCTCTCTCTCCCTCCCTCCCTCCCTCTTACCTTTTCTCTCCCCTCACTTGCACCCTGACTACCCTCCCCTTCCATTCCCCCACCCCAATTCCACATGTAGGGCAATGCCATTCAGGTGGGGTCATGTAAATATGTCAAGTCATTTGAAGTAGGGACTAGGACTTCTCTCCTGTCTCCAGGTTAAGGGAGTATCCCTCCATGGGGAATGTGTCCACAAGGTCCTTTTGTGCACCAGGAATACATCCTGGTTCCACTGTCTGAGGTCCCTTAGACTGCTCAGGCCTTCTAGCTGAGACCCATATTCAGGGGGTCTGAGTCAGTCCCATGCTGGATTCCCAGCTATCAGTCTGGGGGCCCGTCAGCTCCTTCTTGTTCAGGTCAGATGTCTCTAAGTGTTTCTGCAGTCTGGTCTTGTCTTCTCCCTCTGTGTCTGGATTCTAGTTCAACTCAGTGTTTAGTTGTGGGTGTTTGCTTCTGTTTCCAACAGGTACTAGATGAGGGCTCCATAATGATGGATAAATTAGTTGTTGATCTCACTATCTGGGAAAGGCATTTATGGTAGCCTTTCCACGGTTGCTCAAATTGTTAGTTGGCGTCAGTCTTGTAGGTCTCTAGACCTTTCTTTAGATTCAGTTTTCTCTTCAAACCAATAATGGCTCCCTCTTTTATGTTCGGCCTCTCTCTCTCTCTCTCTCCCTCTCTCTCCCTCTTTTCTGTTTTATATTCCTACCCTGACTCAATCTTCCTAGTCCCACGTGCTTCCCTCTCCTCCCCTTCTCTTTCTCCTACTTCTCTCTCCATTCACTGCCCCCTCCCCCACTTTCCATGTGCTCTGGGGTCCTTCCCCCTTCTGTGAGGGACCTTATATGAATCTCTTAGAATACACCTTGTATCCTAGTTCCTCTGGTGGTGTGAATTATAGGCTGCTGATCCTTTGCTCTAGGTCTAAAATCCATATATGAGTGAGTACATACCGTGTTCCTCTTTTTGTGACTGGGTTACCTCATTCAGGATGGTTTCTTCAAGTGCCATCCACTTGCCTGTGAATTTCAAGATTCCATTATCATTACTATTGTTTTACAAATGGTCATTGGTAATCTTAAATGTCATGCTTAACTTATAAATGGATATGCATCAGAAACTTCTTGAAATATAGATTTTTTTATGCATACTATACTTAAATACATTGTTACAGTCGTGCCTATACTCTACTCCATGCTATATGGAGGGCTGAATCAGAAGGAGCATGAGTTTGAGGACAGCCTGGGGTACATAAATGAGACCCTGTCTCATAAAAGTAAGTAAAAACCTTGAGGGTTGGGAGTGTAGCTCATATTTCCCTGGCATCCACGAGACCCTGGGTTTGATTGTCCTCTGCTTCCACATGCCATATGTGATCAGCACAGGTCTGGTACTCAAGTGCCCTAGACACAGAGGTCTTTCTCTGAGGCCATTTCCAAGAGTGGGAGCTGCTCTGTAGACATAAGACTTGAAAGGCTGCCCTCCTAGAATTATCATTGTATATCTATGAGTTCTCAATCATGGCCATAGTTTGTTTTTTTTTTTTTTTTTTCTCAATCTAATGATTAGATTCATTCTGGTCAGAACATGTGTCCCAGTATCTGATATGAAACACTGAGTGAGAAATATACCCTGTGTTCCCTTTTAGCTCACATTTGTGAAAGGAAGTACAAACAGTATTTTCATGGCATTCCTTTGTAACCGAATCTGAAAGACTGGTAAGCCATTGGCCCAATGACAGCTGTTGTATTGCTGTAGGTTTAGTTTACCAAGCAGCCTATCAACAGTCAGTCTTGAAACAGGAGAAACTTGGGGGGACAGAAAGGAAGAGAGTGTCTCCAAAGGCAGAACATTCTATGACTACATATGACAGGAGCAAAAGGCTTTGAAGAGGAGTGGGAACAAAAAATAATTCATCAGAAGAAGGGGTTTATGGAATAGATACTGACATACAGTGGGTATTAGCAAGTAAACAAAGAAAGAAGATATTTTATCCGTCTTCTAGGCACAGGTGGAATTTTCAGGAAGTTTGGCTATTCAACCTAGTCAGCCTTCCAAGTGTGACTTTTTAAGGTCAGCTTCCTGGCTGTCAAACACCCATGCATCCTTTCTAGGAAGCCAGAGTGGCAGTATTCATCAGTACAGTTGTGTTCATCATCATCTGTAGCCCAGTGGGGTGTGTAGCTCAAGAGTTAGAGCCATTCTCTGACTGAGTGACTGATTTTTTAAAAGTCAATGGCTTATTTAAAATAAATGCATGTCAATCCAATTGTTTTTTGCTAAGGAAGCCTGACACCACATCAAGCACCCAAGATATATTTATCATCTCACCTATAAATCTATCCATCTGTACTAAGCATGCGATGGGTACCATTGATAAATAAGCATGGTGCAATTCAAACTGCGAATTCTCAGAGTGTTCTTGGTGAAGGTTAAAAGTACCATGATAATCAGACAGTGGAACCAGGATGTATTCCTGGTGCACAAAAGGACCTTGCGAAAACATCCCCCAATGGAGGGATAACTGCCTTAACCTAGAGACAGGAGGGAAGGCCTAGTTCCTACTTCAAATGACTTGACAGGTCTACATGACCCCACCTGGATGGCATTCCCCTACATATAGAATTGGAGTGGGGGGATGGGAGGGAAGGGTGTTCAGGGTGCATGTGAGGGGGCAGAGAGGATAAGACAGAGGGAAGGAGGGAGGGAGGGGGAACTGGGATCAACATGTAAAATAATAAATTAAATAAAAAATTAAATTAAAAAAAAAAGTACCATGATAAAAATAGTGTGAGCGAGGACATAAAGAGGATGGCGGTTTTTGAGAAATAGGCAACAAGACCACAAGGCTGGGCAGAATACATTTTTGAAGATTTTATAGCAAAGACTCTTGGTTATGGTGATTCAGTGTCGAAAATCTCACTTGAAAAATTGCAAAAAATATGTTTTTAAAGTTCATTTTAAAATGAGGATACTTGAAAATGACTTGTGTATAAAACGAAGTAATAATCAGTGATGTTTAGTAGACAGCTGTGTGGGAAGACCATGTAACAGATGCCTCTAAGAGTCTCAGAGTCAACAGAGAAGCATCTCAACTCCATGCTCTTAACAACAACAACAACAACAACAAAGCCAAGAACTACAACAACAACAACAAAAATAAATTTTAGAAAATGAAACAAATTCTTCCCTTTCAGAATTTGTGATACCTTGTAACCACCTCCTATAGCTGCTTTCTTCTAGCTGTAGCCATTGGGTTTCCAGATGTCTTGCAGCCATCATGAGAAACTGAAATATGTTTCTAGAGGGCAGAATCCATAACACTTCTTGCAGCAATGTGCAGTCCCTCTTTTAATGAATATTTATCTCAAGATGAAAGAATAGGCTCAAACTCATTCATCTCATTTGAATAGCATCATTTTGAGATTGTAGGTAAGAAAACAAATTTGAGATTAGAAACTCCCTTAAAACTTGTGTCAAGGTGGTCTGGTTCCTTTTCAGGGTGTCTGCTGCAAGTCTGCCTCTGGCACTTCGATTCAGTAAAAACTTTCTAACAAATGTTGAGCCTGAACCCAAACCCACAGGAATGGTACCCTATTTTATCTTTCAGAGGAAGCACCGATCTTCTGCCCCTGCTGTAAGCAGTGGGCCAGAGGCTGAGGAGCTCTGTGATGCATAGTAGGTCTTCCCTGTGATGCACAGTAACTTTTCACTGTGGTCCAGGGCCCTATTTGCTCAGAAGAATCTCAAATATTAAGCAGGTTGAAGAAGAATGCCTACAGGCTAATGCTGGTGATGCAAACATTTTGCAGACACAGGAAATCCTTCACTGAATATATCCTCTGAAGTATCCTCTTGCATCCTGGAAAGCTCTGTTTTATTACAGCCAATTCCATTGAGAATGCTTATACTGAATCAGAGTGCCAGGAGATTAATACTCTCTAAAGTTATAGAGCAAGGACTCAGGTCCTCTGACTACAAGTGATGTCCAGCCCTGAGCACAATTGACTTGTTAGTATTCATTCACTTGTATAAAGTTAGACACAGTTGAGGAACAAACAGGAATCTAACTTTTAAAATTGGAATATGATGTAAGACAATATGACTTTCACTTTGAAATGGAGGAAAACTTCTGAAGCAAAGACAAAAATGGGGAGGAACAAATGTGTTTAAAATTGCGTACTTTAAATTACCCCATGAAAGAGGAGGTATACGACATTGAAAGACACAATATACACATAACAAAATGTTTAACGTTTTCCGTAGACAAAACAGACCTTTAAAGTGAACAAGAAACAAAATCACCCTGGGTATATGAAGAAGAAATGTGGAGAAGGTAGGCCAAATTGCTAGCGGGGCCTGGAATGAGTATCTAACACATTAAAAGACAGTGAAGCGTAAACTGGAACCAGGGTACCTTGACCTCTCCCATCATACTGACAGAAAATAAGGTTTTGCAATGTAAACGGTTTTGGGATATAAGGAGAGGGAATTCTAGACTGGAGAGAGGAATGCTGGGGTTATCTTGCAAGCAAATGATGAAGGAGATATAAGGATAAGTGCACAGTTCTACTTTATTATTGGAGAAAAACAGGAAGAATAAATCAGTTCTATTTTATTATTAAGATTTCTATGAAAAATGTCATGTACTGTCACACACATATAAATCCATGCCACTCAAAACCAGTAAGTATATTACTGTTAACCATAATACCTACTTTGTGTATTACATTTTCTTCTTTTTTGAGACAGTCAAATGTAGCTCAGGTTGGCCTCAAGTTTGTTATTTATCCATTTATCTAAGGATGATCTTTACCCCTTTACCCATGATCTCCCTGCCTCACCTTCAAATCAGTGCTGGGATTACAGGCATGTTTACTCTGCCCAGCTTACATCTTTATGATTTATTATGTATACAGTGTTCTGTCTGTATGTATGCATGTAGGCCAGAAGAGGGCACCAGATGTCAATTCAGATGGTTGTGAACCACCATGTGGTTGCTGGGGACTGAACTTAGGACCTCTGGAAGAACAGCCAGTGTTCTTAACTGCTGAGCCATCTCTCCAGCCCAGCTCTTTACTAGTGTGTGAATATTTACTCTCACTCTATGCGGGACGACTTTGTTTTGTGTGTGTGTGTGTGTGTGTGTGTGTGTGTGTGTGTGTGTGTGTGTGTGACACATGAACTTACTTCAATTATTTTAAGGTTACTTTCTAAAGATGGGTTGACCCTTGATGGTTCAGCACTTTTCCAATTAGTGGTGTTTCACTAAAAATCGTGTTAACTTCTCTTCCAGATGGGCAGAGTATTGCATATGTTTGTCTCTGAAACGGTGTTCTCTGGAGTACCCATTAGTACCCATATTCTCTAAAAGTTAAATCATAACATATAAAATGATACATGATAGGCCCTGTTTTCTTGTTTTCCTTAGTAAAGCGACTACCAAAAAAGGCCTAGATAGTTCCATCTGCCCACCACACTTAATATACATTACAAATATGATCAGCACACTATAAGTATAATAACATATGTAACTATATGTATATTATACATGTGTATAATTAAAGATATATGCACAAACACATATAACACATTGAATGGAAATGTCTGATAGCTATGTGAAAATTACACACACACACACACACACACACACACACAAATCACAAAGGGTTCATTTTTATGGTACTCTTGTTTTCTCAGTTCAGTAAACTTTCCTAAAATGGTATCTTTAAAAACTCTATAATTTTCTCTATATAATGTTATTATGTGTACGTCTTCAGGTCTAACTATTTGATCTTGGAATTGGATGTTGGGGTTGGGTTGCCATGGGCAACACTGAGGCACTCACTTACTTAGGTGTATTCCCTTTCTTAGCAACATACTATATGACTAACATGTTCTTGGCTGAATTGAAAAAAAAATCAATCACAAGATCAAAAGTAGAAGACCACTAACTCCAAATGAACTAAGTGTATCAGAACATATCTTCTCAGAAGAAGATGTTGAACTGGCTACCTGAATGTAAAAAGATAGTCTCTTTCACTAATCATCAAGGACAAAGAAAACCTCAATGAGGCATCATGCCACTCCAGTTAGACACGGACAACATATGCAGGTGAGTTTATGGAGACCCCCCACCTCTGTATGTGCCACATCATGGGGATATATATATGGTCACAGTCACTAAACTACATAAACTCAAAACATTAAATAGAACTGCTCTCTGATCCAGCACGTGCATGCCTGGAAAAAAATCAAAAGGAATGAAATAATTATATCTAAGACACATCTTTTATTGTATCAAGCAAGATAACTGCCTTGTCACCTGTGTTATAACCATATTTACAAGTGATAAAATGTAGACTCAACCTCGATCCCTTTTAGTGGGTGAAGAGACAAGGCAAAGGAAATATGTTATACACTCAATGGAATAGCATAAAAAGGAATAAGATTCTGTGAGGGAGGGAATTCAGGTTTGGTTGAATATTGTTTTAAGGTGTGTGACTTTTGTTTATGCCACATTTGTTTAACTCAGTGAAGCTGTGAATCTTGGCCTGTCTAAAACACCTGGTGGTCTTATAAAGCACTGAATGGCCAATATCGAGGCAGGAGCAAGGATAGGCGGGGCTGGTAGGCAGAGATTATAAATAGAAGGAGGAAGGAGGCAAAAGAGAAGAGGACATCCGGAGTCAGCTGTCCAGCCATGGAACAGGCTAGCCACACAGCAATCCAGAAGAGAACAGGAAAAGCCCAGAGGCAAAAGGTAGATGGGATAATTTAAGATAAGAAAAGCTGGCTAGAAACAAGCCAAGCTAAAGCTGGGTGCTCATAACTAAGACTAAGCCTCCATGTGTGATTCATTTGGGGTGGTAGAACCCCCAAGAGAGAAAAAAATCTTATTACCCATCGTATTAAGAGAAATAAGCCCGACACAGGAACAAGGCCATGTGTCTTCTCTGATTTCAGGAAAGGAGTATCTTAGCCTCACAGAGAAAGAAACAAAATACCAGCGACAATAGCAGTAGAGAATCTAGGGTGGGGGATTAAGAAGAGAGGGAGATGTGGCTATAAAGCCCAGAACTGTATGATGTCATGTGGACAGGGAAAGTGCTTATTGCCTTTCTGCAACACAGTGGGATGGTTATCAGTTAAAATAACCCATGATTTATTTCAAAACAAGGATATGAAATTTTCCACACAGGAAATAAGTTAACACTTGAGATGGGAAAGCCTGTCACCCTGATTTGATTAAGAAACATCCCAACTATCAAAGTGCATTCCCTAAAATATACAAATATAACTTGTTTAAAACACAAAAGAGAAAGTGAAATAACCAAAATGGTCAAGAAAAAAATTCTTAAATTTAAGTGACTCCACATTTTAATTTTGTTCATTATTCAGACAGTGCGAGGGGGACCCATTCCCCTCCCCATCTAGGACAGATGGTACCAGATTGTCCTGATGTCCTGATTAAGTGACCAGGAGGAAGTATGATATGAAGTAGAAGAGCACTGAAATTGATTTTTTGAGAAGCCCCCCTCCTTATGTTCAATGATTTCAAATGATAGGGAAATTTCCCACCAAATTCCTTGACTAATGGACTCTGCCTTGGTAGTCTTCTTAGGGACAGCTCGATAGTTTTCAGGCAATGATTGGCCTAGAAATCTGGAAATATACTTTCAAGGGACAGGGCCATGTGTGTTGTAGACTAAGGCTGAAATAATATGACAATAACTTGGAATGTTTGCTAGTGGAAAGGCTTTACTTACAGCCCCAAGAAAGGGCTAAAATAATGCTATAGTTCAGCTATAGGATTGAATGTAACATGATGTTTAGCCTGGTCTGAAAAATTTCTGTTTATTTGGGAGGAGTTGGAGGGAGAGCAGGAATGAGGAAGAGATCGAAGGAGACAGCACATGATGTTGGGGAGGGCAGATGCATGCCATGGCATGCATATTGAGACACAGTGGCCCAATGTTCATTTTCTTCTACTTTTATGTGAGTTCTAGGGTCGAACTCAATCTGGCAGGCTTGCAAATCAATGGTCTTTACTCCCTATGCCATCTTGGTGGCCTGACATGTGGCCTTTCCTATGGCAAAGGAAATAAAACAACTGGGAATAGGACACATGTCTAACATGGCCCAAAGGGAACAATTATTTCCATAATTTGCTCTCTTATGTAGGTGTGTTTTTTAAATTGTGTCATTTATAATCTCTCTGTCCAAGAGTCAATAAAATGTGATGTGATATTAGTAGGAGTGAAAACTGGCCAGAGTTATCAGGTTGACTTGAGTTTCTACCCTTTGAAACATGTGGCCACCCTGATTTCAAGTCCTTACTCCTAACAGCTGTGGCTGAAGAAGCATAATTTGACCCCACCTCAATGCAACTTAGTGAACCATGTTTGCCTGTGTAAGGTACATCTGTTTAGAGGAACTCATCAAGCCAAGAATTTGCCTCAGATGGGGAGGTTAGGGATAACACTTGTGGCAAGCGGGTAAAGGACTTGATTTTGTGTGAAACAAAATGGTGACAAGCTATGCCTGTCAAAGATACCATTTTCCTGTGTCAGGTAAAGCTCTCTTCATGAACAGGCGATTCTCCTGTGAGCATCTATAGTAAATACATGTAAGATACACTAATATCAATTCTTCATTCTTACAAAGTAAAGAGCTGAATTGCTTTAGAAATCCCTACTGGTCGTCTGCTAGTATCTAAGTATCTATCACTAAACTTTTTTGTTTGTTTTGCTTTTTTTTTTCCAGTGAGGGGATAGATTACACATGTGGTAGCTGTAATAGCTGCAAGTGAATGTTTAG
Source organism: Phodopus roborovskii (assembly GCF_943737965.1). Lineage (NCBI taxonomy): Eukaryota > Metazoa > Chordata > Mammalia > Rodentia > Cricetidae > Phodopus > Phodopus roborovskii. The sequence continues at coordinate 20,892,282 of NW_026126434.1, read as the reverse complement.
TTGGAGGGTAGGTATGGTAGTGTGTTGGCATGGGAAAGAAAGATGGGAACCCCAAAGTGATTTTTGTCACCCCTCCCACCCCTGGCTAGATTATTTCCCCTATCTCTGATGTCTTTCTCTTTCAAATTATTGGCCCAAGGGTCTGGTCATTACACCCTTTCTGTGTAGGCTGTATCTTTTGCAGCCAGGTGTCACCCATGTACTTCGGAGGTTGTCTGAACACACAAAGTCTGTGGTTAATTTTGTATTCTGTCAAATGCAAAGATGAAAGTGAAGAGTGCTTTGATCATTGCATTATCAATTTAATACCACTGAGGTATTCATGATCCTGGCCTTCAGGAATCTTTGATTGCCATGGACTATTCAGTGTAGCACCTGGGGCTTAAGAAACCTTGATTCTATATAATGTAGAACCTTTTCTAATGATCAGAAATGATTGTTTCCTCATTAAAGGTTTTCAAAAATTTGCAGCATGCTCTGTTCTCTTGATGCCTGTGCAAGTTTGGTTCCTAGTCCATTTAGGACTTGTTCCTTAGATATTCAGATGGGAGCTGTGTTGAAAGAAATAGTCTAAGCTGTGTTCTAGAAGCTGTAGAAAATTATGATATGTAATTGGTTTGGAAATTTCAGCAATAAGAAGATTCAGAATTCCAAAACTATTAGCTGATAAGTCTAAATTTTATTGAGATCATAGTAGTTTTCCCCCAGGAGAAAAAGGCTCGAGAAGGAATCTATTCAGGATTTATGGACCCAGACCTGGCCAGGTGTTTTCAGATCCAGGTCATGGGTAGAGTTTGAAAACACAGAAAGTTACTCTTCTGAGAGTGAAAAGGGAGAAAGGCAAGCAGGAAAAGGTGGTGTTCTTGGTACAAAAAAGGGGGGTGCAGAGGGCACAAGGAGAGAGGGGAAACAGGAAGGGAGGGGGAAGTGCAGAGGGCACAGGGAGAGAGGGGAAAAGCAGGGTACCTGGACCAGCATAGAGCTGCTGAAGGAGCCTGCATAAAGTAACAGAACACTATGCTTATTGAGGTCTGGAAATGATGAGCTATATAGTTCATTTTATTTAGAATATGCTGGATTTGAAGTTTTGGGCAAATGTCAGAGGGGATGATAGTCAGCAGAGTGACTATGTAATCTGTCAATCATTTCCATGAGTGTATTCTTGAGGCAAGTCCTGATTTAACTATATGAACCAATGTTAAAGTTATAGAAGATGTGATGGTTTGAATAAGAACAGCTCTCATTGGCTCATATATTTGAATGCTTAGTCATTATCGAGTGACACTACTTGGGAAGGATTAGGAGATATGGCCTTGATGGGGTAGGTGTGGCCTTGTTGGGGAAAGTATGTCGTTGGGGATGGGGTTTGAGGTTTCAAAAGCCCAAGCCAGGCTCAAATGTCTCTCTCTTCCTGCTGCCTTCGGATCCAGATGTAGAACTCTCAGCTGCCTTTCCAACACCATGTTTGCCTGTGTGCTGTCATGATGATAATGAACTAAACTTTTGAAACTGTAAGCCTGCCCTGATTAAATGCGTTCTCTTCTAATAGTTGCCTCACTCATGGTGCCTTTTCAGTACAGCACTAAGACAGAAAGCAATGTTAATCATATCTCAGGAAATATGTAGCCATATCTTTGTGCTGCATTTGTTCTCATTTACTGCAAATGATAGACTCTTTTCCAGTTTGCAGAAGCTTTATTATATACACCTAGTGTAATGTAATTCATACCTGACCTGTGCAGATAAGTCTTGGCATATCTTTCTCCTTCTTGAATGCACCTTCTTCATACTCTGCTTTATTCCATGGATATGCTTGTTCTAAAACCTTTATTCTAATGACTCCATTTAACCGTTACAACTCCATACAAGATAAGTACTTATTATTCTAACAGCTGAAAACTTCAAGTTGCTAGGATTGGGATTCTTGTGGTTGATTGCATCTATGTTCAATTGCTGGGTTGGACTCTTTGTTTTCTGGTTTGGTGGGAAGAGTAAAAAAATATGAACCATGTATGAATGAAAGGTTCATTATTGTAATATTTTCAGATTTTGACTTTATTTTTGCTAAGTGATGTGGATGAGCAGACCCTGAAAGAAACAATATGTTGGGAATCTGAGAGATATAATATGCAAAGTGTTAAGTGTTGTTATTTCAAACAGGAAAAGGAAACTGCAGAAGTAGCATTGAGAATGAGCCAACATGCTCAACATTAGAAAGACCCAGTTAGAGTGACATTTGGATCTATCCTTTTTACCTGGATGTTTCTCATATCCTTTAACAAATCCTACCTTTTATTTAAAAAATTGATTACATGGCAGGATCTCTTGTTTGATTTTTTAAAAAAGTGATTACTGAAAAACCTCCTTCATAAGAAACAAATATAGGCTCAGGGAATGTATAGAGGTGGGTTAGTTAGTGATCAAGCTCTTTTCTGACACTGGCTTCATCCTTTGCTATTTCCTGTCTCAGTGTGTTCTGTCAAACCATAAGAAAATAATAAATTGATATTTTCATATATAATTTTACTCTCTTTATACAAAAATATCTTGACCTGATTAGCATTCCTCACTCACCCTCTTGGTCTCTCCTCTTCCCTCACTGTATGTAAAGCTTGCCTCTGGCTAGTTATTTTTTCTGATGTCATCTGTCTAGTAAGGCCTTTCTTTTGTCATTTATAGAGAATGACTTTGTTGATAGATTTGGGATTGAGAGTAGGTGCTATCGGTAATTTCATGAGTAAAACACAAATTTCCTGAGTCTGTGTCAGTGGGTGGTGGCCAGTTCTTAGTTAGAGTTTTGGGGATAGATTTCTAAGATGTTCACAGCTTGGAATTGACCACAATGAGAAATTTATGTGACAGAAATCTACAAACACAGCCCATACATTTTCTTTTGTTTTGTTTTTCGGGAGAGCTGTATTGCTTTGCTCAAATATAAAACTGCCTATGCTTCATCCCCTGTAAGCTTGTGTTTTAAAATGTGTGCATTTATAATCTGAAATATGGACCTATATGCCTCCTTTGGGCATTCACATTATATGAATAGGGATATATATCTTTGGAAAAAAGATATAATGTTCAGTTTGATATAGTAAAATAATATGTGACACATGAAAGTTTAGAAGGCAATTATTTAATATCCATACTACTTTACTAATATTAATACACATATATAACTAAAATAATTTAAATACAAGTAGTTCTCAGGTTATATTTTTATATCTAAGCTATCTATGGTCACCTTCTTTCTCTTTATTGTACTGATATTTTTGTCATGGTAGAGATGAGCCACTTGTGTAAGAGACCAAGGCACACAAACCTGATGTTTATAAAACAAGGCCGATAAGGACGTGCAGAGTCACAGATTTTGACATTTCCCAAATGCCATTGCTCAGTGCTCATAGAGTAAAGGCAGTTGTTGAAAATAGAGGGTGAAAAACCTAAGTATAGGTTATAATTTTTATTTAAGACTCAATTTCTTTTCAAACCCACAGGACCCAGGCCAATTGAATCATTACGTAAGTATGTTTTGAGCAATGGAAATGTGGCATGCTTTGGACAGGTCTCTAAATATTCCCAGGCCTCACAGATGTCATACCACTTGTAGGACGCTCCTGTTTGGCCATTTTCTGCTCCTTAGTAACAGCACTTCTGTTTTCACCCTTTAAAACTCCCACTCCAAAGAAACAGAAAAACAAAAACCCCACCTCCCCAACCGATAGACCTCTCTTGCTTCTCTTTATAAGCATATTTTCAGGTGCATCATGGGAAAAGTTACATTTTCTCATTCACTTAGTAAGAGGGACAGATCAAGAGGATTTATATTCATGTCAGTGCTAACATTTGGACAGACCTGTGAAGACTATTGAAAGCAACTTCATCTTCTACTGTTGAAGGGTATCCTTTCCTCTTTCCTGTGGGATGAATTATAAACTGATAAACCTGAGGTTACAGTGTTGCAGTTATAACGAATTCACTTTTTTTTTTAATACCCTTGTTCCTCACTAGCATTTGCTTATGCAAGGAGGTACAGCAAGTGTGGGACAAGTAGGGAACAGAAGGGCAGAGGGGTCAGACTACCCCAGTGGCTAAAACTTATTGTTATTGACCCTGAGTTATTCAACACAGTGGAAAGTTCTGCGTCACCAGAATTGGAAAGTAAGACAAGCTCCAAGTGCACAGGAAAATCAGGTCAAATTTCAAATGGACAAACATGGAAAGGCAGATGATAAATTGATGATAAATAGGTGATTGGGACATAATGGTATAAGTAAATATATATATATGTTTATATACTATATATGTATATACACTATATGTATAAGCATACATATATACTTATAAGTGTGTACCCATATATAACATATATATGCAAATATATATGTGTATATGTGTATATATATATATATATATATATATATATATATATATACACAACACACATATACACTTGATGGTAGATTATAGCTAGATAGGTAGTAAATGATTAGGCTGTAGGTAGATTTATATATAACAAAGATACATGATAATTAAGTGGATAGATAGATGATCATGGGTAGGTGATAAAAGATCAATTATAGATTAAAGGTAGATGATATATAAATAGATAATGTAGATACATGATAGAAATGTAGATAGATGAGCAGGTAGTTGACAAGTTGTTAATAATTAAAACTATAGGTTTTGAGACATACTCAATAGTGCTAAATGTATATAACACAACTTTGTTATTTATTTTTATTTTATTTATTTATTTTAGTTTTATCCATTTGCCTGCAAATTTCATGATGCCACTTTTTTTTTTCTGCTGAGTAGTACTCCATTGTGTAAATGTACAGCATTTTCCTTATCCATTCTTTGCTTGAGGGGTGTCTAGGTTATTTCCAGGTTCTGGCTATTATGAATAATGTTGCTATGAACATTGACCTTGTGGTATGATTGAGCATCCTATGGGAAATTCCCAAGAGTGATATCACTGAGTCTTGAAATAGATTGATTCCCAATTTTCTTAGAAACCACCATACTGATTTCCAAAATGGCTGTACAAGCTTGCACTCCAACCAGCAGTTTCTCCATATCCTCTCCAATATAAGCTGCCCTCAGTATTTTTAGCTTAGCCATTCTGACAGGTATAAGATGGTATCTGAGTAATTTTGTTTTGCATTTCCCTGATGATTAAGGGTATTAAGCACTTCCTTAAATGACTTTTGGCCATTTGAGATTTTTCTGGTGAGAATTCTGTTTAACTCTGTGCCCTATTTTTCAATTGGGTTATTTTATATTTTGATGTGTAGTTTCTTGAGTTCTTTATAAATTTTGGAGATCAGCATTCTGTCAGATATGGGGCTGATGAAGATGTTTTCCCATTCTGTAGGCTGTTGTTTTGTCTCATTGACAGTGTTCTGTCAATGAAGCTTGTCAGTTTCATGAGGTCCCATTTATTGATTGTTGGCTTTCAGTGTCTGTGCTACTGTTATTATATTTAGGAAGTGGTCTCCTGTGCCAATGTATTCAAGGATACATTGAATTTTCTCTTCTATCAGGTTCAATGTAGCTGGGTTTATGTTGAAGTTTTTTTCTACTTGGGTTTGAGTTTTGTGCATGGTGATAGACATAGATCCATTTGCAATCTTCTACATGTTAACACCCAGTACCATTTGTTAAAGAGGTATTACTTTTTCCATTGTACCATTTTGACTACTTTGTCAAAAATCAAGTGTTCATAGGTGTGTGGATTGTTATCAGGGTCTTCATTTTGATTCCATTGATTCACCTGTCTATTTTTATGCCATTACCAAGCTGTTTTTATTAATATAGCTCTATAGTAGAGTTTGAGGTCAAGAATAGTGATGCCTCCAGAAATTCCTTTATTGTACAGGAATGTTTTAGGTATTCTTTTTTTTTTCTCATATGAACTTGAGTTCTTTCAAGGTCTGTGAAGAACTATGTTGGGATTTTGATGGCGATTGCATTGAATCTGTGGATTGCTTTTGGTAGGATTGCTATTTTTATTATGTTGATACTAACTGTCCAAGAGCATGGAAGATCTTCCATTTTTCTGATATCTTCTTCAATTTCTTTTTTTAGGGACTAAAAGTTCTTGTCAGGTTTTTCTCCTGTTTGGTTAGTGTTACCCCCAAGATATTTTATATTTATGGCTATTGTGAAGGATGACGTTTTCCTGATTTCTTTTTCAGTCCCTTTATCATTTGTATAATGTTTTTGAGTTAATCTTGTATTCTGCCACTTTCCTGAAGGTACTTATCAGTTGTAGGAGTTCCCGGGTAGAGCTTTTGGGGTCACTTATATATACTATCATATCATTTGTAAATAATGATACTTTGACTTCTTCCTTTCCAATTTGTATCTCCTTGATCTTTTGTTGTCTTATTGCTCTAGCTAGAAATTTGAGTACTACATTGCATAGATAAGGAGAGAGTGGGCAGCCTTGTCTTGTTTCAGTAGAATCACTTTGAGTTTCTCTTCATTACATTTAACTATGTTCCTTGTATTACTTGTATCCTTGATCTCCCTGATCTCTCCAAGACCTTTATCATGAAATGTTGGATTTCGTCACAGTCTTTTTCATCATTAATGAGATGATCATGTGTTTTTTTATTTTTCTTTCAGTTTTTTCTTTTTTTAAATTTTTTTTTTTTTTTTTTTTTTTAAGGTGGATTACGTTGACAGATGTTCGTATGTTGAACTAACCCTGCATCTTTGGGATGAAGCTTACTTTGTCATGATGGATGGTTTGTTTGTTTTGATGTGTTGTTGGATTCAGTTTGCCAGTATTTTATTGAGTATTCTTGTATCAATGGTCATGAGGGAGATTGGTCTGTTTCTTTCTTTGTTGCATCTTTTTGTGGTTTGGGTATTAGTTACTGTGGCCTCATAAAAGGAATTTGGCAATGTTCTTCCTGTTTCTATTGTGTGTAACAATTTCAATAGTATTTGAGTTAGTTCTTCTTTGAAATTCTGATAGAATTCTACACTGAAGCCATCTGGTCCTGGGCTTTTTTGTTTGTTTGTTTGTTTGTTTGTTTGTTTTTGGCCAGGAGACTTTTAATGACTGCTTGTATTTCCTTAGGGGCTATAGGTCTATTTAAATTTTTATTTGGTTTTTATTTAATGTTGGTATTATTGGTATGTAGAACCTATGCAGAAAACTGTCCATTTCTTTTAAATTTTCCAATTTTGTGTAGTGTAGGTTTTTGAATTATCTGGTGACTTTATGGATTTCCTTAGTGACTGTTATGTCCCCCTTTTCATTTCTGCTTTTGTTAATTTAGATATTCTCTCTTTGCCTTTTGGTTAGTTTGGATAAGCATCTGTCTATCTTGTTGATTTTCTCAAAGAACCAACTCTTTGTTTTATTGATTCTTTCTATTGTTCTCTTTGTTTCTATCTTATTGATTTCTGTCAATTTGATTATTTCCCATCATCTTCTCCTTCTTGGTGAGTTTGCTGATTTTTTTTCTAGAACTTTCAGGTGTTTTGAAATTTGATAGTGTGGATTTTCTTTAACTTTTTTTTTTATGTAGGCATTTAGTGCTATGATTTTTCCTCTTATCACTGTTTCCATAGTGTCCCATAGGTTTGGATATGTTGTACATTCATTTTCGTTGAATTCTAGGAAATCTTTAATTTCTACATTTCTTCCTTGACCCAAGGGTAATTTAGTTGGGCTTTATTCAGTTTGTATGACTTTGTAGGTTTTCTAGAATTTGTGGTGTTGTTGAATTCTAACTTTAACCCATGGTGATTTGACATGGGGTTATTACAATTTTTTTTGTATCTGTTGAGATTTTCTTATAACCAAATATGTGGTCAGTTTTAGAGAAGGTCCCATCCATGGTGTGCTGAGAAGAAGGTGTATTCTTCTGTGTTTGGTGGAATGTTCTATAGATGTCTGTTCAGTTCATTTGAGTCATAATATCTGTTGGTCCCTTATTTCTCATTTCTCTGTTAATTTTCTGTCTAGTAGACTTGGCTACTGGTGAGAGTGGGGTGTTAAAGTATCCCACTATTAGTGCATGGGGTTTGATGTGCAATTTTAGCGTTAGTAATGTTTCTTTTAAGAATGTGGGTATTCTTGTATTTGATGCATATATGTTTAGGATTGAGACTTCTTGATGGATGTTTTCTGTGATGAATATGAAATGTCCTTCATCATCTCTTTTGATTGCCTTTAGTTTGAAGTCTATTTTGTTAGATATTAGGATAGTTACACCAGCTTGCTTCTTAGTTACATTTGATTGGAAAGTCTTTTCCTAACCTTTTACCCAGAGGAAATGTCTGTTTTTAAAAGTTGAGGTAGGTTTCTTGTATGCAGCAGCAGGATAGATCCTATATTTGTAACCATTCTCTTAGTCTATGTCTTTTTATAGGCGAGTTGAGTATATTAATATTAAGGGATGTCAATGACCAGCGACTGTTGATTCCTGTTATTTATTTATTTTGGGTGGTTGTGGTGTATGTTTCATTTCTTTAGATTTGATGGTTTTGTGTGATTATTTATTACCTGTGTTTTCCTGGATACCTCTAACCTCCTTGAGTTGGAGTTTTCCTTTTAGTGCTTTCTGTAGGGCTGGATTTGTGGATAAGTATTATTTAAATTTGGTTTTGTTAGGAATCTCTTGTTTTCTCCATCTATGGTAATTGAAAGTTTTGCTGGGAATAGTAGTCTGGGTTGGTATCCATGATCTCTTAGAATCTGCATAATGTCTGTCCAGGACCTTCTGGCTTTGAAAGTCTTCATTGAGAAGTTGGGTGTTATTCTGATGGTCTGCCTTTATATGTTATTTGACCTTTTTTCTTTGCAGCTCTTAATATTCTGTCTTTATTCTGTATATTTTCTGTTTTGATTATTATGTGGTGAGAGGACTTTTTTTTTCTTTTTTTTGGGGGGGGTCAAGTCTATTTTGTTTTCTGTAAGCTTCTTGTATCTTCATAGGCATTTCCTTTTTATGTTGGGAAAGTTTTCTTACGTGATTTTGTTGAATATATTTTCTGTGCTTTTGAGCTGGTATTCTTCTTCTATCTCTATTATTCTTAGCTTTGACCTTTTCATGATGTCCCAGATTTCCTGGACATTTTGTGTTATGACTTCAGTGTTTTCTTTGACCAATAAATTTATTTTCTCTGTCATATCTTCAATGCCTGAGATTCTCTCTATTTACCCAGATTTTCCACTTCCAGAATTCCCTTGTTTCTTTATTACCTCCATTTCAAATTTCAAGTCTTGGACTTGTTTTTTTTTTTTCCTTGACTATCTTTAAGGGATTTATTGATTTCCATTTTTTCTTGTATTTTCCTTCATTTCTGTAAGGGAATTCTTCATTTCTTCTTTAAGGCCTTCATGATATTGATCAAGTTATTTTTAAGGTCATTTTCTTCTGTTTCTTCTGTGTTGGGATGTTCATGTCTTCCACTAGGTTCTGGTGTTGCCATATTGCTGTTTAGGTTGTCAAATGTATTTTATTTTTAACACCTACCCATCTCTTCTTCCCATTGGTGCAGGCAGTGTCTTTGCCTCTTGACCCAATCGTCTCACTCCTCTCTATCAGTCCCTTTCTGTGCAGTAGATGTCTGTGCCCCAGGGGATGGGTGGCATGGGGGGGCAGAGTGGGATTTGTACATTACAGGGTCCTGTGGGGGTCTGTTGGTAGAGCCTGCTTACAGGACTCTTCCCTGCTGACCTACTAGTGTGACTGACATGGCTGGGAGAAGGGCCCAGGGTTTTGCCCCAGAACCTAGGGCCTAGAGACTGTGTGGTCCAGATGGAAAGCTGGTCTTTATTTTTTGTTAGTAGTAAAATTAATTTCTGGTTTTTATCTCTATCCGAAAGAACAAATAAACATGTTTTTTTAATAGAAATTTATTTGTAAAACATTGTGTAATGTATAACAATGCACTTTAATTCAGACTTTATACTTGATTTTCTTCACACAGTAACATAATATTGAAGGAACAGGTGTTTGAAAAAGTCAGAAAAGCTGTCCCGATAATTTCTCAAACTATAGATAACATCCATATCCTCTATACATGTGTGTAACTTACCATAAACTTAAACTGGACTTCAATGTAAAAAAAAAAAAAAAAAAAACAAAGTAAATGGAATCAACTAATGCTAAAACAAGAAAGAAATACATCAAGGCATTTATGTTATTACCCTCAAATAGGGAGACACTTTCGTTAAGAAATGGAGTCCTGGATACTATCTGAACTTACCCCTCAGACGCACCACTGTGGTATTAACAGGCACAGGAGGCATCTGCCCTGAGAATAGATTCTTAGCACTTTCTGCCTATTTCACCAGTGAACTTACTATGTAAAGTGCAGACAATGAACAAAGCAGAACCAGAGATAAAAGATGATCCAGGAAAGGAAGAAAGACAATGGCTTCTTTTACCAGTCAATAGTCAACCATTTCTTGCTCTGTGATACATAAATGTTATTGACAACATTTTGATTGTAGCTACAGTGACTGTTAGGAAGAACCATAGCAGGCCAACGGCATGTTTTAACATTACTGCTGGCAGTGGATACTTCAAGGCAAGCCTTTTCCATACTTTAAGAAGGTCCTTTGGGCTGCGAATAGCTCTCAATAGCTTTCAACTAATGATAACAAATCTAGAGATTCAGAAACTGGGAGCTGATGGTCAGAGTGGCCAATACTCTACCATACTGATTACTTTTGCTTTGTGACTTTCTTATCTACAAGGCTTCTAATGTCATGTTTCACAATAGGACTTGATGGTATCTACTGCTTAGGTTGGTTCACTGGGAGCTGCAGTTTTTTTTTTCCCTTTCTTTTTTTCTTTTTTCTTTTCTTTCTTTCTTTTTTTGCCTTATTGAGAGCTGGTGTTAACAAAAACAAAAGGAAATTCATATGCCCTTCCAGGAAAAAACCAGCCTCAAATTTCCTTACATACATGTAACATGTAAACACCATCTAATGTTAACTCTTTTTAAGATTAAATATACCTAGGCATTTCCCCTGTTCTGCAGTTTTTTAATACTGAGTCAGGATTTCCTGGGAATGTAATGATTCAACAAATTCAGGTTTATTTAGCTAGAGTTTTAGTGTTGTCTCTTTCCTCCAAATATTTGATTTGGTTGTTCCACAACAAGGCTGCTCATCTTTACCCCTCTCCAGGTATAGATTAGATTAACCTTGTGGTCACTTGTGTCTCAATGATCATTGTGTAAGAGCTGAAACAGGCATGCCCCCTGGGGTTTAATAGCTGCATGTTGCCTTACAGAAAGTGATCTTGACAATAACAGCTCTTTTCATCACATTAGGGCATATTTCTTAGGCAAAAGGCTAATCTTTAGAACTATGTTCACATCTTAATAGTGGTGACAGAAATTTTCTGATATCCATATAGCATTTTCTGAAATGCTCATATCTTACCCCATCTCAAGTTTATTTTTTTCCATTAGCAATAACAAACATAAAACACTGCAACCTTCCCTACCCAAAGTATAGGAAACTATGGCTTGAAAGGAAAAACAAAACAAAACAAAAAATGTGTTAGAAACAGCAACAAATTAGTTAAACTTTACATCCAGAAGTTAAAGGAAGAAAAAAATATTCAGAGCTTTAGGCACAAAGACTATGAAAGGAGGATACTAAATACTACCATGGAATGCTATGAAAATATTATACTCAGTGATCAGATCAAAGACTGAGCTAATAAGGAACTATAATGCTTAATTTGAGGCCTATGCAAAATATTTCATGACACAAGCAATTGCTTTGGTGCTTAAATGAATAAGACCTGCAGTTCATCATTGCTTCACAAACTTCAGTATGCATACAAGCCATCTTTGATACTGTCAAAGTGTACATTCTTGTTCCTATGCCTGTGAGTGTGGATATGACTCTACACCTCTAACATTACTGTTAATGCTCATGGCTTTTCTAAGGGCATCAAAAGCAACTAATTCCCAATCAAATGAGTTCAGAAATCTGAAATTTGTAAATATATTTTCTTTCCCTTATAAATTGAAAATAATGCCTCAAAAACTTTTTAAAATGTAGATCATGTAAGGGCAATAAATAATAATGCACTGTTCAGTTCTTCAATCACATAATAAGCATGCCTGAGGGAATTTAACTAAAATATGAACTTGGTCAGTACAGTGAAAAATTTGAAGTGAACTATCTATCACAATTAGACATACTCAATACAATTTTGAATTCTTTTAGCCTACGTTGGTCACCCTTTCTACGGCTGCAGAATATGCAGCACACACGTGATTTTTAAAGGATATTTTGTTTAGCTTCTATTAATGGTAAAACACCATGCTCTGTTCAGAGGTGGGAAATGAAGGCAAATTTGCAGACAATCATTTTTCTGGCTTTGAACCACAGCACATAAGTATGTGCATTAAAATTACCTATAAATAAACTGGAGCTGGAAGAAGTTAAGTGCACCAGTGAATGACGCTATATATGCAGCCTGTGTAGGCATTTCACACATTATATCTGTGACCCTGACAGAGCCTCATATGCTGCACATGAAGTACTCATGTCTACTTACATTGAGACTTCTTGACATTGAGACTTCTCGACCTTGCCATGTTGTCCACTGAACCTGAATTCTGGAAGCATCATTGCCATTTGATCTCCTCCACTTCTCAGTGAGCTTTTAGCTGAGAATGAGGTTTCTACATTGCTCCAAACAGTTAAGTGGTTAAATTGCTACATTTGGAATATTTAGAGCATATGTGGACATGTGTGTGCACCAGGTAAAACTGTAAATTATTTATTTAAAGCTTTGACCGCAAGTGTTCTTCCTAAGGTCAAAAATACTATTTCAAACTTTTTAAAATTTCACTGTGGATAATGAGTAATGTCAGGATTAAAAATAACTTACAAGTGATTCCCACATGTATTGCTGCTATGCAAGTCTACTTTTCATTTATGAAGTCAGCACTGTACAGATAGTATCTGTATAAATCTCATAAAAAATCCCCTATCCAATAGAAAATAAAATTACATGTGCTGAAAAATCTAGAAATGGAGTACAACCTATGTTAACAATAAAAATTAAGTGATTTTTTACAGTTATTTCTTGTTTATTATAATGAAAACTAATTCAAGATTCAACAAAATAGCTTAAATATGTTATTTAGTGAATTGAATCTGTCCATAAAGGTTTTCTGGGGCTAACAATTGATACAAATGTAATCTCTTTCTCTCTCTACTGTAAAGCAAATTGTTCAAAATGTTAGCTTGTGCACATTATAAACCCCATTTGTAGATTTGTTTGCGACAATAAAAAGCACAGTTCATCTAAAAACAAGTAAAAACCAAGTTATTGGTCAGAGTTTTGTCATTGGTATATGGAGGCTGTTCCATGGGCCCATCCAGAGCTCCTCCTCATCTGATGGTATATTGTCACCGTGGAATTCTATCGACTCTCTGGAGAGCCTACTGTCTACCATGGACTCCTGCTCGGCTGTGTTTTTCAGCCTAGTCCCTGTTGGCTTCACTGCTGAGCGCTCGGCCACCATGGGGCATGGGGCAAATGTGACCAGGGTTGGTGTTCTTTTCACTTTCTCTGTAGAAAAGGGCCCCTGGAACAGCGTGTTCAGGGGCACATTCTCTTCATGTGTCACTGCAAACTTGTCTAACTTCTCCAAATGCCTCCCCAGCGGTACAGGGGAGGGTACCTTCAAACTATCGGCAAGGCAGGCACGGCGTGTTCTCATCACAGAACCGTTCTGTGCAATGTAGATGTTGCCGTTGACTTTGCTGTGGACACCGGGCTTGTGTGGACAGCTTCTCTGACACTCAGGGGCACTGTCTTCCCCAGTGGAGCTGCTTTCATACTCTCGATCGACTACTAACTTGATCATTCTTTTTCTTGCCCACTGAAAAAGAATCACAATACACAAGTCATTCTCAAAGGAAACCAAAGGTCATGCAGTCCACACAGCCAATTCCTGGAAAGGTGGCAAAGAAAATTCTCAGCAGGGGCGAGGAAACTTCTCATCTCACTTTCTTTTCTCCAATTCTGTATTGGATTCAGAGTTTAAACACCTTTGAATAAAGTGTTGCTGAGTTTGGAAGTAGACCTAATAGGAAACACTTTCTTTTTACATCAAGACACAGTGAGATGTGAAAAGAAAAGCGTATGATCCATAGTTAGCAAAGTTCTACTCATTGTTTTACAGCTGCTAAACTATTTGGGAAGTTAAGCAGAAAGCCAGGAACAGAATTTATACATTGTACCCATTTTAATGCTTCCCTTTCCCGTGTTTTACAGCTATTGCTGAATCCATGTAACTCTAACTTGTAATTCACTTTCTCATGTTAGTGAAAATGTTGGTACATTTAGTGTCATCAGTTGAAGCATCATCGTATCCTGTCTCACTTAGACTTCGCTTGCTTAGAGAAAATACCTGTCCAATATGAATGCTTATTACTACATAAAAGGGAAACTCTTCTTGTAGAAATAACTGGAAATACAATGGGTATTTTCACTGATTTAGTTGTCTTTTACCAACCAATATCAGAAGTGGTGAGTAAAACATGAGCAATACTACATGTTTCTCCAAACTTTATGGCCCTTTGGGGGAATGTGGCTACTTTCTCTACACCAACGAGGCAATGTTTTCTGCTCTCTGTATGAATATTTTAAATTGTGGTGTTTATTTTCCCAGAAGAAAAGCTGTAACTGGTACAATATATTTTTAAATACAACATAAATGGTAATCATTTTTTAACTTTCCAAATATGGTTTCATTTAACTCCTAGGATTTGAAGGTGGGAGTTGATGCAGTGTCATCTTTGATATGGCATCTTTTTGGTGAGCAGAGATATGGAGATACAATTACTCTTACCATTTGCTGTTGCTTGTCTAGCATCTATTCTACAAAACTACATATCTGTCACATATATGCACTTTTGTTGCTATAGACAACTGTCACCGATAATGCCACTTTGTAGTCAGTTTTGCTCTAGTGTGTTCCCACATGCACATCTATGTGGGTAGCATATGTCATCATTTTTTTATGACCTACTTCTGGTCTTGAAGTCAGAGTGAAATCATTCTAAAGTTGAGAATTATTTCAGAGAACATACAAGAAGGCACTGCACACGGGAGCACACACCACCGCAAACCCCACCTACTATGAACTCTTCTAAAGGGCTGTGTTGTAGCCTTCCGAGTTTGCCCCTGGAGATTTCCCTGGGTCTGCATCCTTCCTTCTGTTGTAGTCTGGCACCTGGAAGCCCCATGGTCCTCCAGAAAGACTCTCACTTGTACTGCTGCTGCTTAGTTCTGACTCCTCTTCACTTTCCACGCCCCTCTCCAGGGATGCTGACTCTGTACTGCCCTCCTCAGGGACTTGCTGAGCCTCCAGGTCTGCAGACTCATCCATGAGAGCTGCTTCACTCTCTCCCTCCTCCCCCTCTCCCTCCTCCTCTCCTGGAGGCTCTTCCTCTTCCTCCTGAGGTTCCTCTCTCTTGCCTTTCACTTCCTGGACTTCCTCTACCACAGGCCTTCTTCTGGCTAGCACGATGTTTTTTCTTGCTTTCTCTCCTTCTGACTCGGTGGACTCAGATTCTTCTGACTCTGGGGTAGAGCTTTCCTCTTCTCCCTCAGATGGGGTCTCCGACTCAGACTCTTCTGTGGTCTCGGATTCACTGAACTCAGACTCGGTTTCTGTGTATTCCGTGTAGTCACTTGACTCCTCCTCGGATTCCACCGTGCTTTCTGTAGCTTCTTCCTGGTCTAGTGTCAGTTGGAGATAGTCTTTGTCTTCTTCCTCTAGGCGCCTTCTCCATTCCTCGCCCTCAAGGTCAATGCCTCTTTTCTCAGCGAGACCTCTGACTTTCTTAAAAATCATTGGGAATATCCTGGCTCTCTTCCATGTTGGGTATGTGGGCTCAGCGGCTGGTGGCTTCTCAATGGTGACCGCTACCTCTTCTTCACTGGGTTCTCTAATTTCAACTTTGGGTTTTTTAACTTTCTCTGGCTCTTCCTGAAAGTTTTGGGAGTGTAATTCAAATGTTAGATGCAATTCAAATGTTAGGTTGAGGATAGTTATGATGTGACCTTGTCCCTTATAAGTTAAGCAGGGATTCTTCTTTTGGGTAATACCCTCTTACAAGCTATGCAAATAGTTTGCAAAAACAGACAATGGTCTTTTCTGATAATAGAGAGAAGAAGCTATCTGGCAGGCAGCTAGGTATTTTATTTTGGCTTTAAGGTATTAATATCCAAATCTAATGGTCTCTCTTTTCTGTTATTCAGTTTCATGAAAAGAACCTTATATCAAGAAAGAAATCATCATTGCCATTTCCCCTCTCTAAATCAAGAGTTTTGGCTTGTTTGCTTTCCGCTGTGTCTCAGAATTTTTAAATTCATGAACATACACTAGGTAATTTGAAAGTTCATGAAAAATCTGTCTTGTTGAATTTTGAGCCAATTAGAGCTGCAATAACAGTCATTTCATGGAAAGAGTTTTTTGCCAAATAAGTATACAAGGTATAAGAATTTGAAAGAAATGATTCATGTTAGTTTAGAAATGAGTCACATAATATTTTATAACTACTGGTGAAGATATTTTGTTCTCTGATAATTGACATATGAATACTGTATTTTTCATGATTTTTAGTTAAACAGATAGTATAAGAACAAAAGTAACCAAGTATTGTATAATTTTTGATATATTTGGGTCTTAGTTCTTCCTTTATAGAGAGACATTCATGATTTTAGATAGCGTGTTTTGTTGAAACTTTCAGTTGTTTAGACTTTTATATACAAGGAAGTCAACTGAAAAAAGTTAAGGATTTTCCCTCCATAGATAAGAGAATGAAATGGCCAGCTAAATTATTAGAAATTCTCAAAAATGTTATAACATTGCCCTTTGCTCAACAAAGTCATAACACTTACCTCTTCCTCTTCATATTCCTCTTCAGCTTCACCTATCACTTCACCGTACTCCTCTTGTCCAGCAGGTGGGAGCAGTCGGCGGCGACTTCCATACTGAGGCATTTCATACCTGCAACATAAACTTGTAACTTGAGATATTTCTTGTGTGTGCGTGTGTGTGTATACACTACCACAATGATCTCTGCTTTCTTCTTGTTCTTCGTCATTTCATCAACAGATCTATTAAGTTCCTTCTAAAAATGAAAAAACAAAAAACAAAAAAACAAAACAAAACAAAACAAAAAACAAAAACAAAATAGAACTACATGTTAAGAACCACTACCTGATGCCAGAGCTTATTTATTGCCCAATAAGATTTTCCTGGAATAACAAGGAAGAGTTGTTTTTCACATGGAAATTTTGGGAGAGACTAGAAGTAGGAACACTTTGCCACACAATTCTTCATTTAGTTGTATTGTTCTTCCATATTTTTTTGTGGGTAGTTGGCTTAGGCATGCAGAATTAACTCTACATGTCCACACTTTCCATTAGATTATAAAGTATATTTTCTGTTTTCACTTTTTTTCACTGCTCTGGCATAAAACTTCAGGTAGGTGGGTTAGTTAAAATGCTAAACCCAGCATATAAATGGTGAATTCAGGAATTGAGCAAACATGTTTGACTTCTATATTACATTTCAATTATTATGAACTTTCTTTGCAGAGTTCTAGATATACAAGCAGCACAAGTGAAATAGCAAAACTGTGAGAACTTGACTCACATAAGAATCAGGTACACTATTCATTTCCATTATAAAACTGGGGCAGAGATGTCCTAAAAATAAATTCTACTAGCAATAATAATTTCCTATTACATTTAAAAAATAATACAATGCAATTCTGAAGGAAAAACTGAAGATGTACCCATGCTCATAACTGTAATAATCTCGTCCATATTCCTGGCCAGGATCAATCCCAGATTCCATGGATAACTCCTATTGTTCAAAAAGAGAAATTTGCATTTTTAAATAAATTCTTTACGTCTTACAGTTTTAAATGAGATTTCCATACCTACAATTCATGTTTCTCCAAATACTCCTGCCAGAATAAGTTTAATGACAGCTGCCGTTTAACACATTCCTGTCTTCACAGTTTCATGGAATACATTTGCCATTAGATAGTGTGTGAATGGGAGAGCTCAGTTTGCCTGATGGTAAAACTGGAGACGTTTTCAGGGGAGTAGTTTTACTTGCTTTTATGTAGCTTTTGAGAGTAAGGTTATCAATAGTAACTACACTGTAACTTATTCAGTGGCTTCTGCAACCAGGAAAAGTGTTACACTAGCTTTACTTGTTCTGTCTTCCTGCTAATGCTTCTCTATTACCAAGTGCTCCCTCAAACATTTTACATCCAACAGTAATTCATACATTAATAAGAACTTCTGTTTAATGCTGTTTCTGGAACTAAAGACCCTTGTTTTCAGATCTTACTATGACTTCATCTAACTCTTGATACTTTTCTCAAACTTCCATTTTAATTCCATTATATTAACAATGATAAATGGCAAAGCTAAAGAAGGCTGAATTTGCAATGGAGTAAGAAAGGAGGATGGGAAACTAACTATCCACAGGGAAGTAGGTTGGTAAATATCAATCCACTATTGATAGGAATTGGTTTTGTGTGTAGTATGAATCAGGAACTATTGCCTTTCTGTGAAGGCAAGGAGGAGTCACTTATAAGGCACACAAATCATAGCCTGTGTGATAAATCTGGACAATGGCTCTTAGTTATGTCACAACTTGCCAAATCATTTAAAAGGATTAATTGTGGCGAACCCTAACCAAAGAATTCTACCAAAAATCTGGGATTTGGATTTCTCTTAAACAAAACAAAGGCATGACACTTGCATACTCCAAGAATCTTGTTGGTGTTTCCTGCCTTCCATGAGGTCTGGTTATTATCTACTCTACTGCCCCACATCCATACTCAACATCAACCTTGCAATCTGGTCCCTGCCTTGCTTTCCTTTCATGAAATCTGTTCATGTAGATTCCCAGCCAGGTTCCTGTAGTTACTAAGCCCACAATTACCCTTATATACTAATGACAAATGACTTTGCAACTTACAAATACAAGTCATTTAGCATTCCCATTAGAATAAACATTTTAAAAATAATTAGCAATACCACACAGTGCCATGGACAATGGGCAAAAATTCTGGTGTGTTTATGTAGGGAATATAAATTTGCAAACCTGTTGGAAAATGTACACCACAACATATTCTTCATAATGGTCCAAGAAATGAATCCACTGCATCATACCAGCACAGGGAGGGCAAAGGAGGCTGAGGCCAAGTACGGGTGGAACACAAAGTGAGATCCCACTTACAAGAGGTTAGAAAAGAGGCTGTCTGCATGCTGCATGTTACAAGCATAGAGAGTACTTAGGATGAGGGAAATAGGCACTCAAAGTTGACTCATGTGCTAGCCACACACATGAGTGAGCTCTTGAAATTTTCATCTAAGTGGTTGATATGTCCTTTGTGGCTATAGGTTTAAGTATAACAAAATTTTCCATTATAGGAAGGGAAACATAAAATAAGATTAAGAGAGAGAGAGAGGTAAGAAATTAGAACAAAGTTAAAGCCTAGTTTTAAGTTACTTTGAAAAATGTGTGCTTCATATCGGTGAGTTTAGACTTTTAAGTGACTAAATAGCACAATTATAGTGGTTTACATAGAGCAAGCACCTCAGGAATGCTACATTTACACTGATAATCCATGCATGCCTAAACTAATCCATAGAAGGGACCAATACGAAACCTCCAAGTGGTTTTAATTGTAATTTTAGTAATGATTAGTTATATATTAACTGTACTTTTTTACTGCTGAGGTAAGAATAACACTCCAGTCTTTTTAGTTGCTATGTGTTCCCAGCATCAACTATTTTCAATAGGGTCAAAGTTACATAGAAGGGAACAAAACAGGAATGCTGGAGTACAGTACGATACTCTGCAGTTCTGAGCTGGGTCAGGATAGACAGGAACTAACAACAACATGAATGAAGAGCAGAATGCTAAGTGTTAAAGAGAAGAAACAAAGGAAACAAGTTCTAATGACACAAAAGACCACAGAACTGAGCTGAGTAGGTGACAGGACTCGGCATCTTCATAGCATGACAATGGTCCTATCTGTACCTCTAGTTAATGAGCCAAAAAACTGATTGTGTGAACAGGCCCAACATTTAATGTTATTTTACTGCTGCCCACACAAAGGAAGCAAAGTTAACTTAGACTCTTATTACTCTAATCAATTTAATAAACTCTGTAAACCAGAATCATTTCAATATCATTTTCTCAGCTTCTCTATGCTTTGTCTCTCTTGTTGACCAGAAGCTTGTGAACTAGATGTGACTGTCAACATTTTTATGTGATAGCACTGATCAGGAAAATTCATATCTTGTTAAAGGCTATGTGTGTATTTAGATTTTTAAACTCTGAGTTTTCTGGCTCAATCATCCCGGAAGTTTTTTTTTTTTTTTTCATGAAATTTCCTAATTAAAACTTAATGTTAAACTTACATATATCTGTCCCTTGCCTCCATATTTGAGGGGAAATTCTAAACAAGAAATGCTTTTCTTAGGTAACTGTAGGCTACTGTTCCTAGAGAAAAGAACCAAGTAAAAGGATCATTCAGGGTCATGACCCACAGGCTGAGAACCACTGTTCTAGAAAAAGGCTAAAAATTTGTAATGTTGGCCACCATCAAGCAATTTACAGGTGATTTCTTTTTGTTTACTTACTCCTTTCAATTTAAAAATTCATTCTCTCTCCTTGGTAAAAGGGGACTACATCAGAGACCACCCACTCTACCCACATATAGCAAAGATATGAAAGTATAGTAAAGGTTTAGTGAGGTTGAAAAGGAAGTGAAAATTGATACCTCCGGCTTAAGAAGAGAAGGTCTCAGCAGTTGGTGCTGCCAAAGGAAATCAAAACAGGAAAAGATTTAGGTAATAAATCAGACAGGAAATGTAGAATACCATTGTGAAGAGAGGGATAAAGGCAACAGCTTGAGCCTGTCACTTAAGATGTGATTCATTATTCACAAGACAGCTACCAAACTATTAAGTAATATTTTAGATAATTACTTGGGAGCATAAGGTGTATAAGAAGGTATTTGTTTTAATTTTGGTTACTTTGATTACATTTATGAAATCCTTAATAGCCAATATCGATAAAGATGCTTTATAGTATGAAGCTTGGGCTTCTAAGAACAACTAACATGGGGACATTTTGACAAGCTTAACTTTGATTCAAGTTGTTTATCATTTTACTGCCCATCACATTATAATCACATCCACTAGGAATAGGAAACTGGAGTGACACGATGCAGTAACTTTGGGATGGCATTTAAGACATGGTCCTCATCTCCCCCATTTCTTTTTAAATAAAATATGGATGGCTCACACTCAAGCATGTTTTCAAAGTCTTCTGTGAGTCAGGAAATTGTTCCTCCTTCAGTGTTGTAGGGTCTCCCATCTGCCTCTTTCCCCTTTCAGTCATTTATTGAGCTGTGACAAAGTTCTTGTCTCTAGCTTTCACAACAACTTATGCTTCATGTAGACAGGAACTAATGCATGATTGAATTTTGGGTAAGTGAATTTTGGAAATAGTTAAATGCCTGGGAAGGTAGAAGACAGCTCTGGAAGTGGTCCTGTCTAGGGGGACCTGCTGTTCATTTAGACAAGTTACTATTTGAAAAGGAAAGGGCATTCAGGGTAGAGACTCTTGAGTTTAACTCATTTGTTACAATCATCCCTAGGAACTAGTACTTCCTACAGGTCATTGGTACAAATCTTCATAGTCTAGAGTTTATACAAATCCAAAGCATAAGCTACTTAGAGATGTATTTACACCCCCTCTTTGTGTTGAGAAGCTGTGTGCTAAATCGAACTAGGTTCCCAGTAACTTTGCTCACATCATCACTCACAAATGTCACCCAGCATTATTGGTTAGAATCTTCAGTGTTTTCTCTTAGACTGAGTCAGAAGAACATAATAGAAAATTCAGAGACTTCTAATGGTATGACTGACTTATTAGACATTTAAGATATTTGGACTAGGTGAAACCCTGGATTGATTTTAGAGAATGAATGTTGAGTAACTTTCCAGTTTCTGAATCATATCTATGAAACCAGAAAACCAAGTTTAGTGTGCTATCACAGTCCCAAATAATTGCAATTGAGGACAAAGACATTGGTTTTTGTTTACACTCTGAATGATAGACTTCAGACTCCAAAGCAAAGAAGCAACATATAGAAAGGAAATGCATTAGAAAACATCATTAAAAGTTTTGGTTGAAATAAAAGTGGATAAAGCTATCTTCAAAAGAAGCAGTATTTGTCCTATATATTGTACAAAGTCTTCCCTTGAAGGCTTGGTGCTGTACCACATGCAAAGGCCCTTACCTCTGGTGCAAAGCCTCCCCTGAAAGGCAGAAATGGAAACTTGTATTAAATGCATGGATTTTCAGGCCAGAGAGAATTACAGATAAGGACCATTTATGAGAATAAGAGGAAACAGGATACATTTTACTAAAACTTGTCTCACTGGGACATATCTCCTACAATATCATTATGATGGTAGATTATGGGCCACACCTGAATTACTAAAAAATTAACTCTACAGATCTTGCTTTCATATGAACAACTAAGTATATCCATTGAACAGGTAAAGGCAGTTGCCACCCTGCCTGATGGACTGAATTCAAACCCTGAAAGTTGTCCTCTGACTTCTATCTATAGGTATGTTATGGTTCACATTTTCCCTATCTCCCCCCCCCACCTATGCCAAATATATACATGTGAAAATAACTTGAAAAAATATATTAGTTTATTTTGATTCTATTACAATCAACCAACATAAAGACATTCTATGCTGTCTCTTTAAGTTTCAATATGAATAATAGGGCAAGAGATGCTTCTTAAACAGAAAATCATTGCATTTCTTTTGTATGCGTCAACTTGATTCTAGTAATAACACTGCCTCCCATGGGTCAATTACTTTATGAGAACTAGAGTGAAGAAGTTTTAGCTTCCAAAGGTTCAAAATTAGGGAAAGTCATAGAACACAATTTGTACAATATTTGACTGCACTTGAGAGGGACAAGGGAGTGGAACAATATGGGTGCCACTAATTATGAAGCTTTTATTTCCAGTGTGTTTAATCATTAGGTTGATGGTGTTAACCTTGTTTATACAGCTGTGGTTTTCTAAGGTATAACAAAAGTATCTTTGTAGAACACAGGCAGCCATTCCTCTACAGCAGCGGCTCTCAACCTGTGGATTGTGAGCCCCCTCTGGGCCTCAAACAACCCTTTCACAGAGGGTCAAAACATCAGATATCTTACATATCAGATGTTTACATTATTATTCATTACATTAGCAAAATTATAGTTACAAAGTACCAACAGAAATAATTTTATGGTTGGGGGTCACAACAACATGAGGACTGTCTTAAAGGATTGCAGCATTAGGCAGGCTGAGAACCACTGTACTCAGATAAATCTACATATCCAAATGTGCCTTCAGTGGTTACCCAGTACCTCAGAGGAGGTGCTGGTAATGAGGAAAATGCAGTGTGAAGTAATCCTCCACAGTTAATTTCCTGAAAGTTTCTGTAATGATCCTTCTGATTCTCTCAAAACTTTATACACATTCCAATTTTTTTCCGTTGTCTTTTTAGGCTCATATTTAGAATGTAATCCTGCTGATGATGCCATGCATATCAGGTATGATATCCAGACAAATTCTATTTCCTAAAATATTTTGCAAAAAATTCATTATCCTGGTTTAGTGGCTCCTGCTTACAACCCTAGCACTTGGGATGCTGAGACAGGAGAATTGGTATGAGTGTAAAGTCAGTGTGGACTACATAATGAGTTTGAAGGCATTGTGAGGTTATGAGTTCAAGGTGACAGAGTAAGGTCCTTTCTCAAAAGTAATCACACACATATGTTCTGGTGTTTTCATTGGGCATCTATCTATACTGCTGTTTGAACTTAAAGGTAGAAGCTAACCTACAAGAGGTCTATAACTCAGTCAATATTCATAGTTATCTATGCTGTTTGACTATTGATTATTATAAAACCAGTCAAATAATATCAATGTAACTTTTATATAATTCTATCACATCATGTATAACAATCATTCATTTTACATCTTACATTTGTATATGTTTAATTTTAATAACGTGAACTAATGTGTGATGAATGCTTTCTTTAAATTTTAAGTAAGCTATTAACCATCCTTTATCCATTGAGTGGATCTTAACAAATGCAAAGGAAAGGATGTCCTTTTCATACAGACAAGTGTCAGCTCAGCATGGAAGAGAAGAATAGAGTTTGGGCTTATACATCTAACTAACATTTATAGAGCTCATGTAGAAGACAGTTAACTGACTTTCAGCCACACCCTGTCAGCATCCACCATATAGTGCAAATTCTTAGGTACAGGACCAGTTGCCAACAGAAGCTTTTCAGTGAGAGAAAGGAAACAAAACACATTTGAGAGACTCAGAATCAATTATGCTGGATTTGGAGGAAAAGTATCTGAAGCAGATGGACTACCAAGAATAAGTAGAATTGCTGATTTTTTTTTTAAATCTCCTTGTTAATCAGGAATGAACGTTAAGTTATTGAAGGGCTGTCACCTTAGTGATGACACACCTAACAGGTTTCTCAGGCTTTGTGGACACACAGATGTAAAGCCAAGCTTAACCCTGGCTAGACACTTCAGGAAACATCTGCTGTTTCTGTGAAGTAACAGAATCTGTGAAGAAGACAGTCACAGCTGCTCTCCTGGAACACTGCAGATAGAGCTATTTTGGAATTGCACCTTCCTCTGTTTAGGTTTATGTCTTCTCAAATACTACAATTCTAGAGTTCCAAAAATACAGGCATTTGTTGAAAAAGTAGGGATTTCTAGTAGCTATAATTTTATTCAATGTGTTTTGCTGGAAAAATAGTCATGTGCCTATATATGTAGATACACTTTATAATGAATGTGTACACTTCATGAAGATAGGGGTGCTTAACTTTGTTTGATGCTCGAGTATTTTTAACAGCTACGGGACTTTTCCCTTGTGGGATAAGTCTTTATCTTTGGCCTAAAACAAGGAGCAAACATATGAACATAGAGGTGATAATTCACCAACTATAATCTCTCTTCATTTTGAATGTGATTTAAATTGGATAGCAAAGAATATTTTCTTGTAAGGAAGAATCCTAAAATTATGATTAAGGAGATTATGTCATTATATGAAAAGGTTAAATTAAATAGCATTTTAGGCAGCTTTGATAAAAATAAGATGTCTTACAAAAGTCAAGGACATGAGATTTATTTTCATCATAAAGAAAGAGACAGGAAACACCAAGATAAAGGAATAGAACAGCAACTAAAAAACGTGAGTTACCGTCTGAAAGCATACTAATAAGATCAAAACAGGCCAGAATGGAGAACATCATAAGAAAACCGGTAACTACATATTATAGCACCTGAGATAGACTTGAAATCCCTGCTGTATGTCACTCCCTACATTTCTAAGGAACATTTTTACCTGGGAAACATTTCGTTTTACCAAATACATAGACTTCAAGAAAATAACAAGCCCAAGAGAGAGCACTATTGCTTACTAACAACCTGCCTTTTCTGCCCCCCATTCACATAAAACTATGGTCAAAAGCTTCAAAAAGAGAAAAAGTAACATTGCCCATCAGCAAAGTCAACAAGCCTTTGGTTTTAGTTGTATCAGTACTTTTCATGCCCATATCTCCCCATGAAAAACAGATAAAGTTACTTACTTTTTAAATAAATGAAGGACAAATAATGCTACCTTGGAAGTTAAGAAAATTAAGGTAAATCTACTCTATGAGTTAGTGGAGATGATGTTAATTTAAATTAAAAGTGTGGAAGAAAACGGCATTGCATTGAGTTTGGGATTAAAACAGTGGAATCTTCTTTGACGTTCGAATTCTTGTGCTCCACTTCAGGCTTCTGATTAAGAAAAGAACTGCCCAGTTAAAAGAGGAGAAACAACATTACAATGATGTTGATTGACTGTGAGTTTGCACATCGATTCCCTCAACAACCCTAACCAAGGTTTCCTGGCTCTGGTCACATGTGGTTTCCATGTCTGTTTTTTTGTCTGGAGGGCAAAACGTGTGTAGTTTTGAGAAGTCTGTGGGTGGACAGTTTTTTTCTATGTGACTGTACATGTTAGACACAGACTTCTCGAGTTCTGCTAGGTTTTTCACATGTCTAAGGACCCCTTTTGGATGTCTGTGAGGTTCCGTATCACACAGCGGTTTGGATGCTGGTGGCTGTGTCATAGAAGGTTTAGTTTCTCTGGCATGTGTGACACTGGCAGTGCCTTTAATAGCTGGTATACAAATGCTGTCTGTGGGAACAGAAGTTGAAGGAGGCAATGGTGGGCAGAGGTGTGGAGCTGGCGGTCGAGGTAGAGAAGAGGTCCGGGGTGTAGAGGTGGGAAGAGAAAATGTAAGAAGCCGGGGAGGAGGAGGGTTAGGAGAAGAGAGGGGAAGAGGAAAAGTAGTAAAGGCAACAGGAGGTCGAGGAAGAGGAGGCCGTGGAAGGGGTGCAGGGATGTTAGGTGGATGGGAGAGGTTTTCAAAGGAGTTCCTTTTTGTTTCCGTATCTAACATACAAGTAGGTGTCTCTCTCTTAAAGCCTAGAGAATTGAAAACACAAGGTCTCGGAGGAGGAGGAAGTTCCAAGGTGCAGTCAGGAGGAGGAGCGACAACATTCGGTTCTGACCGGAGTTCTACTGCTCTGGAAATCGTTGGCAGAGTGGAGAATGAAAAGTGAGACCAAGAAGAAGAAAAGGAAGAGCCGGCAGATAGAGATTTCAGCTGCTCTGTTTGCTGTATGATCAGGGTGTCTCTGTGTCCCCTCTCTTTCTCTGACCCGTGGGCATCTTCGGTTGGGAGCAGGGCATTGCTGCTATCTCTCTGGCTGGGGTGGGGTCCAGTGCTTTCGCTTTCAGCTTTCTGCCTGCTGATCTGCCATTCCACCAGGTCTATGGTCTCGGGTCTGTTTGGAGCTTTCCACATGAGCCTCCTAGGGAAACTCACAGACTGATTCCACATCCTCTGAATCTTTTCTCTTGGACCCCTCAGAGACTGACTCTTAACTTGTGTCCTTGGTGAAAATAACTCTTCAAAATCTGTTCTTGGTGAAAGGTCAGGATTGGTTGACCTTTGACCTATACTTTCCATATAAAGGGGATTATGGGTACTTAAGTCATCCTCATCAGGAAGAAATGAGAACGTCCTTGCTGGCTTAGGCTTGCTGTCCTTAAGTGGTCCCTCTACATGAGCCGGCTCATGAGACTCAGTGGTACTGGACGAAAAGGCCATCCCATCATGATGACTGGTCCTGTCTTCTGGGACTGAGTTATTTCCCCTGCTTTGTTCAAAATGGTAGAGAAGGAAAAGACTTGAAAGAGAAGAAGGAGACAAGTTGTGAAATAGCTTTCATAAGCGAGGTGTTCTCATGGTTATCATTCTATTTTACATTACAAAGGCCTAACAGTGCTAATTCATTGAAGTAGACCATCACTTTCAAGAGCCTATTCTAGAAAAGACAAGGCAAGGGCATCCAGAGTTGGGAGAGAGATGGGACATTCTCATGAAAACATCAATCTCTAGACTCCCCCCCCCCCCTTTAGTTTGCTATGGCAAAGTATCTGGGTCCATCTTAATAAAGTCACAGTTTCAGGGAATGTGGAGGGCACCTCAGCTTTTTTTGTGTTCCCCACAAAAAACAATACCTCTTGTTGGAGGGTACTCAGAGCCCACTGTTATGCACAGGTCTTGGCAGTATCTCAGTAACTGTTCATTATATCACATCTCAGTAACTCTGGGAGCTAAATATATTCTATGACATGAAACAAAATTTCTAAGACAATACAGTTTACAAAGATAGAATGGAAAGTCCTCAGAGTTTAAAAGTTATAACTGAGAAATCAACTTCATGATACAATCCTGAACTGAAATTATTTCTTCCCGTTTAAATTCTATGCTTAATTACTTTAAAATACAGAAAATAGAAATAGAAAGGAGGGGGTATTTATAAATCTAATGTGAGTCAAATTTTAGTCAAGATTCCCCTTAATGAAAATACTTGTTAAAATCACATTGTTTTGGTATCACTGCATGGTTTGCTCATGCATAAATACCGAGCAAGTGCCACAAGTAGGTGTGACTTCTAATTAAAGTTAAAAAGTTCCAGAGACCAAATCAAGGGACTGAGCTACACCACTGGGACCCTTCCTTCTGAAAGGTTACTTGGCATCTACTTCAAATAGCCCCTGATGAAGTTTTCCCTCAAGCTAAAGCATAACAGCAAATTAATTTTGTCAGTGTTTGAATATTTTGAGTAAGAAATAGTTATTCAGAATGGGGTAAAAGTCTGAAATTTGATGACAAAACCAGGCATGCTCACAAATGGGCCTGTATTATCAGCCAATCTGAGTAATTTAGAATATATGAAAGACGTCAAAGACTTTTGCCTTTCCTAAGCTTGGAAAGCTATCGTGAAAACACATCGGGTATCATTTAACTTGATATTATCTAGCCATTAGTTTTGGAAAAAGTGACCTATGAGTCATAGATGTCACTTTGGATTGAAAGAACTCTGCCTGAATTAAGGATGAAGATGCTTTTGAATCCTTCCCTGGTGGGCATGAGCACTGTCACATCAGAAGGGAACTAGGCAGGGAGGATAAAGTTTCCTTTTAAACATACATGCCTACATCATGACAGATGAGGACCACCGTGCAGACAATACTACTGCTCAATCTCCCCCACCGAATCTACTTTCTAGCCGCGTTTTATTAGAATGACATTATTTATTTACTTACTTATGCCTATGTATCCACAGGTGAGAAAGAGGAAACATGTGACAGGGAAAAAAAGTTTTAGCTATCATTAATTTGAGGCGATTATGCAATACTAACAGACAGTTGTTTTAAACAATACACACATCCGAGAGAAAAATGCATGTTTTTAAAAAAATTCTTTCTATTCATGAGAATAATATCTAATAATGGTTCAGATAAAATCTTGTGGCATTTACTACAGTATATTATGTAGGATTTTTATCTAACACTCTTTGCTGGAGATATATAAAATTTATTGTTGTGAAACATGTGTTATCTTAATCATGAAATACCAAGAATCATGGATACTTCTTAAATACTGGTTAGTGTGCACTATGTTAGGGAGATGGTATTGGGTTTGGGAAATGTATCAGGTAACAGATGAGGAGTAGTAGTATAGAGTGTTAAATTTACATAATTATTTACTATGTGAAGATTTTTTTTCAAAACATTTAAAAAACAATTTCCTTGGGGCTAGTTTATTTTCTAGCTTGCTAGAATCCTTATAAAACATTATCAATAGAAAAATGAAGCATTTCTAAAAATGAAATAAGGTTCAGAATTAAAATGTTTCAATACATAATTAAAAGTCTATTACAAATTTTCAAGTGTAAATAAAGACTCTCATTTGCAGTTTACCCTCACCAAACTCTAGCGATTGCAGATGCTGCTGCCTGAAACTTGCTTTGTAAAAGTGGATATGTACATATATTTATCTCAGTCATTGTTCTCATATGGAAATACTGCCAACTTCACACAAATGCTTTTTTATCTGAACATTATTGCTGGGAAGAGCTGCTCAGTATCATCATAGAATCAACTCATATTGGCTCAATTCCTATTTCACCAGTAATTCAATGAGAGCATCATTGTAAACTATGAAAGAGATGAAAACACATACTTATGGAATGAATCCTGTATGCAAATAGAAATCTGTGCTTTATCTTCAACACACATAGGATATATGTACTACATATATCTTATATATCATATTTACAGCATTCATATACATTTTATAGCTTTATAAAAATATTATTAATACTGCATATGCTACTCATGCATCTGTCTAAACTGGTTTTTCTACTAGATGCATTTCTTTTGTGATTTTTGAAACTTGCTTTACTACTGTAACTAAATGGAAGAACCACAAAAGATACATAACAAAGTTTCCTGAGTTTAGCTCTCTTCAAAATTATATACTTAGTTGCTTATCATGCCCCAAAGTAGTTTCTCTTAAATGATACTAAATGATACAATGGCACAGTCTGATTGACAGAAACAGTTATGAAGTCTCAGCCATACATTAACAAGCTCTGTCAAAAATGTCTGGCTTAAAATTGCTTAGAAATTTCCACAGTGTAGAGGTGATGACTACAGCTGCCCCCAGAGCAATAAATACAGTCAGCATACTGTTAACAACAGATTTAATTTTTTCTTCATATACTATCCTATAATAGTATCATAAAAATATCTGTTTTTTAAACTACAGAATTTGGTTTTGATTGCCAAATGGAAGGGTTTCCTCCCCCCTTTTTCTTACATTCAATATCATTAAGACTGGTACGCAAAATATCCAAACTCCATACTGCAGTTGTGTCTAAATGGATACAGCTGTATTTCTGCATAGGCTTAGAACTAACTTCACTCAGATCATCCCTCACCCCCCCCCAAAGCAGCTGTTCCCCCTGCTACTCACATGGCACTTTCTCCCAGCTCCTCATAGAGATGTGCCCCAGGTGGCGGTGGTGGCGGTGGGGGTGCAGCAGGTACAGGAGCTGCAGGCTTGGCTGCAGGCATGGCAGACTGGATTCTTGCAGTCTTGGTACACTCAGCCTGGCGTCTTGAGTAGAGTAAGGTTGTCTTGTAAAACTCAGTTTAGGAACCATAAACAATCAATAGTCTATTATAATAATGAGGTCCTGTTATCAGATGGAACCCACTTAAATCATACATTTGAACTAATAAATTGATATAACAGAGCATCCTCATTTTCAATATGTAAATATTTGTTCCTTGAAGAAAGAGAATTCATAAAAATATTTTCCACTTAAAACACTGGTATTATAGGTGATCTGTGGTTGTAAATGTCACAGACAGTATTTAATTTCTTTCTTAAAATAAATGCATCAAATTGTAGAAATGATTAGAACACATCTTGCCTTTCATGTTACTGTTATAACAAATGTTATAAAATCAGCTTAAAACACACCACACACCTCAAATTCTTAAACTCATAAATGCTAAGGAAATGATACATAGTTCATGATGCTATGACTATTTGGTCAATATAATGTGTCATTTCTCATTTTCTAAATCATAAATTCATGTACAAAAATATTCATAATTATACTTACACTTTAAACCTGTTTTGGAAAGCAGTGTATAAGAAGGAGAGAGACCAGCATTAGAAATACTGTACTAACAACTTTATAAAATGATTTGCTATAAATTATGAACAAGTTACTGATTAATCTCATAATGCCACATTAGCAAGGAGAGCAAGGACTTCAGTTTGGTGAGGGAAGGAGCAGAGACTTACAAGTTATTAAATTCACCACAAAGAGAAATAGGTGAACTGTAGGGAGTAAGAAAACTATTGAAGCACAGATCTGAGAGTTTTGATTCTCATAAGAAAATAGGAACTTGAGGATGACCTGATATTTGTAAGGACTTGTTTGCTTAGTTCATTGGAGGAATACTGACTTTATTGATATCAGAATATAATACGCTCATTTGAGGAATAGTTAGGTGAAAAAAGAGAATGACGCTGCAGAATAAAGGTGGAAATTAACACTAGATTGATATCTTAGTGATTTTTTCCAGTATTATTTATGAGAAACTTTTAGCTTTAATAATCAATTTGTTAAGAAAACATTAATCTTGCTAGGTGGTGGTGGCACACAGCTTTAATCCCAGTACTTGGGAGGCAGAGGCAGGCAGATCTCTGTGAGTCTTGAGGCCAGCCTGATCTACAAAGCTATACAGACAAATGCTGTGTTGAAAAACCATACCCAAGTGCTATGTTTACAGCCTCACAAGACCTATGAAATGTCTAAGTCACATCTTCACATGGGACATATCTTGGCCATTTCAAGCCAGTATTCAACTGAGAAGAAAATGATTTAATGATTGCAAGGAAGGTATGGCAACCTAGTATGCAGTGTCAGCTTGACCACTGGGAAGAGAGAAACTCATTGAGGAATTCTTCCATCAGACTGGCCATAGGCCCTTTTCTTGATCAATGGTTGATATGGGAGAGGTCATCTCATGGTATGCAGCAGCACTGCTGAGAATGTGTGCTTGATTGTATAAGAAAGACACCCGCCTGGAAGCAAGCCAAGGCAGAATCCCTCCATTGTCTGTTCCGGTTCCTGCCTCCAGGTTCCTGTCCTGAGCTTCAATCCTGACTTCCCTTGGTTATGGCTTACAACTGTAAACCAAACAACCTTCTTCTTCCCCAGGTTGGTTTTGGTCAGTGTTTTATCACAGCAATTAAAAGCAAATTAGGACAGAAAGGTTTCGGGGTAAGGATACATTGGGAACATCTTAATATTTTCATTGTAGGTAGTTTAAACAATGAATAGCTTTTTATACCATCATTTCTTAGTGTTTGTTATATTAAGTATTTATAAAATTTATTGTCATTGTCCATTATTTACTTTTTGTGGCACTCTAACATCTCCTTTTCATCAACTATTTATTTTTCAAAAAGGCTCTCAGTAGGGACATATCACTAATTTCTCATACCTGCTGGTAGGCCCAATTTATTCCTTGCTTACCTCAATTACAGATACTTAACACTTCAATTCCTTGACTACTTCACAGATGTTAAATAGTTTTCACACTGAGATAATCCAAAACAAGTGTATTTTACTATAGGGAGAGAAAAGACTAAGACTCTACCCAGCCACTGCATTTATGACAAGAAACGCCCTAGCAAAGGTACCAGGAAGAGAGAAGTCACATCAAAAGCCACAGGTGAGTGCTGAGAGTTTACCGTGATTTTGCTAACACTGCATTATCTTCATAGAGGAAAATGTAACTTCAATGAATAAAAGAAGTAAAAATAAAATGAAACGACACTATCTGGCCAGGTTAGAGACCCTGCAATCTTTTCACTGAAACTGGGCAAAGAGTGACTCCTCTATCATCTCGTACTGCTTTCTCTATGGGAAATTTTCTTGGGAGCTTTTGACCCACAGAAGAGAATGCACAAGACCAAGAAGAAAACGGTCCCATGAGCAAAGACTTACCTGGAGCAAAGGACACTAAGAAATATACATGGAGTCTGCAGTGCTGCCTTTGAGGAAGGCGTTTTGAAACAGGCAGGAAAATACAAAGACGGAATAGTTACACCATGCATGTTTTGCACCTAAATCTTCTTTACCAGGTAGCTTCCTGAAAGTATCTACTTAGCGTCCCCCATACTCACTGTCGGTAGCTCACTAGGACCACCAAGATGGCTGGGATGCAGCAAAGGATGATGATGAAGGCCAAGGCCAGCAAGGCCCCTTCCGTGTACCCTAAGCTTTCTCCTCGCTTCTTGATGCTCGTCACTGCCTCAGGAGTCCGGATCTCCAGAATGCGTCCTCCTTCCCCGTAATAAGGTTGAAAGTCTTTATTGATATCGAGCAGTTTGCCATCCAGGAATCTTTATAGTGAGACAAATTGAAGAATTGATTACGTTAGAAGTGCAGAGTCCATTTGAAATGAAAATAAATCTTTGAAGTCTTGATATTTTGAATTTAAAAAGCAAACTGCATGTGAGGATTAGTGTTATTAATTTGAGACCTGGGAAGCAAGCATACTTGCAAGGGATTGTCCAGGTTAAGGTCACTCCTGAGAATATCTGTAAGGAATTGTCTTTATTATATTGAGGAGGAGGACCTAGCATCGTTCCTTAGACTTGGAAAGTATCCCAGGTTATATAAAAGGAGATATTGAGCAGAGCAAATGGGGTTGGTTACTCTCTTCCAAATGTAGATGTACTGTGACAATTTCTCTCCACACCCAGCCTGGGTGACTATACCATGAGGGTACATAATCTGGTATTTTGAAGCAACATCCTCTTATACTGCTTTTATCTGAGTTACCTTACGATAGCAACAAGAAAAGAAACAGCTCAGGACAATTATACTTTACTCCAAAAAGCATGAAGAAAGGATTTTGAACATCATCACAGTAAATAAATATCAAAGTTTAAGGAGACAAGCAGGTTTATCCTTACTCAGGATAGGATACAGGAGAAGAGGGAGAAGAGAGTGAGGTTATGCTTCTGTATGTCAATTAAACAAAGAAAAATATAAGCTGAGCGTGGTGGCACACAGTGGCAATCAGAGTGGGGGAGGATGATCTAGAGGGTCATCTCCTCCAGCTCTGGGATCCCAATGGTCCCAGCATCAATATTCATTTAGAAGGTATTTTCTTTAAAAAAAAAAAATTTACATCCTAGCCACAGTTTCCCTCACCTCCTCTCCCCTCAGTCCCTTTCCCCACCCCCAAACATACTCCCCCTCTGTCTCTGTCCAGGAGAGGGGATATCTCAAGTTTATAGGCATTTCCTTATGTAGGTTGGGAAAATTTTCATCTATGATTTTATTAAATATATTCTCTTAGTTTTTGAGCTGGATTTCTTCTCCCTCCTCTATTGCTATTATTGGTATGTTAGGCCTTTTCTTAGTATACCAGATTTCCTGGATATTTTGCATTATAAATTTTTTAGAATTAACATTTTTTTGACTGATAAATCTATTTCTTCTAGTGTGTCCTCAACACCTGAGATTCTGTCTTCCATTTCTTATATTCTGTTGGCCATGCTTGCATCTTCTAGTCACTTACTTAGATTTTCCATTTCCAGTATTCCCTCAGTTCGTGTTTTCTTTATTGCTTTTGTTTCCATTTTCTTGTCTTGCACATTTTCCTTTGTCTTTTAGTGATTTATTAATTTCTCCCATTTTTGTTTGTCTTCTGTTCCATGTCTTTAAGGGATTTGTTTATATCCTCTTTAAGGGCCTCTCTCATCTTCATAAAGCAACTATGCTTCTGCTTTGTTCAGCTCTTGCTGTTGTAGGATAGCTGGGCACTGCTAACGTCATATTTCCATTCCTGTTAATGACTGTGTTCTTACACTGGCATTTTAGGCATCTGGATTTGAGCTCATTTTGGGTCTAGCTGTGTTGATTCCTACATTTGTCTTTGTCAGATGGATGTTTTGTTCCTTGGTTTCTCTTTCCTCTCTGGTCTATAGACTAAATGGCCAAGGGTTCTAGTGACTAGCATGTCTTCAGGTCTAGTAGGTTAGGTTTCCCCTCTGGGGTTCTGGGGGATAGGGGGTTCCTAGATCCAGCCTGGCCTCTGGTAAATCCAAAGTTTTCCTGAAATTGTAATATATAATTATATAAATGTTTGTATGTATGTATATATCTTAATGGAGATTCATACCCAGAGACAGACATTATGCCCAGGGATATGGTAATAAATTTGCTAATTATTATTACTAGTTTTGTTTCCTATCTTTGGACCAAGGAATCCACCATCTTCAGATACTTATATTTCAGATGCTAAATATTGAGAGAATAACCTTACTGTCCATGGCTGGGTGTTAGGCAACAGTTATAATGTCTTGGTACAATTTTTTTTTAAAGCTTAACTTTCATTCATCTAGTTTTAATGTTAATATCTGCACTTTTGGTCTTGGAGTGTGTGTGTCTTTATAAATAAGTTATAAAATATTTATGAAAAATTCATAGATTTAAAAACACTAGTGTTTCTCAAATAGTAGTTTAGGAAAATTCTAATGGCAAATTTTATCTCTTTAAATTATTTTCATTTTCCATATTCCTTTTTGGTTTTCTTTCAGACATTTTATCCTAAAATTCTCATTCATTCTAGTCTTGACCACCAGTTATCATCCTTAAGATGTAGACATACATTTTCTAAAATCATGAAATCTATTATCAAAATTAAAACACATTTATATAGAAAATAGAGGAAACTAGTGAATAAAAAAACAGGGAAAGATGTATTACAAACATTGTCAGAAAGAATGTATGTACCACTCTGAAAGTCTAGATCAGACTCATATGAACTGTGTATCATTTGACTCATATGACTATGTATCACTGAACATTTTAATTTCTTCCCAACAATCTTCAGGACACTAGGTGTCGCTAGAGTCCAGCAAGAATCTGGATACAGCCTTAGAATCACAGAACAGCCAAAGAAAACTATGTAATAACATTGTATTTAAGATTTCAGCCTTTCACTGAGCTTGGAATCCAGTTGTAGAGAGGGAGGAGGGATGAGCAAAGGAGTCAAGACCATGCTGGAGAAACCACAGAAACATCTGACCTGACTTAGTGAGAGCACAGTTGTAAAGCTGGGGAACAAGCATTGGACTGAATGTGGGTGCCAGTTAGGAGACCTGGGCAGTCTATGGGGTCTCTAACAGTGGAACCAGTATTTAATCCTAGTGAACAAATGAATTTTGGGAGCTCATTCCCCATGTAGGGATGGATACTATTTCAGCACAGATACACAGAGGGCCTAGGCCCTCCCCCAAATGATGTGACAGACTTTGATGATGCTTCACAATCCCTGGGAAGAGGGTGGAGGGGGTTGGTAGGCATCATGGGAGGATGGAAAGGAGAAGAGGGAATGGGGGAGATTGATATGTAAAATGATTAGAATTTTTTTAAAACAGAAACAGCTTTTTTATCCTTGTTTTTCTTCCTGTCCTCCCCCTTTCCTTCTCCCTCCATCCCCCTTCCTTTCTTGTGGATTTAGCTATCATATAGAATACAGAGCCATACAACAGTGATTTTCCCTTTACTGAACCCCTTCTGAGTCAGGAGGACATCACACATTTTCCCTTCTTGTTACAATAGAGTTGTAAGAAGACACAGTTTCTTCCTAACCATCAAGCCTGCTGAAGTCATTGCAAGCAATCACCATCACCATAGTTTGTTTTTCCCCTTTAGCCGGTGTCTTGAATCAGGAGTGCGAGGTTCCTATGAGGTGACTTCAAAGTGCTGTTTGGACTCCTGACTTTAGCTGACTTCTGTTGCTCCAGGTTTCTGACTTTAGTCCTGCCCATGCAGGACTTGGAAACAATGTATGAGGATACTGTACCTTCCTCTGATTTAACTTTTATCAACATATCAGTAGCTTTTAAACTTTAATTATCCTTAAATAAGAATTCTGTATAGGTTCTACTGTTACTGCATAGCTTACTATAATAAAATAAAAACCACTTACTTAAAAAGTTCATTTCTGTCGATGGCTCTGTTGGTCTGGGGGTCAATGGCATAGACAGTCAGGTCACACTTGCTATAGTCTTCTAGGGAGAAGGCATCTCCATGGCGACGGGCACCAATGGACTCTACCACAACCTTGGCACCAGGAATTTGATCCTGAACATAGCGATCCAGAATCCTATATATAAAAAAAATAACACCTAAAAATAACACACTAAATTCTGATGAACTTAGTAAGGATAAAAAAATCATCCTGAAATGACATTTAGTAACTGACATTTGGTTTCTGCTAATGTTTACTATGTATGAACCGTTGGAAAAACATTATATAGGGCTTCGGCAATCAACTCTTAATGATGTTGGAGGATGACTAAGGGCAAGAGATTGTCAAGCATGTGCTATTTAAGTCTCAAGTTCTGAATTTACGGTGTCTCTTGAGTGTTTACCTTGCTCATGGGAAATGTCAGCCATATTGTACAAACGAAGCTGTCCCTGCATTAAAGAAGCCACAGGACACTGGGACTCTCTACTAGTTGATATCATACGTGACATCACTCTTTGGGAGTATGTGACAATAGTAACCTGCTACAGTGGAGGAAAAGGACACCTGTTCTCCCAAGGATATGAAGATCCTCAGAGCCCAGTTGCAATGGAAGATGTAGACATGTTTGGTGAGTTTACAAGATCTGTGAACATCTCAGAAGCTACTTAGGATAAATATAAAAATTTAAGAGATATGTTATCTTTTACAGAAGAAGAAGTATTTGGTAGAAAAGATAGAAATGTTGTTAGCTATGAGATAATTTCTTAGAAGTTCTAACTTTTCTCTAGTTCTGTAACTTGATTAGTTGAAAGTATCTATTAACATTTGTTGTTTTCTATATTTCTGTAAATAAGAATTTCTTAATAGTTTCTTTATTATTACAACATTATATTACTAACATTTATAGAGCACATTCTAGTATATACTAAAGTCTTAGATTAAATGTAAATGTATTAACATTTTCCACAAGTGTCAATTTCCTTTGAGATGGGGTCTTACTATGTAGCACAGGTTGACCTAAACTCAACCCACAGAACACAACCTTTTCGTGCAGAAACCCTTTTTCCCCCCAGACACCTTCATTATTATGTCTTTTCAACTTATTTTTCTCCAACTTTCAGGTTCCCTTTCATGTCCTTTTATGTTACCATGATACATAGGGAAATTAATAAAATTACCATCTTATTAAAAAAAACTTGAAGCTGATACGCATATACAACATAATGTAATAATATTGCCTTCATGCATATTATCATGCATCTATGAGGCTTTGTGTGTTCCCAGGGAAATCCCAAAGAAAACACAAGACAGTAAAATATCTTTTCTGTCTTTGTGGAGCCCTGAGAATGGCCAGCTGTGGCCTTGCTTTTGATTTGGAGTGAGTGCAAACAGAAGATGGACAGAAGCAACAAGAGCATAAATAAAGCCAAAGATATAATCTTAGCCAAGCCACAAACATAGGA
Organism: Phodopus roborovskii; assembly: GCF_943737965.1. Classification (NCBI taxonomy): domain Eukaryota; kingdom Metazoa; phylum Chordata; class Mammalia; order Rodentia; family Cricetidae; genus Phodopus; species Phodopus roborovskii. The sequence goes on along the minus strand of NW_026126434.1, from coordinate 20,853,671 downwards.
GTGAGTTTTATAGGCACATAAAAGATGAAGTGCAGGGATCCTATGTGACATTAAAACCCCTTAGGCAAAAGATCAACCAACTTAAATCAATGGATTTCTCTTAAATTACTGATCTGTTCATGGGAGCACCTACAAGGACCAGCTTAAAAGAAAATAATGTATATATAGTCAAAGTTCATTTTTAAATATTTTGGGTTTTTGTGTAAGCTTTAGATAAATATTATACAGTGGTTAGAAGTACAAGACTGCTATAATTGACCTCTTGGATGTTTGGTTAACACAGTTGGAGGCCTATTTAATGTGGACACAGAGGTTAAATGGGAGAACATTTCTCTCTCACCCTGCAATGTTAAATACAGGGGCCTGTGGGGGTTATCTCTAAACTTGTTCTGTAACTCTTGGGTGTCGCCTGGCCTCTTGTTCAGGGAGGCCATGGAGACCTTCCTTGGTGGACATTTGCCAGTATCTACAACATATAAAAATTTCCTCAGTGTTTTCAAATGAAGTAACAGCCAAGTAAGAACCTTAACTCATTCTCATTCAGATGAAACAACTGGTAAATGAAAACCTAAATGAGCCACAGGCTCCTTCTAAGCCCAATTGACCCCTGAGGACTAGATACACAACTGGCCTCAGCAGTAAAAAAGATGGTTCATTTTCTCTACTTTCCTGACCTTAAATACCCAAAAAGAAAGTTATAACCAAGGATGAAAATAATTGGCATTTTTTCTGTAACAGTCTGAGGGATTATGATCCCTAAATATTATTTAGACAACTATTTCTCACTAATGATATTGATTGAAAGAGTCCCAGATATAAGATCCCATGACACTGACTCAATTCAAAGATGTAAAACCTACTTGCTAACAAAACAGATCTGCCTTTGCTTTAACTTAAAATTCAAATGATTACATTTATCCTTTCTTTTCCTCTCTAGAAAATCTCTGGAAGGGGCCTCACCCTGTGATCGTAGCTACTCCAATGGTTTTTAAAGTACCTACAGCAGATCCTTGGTCTAACACTCTTGAGTTCAGCTTTTGAAGCCGAAGAAAAAGTGAAAAAGAACACAGTAGAGGAATGCTTGTAAGCATTTTAAGAGACTCCAGTGGACTTTAATTGGACATTTCACAAACATTCTGCATCCTGGCTCCTCCTGGTTCCCTGCTTAGGAACTGTATTGCTATCAACTCTTTATTTCTCCCTTGCATCTCTACTTAGGCACTAGTCAAGGATTCCTTTCCTCCTTACACCTGGATGTCATACAATTATGACCATGATGCACCATGAAGGTCTCCTAGACATACCTACTAGAGGGAGTACCCCAACTTCTGTGTCTGAAAACCCCATCAAGCAGTATGAAATCAGCTTTGGTCAGTGTCCCAATCCCCTGAATGGCACTCATGATTACCTTTATAGCGAGGAAGAAAAGGACACAAGAGAGACACAGAAGGCAGTTTAAGCATAGGGGCCTCATGTCCTTAGCCTTAAGCTGAAAATGTTCTTGGTTCTGTTCTGGTTGGAGACCAAAAACATCCAGGAGTCTAAAGATCAAACTTCCCAGTTGGGCAGGTCAGTGATCTGGCTAAGGGCTCATCCCTCTGAACAGTGGGTATGTCTTCAGCTATGATGAAGAGAATGGAGGATGAAATAGTCCTTTAATGTGATGATGTAAAACTCTTTGCTAGAATTCCCACCCTGCAGCACAGTAGCTGAGAGAGCATTAGCAGTCTGGTTGCTTTCCTGAATTACTCAGAAAATTGTGACTTTCCATTTTCCCCTTCTTTCTTGAGGGCTTTGGGCTTCACTTTTTTCTGAAGCTCTCCCCATGCCCCCCACAATGTGACTGTTTCTTGACCATGTAGCTGGACTCCACACAGACTTAACTCAAACCACAAAGCATTTGTCCTTTTCTGTTCCCATCTCTCTCCCAGTCACTTGCTAAGATTTACAGCTTGCCTACTCTGTTTTGTTTTCTCTTTAAACTCAATAAAATTGTTTCTGAGGCCCCTTTGGAGTCTATTCTTATTTTTTTTTTTTAAATTAACATACTAAGAACTCCAAGAGGGGACCCTGATACCCCTAGTAAGTGTGACTCTTCCTGGTCTCCTCCACATGTACACCCACAATATTCTTCCTGGAGATTCTTCTTGCAGAAACCCACAGCTGTACCATGGGTGTGTCTTTCTATGTGCCATCTCTCTTTAGGCTTATGGTTAAAGTCTATATTAGAATCCCCACTTTATTTCATTAAAGAAAACAAATCCTGAGTGCAGGCTGCACATGCCTGCAATCTTAGAATTTGGGAGGTAGAGGCAGGGTGATCAAAGGCTCAAGCTCCTCTTTGCACAATATGGTCTGTATGAGAACTGTCTCAAACAACAAACATACACACACAAAATGTGCAGCCCACACTTCCTTAAATTTGACTCGTGTTTTGTTCTCAATAGTGCCGGGACTACTGGTATGGGCTACCACCCTGATTAAATTTATCTGTAGATTTAATACTCCTTTTGGGATGTATCTTTGAAGAAATAAGAGAGCAACACATTTGAAAATGTTGGTACATCTAGAAATAACTTTGTTTCAAATATCAAACTGACCCACTTCCTGCTCTATTAAAAATGCACTGCCTTAAGAGTCCAGTGTGTGCTATTTTTGCCCTTATTACAAGAGAAATCAAGATCTTAACTCTGGAAGAAATTTGTATAACTGTGCACACTAGGAGATGCTGCCAATTATGTTGAAATGTTTTGTTTGCTTGACTGATCTTAAACTTTTGTAGGCCAGATGCTTAAAGCCTGCCTGTTCTCTTTTATGTTTATCTCACTCATTACTTTCTTCATGTTTTGGGTTCTTTCTAGTGAGACTTCCCCCAAAGAACAAGTAAAGCATGGAAGACTCATGGAGAAGAGAAAGTCACTTTCCAATTACTATGAATGTCTGACTACAGTGTCCATGGATGGATAGGGAAAGGGCCTCAACTAATGGCAATACTGATCCATATTTTAGGATTTTTCTTTTTCCCTGCGAGATCTACGCTTACAGTAATATTAAAATTCCAATAGTCACACAAAACACTCAGAATATAAGAAGGGCCTCTACATCAAATCACATCTTATTTTGACATTTCGTAGGTACAGACACCACTAGCATAGCATTGGAATCCAGAGGTTTGACTTTAACATTCAATTCTTTTATATAGCAGTTGCAGAAATATTAGACTAGTGATTATAAGTTTTAAGTTCCACAAATATATTCATACTTAAATATATTACATTTACTATGTGTAATATATTAAAATTTAAAGATAATAGAAAATAATTTCCTACATGGAATTGTGTGTATTACTAACTAAACAGACTAAAACTTCCTCCCTCCCCCCCCCAGCTTTTACTAGACACATAGTGTTCCACAAGATTTGATTGGGGTTACATTAAAAAATGTAAAACTAAAATGTTTTCTAAATGATAACTAATATTTTGTAAAAGTATTTTCCCCATCTTCTATGTCCACATACTAAACATTTTTTACATTTATCTTTATTATACTGTGTGTGTGTGTGTGTGTGTGAGCGCGCGCACGTGTGTATGTGTCTGTCTGTCTGTGTTTGTGTCTGTGTGAATGCCTGCATTGTTCCTATCACACAGTAATGGATGTGAAGTACACTCACTTCTTTGAGAGTATAATTTCAGTGCTTTGGGGAAGATGCCTAGAAGTAATATTGTTGGATCACATGGTAGTTTTATTTTTTAAATGCTTTGGGAAACTTCCTTCATGTTTTTCATAGTAGATACATCCTTTTTATCTCATTCACAATGTATAATTACTCCACTTTCTGCCAAACTCACCAATTTTTCTCATTTTACTTTGAAAGCATTTTTAAAAAAGTACCTATCCTCAAAGGGTGAAGATGGTATCTCATTGTGACCTTGACTTGTGTCCTTGTGATGGCTAGATGAACATCTGCTTCATGCAGCAGTGGTCCATTTGTGTGTCTTCTCTGAAAATGCTTCTTTTTCATGTCAAATAACCATTTTTATTGGGTTATCCCATAAAAAGCTAAATGCAGATAAAAGATTTGAATATAAAACTTCAAACCAGATAACCCAGAAGATCATCTGGGAGAAAGTTCTTATCATTAGACTAAGTAATATTTTTCTGACTGTCACCCAAAATGTACAATAAAAATAATAAACTATAACAAAAAAAGATAATTAAAGAACAAAATAAAAACATGGGGCAAAAGCAAGCCATATTCTTTCTGTATAAAGGAGAGTCCAGCAGAGTGAAAGGCCATGTGGAGAGTATGTGTGTATGCAATATCTAATAAGAGGCAAGTTTTAAAATAATGTGTAAGAAATTTTATCCACAGCCATGCCTCCCCTATCTTTTCTCTCCTATGATACTCACTTTATAAAGGAATTGCTTTGGGAAGAATACTTGCATTTCATTGAACATAGTACAATGGCCACTGTTCTGAGTTAAAGATAGAGGTGGGGATGAAGATGATATGATGGAAATGGAGATGGAGGAAGGGTGAAGAAGGAAGAAAGAAAGCAAGGAACATCTATTGGGTACCTTTAATAGAGTGATGCCACCTAGACAAAACATAATGCATTCTTACAACTGTAAGACCCTCAGAATGAGGAGTCTTCCAGGTTCGGTTGATACCCCAAGAACTCAATGTCCAGTCCAGTTGCTGCAAAACGCAAGAGGCTTTAATGAACAGGAAACATTTGCGCAAACGGGCTCCTCCAGCACGCAGGCTAGAGAGAAGCCCCCTCCCCTGGGCCCAGGTGTTTTTAAAGGCAAACCCACTAGCTTAGGGAGGGGGTGGGACCCTCTGTCCATTGAGTATGTGACCCTTGGAGGCCAGACGGTCTGCTATTAGGGTCAGCAGATCTTAGGGCCTCAGGGTGTGCTAATTAATCTTGTCTGGGCAAACCAGAGTTACAGCTATCTCTTTGTTTCCTAAGGACCCTATTTACCATCTGTTGACTCACAGGAAAGGAGGGGCAGAAAGGAGGGGCAGTGTGAATTCTTGTCATCTCAGGGCCTGGTGAGAGGAAGCTAGCAAATTCCAAGGAATAGATATTGGTTAGCTTTCCAGGTCAAACTATCCTTCATTTAACTTCACTTTTTGGTCTTTCACAACTATTTATTAAATACATTATTGGGAAATTTATGAGGTGGTTCTGCTAAAACTCCCTTTTATGCATTACAATATGGAATTTTACCCCTGTTCCTGGATGTTAAGGATGGTTAAGGTGTCCTAATATTCTTTTCTGTTAAAAGTCTCTACCTACTAAAAATCACCAGCATTTCTACTATGGCTTGGAGAAGATTCAGGGGTACACCCTTGTTTATCTCTAAGTAACTGGTTCTCACTAATCAGTCAGAACTAAGTTTTTTGCTAAACATGCTCTTTTGAAAAAGAAAACAATGGGTTTTCTCTCTTTCCTCTGAGCCCCTTAACCTTACATCCCAATGTAGGTTCTCTTTAAAGGGTTTCCATTTAGTAGGATAACATTGGGGTATGGCATTTTCTAATTCCTCCTACTCTTTTATTTTATTTTTTTTTTCTTCTAACTTTAACTACTCTTCCCCCAAACAGAAGCTATTTTCCTTGCCCTGGTCCCAAGTGACTCAAAGTAGACCACACTTTCAAGATTGCGCATGAGTCACATTTTTAGGGTTCTTGTTGCAGACCCTTGTTACATACCTTACATTCAAGGATGGTTATATACCATCCTTGTTTCAGGGCCTTGGTGCTATCTGGCAACTGTGTTTACCCTGATTTCTAGTCTCATCCTGATTCTGCATCTTTAAAGCTCTTCCAATACATCTCTATGTGCTAGCTCATTCAGTTTCTAGCACCTAGGAGCTGCTGGTATGTGCATTGTTATTTTAATGGCTAGCAACAGTCAAACCTTTGTCCTTCTAATTGCCGACAGAGACTTGAGCAGTTGTCCTATTCCTCAGTCTTTGTAATTCTATGGATTCTATATTTTACATTTGTGGGAAGTTACAATAACTGCTTACTGTCTTTGACAGAAATTTATATTCTAGATATGAGTTTAGTCATTAAATTTGCTGTGAATCAGAACTCCAAAACTTAGAAATTACCTTGGTGCCTTTTAGAAGGTTTTCGAGCACATAAACTGTGGTATATCTGTTAAGTAGCTATTCAGATACTAGCAAACTTGAAAGTAAAACCAGAAACTCAAATAGGGAAGGGACAATTTTTTTTTTGTTTTTTGATTATTGGACAAAGAATAGGCTCTGGGTCCCATTTCTGTCCCCAGTAGAGAAACATCCTATCTAGGCAAGACTTTCTGAAGAGATAGTATTCCCTCCTCCCTTAAGACAATGCCCATACCAGCAGCCAAATGTGGCTGTCAATATCTAGATAGGCCCCTCCCTACTCTAGGAAAGCTGTCTGTTCAAGAAACATTAAAAAATGGTGTAAAGCCCAGTAAGTCTGTAGGTTAGTACAATGCTCTCTAGGCCATTGTTCTCTCTTTTTCCCTTCTAGTGTGCTTCTACTGTTCCATAGTAAACTGTGCTTGCCTTCTATACCAAGATCTATGTATTCATCTGAATTGTTTTGATGGAGAACACAAGGATTAGGGAGCAGAGAAGAGCCAGAGTGACATCTCAGCAATACATGCACTTACTGAAGTACTATTCAGTGATAAAACGAAATGAGCTATTTAGCCCTGAAACTGTGGAGCAACCTTAGACTGTTATTATGAAGGAAGCCAACTTGAAAAGGCTGAATACCGAATAACTCCAAACGTTTTCGTCCTTCAGTTTCCATGGAGATGGTTTTAGGACTCCTAGGGAATTGCAAAGGATGTGAATCTTAAATTCTTTTTGCAAAATGCTATAGTATTTGCATTTAATCTATCCATACCCTGCTAAACCATCTCTTCATGACTAATGATATCTAATACAGTGTACATACCATATAAATATCTGCTATACTGGTTTGTCTATACATGTTTAGTATTAGTTATGTTTTTCTTTTAAACTTTTGAACCACAAGTTGGTTAAATCCAGTCCATAATATATGGCCTACAGGTACATAAAGTCAATTTTATATTACATTCTAGACCAAACAAAACCACAGATTAAAAAAAAAAAAAAAGAGTGTGTATTAGGGATCTAGTAAGGGAAGAACGACATGGACATTTATTGCAACTGAATCAGACATTTAGAAACTGGTTTTTTTTAAGGATGAATGAGAACTGAGTCCTCCTTTGTGCTACAAGGTCACTAAGGTGAATGACAGGTTGGTACCTCCTCTTTCATTTTGTGTGTGTTTCCTTCACTATGGGTCTGCCTGACCCTGAATAGACATTTTAATCCCTCAAGGAATGTCTAATCTGTCTCATCTCCCTTTGAGGGTGAAGGCAAAATAAAGGTCATTGTCCGGTGTAAGCATCACCTGAGAATCCAGGAAGAACAAGAACTCAGAGTCAGACCCTTCTGTGTATGAGGAAATTATCTATGAAGGTAGGTCTGCATTAAGCAACAGACATAGTTATATAGAAACCAGATTGGTACCCTATGCTGATGACATCAGTTAATAATTTAATAGTCCATCTGATCAACTTGTAGGACCCCAGCACTGAGACAAAGATGGGTCAGTGACATGCTGGACCATGCCTTGACCAATATTGCTTAATTATGCTTAATTCTTAGACTCTGTATTTGAATTGACATCTCATGCCAGCAGCTAGAAAGCAGACTTGGGGGTCTCTGGCTCCCTCTATCTGTCCTTCCCAATATGGCTACCCCCCTCTTTGCTTTTTCACCATTCATCTCTTTAATCAGCACCATTGGGGTGGCTGGTCAAGCTTAGCATGTTGAAGCTGTAGGAACCTAGTGCTATTTCTTAAAACTCTGGTTACACTCATTGTTCAAATCCACAGAATGCATTAGACCAAGACTTAATCATAATGTAAAATCTGGATTTAAGTGATAATTATGTCTCAAAATAATTCTGTTGCATAATGCAACTCAACTGTTGAATATGTTAATAATGCTGACTAAGGGGTGGGGGATGAGGCTTATGGAAAATCTCCATGATTCCCTTTTGATCTTCTCTAAAAAAAATAAGTTTAATACATTCTAGTGATGTTTGAAGAATAGAAGTAAAATGTTCGAAACACACAGAGTCAAAATAAGGTTAATCACAAAATCCTACAAATAAAATGTTTTAGGCAATTGGCACTTTAAAATTCAAGAAATAATCCTTTATCATTAGATAGTATGACCTACAATAGGTCCTTTGAGAATGACATTTCATATTGAATAATGGTAAGTGTGAATTTAATAATAATTCCAAGTAGAAAATAATGCATTGGCTTAAAGTTCAAATGTGTACAGGTGAATTAGAGAAAATGGCATGAAATAAGTGTGTTTCCTCAAAACTGACAGTAATTCCTGTGATGTGTCCATTTATCAACCATTCTCTTATGAGTGAGAGTATTGAGGATTTTTATGGTGCAAATACTCTATTGAAATGATAGAAATATTACTTTAATATATAGAGACAATTGTCAGCTATCCTTTAGTGTGAATAAATTCAACTGATACACACACACACATATTTTATACATGACCTATATTATCCCTTTAACAGCCACTCGTCTATGTATTAGACACACAGGAATCAACAATAACAACATCGATCTATAACAATAATAACATCTAAAAGCTATCCTATAAAAGCATTGCAAGACTGATGTATGATAGTACATTTTGGATACCACTGACTATCCTTTGTGTAGCCACAGAATATTTCTCTTAGTTTCAGGACAGCCTCCTCTGCTTTAGACTGTTTTAATAAGAGAGGATTTCTTCAACATTTTGAAAATGTAACAACGGTTCTTGCTCATTGTCATGCACACAGAAAATGAAGGTACTGGGTGACTGCATTTCTTACATCGCCACAGGATACTTTAGCCTCATATAGGTTTAGCTAGAATGAAAATAAAGGAGAGCATATCTGTAGAATTATCCCAAAAGAAGGAAATGAAGATGACTAATAGCAAAAAGAAAAGTTGTTCTGAGTTTAAATTCTCACCATTAATCGGTCTATTTAAAATACAAATACTACTGTAACAGGATCCTGAGACAAGGATTCCCACAAGCAATGTTGTGGTAGCCCTGCTAGAAACACAGATCTATGATGCCAATCTAATGTTTAGAGCTGGTGTGAGAATGGAGAACACACCCCATCAGCATTATGGTTAGAAAGTGGCTTCATTCCACTCTGATAGGCTTTGAATAGAGTGAATGGAGCAGAGAGAACCTGTGACCTATGCCCTTCTTTTCAAGGACTTCTCTAATCCATTTTGAAGGTTGAGAGTGTCGTGCTTTGCTCCATGGCATGGCCTTAAACTTACAGCCTCCTCTCTCAGCCTCCCAGTGTTAGACTTACAGGGATATACTAACATGCCTGGCTTCCTTCATCTTTTAAAGGCTCATGCCTTCTCAATTGTATTCCAAATCAAAGAAAACAGTTTTTACATCATAGCAATTGATACACAGAAAAGCAATGTGTTCATCTAAATAAGAATACATGGGTTCTGGCTCTAGGAGGTCCCAGATTAGAGTCAAAGCAAAGGAATTTGAAAGACAGGGACAGAGATCACACTATATCCTGAGGAGACAGATAACACAGACAGACAAAGCTCTGCAAGAGAAGGGACCACACATTGCAGCAGGGATGTACCCACATATCTCACTGTAACCCAGTGTGTCCCAAAAAGCTTTCAATAAACCTAGCCAACCCCTTCGGAGGTGAAGATGAGGCAGAAAGTCTTCTCCATTTTCTTCAAAGCCAACTCTGAATATAATACTAATACTTTTCGATTTGTTCAACAAAACAAAGTATTCTACAAAAAAAAAAAAAAAAAAAAAAAAAAGAACACTACCAAATCCTTTCCACAAACCCCCCCCCCCCAAAAAAAAACCAAACAAACTTGATACCAAAACTCAATGATGATAGATACATCTACAATACAGAAAACCATAGGTTAGTAAATGGAAAATTCTCAGGATACTTGCAAACAAGAATTGTTCTGAAGATACAAGGTTGGTTCAACATACACAGATCAGATCAAGTGGATAGAAAAATTTTGATAGGTACAGAAATTGAAATTAGAAAATATTCAATAGGCCTTCATGATCAAAGTCATGACAGAAGTAGATGAAGTATGCCTGTAAATAACAGAGACTATATACAACTCTTAGTTACTTTCTGTTCCTGTGATAAAATGCCATGACTGAGGTACCTTATAAAAGGACACATTTAGTTTGGGGCTCATGGTTATAGATGGTTAGAATTCATTATCATGATGGGGGTGGGCATGGCAGCAGGAAGGCAGGTGTGGTGCTAGAGAGCAGTAACCAAGAACTCACATCTTAAGACATAACCACAAAGCAGAGAGGGAGAGACACTGGGAATGGTGTACGTCTTTTAAAATCTTGAGGTTTTCCCCAGTGACATACATCCTCCAGAAAGGCCACACCTTGTAATTCTTCCAAACTGTTAACAACTGAACACCAAAATTCAAATGTATCTCTATGGGGCCATTCTCATGGAAATCACAACAATACAACTAAAAATATGCCAAATGGGGTAAAATTAAGAGCATTGCCTCCAGAATCAGGAATAGGACACAGAGGTCCACTTTCTTCTCTCTTATGAAGTAAGAGTTTGAATAATAAGAGAAACACATAAAAGAGATATAAATATGAAAGGAAGAAGCCACGAAATTTCTGTTTGTTGCTAGCATGATTCTATTCTCAAAGACCCCAGAGAACCTAAAAAGTCCTTAGTTATATTAAACAGTTTCAATAAAATTGTAGGACACAAAATCAATATACAGATATCACCAGCCTGCATATATCGCAATAATTAACTCTCAAAGGAAAATATTGGGAAAAATATCTCCTTTACAATAACTTTAAAACAATAATGTACATATGAAAGTTAAAGACGCCCCCATATACAATAAAAACTTCAGGATACTGAGAAAAATTAAAGATGAATTTGGCAAAATTAAAGGCACAGAAATAACCTATATTGCCAGGAGTTATCTACAGGTTCAATACAATTCCTATCAAAATTCTAATGTTATTTTTCATAAAACTAGGAAAACAATCCAAAAGTCATATGGAACCACAAACTCAAACACTAAAGCAATGCTAAGAATAAACAACATAGACAGAAGTATCGTGGTATGTGGTCTTAATTTATACTACAGGGCTTTAGTAACAATGATACTGGCATAAGAGGAGAGGTAGACTGATGGAAATGAATTGAGAACATGTATTTTAGCTGACGTAGCAATGAGAATTCAGATATTATGAGGCAGCACAGCTATGAAAACCCAGCCTCTGTCAGGCTTGACTCTGTGCAGGGCCAGTGCACATTGTCACAGTCTCTGAGAGTCCATGTTGCATCAGCCTTACTGAGTTCTGAAGACACTGTTTCCTTGGTTCAATCACCGTCAATGGCTCTTAAAATATTACTGCCTCCTTCTACATAGCTCCCTGAGTCCCCATTAGAGGTGCATATCCTCATATATATGCTGAGTGTGCTTACTGATGCTTGTTGGGAGCTTGTTCACTTGATCTTCAAAAGACAACTATTTATTGAGTTCATGAGTGTAATGGCTAGGTTATGATGCCTGGAATATTCTTGGAGATTAATTGACAACCCAAAAAGTTCTACCCAGTGCTTGTCAATACATTTCCTTTTTTTCCCCAGAAGAAATGGCAGATGGTGGGATAAGTCCAGCAGGCAGGTTCCTCTGACATTCTGAACTTTTTGGTTCTGTTCCTTCAGGAAATCTTCCCAGATTAAGCTTAAGTACCAGGTCAGGTGTCCCATAGCACTTTCTCCTTTGGAGGTACCTTCTTTAGGACATCCCACAGGGTAAATGCATTTTCCCTAGTCTGGAACTAGACTCTGAAAGATTTTATTTTCCACAATAATTGGTTGGGTGTTGTGAACTTTGTAACTGAGTCTATTCAAATTGCCATTGTTTAGTTTGCTGGCTCCTAGCTCCATGCTAATTGTTCAATGATTTGTGATGATTCTATGATATTTGAAAGACACTTTAGTAATTTTTTTTTTTTTTTTACTAACTGTTGTTGTTCTGCGCAATCAAGAAAGTTCCATCCCTTTTACCCTCTCTGCCCTCTCACCTGCACTCTAACCACCCTCCCCTCCAATCCCCCCTACCCCAATTCCATATGTAGGGGAATGCCATCCAGTTGGGGTCATGTAGATCTGACAGGTCATGTGAAGTAGGGACTAGGGCTTCTCTCCTGTCTCTAGATTAAGGCAGTTATCCCTCCATGGGCGATGTGTTCGCAAGGTCTTTTGTGCACCAGGGATACATCCTGGCTCCATTGTCTGAGGTCCCTTAGACTGCTCAGTCCTTCTGGCTGAGACCCATATCCAGGGGGGCCTGAGTCAGTCCAATGCTGGCTTCCCAGCTATCAGTCTGGTGGCCTGTTAGCTCCTCCTTGTTAAGGTAAGCTGTCTCTATGTGTTTCTGCCACCTGGCCTTGTCCTCTCCATCTGCATCTGGGTTCTACTTTGACTCAGTGTTTATGTATGGGTGTTTGCTCCTGTTTCCAACAGGCATTAGTTGAGGGCTCCATGGATAAGTTAGTTGCTGGTCTCACTCTCCGTGAAGGGCATTTATGGTAGCCTTTCCACAGAAGATCAAATTGTTAGTTGGCAGCAGTCTTGTAGTTCTCTAGACCTTTCTTTGGGTTCAATTTTATCTTCAAACCAATATTGGCTCCCTCTTTTATGTTCTCTCTCTCTCTCTCTCTTTCCTGTCTTCTATTCTTAACCAGGCTCAATCTTCCTGGTTGCTTGTGTTTTTGTTTCCTCCTTCTCGTTTTCTCCTTCTCTCTCCATTCGCTGCCCCCCCCCCCACTTCCTCTGTGCTCTGGGGGACTTGTCCCTTCCTGGTTCTGTGAGGAACTTTATATGAATCTCTTAGAATACACCTTGTATCCTAGTTCCTCTGGTGGTATGAATTATAGGCTGGTGATCCTTTGCTCTGTGTCTAAAATCCATATATGAGTGAGTACATACTGTGTTCCTCTTTTTGTGACTGGGTTACCTCTTTCAGGATGGTTTCTTCAAGTGCCATCCACTTGCCTGCGAATTTAAAGATACCATTATTTTTTTCCTCAGGGTAGTATTCCATTGTGTAGATGTGCCACATCTTCATTAATCATTCTTTAATTGAGGGGCATCTAGGTTGCTTCCAGATTCTTGCTATTAAAAATAGTACTGCTATGAACATAGTTGAACAGATGTCTTTGTTGCATGGATGTGGATCATTTGAGTATATGCCTAAGAGGGGGATTGCTGGGTCCTGTGGTAAAGTAATTCCCATTTTTCTGAGGAACCGCCATACTGATCTCCAAAATGGCTGTATGAGTTTGCACTCCTACCAGCAGTGGAGGAGTGTTCCCCTTTCTCCACATCCTCTCCAACATGAGTCATCATTGGTGTTTCTAATTTTAGCCATTCTGGCAGGAGTAAGATGGTATCTCAAAGTTGTTTTGATTTGCATTTCCCTGATAGTTAAGGATGTGGAGCATTTTCTTAATTGTCTTTCAGCCTTTTTGATTTCCTTTATTGAGAATTCTTTCTTCAGTTCTGTACCCCATTTTTTAATAGGGTTAGTTGGTGTTTTGTTGACTAGTTTCTTGAGTTCTTTGTATATTTTGGAGATCAGCCCTTTGTCGGATATATGGTTGGTGAAAATCTTTTCGCAGTCTGTGGGCTGCCGTTTGGTCTTGTCGACTGTGTCCTTTGCCTTATAGAAGCTTCTAAGTTTGAAGAGGTCCCATTTATTAATTGTTTCTCTCAGTGTCTGTGCCCCTGGAGTTATGTTCAGGAAGCGGTCTCCTATATCAATTTGTTCAAGGGTACCTCCTACTTTCTCTTCTAAGAGGTTCAATGTGGCTGGATTGATGTTGAGGTCTTTGATCCATTTGGACTTGAGTTTTGTGCATGGTGACAGACATGGGTCTATCTGCAGTCTTCTACACACCCTCATCCAATTGTGCCAGCACCATTTGTTGAAGATGCTGTCCTTGCCCCACTGTATAATTTTAGCTGTTTTGTCAAAAATCAGGTGTTCATAGGTGTGTGGGTTAATGTCAGGATTTTCAATTCGATTCCATTGGTCTACTTGTCTATTTTTGTGCCAATACCAAGCTGTTTTAAGAACTATAACTCTGTAGTAAAACTTAAAGTCAGGAATGGTATGCCTCCTGAAGTTCTTTTATTGTATAGGGTTGTTTTGGCTATCCAGGGTCTTTTGTTTTTCAATATAAAGTTGATTATTATCCTTTCAAGGTCGGTGAAGAATTGTGGTGGGATTTTAATGGGGATTGCATTGAATCTGTAGATTGCTTTTGGTAATATTGCAATTTTTACTATGTTAATCCTACCTAACCAGGAGCATGGGAGATCTTTCCATTTTCTGGTATCTTCTTTAATTTCTTTCTTTAGAGCCACAAAGTTCTTATTATATAAGTGTTTTACTTCTTTGGTAAGCGTTACACCAAGATACTTTATGTTGCTTGTGGCTATTGTAAAGGGTGATGTTTCTCTGATTTCTTTCTCTGTCTCTTTGCTGTCTGAAAAAAGTAGGGCTACTGATTTTTTTGAGTTTATCTTGTATCCTGCTAGTTTGCTGAAGGTGTTTATCAGTTGTAGGAGTTCCCTGGTAGAGTTTATCGGGTCGCTTATGTAAACTATCATATCATCTGCGAATAGAGACAGTTTGACTTCTTTCCAATTTGGATCCCCTTGATCTCCTTTTGTTGTCTTATAGCATTAGCTAGAGCTTCTAGTACGATATTGAAGAGATATGGAGAGAGAGGGCAGCCTTGTCTTGTTCCTGATTTTAGAAGAATTGGCTTAAGTTTCTCTCCATTCAGTTTGATGTTGGCAGTTGGTTTGCTGTATATTACTCTTATTATGTTTAGGTATGTTCCTGTTATCCCTGACCTTTCCAAGACCTTTACCATGAAAGGTTGTTGAATTTTGCCGAAGGCTTCTTCAGCATCTAGGGAGATAATCATATGGTTTTTCTTTTTCAGTTTGTTTATATGGTGGATCACGTTGATAGATTTTCATTTGTTAAACCATCCCTGCATTCCAGGGATTAAGTCTACTTGGTCATGGTGGAGGGAGGGAGGGAGGGGAGGAGGAAGGGAGGAAGGAGGAATAGGGATCGACATGTAAAATAATAAATTAAATTGAAAAAAATTGCTTTGACTCCAAACTTTAAGTTCAAGGACAAGTAACTGGAGAAAAGGATTTCTATTTTTGTTTCCACAGAAAATGAAAAGCTGTGGATTCCTTCCAGACTAATGTGGTTTGATCAAGCCAGACTGACTGAAACAGAGTACCAGGTGATTCTACATTCAAAACAGCTGGACCAAGCAGCCTTACAGACTACTGCCAGGATTTCTGCATCTTCTTAGAATCCCCCATGACATTGCCCCTTACCAGCAGGAAGTAGTTTGGAAAGAACATCACCCAAATTCCCAAATATTGTCTATAAATGTTTGTTTTCATTTAAATGGACTTGGTTATATAACATATAACATATATATATATATATATATATATATATATATATATACACATATATATGTTTCATGTCAATTGCTAAATGGCTCAGTGGTTATTCTGTTGTGTCTGGAAGGCTCGGAAGCCTCTCTTTATATTATTTGTTGTCATTGTGAGCTCTTTATTTTATTTTTCTGAACTAATTTTCAGTGTATTTTATTGAAATATACTATATAAGTCACTGTAAGCTTTTTTCAATCTTTTTGGGATAAGGTGGACCATTAAAGAACAATTCAGTGTAGGCACCAATACACATGAAACATAAACCAAAGTATCTAAAACACTACTTATCATGTTGCTGATAAAAACAGAATTTTTTAAATGTGAGAGGTTGAATTTTCCAATGATAAGAAGTAGCTCAGACAGAAAAACCATGAATAAACTGTAGACAGTTAAGAGAAAAACCATATGTACGACTTGGAAGTGCAAACTTGATAGCTGCTGTTCAGAGCACAGTCCCAAGTAAAAGATTCATTGGTTTGATTCCCTTGTGGGTTGGATTAAAAAATAATAAGCTGTTCTATTTGACAAAATTTCTATATTGTAGAGCATAAAATCTTATAATGCTAAATTATTCATTTGGTATCATTTGGTATCGACACAGAAGAACAGTACTTAAAAAGGGACAGAGGGCTGTTTACACTAGCTCATCTCTGCAAGGTAACTGCACAACTTCTTGAAAGAAGCGTGGCTAGTGCCATGCCCATTTTCAAAGGACAGCTGCTTTATACTTAGTTTCTGGTGCAAAAGTCCTTGGTACAAATGTTAAAAAAAATAAGTCAAATGGAATGATCTTATATCTGGAGAGAATAAAACAGATCAATGATATCTAAGATTGGCTATTCTCTATCTCTCTTAATTTTCAAGGTATTTTAAAAATGAAAATCTAGTTTAATAATCAACTAAGAAAGGACATTTTTCTTATTGTTTTAGGGGTATATTGATTCTGGTGTCTGGGGAGAGTGCTCGAAAGATAAAAATGCTCACCTTGAAAGCAAGACAACTTGAGTTCTAATCCCCAACATTAATGTAAATGTCAGGAATGGCCATATGTGCCTGTAATCTCTGTGTCATGGGATAGACACTGTTGAATCTGGGAAGCTCACTTAGGCAAAGCAGAGATCCTTGGGGTCAGCAAGAGATCCTGTCTCAAAAAGTAGCATGAGAGCCATAGATCAATGTCCTCTTCTGGCCTCTGCATGTATACACACACACACGCACATGCACACGCACACTCACACATAATGAGTCTTACAAAGTACTTCACCTAAACATAATAGCTAAGCCTTGAATGATATTTTAATCTATTATTTTTATATTGCTAAAGAAGCATAGAAAAATAGCACAGATATGTACTTGATTTTTCTATATCTTATCTAAGCAATGAGTTAACCAATGTACTATGTTTCTGTAAATGTATCTCTGCCAACCAGAAACTAATGCAGTTTTGACTATAAGCATTCTAAGTAGAGACAGGGATGGATGACAACTCTTATGGACATTAAAACAAGAATCAAATCTTAGAAGAAGCAAACACTGCAAACAGTTTGGCCTACAGCAATCTTTACATAGGGACATCCAGAGGGATATTTTAAATAGTAAAATCAAAATTGATTTTCGTTTATCTGTTTTGATTTTTTTTCCTGTATGGTTGGTTTAAGAACTGACAGTAATTAAAATTCTGCCATAGGATACTTTAACACAAATAGATACGCGTATGGCATATGTGTACTTGTTTTAGGTCTCAAAGAAGATATTGCTTCCTGCACATGATGATTGATACCAAATGGTTTTTAAATGCAATTATACTTTTACTTTAAAGCCTTTTCTATCCAGGAGAGAAATAAAGAATATAGGTGTTTAGGGAGATGGGGAAGATCTGAGAGGATTTGGAATAGATGAAAGAAAATACTGAGAATATATGGCTTATAGGGGAAAGAATATATTCAGAATATATGGCATGAAAATTATTTCAAGTAAAAATTAATAAAGGAACAAGTAAAATCCCCTTGTAAGTCATTTACTTTGTGTTACTTCTCATCAGGAAGTAAGAACAAATTTAAAAGTAAAAGTGATATAAAATAAAAAAGAATTCACCTTTATCCAAGTTGAAGATAATTTGGGGGGCTATAATCTAATTACTATGAAACTGATCCATTCTGACACATGAATAATCATTAATATAAGTAACTTATTCACATTATGATAATATGATGATATTCCATCATATAACTAAGAATTTATACCAAATGAAGCAAAGTAACTAAGAAATTCTGTAATTCCAAGAAATTATTTTTACCAAGTAAAAAATCAAACCAAGAAAAAACAGAGAAGAGGCCACTTTTGTTTACTTCTTCTCTCGCATTGTTTTTTGAAGTTTTAAGAACTGTCATTAATTAGAATTCTGCCACAGTATATTTCAACACTGTGTGTGTGTGTGTGTGTGTGTGTGTGTGTGTGTGTGTGTATGTGTGTGTGTGTGTGCCTGTGTGTGCGTGTGGGCATGCACTTGTTGTAGGTCCCAAAAGAAGATATTACTTCCTGCAAATGATGCACAATGAAAAATGGTTTCCAAATGTATTTATACATTAATTTTCAACCCTTTTCAATCCAAGAAAGAAACATGACTTCTTATAAACAATATTTCAAATGACCTAATTTTCTTATAAATGGAAGAGTTACTCCTTCCCTGCTAAGATAAAGCAAAACCCCATTATTTTGTGTTGAAATGAAAAATTACCCAGAATGTTGGGGTCTTTGTTTTCATCACTATGAGTAGACTGACTTAAGGAGGAAGCATTTGATTTTGCCTTACAGTTTCAGTCTATGGCCAGCTGGCTTCCTGATCTTAGGTCTGGAAGAAGGCATAGCTACCATGGTGGAAGGGCACGCATGGAGGAGGAAAGCTGCTAACATCATAGAAGAAGGGAAAGACACAGAGAGATCAATGACAAGACAGATCCTTCAATCCATTAACATCATGAGTAACACAAAAATGTGTGGTCCTGCTGCTCTCATTCAATATAGCACCAAAGAGCATCAAGACCACAAGATCACCACAATGGTGATAAAAACTGGAAGTCAAGCCATCCTTGTTAGCAGATGATATGACTCTCTATATAAGACGTCTCAGAGATGCTGCCTAAAACAATTTATAACTAATGACAACTTCAGCAAAGTGGTGGGACAGAAAATCAATGCACAGAAGTCTGTACCCTTCCTATTCAGCAAACAACAGTGATGCTGAGGAAGAAATAATTGACATGAAGCTGTTCAAAATTACTTTACACAAAACACCCTGACTAAACCTAAGCAAGGAAGCAAATGACCTGACTTATAAAACTTTAAAAACACCCAAGAGAGAAACTGTAGAAGACACTAAGTGATTCTCAACTTGTGGGTCCAGTCCCCTTTGGAGTGAACAATCTTTTCCTGAGTTCATTGGAAATATCATATATTTACATTATTATTTATAACAGAAGCAAACTTATAATTATGAAGTAGCAATGAAAATAATTTTATGGTTGGGGGGGTCACCACCACATGAGGAACTATATTAAGAATGGCAACATTAGGAATGTTTTGAATCAGTGGTGTAGAAGCTGGAAAGATCTTTCTTGTGCTGGGATTGGAAGAAAAAATATTGGGAAAACAAATGTTACACAAAAACATTTTATAGATCCCATGTAATCACAACTAAAACACCAAACTCATTTCCACCGACATAAACAGAAAAAGGAATCTCAAAATTCATTTGGAAATACTCTAGACTTCAGAAGGCCAAAGCATTCCTGATCAGAAAGTGTACTGTTAAGGGTATTTCCACCCCTTATTCTGAGTTATACGGAAGGATCATGGTGACAAAAACAAATAGTACTGGCACAAAAGCTGGTATATAGGTCAGTGGAGTCAAATAAAGACCCAGATAGAAACTCCTGCAGCTGCAGGCACCTGATTTGTTTAATTTTTTTTTTTTTTTTACAAAGATGTAACGAATACTCACTGGTAAATAGACAAATAGTGCTGAGAACACTGGATATCCACAGCTAAAAGAATAAGAGCCAGATCACTGATCCTCACCTTGCACAAACATAAACTCCAAATGAACCAAAGACTGCAACATAATGAAACTCTAAAAGAGTTAGAGAAAAAAAAAGTAGGGGGTAAACATGGCAAGATACAGGCAAAGGTAAAGACTTCCTAAATAAGATTATAGTAGCTCAGGAAGCAAGGTTGTGATGACAAGTAAGACATCATAAGACTGAAAGACTGAAAGTATTTGTATAGTATAGATAACAGCTAATAAAGGGAGGAGACAGCCTATAGACTAGCATAAAAGTTTTGTCAGTTACCCATCTCATAGAGGATTAAAATCTAGAACATAAAAAGAACTCAAAAAACAAAACAAAAACAAAAAACAAACAACAACAACAACAAAGCAAAAAAAAAAAAAAACCACAAAACTAAATGCTAAGAAAACAGACAACCAAAACAAAAATGGACCGAGGAACTTAACGGAATTTTGAAAGAAGAAATACAACTGGCCAATAAATGTTCAGCATAGTTGCCATGAGGGGAATGAATGATATCAATATTTTGAGATTTTACTTTGCTATGTTCACAGTGGTTATCATCAAGAAAAAAAAATACCAACAATGTCTGTGTATAGATAAAGAAGAATCCTGATTCACTGTTGGTGGGAGTGATGTGGGCATCACTGCAGATTTCTCAAAAAGTTTAAAAAAGCTGCATAACCCAGATGTTTTGCTCCAGGCATTTACTACTACAGATTATGTTCATCTATGAGTACAGTTGTCCTATACACGATGCCAAGGGAATGGAATCAGCCTAGATGTCCACCAACTATTGGGTGGACAGTGAAAAATTCAGTACACATACTCAGTAGAATTTTATTTAGCTGTAAAACACAATGAAATTATTTACAGGAAAATGTATAAAATGACAAATAGTATATACTAGATGAGGTAATTCAGTCCCTGATAGACAAAAGACACATGTTCTTGATTCTACATGAATCTTAGCTTATAATTTTTAATATACGTGTGGAGTAAGGAAAAGTAGAAGTCAGGAAATTAGAAAAGGTCCCAATAGCAGCAAAAAATTATTTTCACTGAAAGAGAAAGAAACAAAGCAAAACAAAAACAAAGACCCCCAAATGTCCAAGAAGCTGAATCACAGTAGGTGTGTCAAAAGAGATGAATCTGGGGGATGTCAGGCTAAGTCAAGTAAGTCAGTCACAAAAAGTAAAATGCAGCTGGGTGTTGGTGGCACATGCCTTTAACCCCAGCACTTGGGAGGCAGTGGCAGGTGGATCTCTGTGAGTTCAAGCCCAGCCTTGTCTACCAAGCTAGTTCCAGGACGGACTCAAAAACAATACAGAGAAACCCTGTCTTGAAAAAACAAAAAGCAAAACAAAACAAAAAAGTGAAATGCGTGCTTCCACCTCTCAGCATGAGTTAAAAGGTCAGATTCACACAGTTAACAGCAGATTGTTGGTACTAGGACCAGCCATTTGATGGATTGATTGATGTCAAATCTTTTCTATGAGTTGAGGAAGTATGTTTAACAATATACAACTATGAATTAAAAAGTATATTTCAGAAATGGAAATCAAAAGAGACCAGGCACATATGCATCTACCTTGTCAAAGAATATATGATTCTATCAGGGTCAACAAGATGTTTTCATTCCTCTATTTTGAAGACAAGAAAGAATAGCTTCAAGTATGACTATGCTGGCAGAGGCCATACTACTCTAACAATATTTAAACACATCCATCTGAATTAATAAGCTGCTCTCCTTTACAAAGCTTTGCTGTCTTAAAAGATGGTATAAAAGCCTGGCCTCTCTGTCAGAAGCCACTGACTTTGTCTACTAGCCCAATTTACACAGAACAAGAATCACTCACTGGATGCCCTTGATTTTTATCACCTTATATAATTTGGTTCTGTCAACATCAGTCGTGCAAGACTTACTAGCCCTTATCAACAGATGTTAGAACTGAGTCTGGGAAAGACTGTTGCAAGTAATAAATCCTCACATCAAAGTTTGCTTTGCAATAATATGTGTATCTCAGAGTTTCTCATTCATGCCATCATGAATGAGACTCACTTACGACATTAAATATTATAAATGATTATGAAATTATTATTCTGTCTTGGTACTTTCAGTTTCTGTTTAATACAGTTTTTTTTTTTCAATATAAAGGAAAGAGCACAATGGTTGTGTTTGGGTTAAATGACCAGTCAATAAGTGCCATCAAATGCCTCCTATGAAACTGGACTGATTATGGGGGAAGGTCAATTCAGGCATGCTCTCTAATTGTCATCATAGAACCTATATACAGTAACGATGGAAGCAGATACAATGATCTACAGCCAAGCACTGCGCTGAGCTCCTGGAGTTCAGTTGAAGAGAGGGAGAAGATCATATGAACAAGGAGGGCGTTTCAAGATCATGATTAGGAAAACCACAGAGGCAGCTGACCCAAGCTAGTGGGGGCTCATGAACTATGGACTGACACCTGGGGAACCTGCCTGGGACCAACTAGGTCCTCTGCATGGGGGGGACAGTTATGTGACTTGATGTGCTGGGGGGGACCCTTGGCAGTGGGACCAGGACTTATCCTGGGTGCATGAACTGGTCTTTTGGAGCCTATTCTTATGGTGGGCTCAGCCTTGATACAGTGGGGAGGGTAACTCCCTAAAGGAGGTCTTACCCCTCTGAGGAGTGGATAGTGGGTGGGATAGAGGGGAGGTGGGGGTGCAGGAGAAGGGGAGTAAGGGCGAACTGGGGTTACATGTAAAATGAAGAAAATTTAAACTTAAAAAAACACTGGACTGATGATGGCATTAAACCCCATCAATTCATTCATTCTATTGTAATCTAAGGAGAAGTTGACAAATGATAAGAGCATTAGAGTATACTTTGAAAAAGAAAATCAGACTAAACAGCTAGCCGGGAAGAGGGTTTCACCTTTTTCAGTTGGTGTTATGAGAGAGCATGTGTCTATATGAGAAATAAAAGCAGCTAAGAAACAGGAATTACTTTGTTTCTCAGGTTCCATCAGCTAATATTTTCATGGGGGTTATCTGTACATAAACTAAGTAAAAGTTCTATTCTGTCTATGGCTAGTGATAATATCTGTCTCATGAGACGTTTATGTGGTATTAAATGTTACAAGCACAAAATTTGAATAAATCTCTACAAGGTACGTAGGCGAATATGGCATATGCTAGCCAGGCCCTAGCTAGGGTCTACTGTATTTAATTCAGTGTAATTGTTGAAAAAATAAACCTCCAAAGGATCTGAAGATTTTTCTGTGCATTTAGATCAGGACTTTTTTTTTTTTTTTGGTTTTGTTTTGTTTTTTTTTTGGTAGAGAGCACCATGTTACACAAGAGTTGACATTGATCCACTTGAATCCAACAGAAGGCGCAAAGATCACATGCTTCATGTAAAAAGTAGAAAGTAGCACCAGGCTAAAAGGACAATTGTATCTTGATAATCGTTGACACGATCGGAATATTAAAGAACAGAGAGCTAATAAATAGTAGCAAGCCAGCTATAGAGCACAGAATGCAGTACAACACTTAGGGAGCTGAAGCAGGGGCATCAAGAGTTCAAGACCAGCCAGGTGGTGGTGGTGCACACCTTTAATCCCAGCACTTGGCAGGTAGTGGCAGGGGGAATCTCTGTGAGTTAGAGGCCAGCCTGGTTTACAGAGCAAGTTCCAGGACAGCCAAGGCTACACTTTTCAGTCTTGGAAAACAAAACAAAACAAAAACAAAACAAAATAAGAGTTCAAGACTAGCCTGAGGTTCAGAGAGACATTATCACAAATGTTAAGGAAGCAGAGAACATAAACTGATAAGCTAATACCACTTAAAATTATTTAAAATAGAAAGCAGAAAGAGGAGATTTATTCAATATAGTCCTGTGGGAAGTGGAACGAAGAGATCCAATGACACCCCCACCCTGCACTGAGGTAAGAAACTAAATAGAGGGCCAAGGACATGCAGCCTTCCAATGAAACAATCAACCTTCTACAGAAGTAATGAAATTGTCAACCTTCTACAGAATTGTGAAACAACAGTCAACATTCTACAAAAGTAATAAAACAGTCAACCTTCTACAGAAGTCATGAAACAACAGTCAACATTCTACAGAAACATAGCGTTGGACAAAGGAACCTGAACATTTTGCAATGCTA
Organism: Phodopus roborovskii; assembly: GCF_943737965.1. Classification (NCBI taxonomy): domain Eukaryota; kingdom Metazoa; phylum Chordata; class Mammalia; order Rodentia; family Cricetidae; genus Phodopus; species Phodopus roborovskii. The sequence goes on along the minus strand of NW_026126434.1, from coordinate 20,829,741 downwards.
GCACATTACCCACAGCACAAGCAGAATGGACTTCAACTATGCTTGACCTAAAAGCTATTCCTTCTATACTTCAGTTGTCTAAAATGGGTTTCAAGTGCTTGTTAGAACTAAATGATGTTTGTCACTTACCACCCACTTAATGTGGGATCACATAAGACCACTGAATACGAATCTTTCTCTGGCATCATGGAACAATAGAGTTCAAACCATCAATTTTAAAACAACAATAAAAATTTTTAAAAAATACCATGCCTTTTAAAAAAAGGATGAGCTGTATCAGTGGACATACCATTTTGAAAAATAGCACTTTCTGTACATTCCATCCTGCAATTATGATTTTTTTGGATGATTGTGGGTGGCCATTTTAAAGCACAAACTCGAATCACATTGCTTGAGAATGGCTTATGCTGTACCCCCAAGTCTTGCTGCATCAAAGCATTCTGCACCCCAGGCTATCCTCAGTCTAATGCCCATTGTTACTTGAAGGTATTTCCAGAACCTTTACCTACTTCCAGTGAGACTCTACAGCTTGGGAAAAGAGTAAGCAAAATTAGCATGAAGAAAGTGTTTTAAAAGCTTTCCCTAATCTGCTATTGTAATAATTTAAATGGCTCAGTCAAACTGAGATGACAGTTATATGAAGATAACTCCATAAAGAAACAAAATCCATTACTCTGTGAGATCTTCTATCTTCTTCTCCACTAACGTGGGTGGTACATTGGAGACAATGACCTGCATATCCAGTTGATTGACCACCGATACCTGAAAAGTGAAAACAGAATGTATTTAAGTCCTGATCATGGAAATTTCTATTTTATGTATTAATGCTGTCTGTTTCCTATTATCTATAGAATTTATTGTTTCTTGATTTTGACCCATTGCCAGATGATTGTTTTGAAAAATTGTATGTTTTCCTATTGGCATTAGGAATAAACCACTGTGGACAGTACTTACTGTGGACCTAGAAATTACATGCTAAGAGGATTTTGTTATTTTGGCTTTGAGTTTGCTTTTTGAAAAAAAATATATTTATGATGGCTGTGGTGGTTTGAACGAGAACAGCCTCAAGAAGCTCATATCTGAATGCTTAGTCATCAGGCAATGGAAATGTTTGAAGGATTACAAGAATTAGGAGGTATAGCCTTGCTGGAGGGAGTTATGTTCCTGGGGGGGTGGGCTTTGAGGTTTCAAAAGCCCATGTTAGCCCCAGAATCTGTCTGTCTCTGTCTCTCTCTGCCTATGGTTCAGGGCATAGCTCTTACCTACTATTCCAGTACCAGGTAGGAAAACCAGCCCAGACATTCTGTACCATTTAGATTTCCAAGGAAATAATTCCAAAATATTACAGAAGATGTTCACAACTCATTAGAAGATTACTTGAATTTAGTGTGAGTTCAATATTGTATGACACTAATAAATCTTCTCAAAGTCTCTATTAAGAATCTGTTTGGGACCCCCCAATGCCTTCTGCCAGTGTTGGGCCTCTGCCAGAGATCCGCCTATCCCAGCGGGGCCAACCTGAGTCTCCACCTGCCTGATCTTTGACCCCCCCATCACTGGACCTCTGTGGGAGGTAAGTTTAGGACTAGTTCAGGTGGAATTTCCTCCCACACCCTTACTGGGAACTCCCTGGGTTAGTCCTGAATCTCGCTCCCCCCACCTATATCCTGTCCTCCACAGAGAACAGTTCTAGTATTCTGATCCACAACCCCTACCACCCACAACCTGCCCTCCCGCCAACCTGTGCCCTACTGAACCTACTGCTCAACCTCTGGTTGAGCACTGGGCCAGAGGGCGGGTCCAACAATCCTTCTACCGCCAGGGAATTTCCTGGATCTCCTCTGAAGACACTAGACCAGCCTATCTATGCAGGATCACCCTGAGTCCACACCTGCCTGATCTTTGACCCCCATCACCCAGCCTCTGCGGGAGGCATCTGCCAGAGGAGAAACATCCTAGAGAGCTTGGATCACCCAGAGCTACAGACATCACACTCCTGACCCACCTATACCCACCAGGAGAGTAGCATAGAGAGAGACTCCACCTGCACCCGGAATAAGTGAAGGGAAGACAGCAATACAAGAAAACACCTAACAATAGAAAGACAAATGTGACACCACCAGAATCTAGGGACTCTACACCAACTAGACCTGAAAACACCAAAGCAGATGAAGCAAAGGATAATGACTTAAAAAATATCTTCATAAAAATGGTAGAGGCCCTAAAGGATGATATGAGAAAATCTCTTAAAGAAATGGAAGAAAAAGCAAACAAAAAATTGGAAGTAATGAACAAATCTCTTAAAGAAAGCAAGGAACACCAAGAAAAAACAAACAGTTGAAGGAAACAAACTCAAACAGTTCAAGACTTGAAAAAAACAAAAACTGAGGGAATGCTGGAAATACAAAAACTGGGCAAATAATCAGGAACTATAGATAAAAGCATTACCAACAGAATACAAGAAATGGAAGAGGAGAGAATCTCAGGTGCTGAATATAAGCTATAGGAAATAGATTAACTGATCAAAGAAAATCTTAAATCCAACAAATCCTTAACACAAATCATCCAGGAAATGTGGGACCCAATGAAAAGGCCAAACCTATGAATAAGAGGCATAGAAGAAGGCGAAGATGTCCAGCTCAAAGGTGCAGAAAACATATTCAACAAAATCATTGAAGAAAGTTTTCCCAATCTGGAGAAGGACATGCACATAAAAGTACAAGAAGCATACCGAACACCAAATAGACTGTACCAAAGAAAAAGACCCCTGAAACATTATAATCAAAACACATAACATACAGAATAAAGAAAGAATATTAATAGCAGCAAAGGAAAAAGAACAGATAACATATAAAGGCAGACCTATCAAAATTACACTTGACTTCTCCATGGAAACTCTTAAGGCCATAAGGTCTGGGATAGATGTTCTACAAGTACTAAGAGTCCACAGATTCTAGCCCAGGCTACTATACCCAGCAAAACTCTCAATCATTATAGACAGAGAAAACAAGATATTTTATGATAAATCCAGATTTGCACAATACGTATCTACAAATCCAGGCCTACAGAAAGTTCTGGAAGGAAAACTCCAATCCAAGGAGTTAACTACACTCACAAAGACATAAGCAATAGATAATCCCACTTCACCAGAACCCAAGGGTAAAGCAGGGTAATATATTCACAATACTACCACCACCACCAAATCTAAAACAAGCAAGCATTAACAATCAATGGTCCTTACTTTCCCTCAACATCAATGGTCTTAACTCACCTATAAAAAGACACAGGCTAACAGAATGGATACAAAGACTGAATCCATTCTTCTGCTACATATAAGAAACACATCCAAGCTTCAAAGACAGACATTACCTCAGGGTAAAGGGTTGGGAAAAGATCTTCCAATCGAATGGAACCAAGAAGCAAGCAGGTGTGGCTATCCTAATATTTAATACGTTAGACGTCAAACCAAAATCAACCAAAAGAGATGAAGATGGTCATTTTGTATTCATCACAGGAGAAATCCATCAGCACAAGTCTCAATTCTGAACATCTATGCCCCAAATACAAAGGCACCCATATTCATAAAAGAAACACTACTAAAATTCAAAGCTCATACAAAACCTTACACACATATAGTGGGAGACTTCAACTTTCACCACTAGACAGGACCACCAGTCAGAAACTTAACAAAGAAACAAAAGAACCAACCCAAGTTATGTCTCAATTGGTTTTAACAGAACATTCCATCCAAACATAAAAGAATATAGCTTCTTTTCTGCTCCACATGGAACCTTCTCTAAAATCAACCACATACCAGGCAACATAACAAACCTCAACAAATACAAGAAAATTGGAATAGTCCCCTTATCTTATCAGACCACCATGCTTTAAAGTTGGAATTCAACAACAATACCAATCTACAAATCACAGAAACTCTACAAACTCATGGAAACTGAACAATGCACCATACCTGGGTTAAAGGAGAAATAAAGAAAAAATTAAGGACTTCCTAAAATTCAACGAGAATGAGGACACAACATATTCAAACTTATGGGATACCTTGAAAGTAGTGTTATGAGGGAAATTCACTGCACTAAGTACCAATATGAAGAAAATGGAGGATATTCACTTTAGAGAATTAACAACAAAACTAAAAGCCTTATAACAAAAAGAAGCAAACTCACCCTGGAGGAGTACATGCTAGGAAATAATCAATTTGAGGGCAGAAATCAATAGAGTAGAAACCAGGAAAACAATACAAAAAAAAAAAAAAAAAAAAAAAAAAAAAAAAAAAAAAAAAAATCAATGCAAAAAAGAGTTTTTTTTTTTTGAGAAATTCAACAAGATAGACAAACCTTTATCCAAACTAATGAAAAAGCAGAGAGAGAACATGCAAATTAACAAAATCAGAAAGGAGAAGGGGAACATAACAACGGACACTGAGGAAATCCAGTTAATTTTCAGGTCATACTTTGAAAACCTGTACTCCACAAAATTTGAAAATTCAAAGGTAATGAACAAATTTCTGGATAACTATCACTTACCAAAATTGAATCAAGAACAGACAAACAACTTAAATAGACCTATAACCCCTAATGAAATAGAATCAGTCATTATAAGTCTTCAAACTAAAAAAAGTCCAGGGCCAGATGGCTTCAGTGCAGAATTCTACCAAAAATTCAAGGAAGAGCTAATACCATTACTCCTCAAATTGTTCCACATAATAGAAACAGAAGGTTGTTTACCAAAGTCTTTTTACAAGGTCACAATCACGTTGGTTCCCAAGCCACACAAAGACACAACTAAGAAAGAAAACTACAGATCAATAATATCCCTCATGAACATTGATGCAAAAATACTCAATAAAATACTGGCAAATTGAATCTAAGAATACATCAGAGAAATCATTCACCATGACCAAGTAGGCTTCATTCCTGGGTTGCAGGAATGGTTTAACATACGGAAATCTGTCAATGTGATCCATCATATAAACAAACTGAAAAAGAAAAATCACATGATCATCTCCCTAGATGCTGAAAAATTCTTCAACAAAATTCAATGCTCTTTCATGATAAAGGTCTTGGATAGATCAGGGATAACAGGAACATTAACTAACATAATAAGAGCAATATACAGTAAACCAACAGCCAACGTCAAACTGAATGGAGAGAAGCTTAAGGTGTTTTCCTCTAAAATGAGGAACAAGACAAGGCTGCCGTCTCTCTCCATATCTCTTCAATATTGTACTTGAAGTTCTAGCTAAAGCTATAAGACAACAAAAGGAGATCAAGGGGATACAAATTGGAAAGGAGAAGACAAATACTCACTATTTGCAGATGATATGATAGTTTACATAAGTGACCCAAAAATCTCTACCAGGGAACTCCTACAGCTGATAAACACCTTCAGCAAACTAGCAGGATACTTATTCAGATGACAAAGGGGGAGGAGAAAGAAATCAGAGAAACATCACCCTTTACAATAACCACAAAAAACATCAAGTATCTTGGCATAATGCTTACCAAACAAGTGAAAGACCTATATAGCAAGAACTTTGTGTCTTTAAATAAATAAAGAAGATACCAGAAAATGGAAAGATCTCCCATGCTCTTGGATAGGTAGGATAAACATAGTAAAAATGGCAATCTTGCCAAAAGCAATCTAGAGATTCAATGCAATCCCCATTATAATCCCAGCACTATTCTTCACTGACTTTGCAAGGATAATAATCAACTTTATATGGAAAAACAAAAGACTCATGATAGCCAAAACAACCCTGTAAAATAAAGGAACTTCAGGAGGCATCACCATCCCTGACTTTAAGCTTTACTACAGAGCTACAGTCCTGAATACAGCCTGGTATTAGCACAAAAATAGACAATTAGGCCAATGGAATCAAATAAAAAATCCTGATATTAACCCACACACCTACAAACACCTGATTTTTGACAAAACAGCCAAAAGTATATGATTGGAGGAGGACAGCATCTTCAACAAACGGTGCTGGTACAACTGGAAGATGGTGTGTAGAAGATTGCAGATAGATCCATGTCTATCATCATGTACAAAACTCAAGTCCAAATGGATCAAAGACCTCAACATAAATCCAGCCACACTGAACCTCTTAGAAGAGAAAGTGGGAGGTATCCTTGAACAAATTGGTACAGGAGACTGCTTCCTGAACATAACTCCAGTAGCACAAACACTGAGATCGACAATTAATAAATGGGATCTCCTCAAACTGAGAAGCTTTTGTAAGCAATGGACACAGTGGACAAGACCAAATGGCAGCCCATAGATTGGGAAAATATCTTCACCAATCCTACATCTGACAGAGGGCTGATCTCCAAAATATACAAAGAACTCAAGAAACTAGTCAACAAAACACCAACTAACCCTATTTAAAAATGAGGTACAGAACTGAAGAGAGAATCTTCAATAGAGGGAAATCAAAAAGGCTGAAAGGCACTTACAAAAGTGCTCAACATCTTTAGCTATCAGAGAAATGCAAATCAAAACAACTTTGAGATACCATCTTACTCCTGTCAGAATGGCTAAAATTAGAAACACCAAAGACAACTCATGCTGGAGAGGATGTGGAGAAAGGGGAACACTCCTCCACTGCTGGTGGGAGTGCAAACTTGTACAGCCATTTTGGAGATCAGTATGGCGGTTCCTCAGGAAAATGGGTTCCTCAGTCTACCACAGTACCTGGCAATCCCCCTCTTAGGTAGATATCCAAATGAGCCACATCCATGCAACAAAGACATGTGCTCAACTATATGTTTAGTAGTATTATTTGTAATAGCAAGAACCTGGAAGCAACCTAGATGCCCCTCAACTGAAGAATGGATAAAGAAATGTGGCACATTTAAACAATGGAATACCACTCTGCGGAAAAAAACCCATGGAAAGTTGAAATTTGCAGGCAAATGGATGGAACTTTAAAAAAACCCTCCTGAATGAGGTAACCCGGTCTCAAAAAGAGGATGGTATATATTCACTCATATATGGATTTTAGACATAGACCAATGGATCGCCTGCCTATAATTCATACCACCAGCAAAACTAGGATACAAAGAGGAGTCTAAGAGTTTCATACAAGGTCCCTCACAGAAGGTGAAAGGAACAAGATCTGAGCATATTGGGAGTGGAGGTGGCAGTGAATGGAGAGGGAGCTATGAGAAAGAGAAGGACAGGAGAGAAAAGCATGTGGGACTAGGAAGACTGAATCAGGGGAGGAATACATGAAGAGAGAAAGAGAGAGAGAGAGAGATACCATAAAAGAGGGAGCCATTATAGGTTTGAAGAGAAAACTGACTCTAGAGAAATGTCCAGAGAGTGACCCCAACTAACAATTTGAGCAACAGTGGAAAGGCTACCATAAATGCCCTTCCCTGAGAATGAGATTGATGACTAACTTATCCAACATCATAGAGCCCTCATCTAGTAGCTGATGGAAGCCGAGGAAGACACTCACAGCTCAACAATGAGCCAAACTGGAATCCAGATGCGGAGAGGGAGGACAAGACCAGGCTACAGAAACACATAGAGACAGCTGACCTGAACAAAGAGGAGCCAATGGACCCCCATACTGATAGTTGGGAACCCAGCATTGGACTGACTCAGACCCCCTGATCATGGGTCTCAGTTAGAAGGCCTGGGCAGTCTAAGGGACCTCTCTGACAGTGGGACCAGTATGTATCCCTGGTACACAAAAAGACTTTAAGTGCTCATTCCCCATAGAGGGATACGCCCTTAATCTAGAGGCAGGAGGGAGGGCCTAGTCTCTACTCCAAATGACTTGGCAGATTTGATGACCTCTCCTTGAAGGCATCATTCTACCTGTGGTGTTGATGGGATGGGAGGGTGGTCGGGGGGACATGGGAGAGTAGGAGAGAGGGAGGGAGAGCGAACTGGGATCGATATGTAAAAAAGAAAATTAAGTAAATTAAAAAATAATGTTAAGTCCCACCCCCCAAAAAAATCTGTTTGGTGTACCCATAGGCAAGGAGCGGGCACAGGCAGTGTGAAGTCGGTGCTTCTCACTAATTATAGGTAGCTGGACCCTCATGCACACAGTTTGTTTTTATTGCTTTTGAGTTTTTAGGTCTAAAAATACATTGGGGAAAAAAGTCTCTAGAAGTGTGAATCTAAAACTGGTCCCTCCCTTTCTCCTTCTCTTTCCCCTTCCTTTCCCTGTTATCTCCCTCCATATTCCCTTCTGCTACCTTTCCTATATTCTCTCTTTCACCCATCCTTTCTTCCATCTCTGATGCCTTCCTTCATTTCCTTTCACTCTCCTTCTTCTTCCCTTTATTTTAACACTGGGCTAGGAATGATCAGGCAGGTGTCCAGTGTTCAACACAAACAGCCTGAGGAAAGGCAGCCATAACAGGAAGTGCAATAATCAGACCTAAGTCTCTTCAGGATGCAGCCCCTTTCTCTCTACCTGCTGTTGCTGGCATCCCCTTCAGTGTCAAGAGCTAGCCCTGTGAGGTGGTGATGGGAACAATTCCCACTTGCGCTTTGAGGAAGGATGCTGAAGTGACAATATGGGTTATGGAGAGTCCTCTGGAGGGTCTCATTTATTCAGTGCTAGTTTTCATTTTCTCACCAAGACCCTACCCACACCTTCATAAATAGGGTGTTCAACATACCCTCTTAAACTTAGCCCCTTTGAGCCAGGTGATGGTGGCCCTCCCTTTAATCTCAGTAGTCAGGGAGGTGGAGGCAAGTGGATGTCTGTGAGTTTGAGGCCAGCCTGGTCTACAGAGTGAGTTCCATGACAGCAAAAATAACAAACAAGGAAAGAAAAGGTAACCTCTTTTGGCCAGGCATGTTGGTTTGTGCTTGTAATCCCACATGAGAAGGTCTATAATCTCACATGAGAGGGGAGGCATAAATAAGAAGCATGACAAATTCAAGGTGAGCTTGATACAGAGTGAGACCCTGTCTCAACAGCCTCTAACAATTATTGACTTTGTATAAGCATGAATTTCATGCCAGTTTTTTTTTTTTTTTTAATTAATACAGGTTCAAAAATCAGGCAAGTCTTAGAACGAAAAAACAAAAAATAGGCACATTTTACAAATCTTACATTAGAGTGAGCCAGGACTAAAGGAATTAGTGAATCGATGAGCAGAAGATAATAATCAATCAGTAAGTAGGGAACCAATGAATGAATGGAGGAAAGGAATTGATGAATGAATGAATGATTAGAGGGAAGCTGCAGCAAGAGCAGAGGACAATCAAACTGGTGCCTTCTAACCTAACGTAGAAACGGGATTTAATCAAGGAAGTGGTAACCCAACATTGGGGAACCATGTGATACGCATTCACATGAATTTGAGGATTGGTGTGAACTGATGAATGCTGTTTATCTACCTTCTTTGGCCTCTTCTGCCGAGGTTTTATTGTTTGTGCTACTTTTTGCCAATACCCTACAGTAGAGAAAAATGCTTATTAGGCCACAGAATAACAAAGCACTCTCCCTCTAGACTTGATGGAAGGAGCAGCATGTCATGCTGATAGTTAAGATTCAGATGTCAAGTTTAGTTGATAGACTCTGCTCTATTTAAGAAGAAGGAGGAAGAGGAAGAAGGGAGAAGAAGAAGGAGGAAGAAAGAAGAAAAAAGAAGGAGGAGAAGAAGGAGAAGGAGGAGAAGAAGGAGAAAAAAAAAAAAAGAATTGCATACTTGGTAACCAGCAATGTTCCAGGTCCCTGGAATCCACATATGTTACAAAAGAAATATAAGTAAGGGACTAACAAATTGCACATTAGTAGAGCAATTATCTTATAGGTACAAAGAGCAAGTATCTTGTAGGAATAATGACTGGGCTCAAATACACATCTATTTTTAAAATAATAAATTAAGAGTCTACATCTATTTCTCATAAGTTGATAATTTTTGGCTGCTGTAACTCTATAATTGGTTGTCTCTGACTTTAAATGGGTATTTAAAATTTTTGATAGTTGAGGTATAACAGAACACATCCATTTTTATTATACATATGAGAAGAATAATACATTATAGCCTAGGTTTTAGTCTTAAAGAAATCCTGGATCCTGAATTTTGCTTTTTTCAGCATCCACACTGAGCACATATAAGCAATTAAGAGTATGACACTTGTCTTAATTCTCTATTGCAATCATTATGAAAATATTTCCAGAAATTAACAATTTATTGATTCATAATTTTAAAATATTAATATATTTATTTTCTCTTTACAGGTTGATTTATTTTCTCTTTACAGGTTGATTTCAAATATTTTATAAATAATTCATGTATATCACTATTGGGAATGTTGAGTGATAGAGTAAAATTAATATATGTGCTCAAAGTAAAGAGAAGCACATGACTTACAAAGGTCTAATGACAGTTTTACTGGATCCTTTATTTCTTATGAGCCATTGTTTTTTATCTCCCTACTCATTTCTATGAAACATTGCCATCCTATCTAGGATGTACAAAATCACAAGTAATTTTAATTTTCCCAGTATAGAAAGATACATGTTAGTAAAACTGTTTTAGTCATATATTTAAAAAGAGTTTAAGATATGTTTAACACAATCCCAACATGAAATCAATGTAAAACACCTCATGGAAACATTTGACTTTATCCACAGAGTCTTTGGAATCCAGTTTTATCTCAGACCCACAGCAGACCTCACTGTGGCCCAGAGCAGGTCTGGACATAGCACCTACAAGAGGACAATAGCAAGTATTTATGCACACTTGTCCTCTCCTCCTGGACTGTTAACTGTCCTTCACATGAACTCACCTTTCACACACAAAAAAAGGAGAGATTTAAGAACCTTTTAGGGTAATTGTGTATTTTCTTCTTTGATAGTGCACCAAAATTCAAATGTTCCTTTCTACAACTCTGTATTTCATTTGAAATCTGAAGCAATGATTACAGATATGAAAGTCTATTTGGTGTTTTTGTATTTTAATTGATCTTTCATTTGTATTTCAAATTAATACTTTGCCAGTTCTGTTTTAGACCACAGCCTCACGTGGCTCAGACTGGGCTTGAACTCTGTGTATAGTTGAAATTGGCCTTGAATTCTTGATTTATGTGCACCACCATCTCCAAAAGTGGAAACAGAAGAGGGTACTCCAATATTTGACTCTATGAGCACATTTCAACATGTTGTCCTAACCATTTGCTCATATTTTTCAAATACTGACACATTTCGTTACACAATGTGAAAAAAGAAATGTTTTTAATATGAGCACCGATCTCATCAGACAATCTCATAGTCATTGGATAATGGGAAGTTGTCAAGTTTACAGTGGGGAACACAAGCTTTCCAGTGCTGCTATTTGAATTGGAAAGCTCCAATACTATATGTCATCAAAAGCAAATACTGCCATTTGTTTTCATTGAAACAAAAGGATTACTTTGTTCATTTTTTCATAAATGCCTTCTGGATATTCAGCTTGAATAAACATTTTTTTTTGTCTCTAAGTTGTCCCTCCAAATAAAAGTTATCTATTCTATGAAAACCTGGGCAGTTCAAATTGAATCACGTTTTTCTTGAGACAATTACAATTTCTTATTATACTTTAGTTCATTGTGATTATTGGAAAGATAGGAGGTAGGTAGATAAATAGATAATGTCTGGTGTTCAGTAATAAGCTCTGAAGTTTGAGCATTTTTACTACATAGATGATAATCTAAAGTTAAGGTACCAAAAAACTTGCCAAATCAGTGGGAGAGGACAATAAAGAATGACTTGACAGATTTTGTTCACCCCTCCTAGAAGGCATCACCCTCCCTGTGGAGTGGGGTGGTGGTGGAATGGAAAGGTGGTCGGAGGCCATGGGAAGGAGAAAGGGAGAGAGGAAGTGAAGGAGGGAGGGAGGGAGGGAGAGGGAACTGGGATCGATATGTAAAATAAGAAAAAAAAAATAAAAGAATACTTGGCCTGACCAGATGAGAAAAACAAACAAACCTAAAGGTGTGTTCAGCCTGAGAAAAGAAAAGGCAGGAATACTCTTTTATATAGACATAGGTAACTCAGTGAAACATTTCTATCATTGGAGACTTGTCTATATCATGTGTAATAGAATATGTTACCACAAATGCTTTCTGTCATTTAATTACAAAGGCCAAATATCTTGATGAAAATTTAATAACATTTATATTTTAGAGAGTCTATTTCAAAGTAATATTAAAAGTGCTAATAGCTAAAACACTTGCTCTGGGCTAGCATCTCATGCCCCTCACTCATGCACTTACCAGTACATCAGCTTTCCCGCTCAACCCCTTCCCATAGTCATCAGTTGCGATCACTTGAAACTTGAAGTAGGATCTCCTCATATTGTGGAAGAGCATGGCTGTCTTGATGAGTCCTGTGTATGTTTCCACCACAAACCCCTCTTTGCCCTCTTTAATGGGAGGTATGATGAGCCTGTAGGCCATGGCACTATAGTTTCCTGTGTCCTTGTCTGTAGCCTAGGAGGGAAAAACCAGATGATAAATCATCAATCATCAATGAGATAGAAGAAAACGCTTGCAACTGGAAAGCTTATTTCCACTTCCAAGGCTACTTGTGTAATAACATAGTACTTGACTCCTAAAATTCCATTTCTCTGAATATCATAATGTATGCAGAAAATACATCTGCATAACAAATAGTTCTCATCAGATGATCCAGGCACAAGGACAGGTGTTAGAAAAGGAGCCAAATTAATCAAGTTTTATGTATCTGTCAGGATGAGTTCAGATTTAGGCTATGGATCCAGATTATCGGCCTGTGGGATGTTTGGGTTACTTGACAATCACTGCATGAGGTTTTTTGGGATTATAATTTTTTTCTCTAGAAATTTTCATTAATATATTTTGGCCATGTTTTCCTCTCCCCCAACTCCTACTAGATACTTCCCACTCAACTCCATGCGTTTTTCTTCCTCTCTCCAAAAAACAAAACAAAACAAAGTTAAAACAAATAAAACCTACATTTTTGCGCTAGCATGTAGTCTAAGGAGTTGGAGATACAAGCTACTGTACAATGACGTATCAAATTATGAATCAAACATGATAGTATGAGCGAATGCCAACCACTTATTATTCTAGCAAGATGAGAGTAAGAAAGATGCTAACTCTCTTTTGTGATCCTCCTGAGTCAACAAGGTTTCTAGTGACAGGGAGTTAATGGTGCACAGACTTGTTTCTTCTTTAAAAATGTCCACAAATAAAATGTAATTACATGGGTCCTATGGCTTCTATTTAAGAGAAAGTCTTCAGTATATCAGTTTCAGAATTATTTCAAAGCAAACCACCCAGAGACTGGAGAGATTCTCGGTACTGAAGAGCCCTCGCTGCTTCCAGAGCACCCAGGCACAGTTTCCAGCACCCACATGATTGCTCACAACCAGCTCTAACTCCAGCTTCAGGAGACCTAATGCCCTCTTACATCCTCTGCAGGCACCAGGCATGCAAGTAATGCACAGACATGAAAGCAGGAAAAAATACTCATACACATAAAATTAAAAGTAAAGATAACTTATCCTAATTAACCAGGCCCCAAATTTATACATTCCAATTAACTTTTATACAGCTAGAAAAGGCATTTGGAATTGAAGCTGTGGACTTCACATTAGGTTTTCAACTTTTGATATCAAATATATTACAAGAAAGGCTAAGAACAAGAGGACAAGGAAAGAGTGAATGCAGGTAATGAACACAAGTTTCAAGAGAGGATACAAAGGCAACTGTTTTTTATAGTTCATGTTTTTTGTTTGTTTTTTTGGGTAGTGGATTAGTGCATACAATATATGCAATACTAACAATACATTACAAAACAGTGAATAAGAGAATTGGATAATGTCATCAGGCTGATGTAAATTATTCTGGATATACATCTTTCATATTTCCATTGACAACACTACTTTACATATATTACATAGATATTATTGCTTTTTATCATTGCTTGATTAAAATATGATATACTGAGCATTTTAATTTGCATTAAAACTCTGAGTTGTAGTAATTTAAATAATAATAAAAATATTGCTGAGGAAGCTACTGTTCTAATTTTATAGATTAGTGATGTCTAATAGAATCTTCTGATATAAGTCATCCCAGAATGTCTGATCCTCACAGCAGAAATCAGCCCATAATGTCTTAGCCGAGAATCTACGAGGCTAAGAAGAAAAACACTAGGATTCTAATTTGACCTAGTTGAATCATGTGAGTGGTAGTGTATATAGACAAAGACAATAATAACTCACATACAGTATGATATAGTATACATTTGACTTCAAGTTTTATACATATTCCAAACTTAAAACATTTCAGGATAGGTCCATCTACACAACAGGGAAAGTTATACTAAACAACACAGATATTTCACTTCAAGATAAAAAAAAAAATCATGACTTGTCTAAATTGCTGTCATAGTTAATTCTGATTGACAACTTGACTGGATTTAGAGTTACCTAGGAAACTCACCTATGGGCATGGCTATAGAGGCATTTCCAGAGAAGTTTAACAGAGGAGGGAAAATTCCCCTTAAATATGGGCAGTGCAGTCTCCTAGGTTAGTGTCTCAAACTGAACAAAATGGAAAAATGGAGGAAGCCATGTGGACACCAGGACTCATCTCCATCTGCCTCTAGACTGCTCTTGCAATGTGTCCAGCCGCCTCATGCTTCTGCCACCATGCCTTCCCTGGAGGCAATGATGGACTTCATTAAACTGTGAACCAAACACAATCCTCCCTTCTTTGTTTTCTTCATTTTATCCACCACAGCATCAGCATAACCACCATTACTGAAGTTCTACGTTAGGTAGAGGGAAAGCCTGCTATTTTAGCTCATTTTCCCATATAGTCTGATGTTGTTTAGCAGAGCTGGGCTTGGGCATTAGAGTTCCAGGGAAGAGATTTCAGTTAGCTTTCCATTTTCTCTTACAGGAGAAAGAAAGGATAATTAAAGTTAACCTTTTAAAGCTTTAAACCATGGCTGATTTCATTCATTTAACAAAGGCTATCAGAAAAAAAAATGTATTCACAACTAAAATTAAATCCAGAATCTAAACCAACTAACATGAGATGTACATCTCCATATCCTAAATAAATTTGCTACTAAGGTCAGATTAAAGAGGTTTGGAAAGGGCTGGGAAAATGGCTCAGATAGTAAACCAGTTGCCTTACAAGCTTGATGACCTGAGTTTGAGTCCCATATGTCACATAAAAATGTCTGGGCATGGTGGCATGTATGTATAATCTTAGCACTGGGGAATAGAGAAAGCAGAACCCTGAGCTTCATTGGCCAGTCAGTCCAGTCTACTTGATGAGTTCCGGGCCAGTGAGACACCATCTCAAGGTGAATGACACCTAAGGAACAGCACTTCATGTTGTCTTCCATGTGCACACACATATACATGTGCATACCTACACACTACACAAACACACAGACATACATAAAACAATGTGATCTACTCAACTTATGGTTATCATTAACGTTTTTCTTTAAATGAGTAATTTATTGTTAATACAAACTTTGAGCTATAATAGCTATGCCCAAAGGGCACCAAATTATAAAAGTACACAGAATAACATTTTGAAAAAAACATGCATATCTGTGAGACTATATGTATTAAGAATCAAAATACCAGCTATTCATGTCTATACATATGCCTCAATCATATCCATCTCCCTGCCCCCATCTCCCTGCCCCCATCTCCCTGTCACCCCATCGCCCTGTCACCCCATCTCCCTGTCACCCCATCTCCCTGTCACCCCATCTCCCTGTCACCCCACCTCCCTGTCACCCCATCTCCCTGCCCCCATCTCTCTGTCACCCCATCTCCCTGCCCCCATCTCCCTGCCCCCATCTCCCTGCATCCCATCTCTCTGCCTCCCATCTCCCTGCCCCCATCTCCCTGTACCCCATCTCCCTGCCCCCATCTCTCTGTCACCCCATCTCCCTGCCCCCATCTCCCTGCCCCCATCTCCCTGCATCCCATCTCTCTGCCTCCCATCTCCCTGCCCCCCATCTCCCTGTACCCCATCTCCCTGCCCCCATCTCCCTGCCCCCATCTCCCTGCCCCCATCTCCCTGCCCCCATCTCCCTGCCTCCCATCTCCCTGCCTCCCATCTCCCTGCCTCCCATCTCCCTGCCCCCATCTCCCTGTCACCCCATCTCCCTGTCACCCCATCTCCCTGTCACCCCATCTCCCTGTCACCCCATCTCCCTGTACCCCATCTCCCTGCCCCCATCTCCCTGCCCCCATCTCCCTGTCACCCCATCTCCCTGTCACCCCATCTCCCTGCCCCCATCTCCCTGCCCCCATCTCCCTGCCCCCATCTCCCTGCATCCCATCTCTCTGCCTCCCATCTCTCTGCCTCCCATCTCCCTGCCCCCATCTCCCTGTACCCCATCTCCCTGCCCCCATCTCCCTGTCACCCCATCTCCCTGTCACCCCATCTCCCTGCCCCCATCTCCCTGTACCCCATCTCCCTGCCCCCATCTCCCTGCCCCCATCTCCCTGCCCCCATCTCCCTGCCCCCATCTCCCTGCCCCCATCTCCCTGCCTCCCATCTCTCTGCCTCCCATCTCCCTGCCCCCATCTCCCTGTCACCCCATCTCCCTGTCACCCCATCTCCCTGTCACCCCATCTCCCTGCCCCCATCTCCCTGTCACCCCATCTCCCTGCCCCCATCTCCCTGTCACCCCATCTCCCTGTCACCCCATCTCCCTGCCCCCATCTCCCTGTCACCCCATCTCCCTGCCCCCATCTCCCTGCCCCCATCTCCCTGCCCCCATCTCCCTGTCACCCCATCTCCCTGCCCCCATCTCCCTGTCACCCCATCTCCCTGCCCCCATCTCCCTGTCACCCCATCTCCCTGCCCCCATCTTCCTGCCCCCATCTCCCTGCCCCCATCTCCCTGTCACCCCATCTCCCTGCCCCCATCTCCCTGCCCCCATCTCCCTGTCACTCACATTTCTCTCAGGGAAACCACCTACCTGGCTGCACCATTGCTTAGATTTGTTCATTTTCAAAGTTTATATTGGTAGAATCAGTACAAGTTCTATTTCATGACTCAACTGTTTCACTAAGTTTTGTGCTATGAAGTTCAATTCTGTTCAGTTTTAAGATAAATGCTAACAACACAATGATATTTAGATAGGGGAGATGGCTACTGTACAAACACAGCACTTGCTTGGTACATTAAGCTAGCTCACTCAGTTCCTACTGACTAACTCCCCATTTCAAAAACATTGTTTGGCTTTCTAATTTATTACATTATGAAAACTATAACAGCTGAATTTCACAATAAACGATTGAAGTGCTTTTTGTTGTAAACTTTTTTCTGAAGCAAATCACCATTTAATATAAAACTCAGAAATGCCATTTGCTTTTAGAATTTTGCATAGTTTAGTCCCCAAAATAATAAAAGTGAGGCACCATTTTTTAAAAAGCCAGGTTTGCCAGCCATTTGAAGCACTTGATCTTTCTCTATTTCTGTATGTTATGCAGTGATAACCCACTTTCATTTTCTCTTCAAGGTACACTGTACTCAGCAGTCTACCTTCAGAACCTCACTTCTGGAGACAGTCAGGAACATGTTAATTTGGGGAAATTTTTCCCCTCTCTAGAAAGTCTATAGAGTTGAATGCTGATTAACTACAGAGGAAAAGTGGAAAATTCCAGTGGCTGATGAACAACACACCTAAGTTCCATTGAGGATCCTTGCCTCTCTAGGAGATGTACGTCAGATGGCTTGTAGTACATGCCTTACACAGACAAGAATGTTTTCATGAAGTAAATGATAAAATATGACATGCTTAAACATACACTGACTCAATTCTAAACTGCCAGTAACAGGATTCATAGCACAATTAGAAAACTGGGTTAAAATACTAGGAAATTGAGTCCATCATGCCTGCCCGCTTCCTGCTTTGAATATCTTTAAATTTATTTTGTTTGCTTACTCTTGCATTTTGTTTTATTGAGGGGCACTCCAAAGTCACTTTTTACTTGGGTTTCTTATTATCAATGAGATGAATTATTTCTAACAAATACTGTTACAAGTGTATATATTACATATATATGCTATATTATATGACTGTAATGTGCTGAAAATTATACTTATGTAATTAGAGTTAATAAGCAGGGACATCATGACCATTTGAAATACTTGCCATTAGAGCTGCTAAATTCATATTGTAATAGCAAGAACGTTTTGCTTTTTTATAATATTCATCAAATGAATATAAAAATTTAAGTACTCAAGAACTCAATTTCTCAATTTAAGTACTAAGAACACATCATCTTAGACACATAAGATTATAACTCCTTTAACAAAGTAACATGTTAATACTTTCTTTTTTATTGAGGTTAGGGTGTGTGTACTTGGTTTTCATAATCACCTTTAATTTATTTTTGTTTTCTAGTTTTCCTTTATTGTTTCCAGATCCCATTTGACTCAGTCTTGCAAATCTTCTCCCTTCATTGAAACCCACACACATATGAAGAGAAAACCCTCTCTCCTTATTACTGAATGCAAGGACATTGGTGTCTAGTTCTTAGTTTTCCTCTTCAACATCTTCCTTCTTTGAACGTGCTGTTTTCATGTAGATGGCATACTTGGAGGTTTATCTTCAATTCTCAGTCTAGACACTCCTCGATCAGTGAGCTGCCTGAGAGTTGCTCTACTGTTAAATCTCATGGAGGCACTGGCCCTGGGGAAATGCTCTGTCTCAGGAAGATAAAACTTCAGTGTGCACATTTCTGACCATGGTGCACTCATCACACCTTAGACCTCTGATGCTAGAGAATTTTCACGTTTGCCCTCTCCCTCGAGCTTTAGGTTTGAAGTTCCCATCTGCTTCTGCTCTGTTGAAGTCACACTGTGGTTATCTAGACTTTGTCTCTTGGCTCAATTGAGACATAAGTTTATACCTTATAACTTAAGACTGAAGATAGAGAATTTAAACAACCAGGAAAACCAGCGTGACCATAAGCTCTCAGTATGAGTTCTTAATGGTGCTTTTGCTCCGTTTGGAAAAATCTTTTGTGTAAACAGTGATGCTGCACATCAATAATTCAGCCCATTTGTCAATGTGCCTCTTCTTCAGTCTCCTCTAGAGACGTACACATTCTAATTTACATGAAATTTCAGGATATCAGGTGTGACACTTCTCAGCTGTTCACCTTAGAAGTAAAGTGTCATTACTGATACCACCTGTCAGCTCTTAGCATCTTAGAGAAGCAGCTATCTCCTCTCCCACCAAAGGAGCATTCACAAGGATCCAAGCCTCTCCCAGTTCTCATACTGAACCATGCTATCATTACCCTGTCATTTTAATCCTTTCCTCTTAAAATAATAAAAATGTATTTGTCTTTCTCATTAAGACAAAGAACTTTTACTCTGATACTAACCACCCCACTGTCTTCACAGTTCATCTCTCTACCATTTCTTCCTATAATCCTTCATCCTTAAAACACAGTCAGACCTGAGTGTTTTTTTTTAAAACTCTTTTGGCTTTTTTGCTCTTTTGGGGAGCCTGCCACCCAGCACCCTACTCACAGAGACTTCTTAGTGCTTATGAATGCCTGGCATTAGCTTGGCTTATTTCTAGCCAGTTTCCTTAACTTAAATTACCCCATATACTTTTTGTCTCTGGGCTTTTACCTTTCTCTTACTCCGTGCCTGGCTGGGTGTCCGTATGGCTGGCCTGTACACCCTCTTGTCCTTGTTCTACTTTGCTTCTTCCTCCTTTCCTCCCAGATTTCTCCTATTTATTCTCTTGGCCTGCCAGCCCCACCTATCCTTTCTCCTGCCTTGCTATTGGCTGTCTGGCTCCTTGTTAGATCATCAGGTGTTTTAGAAAGGCAAAGTAACACAGCTTCACAGAATTAAACAAACACAACATAAAAAAAAACTTTGCATCATTAAAACAAATTTTCTACAGCATAAACATATGTAACACACCTTAAAATAATTATCCACAACACCTAAGGCTCTCCCATGAGAGCAACTATCCCAAGTCAGGCTTCAGGTGAAGCTCAGGCTCAGATCAGCCTGGGCTCTTAAAGAGCCAGTGTATGTATAACACTAGTGCACAATTCACTGTCAGCCAACATTTGCCCACCATTAACAATCTCCAATGCTGTGTGACAGTCTCACTGACAACACATTGTTACTTCACAGGAGAATGATGGAGGCCAGAGAGAGATCAGTAAACCATAGATAATTGCACACACAGGTGGCTGGTAGCACAGCAGGGTGGGACTCTTAAGTCCATTCTGTTTGACATGTCAGAATTCCAGGGATTTTAAAACTCACTGAAAAGAGCAGAAAACAAAGGATGGACCATCTTAGAACTTTTTCCTGGGTGCAATAAGGAGATGGAAAGAAACGATAAAACATACATGGCAGAAACTAAAAGCATATGCTTTCTCCAAAGTTGTTGAAAAATACCCCTACAATGTGGTATATGGTCTTTGGAGAGTGATTGGTGTATGACACTAGAGCTTTATAGGAGGTTCTAATATTCCCTCTACCCACTTCTGTCATGTAAAGATGGAGTGCAAAGATAGCTCTCCAGGAGCCTGGGATACAGCTCCTGTAAATCTGCTGATGCATAAGAATTGCTAATGACCTAGGCCTCTAGGAGCCAGGGATACAGCCTTAGTGAATCTGCTGATGGGTAAAAATTGCTAATGACCCAGGCCTATGAGAAAGAATTTATCTTTCATGTAAATCCATTAGTTATAAATGCCAGAACGGATAAGTAAAAACAGCAATAACTGTGTGTCTTATTATTTACTTGATATAAGTCTTATTATTTACTTGATATTTTATTATATTCAGTTTTTTATAGTGTCTCATTATATGGTCTAGGCAGTCACTGTACTTGTCATCCATGGTCTAGCCTCAGGTGCTCTGAAT
Organism: Phodopus roborovskii; assembly: GCF_943737965.1. Lineage (NCBI taxonomy): Eukaryota > Metazoa > Chordata > Mammalia > Rodentia > Cricetidae > Phodopus > Phodopus roborovskii. The sequence goes on along the minus strand of NW_026126434.1, from coordinate 20,808,828 downwards.
ATAGATGTAAGTCAACATGCCTGGGTAAGAATATATAACCTTAATGTTAATGGCGGTTTCTGCTTAGATGTTCTCTTTTCTTCCTTCTTCCCTTTTTATCAGTGGCTGGGAGGTCAGGTAGCAAGGTGTGCTCATGGAAAAGAATTTAATATGATTCTCTTTCCAGAAAGTGGGAATGTCACTATAAATGAATATCCTCTCTTTCCTCCAGCCTCATTCTGCCATCACTACAAAACTGCAGTGAGAGTTGCCCAGTGTAAACACTAACACCAACAATAGTCAGCCAAATTCTCTCTGTGATCCTATAAGCAAATGCATCCCCATGCAGGGTTGCAGTCCTTCTTCACACGCCACTCTTTTTGCCCTAGGCAAGAGAAAATAATGGACATTGTAAGGTTTTTGTTGCCCTGGACTCTGCCTGAATTGATGGGCGAACCACAGTCTTGGGATTTAAGACCAATGATGTTTGATGAAGCATGGCTTAGGACTCTGACTGCATGAGCACTTTTCAAAAATCTCACCTCAAAATACACTTCAAGTAATTCTAGCAAATAAAGGTTCAAGAGGGATTAAATCTTAAAGAAGAAGAAACGAAATAGTATAAGGATGTTGAGATGAAAGTCAAATCCATAACTAGGAAGACTTTAGATACTTGAGTAAGTAGGTTCAAATTATGAAACAAGGTCTCACTAGCTAGCTCTGGCTGTCCTGGAACTCACTATGTAGACCAGGCTGGCTTAAGCTTAGAGATACCCTCCTGTCTCTTCCTCCCAAGTGCTGGGATTCAAGGAATATGCCACTAGGTCCATTTAATTAATAGTGTTTAAAAGACATATAAAGAATGGAATGTAGTTGAAGATAAAATATCTTTCAGAAATGGAAAATGAGCTATTCCATAAAATATCATTATAAGTTAATATTTTTAAAAATATAAACTGTTACAAATATAAAAAGGACTACTTTCTTAAAATTGGAGAAAATTCATAGGTATTTTTGTAAAGTCACAAATATGTAAATAAAACCATAAACATGTTTCATCATTTATTAGGACATAAAAGGAGACCAGATAATAATCTTGACTAAATTAATGCCTACAAAATACAACTGACTCATCAAAAAATTCTAAATGAATCATATTGCCTTAAAGAGTTAACACAATGTTACCTAATCTGTTTCTTTGTACTAAAAAGGTTATATCAGGTTTATGGCATAGTTACCTCTTGGAAACTATGGAAGAGGTGAGCCTGATGATTAGATTTACTGACTTTTTGTGTTTTCTGTTGGTTAAAAGAAGAAAGTTATGTCTGCAGTTGCCTGGAAAGAAGCCAAATTTGGATATTATAATTCTACTTGCTTCATTATATTTTATAATGAAAACTCAATCACCAGCAACCACTTATGCATTTCTAAGACCTCATCTGGAATTTTTAATGTGTACAGGTCCCCAGCATTAATTGACAACCACCAAATAATCGCTTCTATCATACAGGGAATATGTGCGACATTTATTTTCTAGTAGCCTTAGTAACTGTTCCCCTCTGTTGGCTAAATAAACACCATGGATGCAGAAATATTAGTGAAATAATTAGTGGTGTCCTAAGAACTTCCAACCTATTAAAGTTCAATAATGGGGCTTTAACTTCAGCTTCTCAATTAGACCCATTTCAGCTATTATCAGCACAGACATCTTGCTTTTCCTGAGACAGAGTGAAAGTAATTTAGGATGTAGGACCCGAAGCTCATGTCTCACATCCACCCACTGATGTGGGTGTCCAACTGTGATTATTAGAGGCAAAAAAAGAACTGAGCATCGGCTTGAGTAATACTTTCACTGTACTCTTGTATTTTTAGAAAACACGAAGAAACTTTCATATTTAAGGTCTTTACAATCAATGTGCCCAGCATCTGATAAAACATGGATAAAGAAATACCAAGGAGATTGATCTATTTCTAGGCCTATTCAAAAGTTTTGCAAAAACTAAATGGAAAGGAAGAAACATTTTAAATAGGAGAAAGAAAATCAGTGTTAAGAGTTTTCACAAGAATTTAATAAAAAGTAACCTTTGTGGGCCATCAATAACACCTAATATTAAGTTCACACTAGGTAATTGTGGAGTTAAGTAAATGACAATTTAATATAGTTCAGAGCTCTATTTTCAAGCTTTTATTACAATGATCCAGCCTCATCCATGGATGCCCATGGGCTTAAGGAGTGGTGAATAGCCTGCCTTGTTCTTACTAAAGAGCCAACAGGAGATAGAACTAAAACAGTACAATAGTGGTGTACAGAGGCCTGGAGTCACAGCTAATCACATGGTCCTGATAGTTTATTTATATTCATCATTTGCCTACATATCTCTTGAAGAATGGTATCAAAATCATCAGACAGCATTTTTTTTCGTATGAAAACTTTTTTTTTTTTTTTTTTTTTTTTTTGGAAAACAAACACATCAATATTCTGCATCACAGGATGCACAACAGTGAAAAATAAGTTGAACTTCCTTGAGTTTATATAGTAATTGAAGTGTTTAATTTTCCTTTTCTTATAAATTCTTTCACAAAATAAACAGTTTTACCTCAAAACTACTATAATTATATAGTCTAACATAAGGGATAATTTTAAGACCTTCCAAGATACCTTCAAATGAATTCTGTTCTTTTTATCCATGTAAAAACAAATGGTTTGATATTCAATGGTCATTTAAAGAACAGGAAAACCACAGTTTGAGCTTCCTTTTTGAGAGATAAAGTGAGTTTAGTGTCAATGTTTGTTTTTATAAAAATATAACAGTTTTCTTGGATGTTTCCAAGTTATTACACTACTTAAATGCTACTTTTCAAAAAAAAATTAATGTATTTTTATGAGCATTCATTGGTGTTTTGTCTACATGTGTGTTTGTAAGAAGGTGTCAGGTCCACTGGAACTAGAGTTACAGACAGATGTGAGCTGTCATGTGGGTGCTTGGAAATTGTACCAGGTCCTCTGGAAGAACAGCCAGCACTCTTAAGTGATGAGCCATCTTGATAGCCCTACATTATCTGTGATTTTACTTCCTCACTAAAAACAAGTTAAACAAAGTCAGCTTGTCTATCACTCCCATGTCATGCTTGGTTCTCTTTCTGTATTTTCTTTACATAGTGAGTATATGGTTAGTTCCATTTTCATAGTGATGAAGAAAGGCTCACAAGTTGAAAGGACATGATCCATCCCAACAGAGAAGACATGAAGACAGGAGGGGATATGTAGGTGAGACTCCACACCTCTTCCCATCTTACAGGAACAGGAAGTGGAAACTGGTCAGAAAGTGGGAACTGGCTACACAACTTAAAAGTCCATCCCCAATAACTCATTGCCTCCTACAAGCCCCTGTTTCGAAGGATTCTCCTTTTCTTGAAACAGAGTCACAGGATAGCATTGTTTGTTTTCCTTTTACTCATCCAAACCACAGCATCTCTGTATTCAGCTGAGTTGCTTTCTCAGCATCCCCTCTGTTCAGCCCCAAATCCTGACTCCACATGAACAGTCCATCATAAAACTTCTGAATTCTGACTCTACAGTCCTCTAGCTGTCTTTCACTCTGCCAAGCTCATGAGACCCAATTCTAGGCTCTCATCAAGTATTACTAGTTTTTCCATAATTAAAATATTGAATCACTCCACTTACAAGAAAATAATTATCAGTTTGATGCCAGTTTACTAACCAGACTTCTTGATATTATTTTTATTTCTTTTGTTTTTCTCTTGACTAAGTAATACAGTGGACACAATGTGCAACAGAGATGTTCACGGTTCAGCAACAGTCATGAATCATCTTATCTGGGTTTATTTACAGCAGAGACTGAATCTTACATCAAATTCAATACTTGGAACCAGTCTATTGATTAATACTTATGTCTTTTTAATAATCTGCATAGTGGATCAGCCTGTTTCATGTTACTTATATTTTTCTAATAATCTGTACTTTTTCTTATTTTGATACTTTAAATATTTTCTATACTTAATCAAAACAGCTCTTATCTAGTAGGCCAAAGAAACAGTGGTTATTTCAGATCACTAACATGATATAAATGTATAAATGGGGAGGGGAGAGGGAAGGAGAAATGGAGATTGATGGAGCATTGAATGCTTCCTTCACTCCTTCAAGAGAGTTGTGTTCAGTTGCATGTGCCTTGTGTGTGTGTGTGTGTGTGTGTGTACGTTTATTTACTATGTTATGACAAAAACATAATTATGTCTCTATGTTACACATTAAATTTTTTGATCCACATATTTAGTGGTCATGTCTTTTCTAGTAAAGTGATATTTTGTTTAAATATGTATAGAAGAATGTTACAGTGGATTGCACACCAGTATTTAGAATAGATAGATTTAAGCTCATTTCTATTAGTTGTTGTTACTAATTATTTGAAATTTGTCAAGTAATTCCCTAGGGTTTAGGTCCTCCCATTAAAATGGGGACCAGAAAAGATGGATAAAGGCAGGATCAGTATATTATAGGTCTCTACTGGATTACTTTGTTTTTTAGTGTGTAGCACACAGGTACATATATTAATTATTCTTTCATTTGTGATGTCTGCAAATTTGGGAACATCAGGAAAATTTCTTGATTTATTCTTTTCCTTTGATAAGTCTCACTGTTTAGAGATTTGCATACTAAACTATTGTTAAAGGACAATTTTGGACTTCTAAGGAAAGTTCACTTATTGATGTATTTTAATAATGTCAGATTGTTTGCTGGTTCAGAAGCAAAAGTTCCTAATGGAGCATAATTGCTACGATGTTATTTTGAGGGAACCATGTGAATCAGTCTCCTGTGGGCTAGAGTTCATTGTGGAGTCCTTGCCTCATAGCTTAAAGTCCTAGACTGGATCCCCAATTTTAAAACAAAATAACAGCAAACAGACACTGTATCATTTACAAATGCAAATAAAATACCTTCACTTCCTACTACTTAACAGATTATATTTCATTGTTGGCTAATTTTCATCATATTAATGTATTGAACATTTTTCTCTTTAACATATACATGTATGTATTTTAAAGCACAGTTACCATTAAAAGATAATCTTTAGTCCCAGCACTGAGGAGGATGAGATAGGAGGCCAGCTAGATCTTCAAAGTGAGTTTCAAGGCAGCCAGGACTACATAGAGAGGCCATATCTCAAAAACAAACAAAACCAAAACCAAAATTGATGTAATTTTGAATAAAAATCAAAGATGAGAAGTCATCTTATACTTCAGCTCTTAAATTTAATACAAAACCAAGGAGAACCATAAGGCATTTGAATATTCAGTCTGAATGTTAAATTTCTGTGAATTCACTCTCTTCATATTTATTGCCTGTCAATTAAATTAAATAACACAAAGAGTCTTATTACATAAAGAAAAGCTTCTTTTTCATGGCTTTTACAAAAAAAAAAAAAAAAAAAAAGAAGAAGAAGAATGCATCGAGACAAATAAAATTCAATCTATAAACCTTTTAGTTTGAAAAAACAATTCAAACGTTCAAAAACGTGATGAATCTAAATTGTTTCTCTGAAGCTAATGATATCCAAAAAAAAAAAAAAAAAAAAAAAAAAAGCCTTTAGTGTCATGCAAGTGACACTAATTGTAAAAAAGTTCCAATTCTCAGATTGAAATGGGGCTATCTGGACACGGGACACTAAAATCTGTCTCTTTGGATTACACAATTTACAACATTTTAATATAAAGACCACATTTGTCCAAAGCAATGGTTATTCAAAATGTCCTTCATTTAAACTGGTCATATTTCAGAGTGCTCCTCTCTCTCTCTCTCTCTCCTCTCTTCTCTCCCACCCTTCCTTCTGGCATTTGTATGTATGGGTGTGTAAATGCATATATTTAAAAATATGCACCAATGTAAATATATTTTTCTGTTAACAATGGATTTTACATCCTTGGCTATAAACTGATATTTTCTAAGAGGACACAACACAGCTGAAACACTCACATAAAATTATTATGAAGTACTCTTTGATTGGTAGAAAATATACCACTTGGAATTTGATGATTTCTTAGCCAAATTCAGCTTCAACAGAAAAATTTCTTGATTTAACCAGAAGGTGACTGGGGATGAGAAAAATCCATATGCAATAAACAGAAAATAAATATATATGAGAAGGAACTTTTCTGCAAGAATTTATCCAATTTACCAAATTATTAGACATTTATAATTTTGTAATCATCTAGATAAAGCAAGCAATAAAGTATTTGTGTGTGTGCATGTTTGTGAGTACATGAGTGCATGTGTTTGTGTGTGTGTGGGGCATTTGTGCATATATATTTGTATATATGTATGCTTATAAATGTGCCATGCTGTGTTTGAGGGTCAGAGTAACACTTGCTCTAGTTTGTTCTCCCATCAACCACGTGGGTCCCCGGGAATGAATTCAGGGGTAGCATGAGTTAGAATCATGAAATCCTGATATTTTTTTTGTATATATTCATCATATATAGCCTTTTCTGCATCTACTTTGTCAATATTTCTTTCAAGTACAAGTATGTCATATACTTTGACCACATCCATGTTCTCCCATTATTTCTTCGCCTTCCTTTTTTACTGTGTGTATGTGTGTTTGTGTGTTTATGTGGTATGGTTTTACTTATCTGTAAATTATTCTAGATCCCTAAATGACAGTGAACATTCAGATTTGTCTTTGCCAGTTGGTTTAATATAATCACTAATTACATCCATTGTTCAGCAAATTACATAATTTCAGTCTTTTTCTGATTGGGTAAAATTGAGGTGTGTGTCTATTCTTGACAATGGAGTGAGATTTCCCTCTCCTGCATTGATACTTGCATGTGTTGTCAATTGGTTTTCTTGTGAGGGCCATTCTGACAGGGAAAAATGCAATTTTAATTTGTATTTCACTGGTAAGTAAGAGCATTGAATCATCCCCCATATGCTCATTGGACATGGATTATATTTAATCCTTTGTGAATTTCTTGTTCATTTCATTAGCCCATTCTAGAAATTATTTTTAAATTCTTTTTAGTATTTAGCTTTTGAGTCTTTATATATTTTAGAAATATTCTCCTAAAGCAGATTTAGACTTCCTTACATTAAGGTGCTTAATACACTTGATTGATTTTTGTATAAAGCAAATGTAGACCTAGTTACATTTTTTTTTCTACATATGGATATCCAGCTTTCCCAGGACCATTAGAAGCAGTTGCCTTTTCTACGTCTCAATTATGCCATCTTTAAAAAAATGATCAGGTGACTGTTGCTGTGTGTGTTTCCTTCCGGCAGCACTATTTTATTCTATTGATATGTATGCATGCTTCTGTATCACTATCACACTTTCTTACTTTGACTTCATGGTGTGACATGAAGTCAGGTCTTGCCTTATGCCCAGCATTGATCTTTTACTTCGGCATTGCTTTGCTATGTGCAGTCCTTTGTGTACATCATATGCATTTTAGGGTATGTTTTTCCTATTTCTTTGAAGATTTCCATTAAAGTATTCATGGGAATTTCTTTGACTCTGTAGATAATGACTAGAAGCCAGCCCTTCATTGGCTAAGTTTATTCCTAGATTTTCCATTTTTGAAGATATTAAGAATAGGATGGGTTTTCTGGCTGTTTTCTCAGCATATTGATTATTGGTATATAGAAAATATGTTTCTTTAGTATACAGATTATGTTTCCTGCTATGTTGCTGAAGGTGTTTTTTAGTTCTACATATTAACTGGTAGAATCTTGAGGGTCTTTATTTGTTAGATCACATTGTGCACAAATAGAAATAATTTTACTTCTCAATTTTTTTTTTAGCTGAGATTTCAAGGACTATATGTAGAAAGTACATAGTCTTATCTCATTCCTAATTTGAATGGAAATGCACTGAACTTATCCCTAGTTTTGATTTCTTCCAGGCTTTTATCATGGAGGTATGGCTCAACTTTATTAAAAGCTTTTCTTTCTGCATCTACTAAGATGATTATGTGTTAATGTTCTTGAGTTTATTAATATGATGTAATGCATTAATTGATCTCCCATGGTGACCACCATTTTATCCATTGTATGAAATTCACTTTGTCATGGGGAAGGATATTTTTGATACATTGTTGAATTCAGTTTACAAGTATTGAGAATTTTTGTAATAATGTTCATCTTGGGAGTTACCCTATTATTTTCTTTTATTGTTAAGTCCTTGTTTGATTTTGATATGCATTCAATGCTAGCCATGTGAAATGAATTCAATGTGTTCCTTCCATTTCTATTCTTTTTTTTTTTTGCAGTAATTGGGAGAATTTTTGTTTGAGGTCTGGAAGAACTCAGCTGTGAAGCCACCAGAGCCTGGGGATCAAACTCAATGCTTGTTATGAACATGTTTGTATTGTTTCTATGTTCTTTGTTTAATCCAGTAGGCTTATGTGTTTGGAAAATTAACTTTTTTTCCCCTAACTTTTAAAATTTATTAGACTACATGTTTTCATAGTATGCTTTAATAATCCCCCAGATCTCCCAGATGTCTGTTTTAATACCTCACTTCATCTGTATTTGTGTATTTTTGGTCGTCTCTCAACTTTGATTAGATTTGTTAAGGGCTTGCCAATCTTGTTTATCTTTTCAGAGAAGTAACTCTTTGCTCTAGAGCCCTTTTCTGTCCTTTTCATTACTTTGTGCTGTGGTCTTTACTGGCTCTGCTCACTGATTTATGTTTGTTTGATGTAGATTTTCTAAAACCTTGATGTTTATTATTTATTTCAAATTTCTCTGATTTTTTTAAAAGAATATAGGTATTTATACTACAAGCTATCCTCTTAGAACCTCTATTAAACAGTGTACCTCCCTGTTAAAGAGAAATGAGAGTTCACAGTGAAACAATGGGAAAAACCAAGGTACGAAGAAGTCAGCAGGCTTGGCAAGTGTCATTCCTGAGGACATGGACCTCAGAGTCATTAGGAGACACAGAAACAGACACATTGTGTCAAAATTAATTTAAAAAAGCCACAGAAAGCTTATTATAATTGTAAATTTTGATTCTCAAGTTTTGACTGTTTTATTTGCCCCAGAGAGAGGATTGCTGACTTGTTTTCTATCTTATTGCCTTTGATGATCTTGCTGTGGTTCAAACATTCTCCAGCCAAATCCACAGGGACTGGGCCTGATGATGGCTGGGGTGAATCAATGCTAAGGGGTGGTACTGCACAAAGGGAAGGAAGAGTGGATGATATTTGAGGAAGATTTGGGGAAACGTAAAATAATCTGAGGATGTAAAGTGTATTGTACTTTTCTAAAGATTTTATTAAAAGGTGTCTTTCAGTCCTGCAAAATAAGAAGCCCATCTTGCACATGCCATTCTTGAGCCACAGAAGATGCAGTGAAGAACCAATCATGAAGAATAATTTCATCTTGACACCAAGCCAGAAATACTGTTTGCTGATAAACTGGGCCAACAAAATTATGAGACAGACTGGAGATTACTACGAGGTTCTTTGCTTCACAGTGAGACAATTCTTGCCCTGGATTGACAGATTTTATTAAAGTTACTCTCTAGGGATTGGTGTGTGAGTGGGGGTATGGTTTAGTTGGCAAAGCACTTGCTGTCAGAACATGAGGATTGAGTTGGACTCCAAACATCCATGTAAAAGCCAGGTATGGTCACACATCTAGCGTGAGGGTGGCATAGACAAGAGGTTCCTTTGAACCCACTGGCCAGATGTTTTAGCCTAATTGATGAGTTCAGTTTCAGTGAGAAAATGTCTTTAAAAGTGTAAAGTGGAGAGAAATCGGAACAAGACAACCAAAGTAAACCTCTTGCTACCACATACTCATACATGTATAGCTGCCAATACATGTACATATACACATCCAGACATGGGCATAGGCATACACAAACACACACACACACACACACACACACACACACACACACACACACACACACTTGTCCCCCCAGTCTAATACTGCTCATTATTTTCTTTTTTACATACACTGTTGCGACATTGTGTGAATTAGGGTAAACACGTAGATCCTTTATTTCTTTTTAAGACAAAGCAGGACTTGAGTGTGGAAGGAAATGAGTTGTAGATGACTTGTCTGTGATGAAGCCCCAGTAGATGAGCTGTGGGACTGTAATTCAACTTTCTAATTGCATTTACTGCTAAGCAGCCACTCACCAGCGTAGGTGAGATGTGGGCTTTTTGCAAACTTCTGATTTTCTCATTAGATGACCCTAATTTTCTTGATGATTATTCATGTAACATACAATTAATATGCACAGGAGGTGGCAAAAAAAAGATCACACCATGATTCATTACTGAGAGAAAGGGCTGTTTTTGAAGTTTTATAGATAATTTATTTTATGTTCATGAAGGCCAATTCTTTTTCTGCTGTTCATGACTTTCTATAATATCTTTACTCTGAAAACAAAACAAAACAACAACAACATTCCTTAAAAAAATGTATCTATAAGGGAAGATGTAAGAGGCCTCTTAAAAATTCATAAACTGATGCTATTTTCTGGTTTAGAAATCTTTGATAAAGTTTTTAGCTTTTTCAAGACCTACCTTTTTTTTGCATCCACCCACTTTATCCCCAGACTTTGCATGTCCTCCTCCAGAGTCTAGCCTAGTGGGTATCCCCTACCACCCAATCCTCTCAGTTTTAACATCCCTCCAGATCTTCTGTGGTTACCACAGCCAGCACTCTGGCACCTTGCTGTAGCTGACTTCTAGGCTTCTAAGAATCTTTCTCCCTGTGCCTCATGCTGTGTCACAGTTAAGGAGAAGAACTACCTGCAGTCATCCACAGGTCCCTTCTTGAACACCTCTACCACCCTACAAGGTTACCCAGACTTCCCACATCCCCTGATGTGTAGCAGAAGATCCATATCTTTGCCTTGGTCAGAATGACCCTGCCTGATATCTGGAAGAACTTTAGGCTTCTACCAACACCTTGTGTATGGCCCTGCATGTGATCCCACGGCACTGTGAGCAAGTCTAAAGCTGTTGGCTGGAACATCTTGCCCCAGAGTTGTTATTGGTACTCTTCCTGTTTTGCTAATACACATCTGCTGGGGAGGAACTAAGCCTGAAAACTTACACTCTTGACCCTGGGTTGTTTTCCACTATGCTGTGAGTCAGTATATAAGCCTGATCCTTCCCCTCAATAAACGGCATTCCAGCATTCCTGTTGCATGAATGACCTGCTGTCTTGTCTGTTTAAATCTCTAGGACTTTGCCGGATTAGTGGAACAGATTGTAGCATGGGCGCTACAGCCTTGACTTTCTGTGACCACTCATAAATCTCTGTGCTGCCTCCACCACCCCACTCAATACTCAGATTTTTTTCCTGGTTCCTAATACCTTTCCTCATCCATTCCTTTTCTTCAGTTCAACAGCTGAGCCTGGCACTCACAACCATTGGATCAGTGTATTCTGGACTTCATTGCAAAGGAGATCTAATGCTGGACCTGGATCCTCCCCACCTAACTGCCATATCTCAGGACTTTCCCACATCATATCCAGCCTTTGTACTCAGACTTCCCTACTCCCACAATGAAGGCTTGGAATGGAAAGTACATTCTCAATACCAGCCCAGTCTGGTCATTCACCTGACTTTACTTCACGCAAAACATTTCCAACCTATAGAATCAACCCTCCCCCACATTTTCCCCCTTCCTCAACATGCTTTATCCATAATAAACCCATAACCAACAAAGGAAGTCCATATGCCCAGATTTTATCATAGGAATACCAACAGTATGTAAGATCAAGCCAGTATCTTTCCTCTAAAACCAAACAGTCCTGCAGAAATGCTTGCAAATGCAATTATCTGGATGACCTCTAGGATTTAAAAGAATAATGATGAATTTCCTCAAAGAATTCAAGGAGTTGAAAGAAGACTCAAAGAAACAACCATGGAATAAAAGAGCAAGCGGATAAGGAAATAAATGCCTTGAGTGGTAACCAAGAAAACGTAAATATAAGGATGATGGAAATGAAGATAACAGTCCAAGACTTGAAAATGAAATTCAGTTAGGAGATAGAAACATAGAAGAGGACAGCTGAAATGCAGACGGAACTGAAAAACCAAGTAAACTCAATTAGAAAGCTCAAAGGAAAAGCTTACAAACAGAAAACACAACAGCCGGTTTCAAAGATAAAATAGACCATGCAAACCAAATAAGTAAGGAACATGAGAAATTCACACACACACACACACACACACACACACACACACAAAAAAAAAAAAAAAAAAAAAAAAAAAAGGAGGCACACAGGGAACAGGACACCATGAAAAAAAATATTCAACATTAGAATTATAGGCATAGAAGAGGGAGAGGAATCCAAAGTCAACAGCAAAGACCAGATCTTCAACAACATCATAGAAGAAAATTTCCCAAAACTAATAAAGACCCAGACATACAAATACAAGAAGCACTCAGAACACCAAATAGATGAGGCTGTAAAAGAAAATCCACATGATATATATATATATATATATATATACATATATATATATATATATATATATGTATATATATATATATATCATCTCAAAGAAAGTGTACTGAAATCTTCAGGAGAAAATGAAGCAAGTTATATGTAAAGGAAAACACACCAGAATGACACGGATTTCTCAATGAAACTTTGGAAGCCAAAAGAGTCTGGAACAATGTTTTACATCCTAGAAGATATAACAGCCACCATAAAACAATAAACCTAGCAGAACTATTTGCCATGTTTGAAGGATAGAATATTGTTGAAATTTAAGAGTGCTGCTGCAGCTCACTAGTGAAGGCCCTGGCTCCACTCGCCTGGCCACATGAGGCTGTGTTCCGAACCCATGTAAAGATGGAAGGAAAGAACTGACTCCAAGAAGTTGTCCCCTGAAAACATAGCCACCTTTCCATTTGTATTACTCCCAAAACATTAATACTAATCCATTTTCAGATGTGTAAAGAGGCATTTAAACTGTATTAATCTGAAAGAATTAGAATGAACCAAGAGAAATCACTATATGTCCACCAAATGATTAAAATATCAAGAATGGACAGAAAATAATTTTTGAACAATCAGACTGCTCAGGTACTGCTCAAAGGTTGGATGTTAATAGGTGTAAAGATTTGGAGAACATTGTGACATCAATTATTAATTATGAGCATATATGCCAACCCTTATACATTTCCACTTCTATCTGCAAACAGAAAGTAATGCATACATTCCATGAAAGATACCTAACTCCAAGCTGGGAAGATGGCTCAGAGCTTAAGAGCACCTGTTGTTCTTCTAGAGGACCCAGAGTTGACTTGGTGAAGATCTTGTGCGTATACCAGTCCCTTCAGCCTGAGTGAGAGCTGAGAGCTAGTGGCCAGTTGCTTTTCTGATATTCAGTTTGAAGCTTGAACCCCAATATCAGTCTCTGGGTCATGTACTTATTTGGGTTACAAATCAGTACCACACATAAACAGTTAACATATCTCACATGAGTTATACCATCGTCATCTCCCACAGGTCTATTTTGTTTCACTAGACATCACATCTTCGTATTTACCAGTATTTATTACATGCCTGATTTTACTTCCCTTTAGTGCTGAATAATATTGTATCATATGAGTAGATTAGAGCTGTTCATCCATTCATGCATAGACCAGCATATGGATTGTTCACAGTTTTTATCTTTTTGACTGACATTGCTACATGCATGGTTGTGTGCGTCTGTTTGAGTTCTTGCATTAAATTACTCCAGTTATTGTTGTGTGATATTTCTTTTGTGTTCTGGCAAATAAAGCTTGCCTGGAGATCAGAGGGTGGAGCTAGCTATAGAAGCTGTGCAGTGGTGACACACCCCATTAATTCCAGCACTTGGGAGGTAAAAACAGGAATTTATAAAGTGCAATGGAGACAGGATTTCAGCCCTTTTGGACTGAGGAACAAAACAGGTAGGAAGCAACTGGCAGCTGCTCCTGGTTTTCATTGATTAAGGTTAATTAGTGTCGTGCTTCAAGTTGTATGTTTAAACTTTGTGGTGCAGAAGGGACAAGCACTCTACCACTGAGCTATCCCAAAGTGAGCGAGGTTTATAACTGATGTTAATGGCTTGGATTAATGACTGAAAAGAAAAACTAGTATTGGGTCTTCCCTCCCACTCTCTGCAATTGGAATGACTGATTACCTGTTGCCAGTGGAAATCAATGTGGCTAATCACTTTGTGACAAATGTGTCAGCTTTAAACCACAGTGAATGCTGGTCATGCTGGATTAGTCTTTATCTTCTGTGACCTTCTAATACAACCCAAGAATTGTTTGAACATGACTTGGACATTTCAATTCACAAGTCACATAGAAGACTCCATTCCCATGTGAAACCCTGTCTTGTGATTTCCTCAGCAGGCTGGATTATTGCTCAATACATATGCAAATGATGGGAATGCCTTGCAAGAACATCATTCACAACAGGAAAAGTGTGCTTGGGTCAGGATGGTTGGGTTTCAGAGAAGGCTCAGCGTCTCTAAAACCCATCCTCTCCCAAGACATAGGACCCCAAGAGGATAGCCACCTGAATGAAATTAGACTAGCAAAGTAGGTAAAAGCCATACACACCCTCTAAACTGTCCATGATGGCAAATAATGTAAGGACACCATCACCTCTATTTTATACGAGTCAGTGTAGTAGAAATCTGTATTAAGATCACGTTATGTGCTATGTCCATGCAGAGTTAACTGATGTTTCTCCCTCCATCCTTCTTTCTTTTTGTCTCATTAATTAGAATGCCTTTTTTTGGTAAGGAGGGTAGAAAGCTAGCACACAGTAGGAAAATAGTACATTTCTTAAGCATGAGCACCTAGCAAGCCTGTTAGTGTATTAGATACTCCAATTGAGAACAGGTACACGACTTCCCTATTTCCCACTGCATCCTGGGCAATTTGTTTCATCAGTTATCTGAGTGTATTGTCTTCCTCACGAAGCATATTTTGAAGTATCAGCCTGATTCCACGCTCCATACTCTCAGGCAGTACTGCTTTCTTTGTTGCTATTTCAAAGAGCATCAACTTACACCATCAGTTCTGTTTTATGCGACATTTTTCCCTCTCTTGTCCTTTAACTGGCAGCATCTTTTGAAAGGTATAGCTTTCAGTATTTTGAGTCTTATGGCAGGCTAAAAAATAACTTTTGTTCATAGTAGATGAAATCCGGCATTACTCTAATATGCACCAGCCAGCAAGTGGCTTAAAAGCCTCTATCATAATCCGGGGAGATTTCTCATTTTAAAACCATATTTTTTTTTCAAATCTCCCAGGAGAGTGGGCACCAATTCAGTGCTACTTTTAAGTAATATTTTCCCACTACATGCATGAATTGAGAACTGCTTTAACTCATGTCTACTTGGCTAAAATGGGAAATAGATGATTCCTGGATGATTCCAGGCTGAGTGTGGCAACTGTGTTGGCCAATAAAGACTCTGCTGCAGGCTCATCAATCCCTGCACTGGCTTTTGCACTCACTTTTTTGCACTTACTTTCTGTACCGAACTATAAGATCCCATCCATGCTTGCTCCTGTCTGATCTATCTACCCTTCTGCACCAGTGTTATCTTCTGTGCCCCGCCCCCTGAAAAAAACAAGAAAACAATAACAAAAACCATGTTCTCTTAGTAATTGAAATGGTTCCTTCCTTTAGATCTGTAGTGCAGTCTGTGTTCTCCTAACTGAATTACTTCATCAGGTCTGTCCATCTGTGTATCGCTATACTCCGTCCAGGCATTCCATCCCTGTGTTTCTGATCACTGCAGGAGCATGTCTCACCACCCCATCCAGATTTCTATGAATCATTAAATCTCTAATAAATGTTTCCCACAAAACTCTAATGTCACCTTTCTCTAACACCCCCCCCCACAGGCTCTGGAGTGTTTATCTTCCCCTCTTAGCATTGCTTTTGCACTTGATTGTTGACTTGGCTGAATTTTCTTTTTTGTTGCTGAAGGTGTTTGATAGGTGCTGGAAGCAGATGGAATCATAAAACTAACCACAGAGGTCCTGCTAATGGGAAAGTAAGACAACTTCTAATGAGCAGAGCATAGGGATGCCGCAGCTGAGCTTGTCAGGGATGAAGATGAGTTTATATGTTTAGTGCATAGCTGTTAAAATGGTTGTTAAAGTGATCCCAGAAAAACAACTACAACTGATAATCAACAGTGAACTAAGAATCTAACTCTTACCCTAATAAGAAAAAAGCATTAAAAATTCTACTGTGCAGTAACAAAACAACTAAAAGTATTTGAGAGCATTTAAAATATCTCTAGATGTTCTTCTGGATGTTAGAGAAAAACTGAAAGCTCCAATCTGAAACTT
The DNA here is from genome assembly GCF_943737965.1 of Phodopus roborovskii. Classification (NCBI taxonomy): domain Eukaryota; kingdom Metazoa; phylum Chordata; class Mammalia; order Rodentia; family Cricetidae; genus Phodopus; species Phodopus roborovskii. The sequence continues at coordinate 20,792,503 of NW_026126434.1, read as the reverse complement.
GGGCATGTTGTAAACTATAGAAGTAGTTTACCATTTTTTTTTTCCTGAATGTAAAGGGATTTTTTTTTAAAAAGAAAACTTTAGTAAATACCAAATTAGCAGTGTTTATGAGTATTATTTGCATCACTTTAAATTTGAAAAGTTACTGTAAGAAGGCAATCATTTTCATTATAAACTGATGGCTTCCATATCTGTCACTAGAAATTTCATTTTGAGGCTCTACGGAGTTATTCTGAAGTGATGCTAATAGAGGCGTGGAAACCCTCTATTGAGAGGGCTGTCACGACGGCTTAGAGGGTAAAGGTGCTTGCAGTTCAAATTTGACAACCTGAGTTCAAACTCCCAAACCCAGATAAAGGAGGAAAGAAAGAAATGACTCCAGAAACATGATCTCTGATCTTCCTGAACATGGGGTAATCCCCCGGCCACAGCATCAAGTACACAATATACAAACAAACAAATAAATAAAATTTAATATATAGTGGGGAAAACACTGTAACATTTCATATGGAATATTTTAAGTAATTTGACCTTATTTTCAGTAAAAAAAAAAAAGTGCTAAGTTGCTTAATGTTCACTTCATATAAATAGACTGTGTTGAATTTGGATAATTAAGTTTATTTGTTTCTATCTTGTTTGAATGTGAAATATTCCCCACAGACTTACATATTTGACCATTTGGTTCCCAGAGGGAGCTGCTTTTTGGGAGGTTATGGTATGGAACCTTTAGGATGTAAGACTTCCTAGAGCAAGTATCTGGGGTGGGCTTTGAGATGTTATAATTTGGTCCTACTTCCAACTCAATGATTTTGAATTGCTGATGCAATGTGTTAGCAGATCTCCTGTTCCTGCTGTCAAGACTACCGCATCATGATGGATTTATCCTCCCTGGAACTGATATCCAAAATATTTCTTTCCTGGTGTTGCTTTCATCAGGGTAGTTTATCCAATGGCAGAAATAAAATTAATGCAATCGCTAGTTGAAGAATTTTGAGTTTGGATGGTGGTGTCACATGCCTTTAATCCTAGCACTTTGGAAACGGAGACAGGTGGATCTCTCTGAGTTCAAGGCCAGCCTGGTCTACAGAGCTAATTCCAGCACAGTGGCTACACAAAGAAACCCCGTCTCAAGAACAAGACAGAAGAAACACCCTAACAAACAAACAACAAGAATTTTGTGTTTTTAACCTGAGTATAAATGATGAGTCTGTAGGATATCTGAAAATCTCACAGCTTTGCTTTCAATATAGTTTGAAATCAGGGTTCCTTTTCTCATACCTTCACTCTGAGCACAGATGCAAACATCCTTGCATCTTCAGATACACCGCCAATGTAGAACTTCTTCTGAAACACTGGGGGGTGATCATTTTCATCCTGAATCTCAATGTACACTTTAGCTGTATTGCCTGGAAAACAAGATAAATCTTTGTTGGTGATTTTTCAAGAGAGCAAAATCACTAGAGTAATATTTATCGTACTTTTAAATAAAAGAATGCTTGGAATTTGTTAGAAGGTCATTTCTATGTGATGCCTAATTCTAGGCCAAGAGGAGATGGATAAGAATGCTACTGGTAATATTAAAATTTTACTTTATTTTATTTTTGAGGGGGCTAGACATTGAATCTAGGACTAATGGGTGCTAAGCAAATGTTCTTTCAAGCTGCCACCATTTGAATTGAAGTGCCATAGTAATTTACTTTCCATTTTAAATTATTTTCCCTTTTGTAGAAGTAATAAAGGTGCTGTACAAATATTTCTTTCATGGTGTTACTGTACACTGGCTTACTGAAAACTAGTTGGCACTATATTATATGGGACAATGTCCTATATGGTTTCTATATTTGACTAAGTAATATCTGGAGAATTAAACTTTTTGCTTGTGCATTTATTAACACAATGCACACATACATGCATACTCATACACAAATAATAAATTTAAGATAAAATCCTCTGTTGTTCCTATTGAATATCTTTTGGTTCAGCAGCCTGGACCAACTCATGAGGGCTTTAAGGTAAGAAGGCCTATGAACAACTCAAAGCACAGCTATAACTTGAAGATGAAGGGACAGATGATGCTATGGGTTGGGTGTGATTGTCTCCTAAGGTTTCTCGTGTTGGAGATTTGGTATAGTGGGGGGCTGCATGCTATGGGCAGGTGGGAATGTGTCTATGATGGCAGCATCATGTTGTAATGTCAGAAGTTAGGTATTCCTGGGCTTCTAGGACCTGGGAGAGGCAGAAAGGAGTAAAGTTGAGTCACCTCCCTCCCCATTTTTGTCTCATTTCCTAATGTAGACATGACATTTTGTTTTGTTTTTGATTTGTTACATGAGGGAAGACTCTTAGAATTCAAGACCACGTAACCATTTTTTTTAAATAACATGTTTTAATTCTTTGAAATTTTATACATATATAAAATGTATTTTGGTCAGATTATCTGACAGCTGCTGGCAAAAACGCTAAATAATTTAAAACTGCAGGTACTACTGAATTCCATTGTCATGTGTGTGTGTACATCTATCCTATCTGTCTGTCTGCTAGCCTGCTTACCTGCCTGCCTGCCTGCCTGTATGTCTGTCTATCAAGGTAAGTCTAGATGCTCAGCTCCCATACAGCTTCTGGGAGAAAGTATGAAACCGTGAACAGAAATATTTAGAACTCGGCAGTTGGTGTTGGTTCCCTTTCCTCTCATAAACCCATTTAATCTCCAGCACACACCAGGAATTATAATCATACTTATAATTCAGGAATGAAAGTATAAATCACATGTGGAATTTTCCAAAGGCTTACAAACACTTTATTATGATTTATGTGTGCTTTGGTCTGTCTGCATGTATGTGTACATGTATATGCTTGTGGGTCCCTGTGTATACCAATAGAGAAGTACTCTTTAACCACCAAACCCATCACTCAAGACATATTTTTTAAAAACTATGGTAGTGTTCCTATTAATTCTCAAAATAGGCCTGAGGTTGGTATATGTACCTAACATTTATACCCTAGTTTCAGGTATAAAACTAAGCATTAACTACTGCTTCAAAGATTCATCAACCTCAACATTTCAATTCATAGTGATGGGAAAACTGATTGGTTTTAACTTATGAGTGGAGCTTAAATTGTGGCATTTTAGGATTATTGAACTAACTCACTTTAGGTTAATTTCATCTTTGTCTTAGCTAGGTTTCTATTTGCTGTGGTAAAACACCATGACCAAAAGCACCTTGGTGAGGAAAAGGTTTAATTGGCAAATAATTCCATGTGACTGCCCACCATGGAAGGAAGTCAGAGTGGGAACGCAAAGCTGGGTGGGAACCTGCAGGCAGTAACTGAAGCAGAATCCCTCGAGGATCACTACTTACTGGCTTGCCCCTCATGTTTTGCTTAGCCTACCTTTTTTATACACCTCAGGACCGCCAGCACAGGGGTGGTACCATGCTTTCTTATACACCCCAGGACCACCAGCTGGGGTCTCCCTCATCAACCATTGATAAAAAAAAAGGAATGGTCTATATACACTTGCCTGAAGACTAATCTTATGGAGCATGTTCTCAGTTAGGAGTTCCCCTTTCTAGGCACATCTATATTTGTGTCAAGTTGACAAAACCCAACTAGCACATATTATACCTTGTCAATTTGACAAACAAACATAATACATGAACACTGTTAAACCATAAGCTTTCATTTCTGGTAGTTCCCTAGATGTCATATTAATACAAATATGACAGTAAAACAGATTCCAACTTTTCAAAGTTCGTCTTTAAAAATTTAAACATTTTAAAAGCTCAGTCTCAAGCATCCTACGTGTATATCTAACATTGTTAGTACCCCAAAATCTCCAACATCTCTCTAGAATTCTAAAATATCTTAACTGGGGGATTCTGTAAAATTAAAAAAAAAGTATAATTACATTTTCTCTGCTCCCATCAACTCTTCCTGTACTCCTCCCCTTATCTACTCCCTTTAAAATTCATGGTCTCTTATTCTTTGTTATATATATGCAAATAAATGTATAAACATAACTACAAAAAAAGAAAGTGTGTGGTAGCCCTGGGAAAATTACCAGTAAATTGGGATATTAATTATTAATTAGGATATTATAGCATTAATAGGGAGTCAAGGTAGACTTTCTATCTGTGAGAACATTATTGTGACACAATAAAAATATTCCAATAATTAAATGCAATAGAAATTAATTCAAAAGTTTATACAGAAAAGTGTTTAGAGTTATATACATTTAAATGAAAGATACCTAATCATCTATCTAAAATTAGCATGGAAAGGAAGAAGTTGACTAGTTTGTTTTATAGTACAAAAACATAAATTTAATTTTATTCTAAATATCAAAACACAATTATAAAACCCTTTGTTTCACAGCTATGCTTTAGCTGGCTATCACAAATAGTTTTGTATAAGGTTGTAAACATAAGGTCCAAATTTAATTGGCAAATAATATTGAATCACAATTCATAAAGTAATTTTTATGTCTTTTGTGACTATACCAGTCGCATTCAAATCTGAGCAATGACTGATTGCTTTTAGTTTGTATAATTATCACTGTAGAATCTTGTATATTCACTAATTTCTTTAAAACTAAATTCCAATAATTTAAAATCCCCCCAAAGTTCTATGATTCTGGAGTGGTGAGCCCAGGTGATTAAGAATAGTCTAGAAAGTGCCAGAACTAGATGAATGCACGTCTCTAAATGTTTCTGGATCGAAGCATTTCCTCTCTTTAGTATCACTGAGTTGTCAAACCATGTCAGAAAATGAACGAAGAGCTCTGATTCCCCAAATTTCTTGAAGTCTTCACAGCCAGAATGTGAAAGACAGAAACTTTTGCTCTTTGCCTTTTTGCTTCCACCATACTAGCAAAGTCCATTCCTTCATTGACATTAGACCCTATTTATTTGCAATCCTGGAATATACTGAAGATCAGCTAAGGCCTCCAGCCTCTTGGATTGAACAACTATTAAATTCTTGGACCTTCCATTCACAGGCAGCCATTGTTAGATTAGCTGGACTATAGCCTGTAAGTATTCTAATAAATCCTCTTTCTATATATAGACAGAAAAAAATCATGCTATAAGTACTGTTATTCTAGAGCAGAGCAGTTCTCAACCTGTATGTTGCAACCCATTTGGGGATCAAACTAACCTTTCACAGGGTCACATATGAGATATTCACATTACAATGCATAACAGTTGCAAAATTATAGTTATGATGTAGCAATGAGATAATTTTATGGTTGTGGGTCACTACAACATGAGGAACTGTATTAAAGAGTTGAAGCAAAAAAAAAAAGTTGAAGCATTAGGAAAGTTGAGAACCACTGCTCTAGAGAACCCCGACTATATATTAGTATAAATAACTGTGAACACTGGAAATTCCTTTTGACTTATATTCTGACTATCCATTGAAAAAAAGCCCAACCAATAACAGAAACAATTCTAATATGAAGAAAATATGTATTTTTAAGGGTACTATGGTCCTGGGAATCAAACTAAGAGCCTTGAGCATCCTAGGCAAGCACCCTACAAATAGGGATAGAATTAAAAATGCCCCAGACCTAGTGTGAACCAGGCAGTGAGAGCCAATGCTTTAGCAGCAGCCAGCACAAGGGCACACCAGCAGAGAGAACTATCTCTCTGCTCATGCTAATTTACTGGGCTACCAGTTTATGCTGGGCATTACTGTTTAAAAGTAGTAAACTTCTCTAATTGAAAGAGGAAAAACATCTGTTTTACTTCTAGTGTTTTATGATGTAATGTTTAACCATTTTTTATGTTCTTATAATTTTTATTTAATTTTTTTCTTATTTTACATATTGATTCCAGTTCCCTCTACATTCTGTCCTCCCATGCCCGCCACAGATCCCACCATTCCATCCCCCATCTACTCCCTAGGGAAGATGTTACAAGTAGGTTTTTCCTGCTGGTCTTGTCCCACCACCACACCAGCCCCCAATAATACACTGAAACTCTGTATTAGATATTAATGTAGGCCAGTTACTTGTTTCTTACCGGCCCATTTCTATTAATCTAAGTATTTCCTCATGGTCTTATCTTACTGGAGAGAAGGCTGGCATTCTTCTCTCTATCCTCTATTTTGGATCTCCTCTCTCCTACTTCCTCTCTCCTCCTAGTCTCCTAGTCCTGCCTATCTTGCTTTGCTGTTGGCCAACAATGCTTTATTCACTAACCAATAAGAGAAACATATTTACAGAATGACATCTCCCATAATCTTCTCTTTCTGTCTAAAATAAAAAGAACCTTACCATAGCAAAATATATAACAAAACAGTTATCAAATAAGAACCACAATTAACAATATTTAGTCCATTAACATTTTGTAAGGAGTAAAGTTTTCCGCCCACAGCTGGTCTTGTCCCGCCGCCGCGCCAGCCCCAAATAACACACCGGGACTCTGTATTTGATATAATGCTGTTGGCCAGGTACTAGTTTCTTATTGGCTAGCTCTGTCTTAATTATTAACCCATTTCTATGTATTTCCACGTGGGGCCAGCGGTTCTGTTCTCTCCCTTCTCAACATGCTGACTCTATATCTAGGTGAGTTAGGTTTTCTAGATATGCAGAGATGCATTTGAGATATATAGGCATTCTTCAAACCTTTCAAAGACCTACAGAATATGGTGTTTAAAATGGTTTAGGGTTTTTCTTGACAGTGAGACATAAATGCTCCTGGCAACATCACCTGCGTCAGAAAGGAAGATGGACACTGAAGAAACTCGTCATGGAGTTTACTTCCAATATGGCAAGACTAGCCATTTGGGCAAGATACTGCTCTTGTCTGGACTGTTTCACTTTGTGCTGTATAAACTGGACATGCAGGACCCACAGAGAAGTGACTGCTGATTCAAGATGGACATTGCTACAGGGTTCCTGCTTCATAGAAGAGTCTGCCAGACAGTCTGCAGGGCACGGAGAAAAGTGACTGACAAACTGCCAATACAATAAGACAGTTTAAAGTTTCCTGCTTTGCTGAAGAGTCTGCCAGACACACTATGGGCTGAAGATGGAAGATTACAGAAGAACTTCAGGTGACTGGCAAGGCAAGATGTCGCTGTCATTTCTAGTGTTTACATACTATCCTTCTGTGGTCTTTGAAGGAGTTGAAGACAGATAGTTATGGTTATAGTTTTCCTAAGTTAAGCTTAAAGATAAGTTACATATTGGACTTTAGACTCACAAATATAGGATAGATGATAGAATAGTTTCTTTTAATCTTGCTAAATGTTAATGGACTAAATATTGTTAACTGTGATTCTTGATAACTGTTGTGTTATATATTTTGCTATGTTAAGGTTCAAACCCTTCTTTTTATTTAGACAGAAAAGAGGAGATGATGGGAGATGCCATTCTGTATATATGTTTCTCATACTGGTTAATGAATAAAGCACTGTTGGCCAATAGGAAAGGAAGGTAGGTGGGACTAGGAGACAAGGAGGAAAGAGGAAGTAGGAAGGATGAGTCAAGAGGGAGAGACTGGGGAGACAAGACGCCTGCCGTATTCCCCTGTAAGATAAGACCACATGGAAATACATAGAAATAGGTTAATAATTAAGACAGAGCTTCCCAATAAGAAACTAGTAACTGGCCAACAGCATTGTATCAAATACAGAGTCTCAGTGTGTAATTTGGGGCTGTTGCAGCAGCGGGACAAGACCAGCGGCAGGAGGAAAAACCTTACTCCTTACAACATTTAACAAGATTTAAAGAAAATATTTCATCATCTATCCTATCTTTGTGAGTCTGAAGTCCTATATATAACTTATCTTTAATCCTAACTAAAGAAAACTATAACCATAACTGTTTTCAACTCCTTCAAAGACCACAGAATAATAGTATATAAACTCTAGAAATGAAAGAGACAACTCGCCACCTGGTCAGTACCCTGAAGTTCTTCTGTAATGTTTCATCTTCAGCCCATAGGCCATACTGTGTCTGGAAGACTCCTCAGCAAAGCAGGAAACTTTAAACTGTCTTATTGTATTGGCAGTTTGTCAGTCACTTTTCTCCGTGTCCTGAAGAATGTCTGGCAGACTCTTCTATGAAGCAGGAACCCTGTAGCAATGTCCATCTTGTATCAGCAGTCACTTTCCTGTGGGTCCTGCATGTCCAGTTTATACAGCACAAAGTGAAACAGTCCAGACAAGAGCAGTATCTTGCCCAAATGGCTAGTCTTGCCATATTGAAAGCAAATTCCATAACGTGTTTCTTCGATGTCCATGTTCCTTTCTGATGCAGGTAGTGTTGCCAGGAGCAGTTTTGCCTCATTGTTAAGAAAAACCCTAAACCATTTTAAATGCCATATTCATGTTAGGGTAATTCTAGATCCCAAGACTTGTAATTATAATGCTAATAATTCTGTTTTTTAAAACTGAAGAAAACTGGTTAGCACAGCATGATAGTCAAATATGATGTAAACAGTTGAAGCCTGTGTAACACCAAGACAAATATGATTTAAACCACTGTTTGCAGATACTCATTTTATATAGTTTTCTCTTAAAATGAACACATTTTCCCATTCTTTTCAAACTTTATCAGGATTCTCCCTTCAATGCATCATAGTAACAACTAAAAAGAATTATTTATGATAGGCTGACTGCACACCGTTAAATGCAGTTGGTTATAAGGACAAGTTTACCAGATACAGCATATATTTGGCAATTATATGTATTATACTTTTAATTGCCTTTGCTATAGAATTCCATACTGTCATGGAGATGTCTATGTAGAAATGAAAGGGAATGTTCATCAGGATGAGTATTGTGCAGTTGTTGGCATTTAATGCAAGGCCTTTTGTCTTTGAATTAGGAGATACAGTTGTTTAATTGGATATCTCGTTTAGCCTCACATGCAGGTACTTTTATTCATGTCGGTGTGGCTAATACCAGCTTCTAATACTCGTTTTTATACCAACAATTATAATATTCTTTCGTATCTTTGTCTTCTTTTTGAAAATTTTGATACAACAAAACAATTCTCCCTTCTTTTTCCTCTTTCCAAAGCCTTCCATATACCCCTCCTTACTATCTTTCAAATTCATGGCTCTTTTAATCACTAATTGTTATTGCATTCATATACTATTTTGCTTAAGGAAGTCCCAAAAATTTGAGCTTCAGTTTTATTAAAGCCTCCCTTGAGAAATGTTAACTTTTTCCAAGTTTCTCAAAGACACATTGGATGAGTAAGGACTGTCTTGGACCACGTGTATCCCACAGCAGAGTGTGAGAGCATACACACTTATTACATGTGATCTTGTGACACCGTTGCCTTATTCCAAGCTAACATTGGAAAACCACTACAAAAATATTCTCATAGTGTTCTAAGGAAATTTGTATCTCATGGCGAGTCATTTTCATTGCCTCTTCAGCTACACTTACACTGTATAATAATAGTTAAAACATCTTAATGATTCTGTCCACCTGTAGGAGCCAGCTACTGAATTTCAGTCAAGTTAAACCACACCCAGAAAGAAAATATCTGGGAACATTTCTGTTCTTTTACATTTCTTCTCTCACTTTCAAGGATATTTTGTTTGATTTGGTGATAGGTAGTTATGATTTGCAATATTTGGTATTTATAAAATAAAATTATTTGAGAAGTTAATTGTCTAATAATACTCCAATATCTTAGATTTTATTCTGCTTTATTGTCATATTTTTATAAGAACAATTTATACATAAATGCTATTTTAAGGAGTTGGAAAATCTTCATTTAAGTTCCTGTATTAGTAGCTACTTAAATATGTATGGTTCATTCTTAACAACTAAAACATGTATCCACTATTATTAACTAAAGTCTAACTATTTACACATTCGTAGTTATTTTTTAAATCCCCATCCTCAATATCCCCATTTATGAACTTCATTATTTTAGACCATGGAAAGTTTTCAATGTGATGACCTTGAGAATGATTGGTCAGACAACCATCCCCTCTAGTAGATAAAAGATGACATACATTCTTATGCTATAGTAAATATGTAGCAACTAATACATATCACATGGTAATTTCTGTCATTTATAATCATTTGTCATATGTTCTATAAAAAATATGTAGCTATTTATATTAGGGGAGAGTGAGTGAGCTGCATATATTGAGCCCATTAAGCTCATCCCAGGTCAGTATGTATTTCCTGAAAAGGAAAGCATAGTCTGCTGTTATGTTTTACACATGGAAAACACACTAATTCCAGTCCAGGTCTGAAGCAGAAAGAGATCCTGCCCAGCTCCATGACAGAGTAGAGAAGTACTTCCCCCCTCCCATGTTTTCCTCTTATCCATGGCTTCTGCTGCTTGAAAGAGGCACATCACACTGGGCAGGATAATTGAGATATGTTATTACTCTACATATCTGTTTATACAGAGACCTCTTGCACACATATGCAGAATAATGTTTAGACAAATACCTAGACACCCCGTAGGCCAAGATAGTGTAATATAGATATCCATGCTATACAAATGCAGACAATTTTTAGTCATAAGACAGAGGCTTTGTTGATTGGACAGGGAACATCCCTAACTTTCAAGAGGAAATGACAATATATGCCACATATGGCCTTCTGCTGAGCAGATTTCCTTGAGATTGTCAAGCAATGTCTGTCTAATACCCAGTTCAAGAGGTTTCAATGGGGAACAACCTTAGCATCTGGCCTAGAGATTCTTGTGATATTTTGGTAAAGAATGTAGTTGCTTTCTGTCCATGTCCTAAAAACTCACCTTGGGGTAAATTTAAAATTAATGGACTAATTTCATTGGTGGAAGAGATTTCAACACAATGTAATATTAACTTTGCTGTGTGCATGTCACTCTTATGCTCTGAAAAAAAAAAAAAAACCAGCCAAACCATTAGGTTTCAATGGTAGTTTACTAGGTTAGGGTGAAGTCAGAACAACCACTTTAGTATCCAAAGAAAGTGAAGAGTTACAGGGTCGTGGCTTTAGGGGTTGCTCAATTTTCTAACAGATAACTGACGATGACATTGCCATCAGTGCATGAGAGGTACTGCTCAATTTGGTGTCTGAAGCCTGAGGGACAGCCCTGAAGACCTTCCCTTAGGTAGAACCAGGTCCTTGACCTTGCCAGTCAAAGGAATATAGAAGGTGTTATAGAGATGTGAAGTTGTTCCTTCACTGAGAGATAGGACAGATTTTAGATTTAAGTGTGTGTTATTTAGAGAGGAGGGAGGGATTTTAAAGGTCTTCACTGTGTGTGTGTATGTGTGTATGTGTGTGTGTGTGTGTGTGTGCATGAGTGTGTCTCTAAACTTTTTGAAATTGCATTGCTCAAAAGATGTAATTAACCACTTTCATTGATTAATAAAAGCTTAAAATACATACAAAAATGTAAGGGCACTGACTCATTTCTCTTAAAGGCTATCATTGTTGTAAATATTGTGTGTTCTGCTTTAGGGCTGAGAGAAGAGTCCTAATATAGATAAGCTCAAACATCATGGACATTTTGGCCCCAAGTAAGTATTATTCATTTGTTGTTTTTCATCCTTGTTTGATTCTTAGGAGAATGGACATTTTTTTCCCTAGCCAGTCTTAAATGAGTTTGTCATCTCTGTTCAGCTATGGCTTCTCAGACAGTGGGACATGCAACCAGACTCAGGGTGAAAAGCCATTTCCCTGCACCAACATTTTCCTTTTATCTATCTGTCTCAAAATAACTCAGCAGACTCTGTTGTTTTCTTTCTTTATGATCTTTTCACTTCTTTCCTTTTATTCCTTAGATGAAAACCAAAGATTTATGTACTGGAGTCACTGCACCTGGTTTGGGTCATATGTGTACCTGGTGTTTACAGGTCAGCAGTTGCCACTCACCTAGAGAGAAATTGATAAGGAATTCACAAGGAATATGCAATGTGTCTGAGGGAAGAATTTAGAGTAGATGTTGGTTAGTAGTGAAAGATGAAAGTGTTCCCTTGCATGTAGAATCACTGGGATGTCTTTGTTTGGAGATTTTACTTGTGGACACACAGCATGCATTGTGACTTGACTTCCATACCTAACGTATGTTTGCAGGAAGGACTGTGTTTCTTTTCTTTTTTTTTTTTTCTTCAGCCAACTCTGGGGGTTGATTATTTTAAGACAGACACATAGAAGTCATTCTGATTTAAATCAAGTTGTTTTAAATTTCCTTGAACATTTGCAAAAATCCCTTTCCTCCACATGTATCATTTATATAAGACAGATTTCAAGCACATGATGAATAAAGATAAAATAAAATGAGAGAAATGTTGATAAAATGGATCAGAAGTTCATAGAAAGACTTGCTATTTTGTATTTTCAAGGCAGTGTGAGAGTCACAGTGAGTTATGGAGCTGAAAAGGTGGCCAGGGTTAGCTCACACAGGCTGCCCCTACAGAGTATTAGAAAATATACTGCTCGGTAGAATAACATGAGAAAGCCATTAGTCCTTAGTTCTCAGCATTTCACTGTGGGTTTATACACTGCTGTGTCTTCCATGGTATTTGTTTTCAGTAGCCAGACAGCAAAAATAATTGAATATTTCAAAGTTTATTTTAATAGTTTTCTAATCTGGATTTGATGTTGTTTTAATTAACCTTTGCATGATTTTAATTGCTTGTATCTAAAACATGTATGTGTTTGAATGAAAGGTTAATCACTGCGTTAAGGGAAGAAATGCACACAACTGCTTGCCTGTGACACAGACATTCAGATTATTAGAATATATAGCACTGTATTTTAACTAGGTCTTCTGAGAAAATGACAACACTGATGAGTTTATCTATGAAATTGAGGACAGAATTAAATGAATAAATATTCTAGCTATTAATTAAATTATGGATTTGTGTTCATATAAACATTTTTCCTCTTTGGAAAATTATAAATATTACATTGCATTAATTGTGAGTATTCTATATTAATGTTTATCTTTTTCTATTTTCCTAATCTATTATCAATTTAACTATCCTCTATTGCAGTGTGAGTCTCCTACATAAATGACTATCTTTTTCTGTTTTTCTAATGTATTATTAAGTTATCTATCATCTAACTATCTAATCTATATATATTCAATCTAATATCTGTGTACCATTTTATCAACCTATTTACATTTCAACTATCAATCTGTCATCTATCTACCTACCCATTATCTATCTAGTTAGCATATACACTTCATATAGCTTTATAGCAAACTACCATAAAATTGCTGTCAAAGACATTAACTTGTGACTTTAAGTAACAAAATGTATTTTGTTTTATAGTCTGTCAATCTGATGTTTCTCCCTAGACTGACTGAGATGTAGGCAGCACTGACTTGCATTTGGAAGCCTCAGGTAAGATTGTGTCTTTCATTAAACATCTGTTATGCAAAAATCACAGTTCTTCTTAAAATAGTCTGCCAATGTCTTACCTCATCAACTTCCAGAGGCTGTGCATGTTTTTTGCTTCCCAACACTTTTCTTTAAATCTAGAATAGAGACTTTCTATTCTTGTTTTGTCAATACAGATCATCTTTCTTCTTTGTCTCACTAACATCTTTGTACCCTCAGATATCATAGATCTAGGTCTGTATCTCTCATTCACCAAAACTGAGAAGTCCCAGGAGTTCAAAGTTTCATGAAGTCCATAGATTTGGAAACAGAGATCCCTTGGGAATGGAGGCCACCACTCTGTCTACAATGGCCTTAAAGTTGGTTTCTAGGTTCCAAGACATGGATTTACAAAACAGAAATATCCTAGGGTATTCCCAAATAACAAAGGTAGTGAAAGTAAAATGATTGTCCAGTACAAATGTTTGTATTTTGAACCTTTTAGTCATGCATGAACATGACCAAGGACCAAGGACTATTATTAATGTTTGTGCCAACCTTGGGAACTTTGGGGGTTAAATGCTTTCTAAGTGCTATTTCCATTTAATTCTGCAATAAAATCTTAAGGATCATTGATTGTCTTTGTTTTATCAATGAAGATAATGGAGCTTGAAGAAATTAAACAACACGTTGAAAATTATACTACTAGAAGAGCCAGAAATAGCACTTAGATCCAAACATTTGATAACATACACAAACTAATTTCATTATTGCCACAGTTGAATCATTTAAAAATCTATGAGAATATTTAAAACTCTTTAAATATTGTAATTCAGAAAGAACTGGGTGCAGAGAATTTTATTTCAATGGTTTTTAAAAAGTATTTTTATTCATATAGGTACCGGACATGTTATTATTCTTCTGTGTCAGAAAATGTAAGAAATATTATCTCAGTGGGACACCTCCAAAGCTTCCTAAGTTTTAATAAGTGTTTTTGTGGCTGAGAGCAGAATAATGAAATGGAACTCACGAACTGAAATTCACTTTAAAACTGCTTCAGAAAATGGATGAGCTAGTTGAAATGAACATGGTCTTGAGGGGAGAGTGTCTCTTTGAAGACACTCCTCAATCTCACTTCAATAAACAGGGAGTGATTTAGGCACAAAAGGAATGAACAATAAATTCTCGCATCCCATGTACTGAATTCTGCTATGAACTATACTTGTAAAAGAAATCAGATTTCACTAACATGAGACAAATTATGATATACCTACAAGGAAAATTATGAAGATTATTAAGTCACTGAAATGGTGTTTGTGAAAAAAAATGACATAGAATATTTTGGATATTATAATAATAAAAGAAGAGTTCCAATTTTTAAAAAGAGCATACATGATGAAAATTGTGTTTGAATGCTTGTAGCTAGATTAAAATAGTTTAGCAGAAAATATACCAAAATTTAAAAGAACAAAAATGTGGAAATGTAAATTAAATTTCTTTTTATGCACATTTTATGATTTTACATAACAAAAGACATTACTTCCTTAACTAAAATAAAACAATGTTAGTGAATAAAAGGATAAATAATACCCAAATTATAAAATATAATGTTCTCTCTCACACACAAATACTGCAGTGTGCTTGACCAAGGCTATTATAGGTATTTTCTACTGTATACTATGCAAAGAGGAGACATGGTATGAACTTGCTTTTTCCACAGGAATAAACTCAGGATAAAAACTTACATTTTCCCCCTATGAAGTAAAAATCTGAATTTGTGATTTTCTGGTTCACCTGTTTGTCAGAAGATATTTCCAACTTATATATGACTTACTTGCTGAAACTTAACCAAGAAGGAATGCCTAAACAGAACAATGACCATTCAAAACACAATCTAATTATTTTTTAATCTGTTTATTTTCATTTAGTTCATTAATCACCGGTGCACAACATATTAAATAATTAAATTTTACAGAAAATTTGGAAGCAATTTAAGATGAAGCAATGTACTTGCAACTATTCAGTGTAATGAGCATGCTAAATTTAGCCTTTGGAAAGTACATAATGAATACCTGTTAGCATTTCACAGTTCTTACACTAGGTCATTACCTCAAAGCGTTACTTCCATTTACTCCTAAACTACTTATTGGAAAAAATAAGTTTGAAGCAACACAACTTCATAAATTAGTTCAGTTATTTACCTGCTAATAATTTGGAGCATGCCAGTAAAAATGAAAAATAAAATTATGATAGAAAGTAAAATGCTAGGAATAGAACCTTCAAAGATTATCCCATTCCTTCACACTGATTTCCACATTGCTCAACCAAGCATCACCTCAAACATATCAGTGTTCTAATTTATTTTTGAAAAAGTTAAGTAATATTTTCCTGATTAGTCTCCTTTCATTTTTATCATAGACTTTTATCACTGCACCCTCATACCCACCCCATGGGTTACCTCCACATCTCATGAACTGTGATGATCCACACCACCCATGGTCAAGGGGACACAATTCAACTTCAGCCAACCAGATTCTGTCCCCAATAGAGTTGCCATAGGCTAGAAAGTCATTGTCTCAGCTGTGTTGATGACATAGTTGCGAAAAGAATATTAGTTTCTAATATTGTATGTTTCTCAAGCATTTGTCTTTTTTTCTTTTGATACAATTTTATTCATGCATTGATTGTTCAAGCCTGACAGGAAGTTTTCTGATAAATTCTTAGCATGAGTCAAGCTTACCATGAGTGGCTTACATGGATCCTTTCTAGGAGTAGCTGAGCATAATAAAAAATATCATGCAAAAATTTCAAATATTCAATGAGATGGAAACATTTTATCCCTAAATAAAGCTGGGAAAACTTTAGAAAATTTAACAAGCCTGGTAGGAAATCCAGGTCTGATACCAAAGACAGGGATGTGTGCTAATATAGATTTTTTTAAAAATTACATTTCCTCTTTGTTTGCTTTATTGCTATATTTAGTCTTCTTCCTGAATTGTCTTCTGTGGGTACAAGATATGAGCAAATCTGAACCACTGGCCTGGCTGACATTCTTGCTGTCCTATGTTCTAATAAAGCAGACAGAGAGCTCTGTGTGTCAAACAGCCAGGATGGAAACTACACGCTTTAAATAAATAACTAGCCATACACTTTCCAAATTGAGAGTGACAACCTTTAGAATAATGATTTCCTTTAAACTGCTTGTCTGTAATTATTTTTTAAAGATATTACATAGGGAGCCAATTCTCTACAAGTATCCACAAGAGAGGAAAACAGGAACAAGATTGATTAATGGTGCTTATCAAAATTCCTGGGAATAAAACATGAATTAGATTTGGAAGAATTGTTGACTAGACTTGCATTCTAAATAATGATGAAAAAGAATGGCAAACTAAATTTATGTTTATTGTTCCTGAGTCATAAAAATTTCAGAAACACTGCTACAGCTTAAATCACATATTGGCCTTAACTCAGTGATGGTGTGTGCTTTCAATACCCCACTCTCACCAATAGACAGGTAATCCAGACAAAAACTAAACAGAGAAATTCTGGTACTAACTGATGGGATACATCAAATGGACCTAACAGTACATTTCACTCAAATACAAAAGAATATAATTTCTTCTCAGTACCTCAGTACCAATACTGGAACTTTCTCCAGTATTGACCACATACTTGGATACAAAGCAAATCTCAACAGATACAAGAAAATTGAAAAAAACATCCCGTACCCTATCTGACTACCACAGACTAAAGCCTGATAACAACAACAGAAAGAATAGAAACTTACAAACTCATGAAAATTGAACAACTCACTACTGAATGAAAAATGACTCATTGAAGAAAATGTCAGAAGATGGAAAGGTCTATCATGCTTATGGAATTGTAAGATTATTACAGCAAAAATGGCCCTCCTATCAAAATAATCTGATTCAATGCAATTTCCATCAAAATTTCAACATAGAAAGGACAATTTTCCTTTCAAGTAAGTGTATCTTACTTAGGATTTCTATTGTTGTGAAGAGCCATCATGACCACAGCAACTCTTACAAAGGACAACATTTAATTAAGGTTGTGGCTTACAGTTTCAGAGGTTTAGTCCATTATCATCATGGTGTGATATGGCGGCATGAATGCTGGGGAGGTAGCAGAAAGTTGTATATTTTACAAGCAACATGAGATAGTCTGAGTCACTCAGAGTAGCTTGAGCAAAGGAGACCTCAAAGCCTACACTCAAGGTGACACACTTCCTCCAAGACCACACCTACTCTAGAAAGGCTATACCTTCTAATAGTGCCACTCCCTCTGGGGGCCATTTTCCTTCCAACTACTGGATATTTCTTGTCATCAAATAAAGATTCCAGTACTAGGAGTAGGTTATATCTAATTGAGTTGCTGGCCAAAAAGATCCAATGGGAATCCTCAAACAATCCAAGCTTTTGCCAATACTATAGGTTGCTTTCCATAATTTGACAGCAAGGTCATATTGCTGAAGACAATATCTGCACATCACACTGAATACAGAGAAGTCAAGAAGGTGCCAACCTAGAGCTCTCATGCCTATGGGCTGGTGTTCTTGGTACATAAGGTACTGTGTACACTATCAAAGGAGAAATGTAAACACAGCCCAGCTACAAACCCTCTGATCTACAGGGGTGTCTCGCCTGCAAAATGTGCTAGTACAAATGTGACACAAAGCTTGTGGTAGTAACCAACAATATCTGATTTGATTTAAGGCCCACTTCACGAGATAGAACCCATTCTTGCTGTTGTTTGGATGAACAAGAACCTGAGACTAGATAGTCCAGGTACCTGGGAGTAAACCAAATACTTCCATTCTACTAAAGTGATAGCAATAAATTAGGAATTATTGATGTTCTGCTGTACTCATAGATCATTGACTTGCTTAGCCATCATCAAAGAATCTTCATTCTGCAGTAGATGGGAACAAATACAGAAAACCACAACTGGACAATGTGTAGAGTATGAAAGACCTTTGAACACTTTGCCTTAAATGAAATGTCTCTATCAATTTTTTTCCCTTATGGCTGAGGAAACGCGGGGAAGAGGAAGCAGAAAGAGTGTAATAGCAAGAGGGGATGGAGAACACCAAGGAAACAGGGTCTTCTAAACACAATAGGAGTGACACATATATGAATTACAAAGACTGAGGCAGCATGCAAAAGGCCTGCATAGAGTCTAGATCTGAAAGGAAAATTGGACAAATGCTCCCATCCTTAACCCAGAAGCTATCTACAACAGATAACAATTTGCAAATGATAATTTACCTTTCTCCATAGGAATTTCACTGGGGAAGCAAATTACTCTTCCTTAAATTTTTTCATTCTTCTCTCATATATTACATCCTGACCATGGTTTCCCCTCCCTCCCTTCCCTATTTCCCCCTCCACCTCTTCTCCCCACGATACACCCCCAGGGATATCAATTAAACATGGCATAACAAACTTCAGTAAGACCAGACACATGCCATCACATCAGGGCTAGACCAGGCAACCCAGTAGGAGGAAAAGAGTCCCACAAGCAGGCAAAAGAGTCAGAGATATCCCCTACTCCCATGGACAAGAATCCCACAAGAACACCAAGGTACTCAGTTATAACATATATGCAGAGTACTTAGGTCCGACACCTATAGGCTACTGATCTCTGTGAGCCCCCAGTTGATTCTGTGGGTCTTGCATTTGCTCAAGTATGTTCATAGCAGCTTTGTTCATAATATCCAGAAACGGAAAACAACTTAGATGTCCCTCAACCAAAGAATGGATAAAGAAGATGTGGTACATTTATACAATGGAGTATTACTCAGCTGTTAAAAACAATATCATGACATTTGCAAGTAAAGAGATGGATCTTGAAAAAAATTATCCTGAGTGGGGTAACCCAGACCATGAAAGACAAATGTGGTATGAACTCACTTATAAATGAATATTAGCCATAAAGTAAAGGACAAACATGCTACAATCCACAGATCCAGTGGGTCTAGGTAATAAAGAGGGTTCAAGAGAAAACATTCAGACTTCTCTGGAATGGGAAATAGAAGACAACTCCAGACTGGGGCAGGTGAGGATAGGAACAGGAGGGATCAAGTGAAGGGGATGGATAAAATATTAGGAGAAACAACTGGAATTGGGGGGGCATTTCATGGGTGAGATGGAAACCTAGTGCACTGGAAACTCCATGGAGTCTAGGAGAGTGATCCTAGCAAAGATTCCTAGAAATGGGATACACAGAGCCTGAACCAGCCATCTTCTGTAACCAAGCAAGGACTCAAGTGAAGGGACTGGGACATCAACTCAGCCACAAAATCTTCCACCTATAGTTTGACCTGTTTGTAAGGTGTTCTGGGACTGGAGCTTAGCAGAGACCAGAGTGACTTCACCCAGCAAATTATGGGAGCAGATGTAGAGTTTTACAGCAGATGTCGAGTTCAGGGAGTCCTTAGGAGGAGAAAGGATTGGAGGAACCAGAGAGGTAAAGGATATCATATAATAAACTACTCTTAAGGGCAGGCTGTGTACTCACCAGTAGATGGTCAAGAGAAAAGAAACTCAACAGCATCTTTAGAGGTTCCTCTCTCATAATGCTATCTCAGGGCTTTTTCTTGTTTAATTTTAACTTCTTTTATTTTTGAAATTTAATTTTCATATTTTAACCCTACAGGTCATTTTGTAATTTAAATGGTTTCTGGTTTTGTGCTTTGTGTGTGTGTGTGTGTGTGTGAGAGAGAATGAGTGTCTGTGTGTCTATATATGTTTCTTCTGCCTTGGGACCTTTTCCTTCTGTTTGTTAGATTTATCTTATTCCAATTTGTTTTTATTTTATCTTATTCTATCCTATTTTATTTTATTATTATTGCTTAGATGCCTATTTTCTAATGAGAGGCAGAAAGGGGTTGTATTTTGATAGGAGGGGAAATGAGGAGGGAATGGGATGCGTAGAGAAAACAATAATCAGAATATGTTAGATGAAAAATACCTATTATCAATTTTAAAAAGAATGGCAAGCTAAATAAATTTATGTTTGTTTCAGAATCATAAAATTCTGTTTCTGAATTGAAATGATATGTGACTGAAATTGTATTAAAATACACACTTTAAAAATGTAAACATTAATGGAAATCAGGGCATGTTTACAACTGAATCAAAATTTAAGTTTTTCTACTTTCACGTTTTCATTTACATACATACATGTGTATAGACTGGGGTCATGGTCATGTCAGTGCATAAAAGGAGGTCAGAGGATAACTTGCCGTGGTGTGTGTCTCTGGGACTTGCCAACAAGTATCTTTACCTGCTGAGACAACTAACCATCTGCCTTCCAAGCCTTTTAATATTTATTTGGCACTAAATATGTTAATGTAAGCCTCAGCCAAGTTTCAACAACATACTGTCTTTTGTGCTACATTATTTGGAGCACTATAACATTAAGTGTTCTTCATTTTTCTCTTCATTCTTGGATCCTCTCTTCTGGCCAAGGGTTAGAATTAGGGTCATTTCTTTCACTGACAATAGATAACCACTTTCCAAGCTTCCATTGCTTTCTTGCCAGTCTCTGGGAGAGACTAAGTCTCCTGGGCTCTGGAAACTCAAACCTCCCTCCTGTGCATATAGCCATCCATGACAATTCAAGAGCTGAGCTGGATGAGTGGACTAGGTAGCATGTCTCTCTGAGGCAGCCCTGGCTTCACTAGGTCCCCTGATACAGGAGATAATCATTTCGTTCCAGAAATCCCCATGATCACTTGGTTAGTGATTTTGTCATTGCTTCATATCCATACTGATTTATATATGTGGATAAATTCCTCCATGGCATCTTGCTTTGAGATTTTCTTATGGTAAGTCATACGTTTACAAACTGAGCTCTGTCTTCTCCCTCTGTATTATGGGAAATCAAAATGGCCAAGATGCTTTTCCACTCATGCATGCATGCATACATACATACATACATACATACATACATACATACAATTTTACCCTCTATATATCAATGGCTGACATAACTCATCATCCCTAAATGACTTCCACAATCTCTACATCCAGGTTAAATACCACTTTCAAGTTCAGTAAGTAACTTAACTTTCCAACTAGTTTTTAGATCTAATTCATGTTACCCAGGCTTTTAAAATCACTCTTGATTATTTTGTGTTCTTCATTAATGATAATCACAAATTTCTATCAGTTTTTCTTTTGCTTCTATTGTAGTCTCTATGTCTTGTTCTAAACTAGTTTGAGCCTTTGTTATTCTGTCTCCCTGCCAGTTAGGAGTGACATGAAGTAATTCTTGTGCTACTGAGCAACACAATGGAAAAAACAAAATGGAACCCTGATGTGAATGCTTCTCTAGATCACTGATTCAAATGTTGTCAACAAACAAACAAACAAACAAACATAGGCAAAGGGGGCCATGATAGATATTCATATTCCCATTTCTGTTTTTAGGCCTCAACTCAGTAGGTGGAAAGAACATGAAAAGTATTTAAGACGCATCTGAAGTGATTATCATCAGGTATTTATCTGTTGAGCATTTCTCTTCTTGACCTGGCCTTGGTGAATACTCATATACTTACTTTTCTCCAGAGTGTCACATTAAAAATAGTCTCCCCAGGAAGAGCAGTAGATGTTCTTAACCAATGAACTATCTCTGCAGCCTGACCTAGGCACTCTGCATGTATGTGGTAACATATATGTTGTGTAGCTTGACCTTCTTGTGGGTTCTTCAACAGAGGAAACAGACTGCTTCTGACTCTTTTTTATTGGCTTTTGGGACCCTACTGGATCACCTTGCCCAGCCTTAATGCATCAGGAGGTGCTTCTTCTTACTGCAACTTGAAATGCCATGTTTTGTTGATACCCATGGGAGACCTGCCCTTTCCCAAACAGAAATGGAGGAGGAGTGGATTGGGAGGTGGAAGCAGAGGAGTGGGGTCTGGTGGAGGAGGAGAGGGGAAATTGCAGCCATGATGTAAAATAAATAAAATTTGTTAAAAACCTCTCCCCCTCCCCCCATCGATCCTTTCCTTCTAATTCTCTCTCTATGTCCTTTCTCATTTTTTCTTCCCTCAACCTTAATCAGAATGGATTGATAAAAACAAAAACCAGTTATTTTAAGTGCCCATTTGTTATCTCAATGGGGAACCCAGCCTAGGAAACATGTTCTTCTCTCTTATCTCAACTCCTGTCTCTCCCAGTCCTTCATATATCAAATGGCTACACACTGCCCCATCCCACTACTTACTGCTATATTCATCATGATGATGTCTAGCTTGAATACAAACATCTGAGGACAAGTATATGCCTTCTGGCCACCTGTCCTCTTTCCATACAGAGAAAAATGCTGTGTCTAGTGAGAAATCAATGTAGCCTTATTAATTCAGTGCTTCACTCCAGTTTCAACAGTGTGGGAATAATGCTCCTAGGGCCACGTTACAGAAACGAGATCATGTTAGGCATATACTTCAGAATAAAACAACTGTAGTTGTTTAAAGAGACACAATACCTTTAGTAGGGTCACTCTGGGGTGTGTGTGTGTGTGTGTCTACACATATGTGCACATAAAGACTTCCAAAGTAATGCTCTGATTTAAGTTGTTGCATGTCTTTTGATGTGTTCCATTAATACAATTTAAGATATTAAGGTTGTAAACAATATATAATACATATTATTTCCTACATAATGAAGTTGGAAATACAGTTCAGGTATTTACATCTCACAGCAGTCCTCTTTCCTGTCTCTGGGTGATCCAGCCTAAGATTCAAACTCAGATTCTTGCCTATGCTATGCATGTACTTCATAGCCAAGTCACATTCCCTACTCTATAAATGATCTCTATTATACACAACTTGCATTAAGTAGGAAGGAAGGTCATTCTAAAAAGAGAGAATAGAGCAAACAAAGGACTAACAGCAGCTATCCTTGAAGTAGGTTTAAAAGGATAAAAGCAAAGTTGTTTTTGTGGGGGTCTCACATAGCTCACAAAGGCCTCAAACTTGCTATGTAGCCTAGGACGACCTTGAAATCCTTATCCTCCAGCTCCTACCTTCTAGGTACTGGGGATGTGGGTGTGCACCTCTACACCTAGCTAAAATTCCTTAAGATTAAATGAACATGGTCAATATGGAAACTGAGAAAAGCAATTACCTAGACAACTAACAGAATTGAAAGGCTCATACTAATATTATTCAAAGAATGACATTGATAAGGAGAGGGTTAGAAACCTTTTTCCAGTCCTGGACATGTAATCTAAGATAATAGAGGTCTCATCTCAAGGTCAGAAGAACATCATTCCTATAACTTGTTATGCATGTGTCCATCAATTTTATCTTGGTATGTATTAGATTCTATTAGTTACTTTTGTATATAGCACTTAGTTATTTCATGTTTAATTTTTAGAAGGTCTCTAAATTCTAGACAAGCCATAAGTCACTAAGCAGAATTTCTTTCATGTGGAAATTACACAAGAATTTCCTAAAGTAGTTGACAATAATATATGAATAAGTATAGCATGGTCATCCACACACATATTAAATGTCAAACGTAAGGATAAGGGGCTAGAGTGTGGCTTCTGGAAATTATACAGCTACCATGAGTGAGAACTGGGGTGATATCTATAGGACCAAAAGAAAAACCTAAAGCAAAATGTGAGATTGAATTAGAGCAATTGATAACATGAAAGTGCTTTGTTCACAGAAAACAATGGGCCATAGAATCACATCATATCTACTATACAAATTCTGCAACGCGAAGGCAAAAAATTGGTCACAATGGCCCCTGAAATAATATCCTCCAGTCTGCACTGCTGTCCCTGCTCTATCGACCTGCAGGGTCAAACTCAGAATTCATCTTCTGTGAGATTCTCCACATATCACCTTTGTCCTGGTCATAGAAACTGTGGCAGTGCAAAATTGAATAAAGTCACATCCTTGACTTATAAAGATTATAAAGATTATAAAGAAATCAAGGCCAGATGTATCTGTTTTCGCTTGACAGGGGCCAGGTATCATTAAAAGTTTCAAAAGAGGGACACTTTTTAATAAGGCTGGAAGAGTCATCAGGGATTGATAAGGGTCAAAGAAAAGAAATGACATTTTAAAAGAAGAGTATAAGCAAAGAAATGAAGATGACATTATTCTTTGAAGTTGTTATATAACTTTTTTTTTTTAAACCCTGATTGTTATGAAACAGGCTCATGCCCAGGCTAGAACTGGTTTACTCTGTAGCTGAAGATGGCATGCACTCCTTGCGTTCTTGCCTCTCTATCCCCAATAGATAGGATTACAGATGAAGTGCCACTCTCAACTATATTTGTTCCTGGAAAGTAGGTAGATGTAATAAAGATAGAACTGAGAAAGCAGCCACCTAGATGTTCAGCGGAATGGGGAGTTACACTTCAGTAGAGACAAAGATTCACCTGAAGGGCCATTCCCTTTCCTACTTCTTGCACTTGGCATTTCTATGGTACTTCTTCTCACTATATAAACATAATGGTGGGGTGTACCAGAAGTCTTGAGTGCACATGCACTATTGATATGCACACAGCCCTGCCAAGGGTCCCAATGTCAGAACCATGGCAAGGATGTGTTGATATTTTGCTTATGATCTAACAAATACAACTCGCCTAAAGATCAGAGTGCAATGCTAGCAACAATAGTCAGCCATAGAAGCTGGGCATTGGTGGCACACATCTTTAATCCCAGCACTAGAAAGGAATATAAGGCAAGGCAGGAGGAAACAGGAGCTCAGTCAGTCTGAGGAGGAATCTGAGGACCGGGTTGCCCCTTTGGTGAGAGTTCTTTAGTGGCAGGCGACTTAGCTTTATCCCAATATCTGTCTCTGGGTTTTTATTATTCATGCTACACAAGGCTTTTCTCAGGCCAAGCTCAAAGGAATGACAAAGCAATCTCCTGCTCTAATTACTGATACTGACAGTGTGCAGAAAGTAAGTGACTGCAGCACCCACACCCAGGATGATTGCAGTCCGAGAGTGGTCACCACAGGGACCTCCTCCTGAGGTCAGCCACCTGCCTAGGACTCCTCTCTGCTGTACATTAAGGGACATGCTGAGTTTCCGAGCTTCTGCCCATGCATCCCCACCAGAGTGCATGATCACCCAACCCCAGCTTGTCTGTCTGTCTGTCTGTCTGTCTTTCTGTCTGTCTGTCTGTCATTTCCTTATGCTTTATCAGACCAGTCAGGTCAATTCCTAACTTATGCAGCAAAAAATGAGTATTTAGGAACAACATTAAAAATAAGATTCATTTTTAGTATTTGAAATTGTAGTGTGTGTGTGTGTGTGTGTGTGTGTGTGTGTGTGTGTGTGTGTGTACGTGTGTGTGTGTGTAGGAACCTTTAGAGTCCAGAAACATTGAATCCCTTGAAGATGAACTTACAGACAATGAGCCACCTGAAGCAGGGGCTGGGAACTGAACTTGCGTCCTCAGCTAGTACACTGAGAACTCCTACCTATTGAGCCATCTCTTCAGCTCTAGAAACCACTATTGTTATCAACGAATACAGCTCAGAGATGAATTATCTTCTTAGTATGGACATGGCCCTGGGTTCTATCTCCAGTCCTTAAGAGTTCTTTTCTATAAAGCATCGACTCCTCACTTGTTTTATAAGGTTACTAACACCGGGTTTGATGTCTAGCATCTCTGCCTTCATTTGTGTCTGTACATTGGGTCAGGCTCCTCTTGACTCTGCATAGACATGGTAACATCTCAAATATGCCTGACCTATCTCACAGTCTGCAAGGCCGAAGGTACAAAGGCAAGTATCATAGTCCTTGCCTGCAGTTGTTCAGACTTTCAGAAATAGATGAGCCTTACTAGGCAGACAGCCTCCAAAGGGAGGCAATTTTCTCTGTTGGTGAGGCCGAACTGGGAAGCAGGTGGGGTCATCTTACAGGAACCAGATTCTTCCCCTCAAACAACTTCATAACTGAGAGGGTGACGGGGAGACACACATTGACTGGCATTGATTAATTATGCACACTTCTTGCCCTGTACCAATTCTCCGTATAGTTGACCCTAAAGCCAATGCCACTACACTGAGGATAGAGCTGGCCACTGACACACTTTTATCCATTCCTCCCCTCAGCACAGCCACACTGATGAAAATGCCACTCTGCTTACCTCAACTTGCTGTTGAGCCTAGCCTGTTAGGTCTGCCGGACCCAGGGCTGTTGCTCTAAAACTTGGGCAAGAATAATGATGAAATTTATCTTTGTCGAGTTAATGGGAGCTTCCTCTCATTAACAACCAAAAACCAGGAGGTTTTTGCTCTTAAAATTTGATCAAAATAAAGTATTTCACTAAGTAGAAAAAGTGTCCACCACTCACGAGCTATAAAATAAATGAAAAATCAATCTAACAGGTATACTACATCTTTAGGAAATTATAAAATGTCAGCCATGCTGTTGGAGACTTGAGGTCTACTGTCACTGAAACTATAAAAATAAGACTGAGTCACGTGCTCAGAAAACACAGACCTGGCTGTGCTAGAGATGCTACTGCCAGTGAAGTAGAGCCAGCCTGACAAAGAGGCCAGGCTGCTCTCTGGGTAGAAAAGAGGCAGCTTTTATTGATTGCTGGCATAGGTTAATAGGCAAGAAACATCTTGTCTGAATGCCTTCAGATGCTTAAGTTGTTATAGCTGCTGAGAGACTAGGAGGGCATGAGCTCTGCCCCAGGGAGAGTCAGCGTGTCTGCACATGGGGCTGGAAGGAATTTGACTCAGAGGTTCAGGCAACAAAGGAAGGACAGCTATGTCAAGGGTTTCCATTCAGTTCCAGGCACTATTGAGCATCCAAAAGCCCATGGAGCCAAAAGGCCTATTTAGCGTTTTTCATTATAACCTTGGTTTTATAGTTCAGTCCACACTTTTCTTTCTTTGATAATAATGCCTGTAGATGGTTGTTGTGTATGCTAGGCAAGCACTCTGCCACCAAGCTACATACAAATCTTGGTCATAATCAAATATCTGTAGACTAAGTACATCTGATCCCTACCCACAAGTAGTAAGGAGTTCATGTCATTTAGAAGAAAATAGTGATGGTTTATCCTGTGCTTTCTATTACCTAGACAGTTCCATTTTCAGAAATGATACTTTAGTTCTATGCATTATTTAATGGATATTCAATTCCATGCATTGTTTTGTGTGCATTAAATTGGGTTAGTTACTCTCCATGGAGCAACTTCTGATTGCAGAAGCCTAGGGACCCATTGTATCATTTAGGACTCTCATTATTAATAGAACATCCTACTTCCTATTTTCTGAAATAGGATATAAATTTGAAAAACATTTTAATTCAATAAACAATCTTGACTTGGTTCTCAATTTAGACTTGGACTAAAATAGCTCAGAAAAAGCTCAGATGATGGGGCTGGTAACATAGTTCAGGGGAGAAATATTTCAGGGTATGAACAGGGCTCAGAGAAACAACAACAACAACAACAACACACACACACACACACACACACAAACTTGTTCGTTGCAATGATTAGAGGAAATTTAAGAAAAGAGAAAATTATATCTTTTGTCATTATACTTGGGTTCATTTCTCAAAAATAAGCAAGAAGACCCTCTTAAACATTCATATTCTCTAAATACTTAAATACTTTTCATTGGTCCCCAAAATCAGACCCATGAGCATTGTGTATGCTAGGCATCTACCACTGAGCAAAATTGTCATTAAGTTTTAAAACATGATCTTTCCAAGCAGTTTGGTCTGTCCCTCAACTACCTATGTAGCCCAGGTTAACTTATTATCATTAAGCTCATTATCTCCCTGTTTCTGCTTGCTGAATGCTGGGGTTTAGGTTTTTAATCAACACTCCTGGTTAGGAAGATGCCCAAAATGTTTGAGATAAAAATGCCACACATGGCATGGCATTATTTTAAACTGGTCTCCACATTTTAAATTAATGAATTATTTATAGGATCTCTAGAATTGCACCCATAATAATATAAGACACTGGTCATACCTAGCATTTTTTATGGTGAAGACTAGATTATGTGACATGCTTCAGTTTTGTGGCATGAGCTATTTGAAGAATGCTTTTGTAAGTCAGTCAGTAATACATAGTCATTAGCATTATCTGTCACAGACCTTCTGTCTGAAACTAGAAAAAGCTAAGAAAATGAAATGTGTTACAAGCTTGTACCCTAAAGCAAAACCATAAACTGAAATCAATAGCATTTGAGTTGTTTTATCACCAGTTTAAGTTTATCTTAATTGCTCTGTCATTTATTCCTGATTGAAGGCCTAGTTAACTGAGTCAAAATATGATGATGTCTTTGCAAAAAGATTTGGTTTTCTCTT
This sequence comes from Phodopus roborovskii, assembly GCF_943737965.1. NCBI lineage: Eukaryota > Metazoa > Chordata > Mammalia > Rodentia > Cricetidae > Phodopus > Phodopus roborovskii. The sequence goes on along the minus strand of NW_026126434.1, from coordinate 20,763,869 downwards.
CGACATTTAAAGATAATTATAATTTTATAATAAAGCAAAAATTGCCTCTTTAGTTATGTAATCACATAAATCTACCTCAGCTATAAAGTTTCATGTTACTTCTTTTACACTACATAAAAAATGAAGCATGTGGATATCATTGTGGCAGAAAGAGTCACAGTTATTTTTTGTGTGAGGTCTTGTGGTTACCAGCTCTGTTGACAGCTGCTTTGAGATACACAATACTTTTACTCTGTGAGCTCATAAGCAATGGTGTTGGATTGGGGAGATACAGAACAGAAACTGAAGATGTTCCAAGACAGGAAGCCTATTAAAATTACCATCACTCTCACATTCAAAATTATTTGCTCAAAAATAGTGTTGAATATGAGAGCCGGTCAAGGACTCTGGATACTGCCAGAATGAGGCTGAAGGTGAAGGGGGTAGGCCTAGAGAACAGAGTGGAAGGTTCCATAGGGCGGATACTGCCAGAATGAGACTGAAGGTGAAGGGGGTAGGCCTAGAGAACAGAGTGGAAGGTTCCATAGGGCGGATACTGCCAGAATGAGACTGAAGGTGAAGGGGAGGTCTAGAGAACAGAGTTCTGGAAGGTTCCATAGGAGCCAGTCTGACTTTATTCCAAGGAAATGCCTCAAATGGATTGGCCCCATAGTAAGTGCTAAGTGATGCAAAAACCTGGCACATTTTCCTGATGACAGCAGTGGTGTGGTTCATCTGCAGTGTAGTCAGGGCTACAGAGCCAGGGTGGGGAGGACAGAGGGGAACTGGTGCTGAAGCTGCTGGTCCTGAGTGGATGAGTACTGGGATATGTATTTCATGCTGTTAGCCTGACACTCAATCCTTTCAAAAATTAGGCCCTAACTTTCCAGATCCACTCACATATTGAACAAATTCCCACTGGACATATGTATGCACTCCATTTTAAGGCTATTGGTATGTACCAATTTTGTTTTTGTTGGGATAAGAACCAATATGCCCTCATGCCTGCTAGAGTTACCTTAACACTACTCTATACCCCACTCAAAATCAGTAATTCTAACAAAAATCTCATTCATGAATGGCACTCAGTTCACTACAACTATTCTTAATATATTTACAGTCATACTCAAAATAGACTCAGAACAGAGACACAGCTCATAGTCTTTTTTTTAAAAGAGAACTCTTTCATTTACATTTTATTATCAAATAAACGTTGCCTTTAACTATTCCAGATATGTATATAGTATATCCTAATTACCATGTCTGGAAACTCCCTACACAAAACATATATATGTACACACACACACACACACACACATACACACACACACACACACTCACACACACACACAGTTTCAGTGTCCTTTCTAATTTTTTATTTAAGATATTTTTTCTGGTTGATAAAAGCTTAAAAATAACACAGTTAAAAGACACAAAATGATGAAACAGAAGAAAATTATGGGTAAATATTTTGTGTTGATTGAGACATGTTTCTCAATGCACACAGAACAATTGCAAAACTCAACAGGCAATTCCTTCATGTTAAGAGACCCTGTTGAGCACAGGGAACATCAATGGCGCTAAGAGTACTACAGATTAGGGATAGAGATTTCCTAAATTATCTGACAATAAATCATCTGGATATATTATGTTAAAAAGTTAAAAATTCTTAACAGTAACAACAGTCCAAAAATAATCAAATAACGTCTGTATATATTTCTGCAGATACCAGGCTGTCCTTGAACTCACAGAGATCTCCCTGCCTCTGCCTCTCAAGGGCTGGGATTAAGGGAGTGTACTACCACTGCCTGGCTTCTAAATATTTATTTCTCAAAGGACAAATTGTAAATGGTTAGTAAAATCTATGGATAATTACTACTATTTCAGCTATCTGGGGCATGAAGTCAAACCAGATATCACCTGACAGTTAGATAACACCACCATCATCTAAAGGCCAAACATAATAAATACCTGAAAGGGGATGGAGAAAGGACCAGCAGACACTGGTTGGCCACTGCCTTTCCCCGCTAAACCATCTCACTCAGTGACGTGAAGATCCAGCTGAATCTGTGCCCATAATGAACTCACTCTGACTTTGGAGCAAGATCTATATTTTACATTACTAGGCCCAAGGCTGAAAATTGTAATTTCATAATTGCATAATTCTGGGAGTCTACATGGACCAAGATGTGGTTAGGAGTATCACCCTGGCAATAGCTGTTGCTGCATCTGTTTACTTCTGGATTTATCTACTATGTCTCAAATGTGAGTTCACCACCCAATGCTAGTACTTCTATTGTAGTTGCCAGCTTCGAACTTGATATGGAAAGGTATATATGTAGCCCACATCTCTTCTTTTATGAATTACTTTTAGTATCGCCTTACTGTTCTTGGAATTTCCCCTGTAACTACTTCCAAGAGGAATCAAGGAATAAATAACCTAGAACAGTTAATCAAATAGGGCAAAATCCCACACTGAAACAACAAAATAAAAATAATTAATACAAATTGTTCATTAATAACTCAATATTAATAGTTTCAATTTCCCAATTAAAAAAACAAAGACTGGCAGATTGTATTAGAAAATAGCATCCATCTTTCTGCTACATCCAAGAAATATAGCTCATCATCAAGAGCAGAGAATACTTTAAGGTAAAACAATGAAAAAAGATATTCAAAGAAAACCAGAAAGTACAAGTATAGATATTTTAATGTCTAGAAAAATATGCTTCAAACAAAAACTAACCAGAAGAGATAGGGAAGTAAACTGCATTTTGTGCATTTTGTTGACTTAGGGAAAGGTAGGAGTGGAGAAGGACTGAGCAGTCTAAGAGACCTCAGACAGTGGAGCCAGGATGTATCCCTGGTGCACAAAAGGACTTTGTGAACATATCCCCCATGGAGGGATAACTGCCTTAATCTAGAGACAGGAGAGAAGCCCTAGTCCCTACTTCACATGACCTGTCAGATCTACATGACCCCAACTGGATGGCATTCCCCTACATATGGAATTGGGAGGATGGGAGGGGAGGGTGGTTAGAGTGCATGTGAGAGGGCAGAGAGGGTAAAAGGGAGGGAAGGAGGGAGGGAGGGATGAAAGGAGGGAGGGAGGGAGAGGGAACTGGGATCGACATGTAAAATAATAAATTAAATTAAAAAAATGCTTTGACTCCAAAATTTAAGTTGAAGGACAAGTTACTGGGGAAAAGGATTTCTATTTTTGTTTCCACAGAAAATGAAAAGATGTGGATTCCTTCCAGACTAATGTGGTTTGATCACGCCAGACCGCCTGAAACAGAGTACAAGCTGATCCTACATTCCAAACAGCTGGACAAAACAGCCCTACAGACTACAGCTAGGATATCTGAATCTTCTTCGAATCCCCATGACAGCGCCCCTTACCAGCAGGAAGTAGTTTGGAAAGAACAACACCCAAATTCCCAAATATTGTGTATAAATGTTTGTTTTCATTTAATTGGACTTTGTTATATAAAATAAAATTATTAAAAAAAAAAGAAAAAGAAAAAGAAAAGATCTAAGAAGGTTTACTGTGAACTGAAGTTTGCAAAATCATCATGGTGTAACCCTACACTATTTGTTAGAACTTTGTGACTGGGGATAGCTAAAATACTTCATGACCATAGGCAGATTATCCTGCATTAATTCTAGTTCCTTTGAAAGCCACTTCTGTGTCTGACCTAATATCTTTTGGATCCTGTGAAACATTAGAATGTGTCAGCAGATCACTATTTTCCAAGGGCTAATTATGGCATCAGGTAGCATCCAAGACCCTTAGCAGAGATCGGCTCACATTGCTGTAATCTTCCCGTGGGTAATTTCCATTATTTGTAGGAATCTTTTCCTTAACCATGGGGATCTTGGGGTTGATAGCAATTGCCCTTTCTAGATAAGCCACTTCACTGGCCCCAGCTTAAGCACTTTAAAAATCTGAATGAAGGGGCTAGAATGATGGATCAGTGATTAGGAGCACTTACTGTTCTTGGAGAGGATCTAGTTCCATGTCCCAGCTCCCACACTGTGGCTCACAAATAATATCCATTATTATTTGGATTTGTTAATAACTTAATTTATAAATTTCTTTATAACATAAAAGCCTGTAATCACTGCCACCGTAGAATGTGTCTTCCTAGACAACTTGAATTTATGTTTTGGGTCATAGTCACCCATTTTTTTTTTCAAGAACAAAATATCACTTATTTCCTTTGAGGTTAGAGTTGTTTTGTGTTGGCATTATCTTTAAGAGATAATATGGAGATACTTAAAGATGAATGGAATGATGAGTTTTAGAGTGATGTGATGAGAGGTAGCTGGACTTGTATCAGAGAGAGCTACACATGTTAATATTTAACTGTGATGGTCTGGTAAGTTAGATATTGAAATATGCCTTACTTTAATCCTAATGTTGAAAAACAATAGCCCATACTGTCTTAAGCTCCAACATTGAATCTATGAAATGACTCTATAATTACCTATTTTAATTTTCATTCACATGTTAAATCCATTTATAGAACAGTTGTAAAATTCAATTTGAAAATTATTTTATGAACAATAACTTGAAGAAGTCACAATAAAGTACAACTTCAGTGAATTAGACCCTTGCTTTTATTAACATGATGTGCAATAGAGTTAAAATCCATAGGGTAGCTAATTTTGTAGCAAATTAAAACCTTTAGACAATTAATTAATTAACCTCAATTTACATAATGGCGTACTTATTTGCATAGCTAATGGACTAGGGATTGATTACAGGCCATTAACAGTTATTAATAGATGGAATGATGCTGGAAATGTGTGTCTTCATTTTGAGCAGAAGGCAAAGGTTAGTCATGAAATGTTAATAACAATATTCAAATAATCAGGCAGTGAACAAATGAATATGTGTCTTTTAGGCTTCATGCATTTCTGAGAGGTAATTTATGAGTTTTGGGGTTTTATTTTTTATTTAGCTGGTCTCATCACTGAATGCCCACCTGGGTACACTGAGGCATTTACCTGGGCATTGGGTAAAATTCAATTGCCTTATATTTGTTTATACCACAGTGAAGGGAATTACTTGTATCATGTTTATATAGAGAACTTTATCATCTGTCTGTTTTGAAAACCATAGATAATCCTTTGGACATGCAAGGTCCTGTATCTGGAGCATGCAGATACCTTTTAAATTTACCTTTTAAAGCTATTTGTTTAGATGAAAAGTGATAGTTACAATTTTCAATTAACCTCTCCCATTTGCTGTGCTTACAAGATACCTAACACCTTTCTTTCAGAACATTTTGTCTATTTGTTTTAGCCAACAAGTTATACAATATTACTCTTTTATAACATTTTATCTATTTGTTTACTCAGACAAATTTATAGTCTATGGGATCTTCTCTATTACTCTAAAAGTGTAAGTGCTTGTAATTTATAGTTTTTAAAAATTACGTTCATTTAATTCATGTGTATGTGCATGTGTGGGTTTGTCACGGGTAAGGGGAATCAGAGGACAACTTGCAGAAATCTCTTCCTCAATCGTGGGGACCTGGGGATTGAGAGTAATTGCCCTTTCCCTCTAAGCCACCTTGCTGGCTTCATCTTAAGGACTTTAATGAAGGGGCTGGAGGGATGGCTCAGTGCTTAAGAGCACTTGCTGTTCATGGAGAAGTTCTAGTGTCAGTTTCCAGCCCCCACACCATGGCTCACAACCAGCCATAGCTCCAATTGAAGAGGATTTGACACCTTCTTGGGTCTTTCTGCACATGTTGTCACATGCATATATACAGGGAGGCACCAATATGCATCAAAATTTTAACAATTACAAATGTTTAAACCTTGGAAAAGTGGTCTACTCCTTTGAAACAGTTTAACTATACCAGTGAAGTATTATCTCTTTAATTTAAAATGTATTATTTACCTGGATTTTTAAATGACTTTGCTGTATCTATAAAAATAACACCCACACATGTTTGTTAGGTAAAGTTTATGGTAAATAACGTCTTTTGTGACAGTCTCTTGCTGAGCCAATGTGCTTGGATATCACATCTCCCATCCTGGGTCCTTCTTCAGTACCTGTCTGTCTCTCTGAGGTTCATGTTCCCTCCATCTCTTTTCCTCTTTCCCTTCTAGAGAAGATGATGAATGCCATGCCCTAACATGGTGTTGAAAGATGATCTTAAGGGAAAAGGTGAATGTTTTAGGTCAATGGTTCTCAATCTTCCTAATGCTGTGACCCTTTAATACAGTTCCTCATGTTGTGCTGACCCCCAACCATAAAGTTATTTTCATTGCTACTTCATAACCATAAGTTTGTTACTGTTATAAATCATAATGTAAATATTTGATATGCAGGATATACAATATGCCAGCCCTGTGAAAGGGTCTTTCCTCCCACTATGGGGGTCATGGCCCACAGGTTGAGAACTACTGTTTTAGATGCTTTATTGTTTTTCTTTCTGCAGGAGCCTCTGCTGTATGGAGATAGGTGAAGTGTGTTTTGATTGTAACCATTTAGATCTTATACAGGACACACTGATTATAAAAGGCTCAGTTGCCTTAGCATGAAAGAATATTACATACATGTTCTTTTGTAATACTGGTAATATCTCCTAGCTCTAGTGCTGGTCGCTGGTCCTTTCTCTAAACTGACTACTGCTTGCTTTTCCATGGAAGTGATGTTGCTCTGATAGGTCAGAGAAATATTCTAGCTTCACTGTTGTAGCTACAATATATCTTTTATGTACTGAATGTCAGTTCATAACTGCTGAAACTAAGAATAGTCATTTATCATCACATAGAAATGCATGGAAATTACAAGGGATGCTACATGTAAATTTATAATTACTATTAATCACTAATTAATATTAAAATACTATACCTTTTGTTTGTTTGTTTGTTTTTTGAGACAGGATTTCTCTGTATTTCTTTGCCTGTCCTGGAACTAGCTCTGTAGACCAGGCTGGCCTTGAACTCACAGAGATCTATCTGCTTCTGCCTCCCGAGTGCTGAGATTAAAGGCTTGCGCCACCAATGCCTGGCTAAAATACTATACTTTTACTTCTGTCTGTCTGTGTGTGTGTGTGCACTGGGCATAGGCATGCCTCCATATGTATGTGGTAGTCAGAGGACAACACTCAGAAATTGAAATGCTGGCACCAAACTCATGTCTAGGCTTTGTGGCAAGCACCTCCATTCACTGAGCAATTTTGCCAGCCTACTAGTCATGATTTTAAAGATTCTTTTCCTTTTATTCTCATGTAGGCAGTGTCTGCTAGTCACACATCCATTGCAGCATTGTTGGCCATGCACCCTGGCTTTCAAGGAGGATGAAAAAGTTTACTAATCAACTTATGCACGTGAAGTTATCATAACAGTACTTTATACATCATCTGTAAATAGTATGTTATTGTCTCATCCCTAGAGTTGTCATGCCATCCGCTAAGATGAATAGTTGTCCCTCTCCAGCAACTAAAGAGGCTCCTACAGCCTGATGGGATAGCATCATTTTACACATATGTAACTGGTTACCAAACCAGCAAAAATACCACAATGAAACTTAAGCAATGTAACTCACTTTTTGAAGGAACTCGGAGATTGGCAAGGACTACTTCCAGAGAATCTGCCTGCACCCGGAGCACATAGCTGGTCCTTGTCTCGTAATCCAATGGTGCATTCACATAGATGGCACCTGTGACATTGTTGATTCCAAATTTATCTGGAATTTAAGATACAACTCATTTAGTTTCTTCACATGGCAAGAAAAGAAAAAATCTCTTGAAAAGGTATCATGGTTCCAACAGCAGTAGAAACATCTGAAAGAACTGTTAAGCTTAAAAGTGATGTGGCTCCAGTATTTGGAAACACCTTCCTGCTGTTGGGATTATCAACATGTGTTCCCTGAATGGTGAATGAAGGCTGTAGCTTCGGTTGCATGTTAATTAGAGAGTCTGCTGGCTGCAGGTTCTCAGCTGGCCATCATCCTATCACTGTGGTGCTGGTCTTGCCCTAGCAAAGTCTTTCTCTTATAGAATCCTATGGCATTTTGCTTGATGGGGTTTTACTGTTTTGACTCTTACCACACCCGTCCAATCCTGCAGATTTGGTGTTTGGCTATGAACACCGAAGGTCATGTTTGCAATTTAGCTTGTAGGTTACTTTTACAGTGTTTTATTATTATGAGTGTTTTTTTTAAATGTATTATTTAAGCACTTTAAGTGGAAAGAAGGGAAGACTATCTGTATAGCATCCCATTACTTCCTTCCCCACACCTTCCCTTCCCCTTTCTTTGTTGTGATCACCATCATTTGAAATACTCTACACGCACACTTAACAGTCTCTGGACTCTTTAATTCTGAGATTTTGAGGAACATGAAGTGTAGTGAGATATTCACTTTGTCAGCATCTGTGGCACTGACCATGCACATTGTGGGTAGAGACAGGGGTGGAAATGACTCGGGGAACCAGGTCTGAGGAGGAGCCCAGGAGTGCTGTCTTGCTGCCAGGACTCGAACAAGAGAGCAGCCGGAGGAACCCGCTGCTGTTCATCATCTATGTTGTAAGTTATTTCTCCCTGAATAAACATCTATTTGTTTCTCCTGATTCTTATTAAACCACGATAATGCTTGTTTGCTTTTCTCTGCTCTCTTAGTAGCTGGAAGACTTGTTATCACACAGCTGACATTCAGTACTTGCTGAATGGGTTAATGGGTAAAGTTAATGGGACAGTCACTGTGGTGAAGGCTGTTAATAAACAGAGCTTGTTGCTATCTTCAAGGACAAGGGTGGAGCAAACATCAGAACAGGTTGAGAAGTTACAGCTTTTTCAGATCTGGAAGCAGTGTCGGGGGGGGGGGGGGGATGGGGGAGTTCTCATTGCCCTGAGGGAATAGGTGCTGTGTGGCAGTTGAAACAGAGGATCAATAAACAGGGATCAGTGAGTGCTGCCCACAGGCATAGCTCACTCTGATGACACGTGGTCACCTAAACGCTTCAGACAGTCTCAGGACTGTCCTGTAAGATGTCAAGCAATATCCCTGTTCATTCTTTGATTATACACTCAAAGCAAACTAATGTATTAAATATTTCTTTAAAAAATTCTCACCAACCCATAATATCCCAGTCTGCTCAGTGCCTCAGAAGACAGCACCTGAAATGCTCTGCTCCTAGTGGGAACACGGTGGGAACGTGCATGGAGATGACATTGCTCCTAGTGGGAACACGATGGGAACATATGTGTGGGAGATGATACTGCTCCTAGAATCCAGCAAATGACTGCCATTCTGAAAGTGGTTGAAAGACAAAACTCAAAATTCCTCTTAACCGATTTGGCTGCTTAGGGTATATGATACTATATAACACATGAGTCTGTTAGCACTGACATGTCTCTTTTGGTACTTATACTTGTATAAGATTCCAAAGCTTCTTCAGGGTATGACACAAGGTCAGGCTGGTGGTACACACAGAGGGGAGAGATGCACCTAGAAAACAATTATCTCTTGTAGTTGAAAGAACAATTCATCCATTTTGAAGAAATGTCACAAAAATATCACCAAGAAAGGGAGGGTAAAAGCTTCTATAATTGAATGCTAAGCATTAATCAGGACACACAATGACTTTAGCTAATGCACCTAGACTATTAATCAAGTCATCAATGACATTGAAGGCAGACACAATTACATTAGGATAGAGAACATAAGAATTCAATTAAAAATTCACCTGATTTTACATTTATTTGTTTTTTGAAAAAAAAAGTAGGCAAAATTCTCCACTTACCTTCCTCATTTCCTGCCACAATGGAGTACACGATGCTCTGATTGATAGCAGCAGCAGAAATGACACCAACTACAGTCCCTCTGGTGGCGAGCTCACTTACAGGAGGAGGTCTGCGGGGTTAAAAAAATATGTTCATTTCTTTCTTTTTTTCCTTCCTATCAATTTTAGTACAATATTATGATTATGATAATAATTATTATTTATTTTTTGAGACAAGGTTTCTCTGTGTGGCTTTGGCTATCCTGGAACTCACTCTGCAGACCAGGCTGGCCTTGAACTCAGAGATCCACCTGCTTCTGTCTCCCAAGAGATTAAAGATGTACATGATGGCTCAGTCATCAAAGGCTAGCTTCACAACCAAAAAATGTAAACATTTATTTTTAAGGGTGAAATTGGAAACATACAACTATCTACCCAAATATCCACTGATAAACAGTAATACTTTTGTAGATTTTAGGACATTTTCTTCCAGTTGCAATTCCTAAAGCATTGCACACAAATTATTTTATAGCAGGGTCATCACACTGGTTATAGTAATAAAATCCTACTTCAACAGTCTTTGAAGCTATATGTTAAAAATGGCAGCTCTGTTTCTAACATTTAGAAGGTTTTGATCGAGCATGATTTGTATATGTGGACCAATTTATATTATATCTGGAAATGATCAATATTTCCAGACAGTATTTTTTTGCATTTCTGTATATAGAATATATTTGGGTACATGCATATGCCTGTGTGTGTGTGTGTTCATGTGTGTGTGAACTCATGTAAAAGCAGGTGTGAACGTATGTATGTGCGAGTGTTTATGTGTATGGATATGTGTGTGTGGTATAAATATGTGTGTAAGAGTGTTTATATGTATGTGGGGTACATGTATGTGCACGTGTGTGTACTTGTATGGGGGGCAGAGATTGATCTTGATTTTTCTGTCAATATCCACTTTATTTCTGAGGGAGTCTTTCACTGAACCTGAGCAGACCAATTTCATTATAGTAAGTAGTTCAAGAGCTCCAGGGATTCTGTTCTTTCTACCTCCCCAGCACTGAGAAGATGGCCTGTGCTGCCACATCCAACTTTTACCTGGTTGCTGAGGCTCCAGTCTCATTTGTCTAAGACTCGTTTTTCAGAGCTACTTCAAGTTCATATAAAACCAGAGAGGGGTAAAGAATCTCCCTTCTGTTGCTACCAGTGCATAATTTCCTCCATGGATACTGTCACCACAATTTGTGGGTGGGCGCGAATAAGCCATGGTCACCTCAATTCTGGTGTTGCAAATTCTGTGGTATTAGGCAAATATTTAATTACATATGCCATGTGATTTGCTTTCGTGATCTATCTCTTCCTCCTCCCAAGTGATCCCTGATAATCATTCATCTTTCCATTGTGCTCATTGTCTTGTCTGCTCAAAGTGGCCATTCTGTTGGGATCACAAGTGTTGCTTTTCAGGCCAGCAGCCTTGGCTAAGCAACATGCATCAACTTCTCCACATATTTCGTGCTTGCCACTCCCTTTCCTGTCAGTCCTGATTACAGTTTTATCAGCTGGATGTAATATAGGTTATTTTCAGAACGAAACACCCTCAGGTGTCTACAAATGCTGATTACTATGAATAACAATACTGTGAGGATTTGCATTCAGGCATTGTGCATCACACATATTGAAGCAGTTCCTGGGTCAGTGGAAAGAGTAGATTCAATTTTGAAGAAACTACAGGAATGAATTGTTTCTTATATTCTCTTTAGTAGGGTGAAAGTTCTTATAGCCTTGTATCCTTGCAAACATTTGGAATTTTGACCCACCAGACATGTAGCAATATTTATTTGTTTTAATACATGTTTTAATGATGGCTTAGAATTTAATAACATAAAGTATATTTCAAGAAACTCCATATTTCAGCATTAACTACTTATCTTTAAAATTAATTTATTAACAATTATTAAAATTAACATGTATTAAAATTATTTAACATCGTTATTAAAATGCTAGTCAAAGTACCTTTTGGACTAAAATCAATAAATAGATGGAAACATTTGCTAGCCTAACCTGCTGTAATGAATGTAAATTTTTAGCAGACTAAGGACATGGCCTCAGAATGATTTCTAGTCCTTATATCCATTATTCTGCACTGTTCTGTGTTGTGACTCAGTGAGTGAGTAGATGACACTACAAAATTCACATTTCCTTTCAAGTCACTTATTTTATTTAATCTGAGCATTTATGGTTCTGTTACTGTGTCTGTTGCTCTATTTTCAGTTCTGTGGTTATAATACTGTTTGCTGTAACTAGACTGTGTTAACATTAATTTTATGTACTCATGCAGTGCCGTATAGTTCATGAGTTACAACTCACTACAGCATCTAAGCTTATTGTGTCTGACATTGATAAACATCAGCCACAATTGCAATATTGTGTCACTGGTCTCAACAAACAAGAACATCCTATTGCCAGTTGTTTTTCTATATTTGTCCTTTGCTCAGTAGACTTCATTTTCTCTCTTTATTCTTAGGTATTCTAAGAGTGATTATATTAACCAATTATGCCATGCTTTCTTGATGCATCATATGTCAGATTATGAACTATAAATATAGTCTAGGCATTTATATATATATATGTATATATGTATGTATATAAATACATATCCCTTGGTGAACATTTTTGTTCAATTTTTCAGTTCTTGTACATGATTATCTAAGAGAAAAAAACATGGATGAAGTAGCTATTTCTAAAGTAAGATATTATTGAGCTAATATAAGTAACTAATCTAGACATTACTTCAGTACTGGGTCAGTGCAATGGAAATGTTCTGACCTTTAAATGACACTAACTGTATTTAAAGAACAATAACACATTTATAAACAAAGTTCTAATTTTGGATTTGATCTCTAGTTATAAATTTGTAGTGTTTGATCTCATGAAGAAATAAAGATTACTTCTTTCACCCCTGCTACTTAATTGGTGACCATGTAGAATTGAACCTGGAAAGGAATAAAATGAGCTACTCATAGAGCTGGGGTGAGTAGGGCAGACAGTTCTAACATGATTGTCCACTATTTCTTCCTGGCATTCTTCCCCCTTGTTCATTTGTCTTTTCCTACATGAGGGCCCAGTGCTATTAATTTCTAACCAGAAAAACATGACTGCCACTCAAGAGATTGAGTGACATACTTGGAAACTTAAGTCCAGACAGTAGACACTCTTGACCACATCCTTTGCTGGACAGAGTAACATCAGCTACTCTGGAAGTGGTCCATATGGCCGGAAGTTGAAGTTTACATCTTCACTGTAGCCAGAAGACTTATTGACAACATCTCTCCTTGGATTGAATACCAGTTATCAGGGGGGAATTTTTAATGGGACAAAAATCCAAAAGTGATGTTCGATCACCAACCTACAATAAACCTAAGCCCAAAGATCTAACACCTTCAAATCTTGACATGGATCCTTGGGATTAGAAGTGCATGCAACTTCAACCATTCACTGTGTATTTATATGCACCTCTGAAGAGAATTGTCCCCTCCTGTGAGAGATCATGAAACAGTCCATGCCTGGGTTCCTGACTGTCAAAGCTTCCAGATGACGATGTTCTTATACTTTAACTTTGTTGTGATATGACTGTGCTGCTCTGGATACCCAAAGACTGGAACAGTGAATTGTTTATTTGTGACATAATATCCTATACTATTTTTTTGGTAATAATTTGGACACAAGAAAATATATTAGTCATACTATGGGATGGTTTCCAAAACTGGAATATTTTTGTAGAGATTCATAGTTGGTGCTTTTATTGAGTTTCTATCATGTTACTATATGAGGAAATCTAGCTAATATGTCTTCATGACTGATCTATTTTGCCATCAGTACAAGTTGTATATGTGTGAATCTGACAGCTTGAACAAGTACCCTTCTAGCATTAACATTAGGAAAAGAATTCAAACATGAAAACAATATGCTGTACTCAGTTTTGCTACTTTAACTGAATAATCAGGATAGAAATAATGCAGGAAAAAAATCAATAACATAATTTATAATGAAATTTACATTTTCTGCATACCAATAAAGCATTTAAATTTCTTCTTGGTGGTGAATGTGTAAAACAAATTTACTTCTAGACAAATATCAGCTCATTAACCTTTGCCTTAATTATTCTAGCGGCACACTCCTTTCTACCAGAAGAAACACTGCTATAAAAATTCAATTTTCTCCTGCCTGAATTGAGTGGACCTCTATGATAAGTGAACATTAGATTAAACATTTTCAATTCTTCTCTGTTTATTGGCAGTCAGGCCCATTTTGTTATTGTTTTATGCTCTGGAAAATATCTGTTACATTATTTGACAAATAACATTCTCTTTCCACACTTATATACAACTTGAATATGAAATGTATTAACTATAAATTATGAACAAGATAGTCCTATGGATAGAGAGTCACATTCATAATCTGGTTAAATCAGGTGAACATGAATCACCATGGAGATGGATGGAGGTAAGGTTATAGACAATGTATAACTGAGATGTTACAGTATATTGACAAACTCCATGAATGAAAGTGTAGTGTGATATTCCCAATTGACAAAAGAAATCTGAAGTTTTAAAATATGATTTTTATGATATTTTAAAATTTGGCTAATGGATTTTGTTTTACATCATCAGGTAACTATATTTAACCCATGGGCAAATCATATTTTAAGTTTATTTTCAAATTTCATTCTTTGTGACTGATAGATTAATGATGTATTATTTTATTCTTTCCTTAAACAAAGTATAATCAAAATGCACCACTTAATTTCAGAAGCAATTAATTATAGGTTAAAAAATTTCTCATAAAGCTTAGCCCAAACAAATCTTCCACCATTAACTCATACACCTGAAATTCTTCTTATAATGTACATTAGTAGACTTCTTTAAATTTATTTTTTAAAGATAATATCTGGCTACGTGGTTTAGTTGGTGCAGGATTCTCTCTATAGCTTAGGCTGCCCTGAGACTTGGGTGATATTCAGGTTCCTATGTTCACGAGGGATGGGACTACAGGTATGCATCACTGTTGCTGACTTACTTTTCTTTTTTCAAGTTTTTATTAGTTTTTCAAGACTTTCATACAATTTTACTCATATTTACCCCAACCCCTCCAAGATCCATCTTTATTTCTCTTCCTGTTCAACTCTGCTCCCAGCCCTCTGCTACAAAAACCATCAAGTCCAATTTGTGCTACTCATGTATCCTTGTCTGTGTAGTTCAAGCACTTGAGCATGGTCAACCTACCAGAGGTCATACTCTTAAAGAAAATTGATTTCCTCTCACAGCAACCATCAATTGTGAATAGCTCCTTGGCTAGGCATGAGAATGTGCCAGCCTCCCATCTCCATGTAAGGTTTTGCTTTGTCTTTCACAGGCTTTATGCATGCTGTCATAGCTGCTATGAGTTTGAAGGTGATGCTACACTTGTGTCCAGAAAACACTGGTTATTTGTAGTCAATCAAAACATCTAGCTCTTACATCTTTCCACTCACATCTTTCACAATGATCCCTGAGCCATTGGAGGAGGGGCTGTGACATTCAGGGCTCATCATTCCACTGTCTTTCATTCCTTGCACCTTTATTAATTGTGGGACTCTGTTAATCACCATCTACTGATTAAAAAAAAAAAGCTTCTCTGATAAGGTTTGAGAGATGCACCAATCTATGGATATAACTATAAGTCATTATAAGTCAATTTAATACATGTTCCATTTAGTAGAATAATAGTAGTAGGTCCTCTCCTAGGGCCTATTTTCTGGATACCCACAAGTTCTTGGACCGAATAAAAGCATAATGTAAGGATTAAAATCCAATCAGGAAGTGGCTGGCTACCCTCATGACATGTGTGCCACTATCACACCCCTATTGCATTTCTTGCCAGACCAGTCATTATGTAGTATACATGGTTCACATTTGGGTAAGACTGATGATTACTTTTTCCCTACAGGAACAGGCATAGTGCCCCCTCCCCTGCAAAGTCCTATGAAAGCTAGCCAGTAGGGAAGCTCCCAGGTTAGTTCCAACATGTTTTCTTCATGTTCTGTGGACTTAAATATATGATGTCTTCAGCCACAGGGTCTTACCAGGAACTACTGTAGAGTAACCCAGAGCAATTGCAATGACCTGCAGTGTTTTGGGATCCACTGGACTCCTTGTATAATAACTCAAAAAAGAGGGGTCTAATTGGGGTATTGTTACCTTCCATTTAAACCACTCTAATTAATGTGGATGTATATGTTTTAGAAAGCTTTTACAGCAGTAGATTTAATTATTGCTTTTTCAAGAGGTCCTTAGTGTTAGTTATTCCTCCTCTTAGTCCTTGCTGTCCTCTGCCCTCTCACTCCCAGCCCATTTAATCCCACTTGTTCCATTATTTCCCTTTATACTACTGCATCATATTCATTGGAACCCCCTCATTTTACTTATTAGTTTCCTGATTCCTAGTATTCCAAGTGAGATGGACATATCTGATGCTGAAAAAACAAAACAAAGTAAAAGAAAAAAAGAAAGAAAGAAAGGAAGGAAGAAAGAAAAAAAGAAAAAGAAACGTGGCATCTTTCTTTCTGGGTCTGGGTTATATCACTCAGACTGTTTCCAGTTCCACTCATTTACTTGAGAAATTAATTTTGTTTTTCATAACAGCTGAATAACAATGCATTGTGTAATTTTTGCCAAAGAAAGGCAATGAAAAACAAAAACATGAAGGACAAAAACTTCATGTACAATGAAGTGGAAGGCACAGTCAGGTAAGATCACTTCCCTGCTGTGAGGGTGGCTATTAATACTGCATTCTCATGCCTTGTGTGAGAGTGAGCTCACACAGGTCTCAGAGATTCAAGCAGGTAAAGGTGTAGCCTGGTGTGTACTGGGGTGGTTGTGGTGTGTTAAATGCCTGTTTCTGCTGTCAGCACAATCAGGACTTCTGTCCCAGGCAGACTCTTTATGATGATTTCAAAATCCCCTTATTTCCTCTGCTCCTGCTCTCCTCTTGGCCTCCAGTTACCCTATCTGTTTACCATCTCTGCTCCCATTTCCCAGAATGTCACAGGGTTGTAATTACATGGCGTAGAATATTGTCTTTCTTTAGCCACAAGTACTTTAGTCTCCCATGTAGCTTCATGTTATGATAACCCATTGCATTGCCTTGCTGGATAATGAATGCTTCATTGCATGCATGGACTAAAACAGCAGTTGTTTTTTACTAAGAAGAAAATTGATCAAAATAACTCTAAACTTACTGTTTTAAATAAACCTTTGTAAATAAAATATGAACCCAAAAGACTATCAGTTTTAAAATAACTTATATGTAAAAAATGTACAACATAGTTTTTCTTAGTGTTACAAATTAATACGTCTTTAATATTTCTAATTGTTTGGGAAAATATATAGTGCAATAATTCTTTTTCAATAAATATTTTGAAATATCTGAGCCATCTAGATAATAACTATACTAAAATAACATACTATGTAGGATCCAAATGTTAGAGCCCATTTTTACAGTATAAATAGAGGTGAGATAGTTATTTCACAGTTTAAAATCAAGGTTTCTGTTTGGGTTCAAGAAGTAATAATAAAAGTAAATGTTGTACATGCTGAACAAAAAGCTCCTAATTATTTTAAATGCTGTCCAGTTTAGGGCATAAAAGGGTTTGTCATAGATGTTATAAAAGTTCAGTGGTTCCAATCTGGCTCTATTGCCCTCTTTCTAGAGAGAGACAAATCTAATTTATTTTGACATGCTGGAATTCAATATATTTGCAAATCAGTACCAATTAAGGGACCATTTTTATGTCTGCTATGCGAAAATTTAATGAAAATGAGAAGGAATAAACACTCAATGAAACTCCTATTATTGTAACCTTGAGGTAATTATGCCAGAGTGACCCAATTATACACATTTAACTAAGAAAAATAGTGCCAAGACAGGTCTCTTCAGTGATAGCAGAAACCCATGATTCTGGGGAAGAATTATAAATAAGCAAACGAGTCAAGGACCATGTAGACAGAAGCTATCAGAGCTTCACAAGGCACCTTCAACATCAAGGTATGAGAGTAGGAATTCAAAGGACTTCTCAAATTATTGTCAAGGCAAAAATGTTACCCGGGGAAATGTCCATTTGTGCACAGGGTGTGCAAGTGTGGTAAGCTCGGGGCAATGTCGCATGACTTGGAGGCTAACACTGGAGAGGTACCGTGGTTTTTAATTTGCCCCATGGCAGCATGGAAAACCATCTGATATACGTTTATCAAGAACAGATGAGAACACAGGAAGAGATGTCTAGGCATCCTCTAAAAATTCAGTGGCCATCCTGAACACTAGTAGGGTGCATAAATTGAGACAGGTTAAAAATTTCCCTAAACTTAAGGAAATTTTCTTCCAGCCTCTTAGTTGTTAATTTCATTGTTCTTATAGCTTTACTAGAAAACTTGATATTGTTGTCTCTGTAAAATTTTTAAGAAAAATCCTTCTTGCCAGATTTGTGGTTCAGGACATTGACTGGTCTTGCTTTGACACAGTGTCATTAGGAAAAACAACTATCTATCTTGTTATTGGCCCCCATACCTGGTTATTCTGTTTTATGAGTTATCTCCTTCACATTGTAAAACTACCTCTACTAGTGAACATGGGACCTTTACAGCACAGCTCTCTCTTTTCAAAAATTATTTATTTATACTTTATGTATGAGCGTACTGCATACCAGAAGAGGGCATCATCATATCCTATTATAGAGTGAGTGTGAGTCATCATGTGGTTGCTGGGAATTGAACTCAGGACCTCTGGAAGAGCAGCCAGTAATATTCACTGTTAAGCCTTCTCTCCAGCCCCCTTCTAGCACACCACTTAATGAAAATCCCATTCACATGCAAGGTGGAGCTTATACTGAGTTTTTGCCTTCTCTGTTATTTCAGTAGCTTGTTATCTTTTGTATGATCAATATGCTAAGTTAGGTTTGCTTGTGTGTTCCTTTTTTCTTGATGTCATCATATGTAAACACAGCTTGGACCTGCACAATTTCTATCAAAGCAACCCATGGATCATAAGAAATAGCCTGTGGCTATTTGAAATCATTACATTTATTTATACAGTGATGTGTAACTTAGACACACAGGAAAAGCCAGTAGTAAGCAAGGCTCCATTCACACATAGCAGGAAACAGGGCATCCAACCACAGTGCATATACCACAAATCAAAGTGTGTTGAGAGAGATTTTTGCAATCATAAGATTCAGTTGATCTGTGACAACCCTTTTGTGCCTATCACCGCAGCTTCATGCAGAGTGTGTCTCGTTACTTTGAAAAGTATTGTGCTTTGGGCATTGTAAAGATAGAGTAAGCAGGAATTTTTACCCTCTCACTTAAGCTTATGATCTAATCAGTGAGACAGGGCATATACACCTTCAGAACTTAACTCTGAATTATAGTTTCATCATGTCATATAATAGTCCTTGCTTTTTCTAGTTTGCAACTGCCTGATATACCTTTTCCTGTCATGTGATTTTCATGCATGTGATTTTGTTTTCTGTGCACTGTTTAAGGAACATAACCATGTTTTAATTTTTTACAAGAAAAAAAAAACTGTAGCTATCCTTCAGAAGATGAATTAAATGGCACAGCTACTGAATACCAGGGAAGACTGAAGATGAATGAGTTCATAATTATAAATTGAAAGTAAAACTGTGTCTTGATGAATGAACACTCAGTGGGAAGATATGACTTCCATTCTGAGTGCTAAATATGTCTTTTTTATGGTTGGCACCTTTCAATACTTTCAAATTTCTCTTGTATTAATATAAACAAGGCCCTTTGTATCGCTCATAAATTCCTTCTGTTTGGCCCAGCTTGCATCTCTAGGCTCATCAAGTTAGAACCATACCTCCAGAGTGGAGACTCCACGCAGAGAGATTTAGCACAAGGAGAGAAAGATGCCACCTATTAAAACTGTGAGCAATGAACTCCAAATGGGAACAAGAGACCTTAAATCATCCACAACTCAGAAGATGCAAAGAAGTTCAATCTCATGTCGCAGAGACTGTGTTCAGTCTAAATGCCCCAAGCCTTTTCTCAAATATAAAGAGAAACTCTCTTCCACTCGAGGAATGACTAGAATAGTGACAGAGGAAGATATAGCACTTTATCTTCAGGAAATATGAGATTTTATGTGGGACAACAGATCTACACAAAAGTAGACAAGCTTTACCATCAAGTAACACTCTATATTTAAATGTTTACACAGATCTTCTTGTCTTGTTTTGTAGTTTCTTCAATCAGTGTTTTCTCCCTAAGTTCAAATTCTTGCTGGTTAAAAGTCTTTAAGTCCACAAATCAAGATTTCCATGAATCAAAGCAATGTCCCTTAATAGAACACAGCTGCAATTCATTGACTAATGAAATCTCACGGCAACTGCTGTGAAAGCATTGCTTCTACTTTTATCATTTAGTATATAAAATGGCTATCTCTGATTATAAATTATAATTTTCCTCATTTTTATATATTAGAATGTAGATTATTAATTCTTTATCCAGTTTGTATTAATTTCACAGCAATAAAATGGTGTCCAGACTGAGTTTAATTATGAGTTATATGTAAGTTTAACTGTCATTAGTGATTAAATTAATTTATATTAATCAGTAACATACCAGTTTTTAATTTAATATGGAAATTGTGAAGGTTATATTTTATTAAAGAGTATTTAAAGTTTGGAAAATATCAAGATGTTCTTATGTATAATTGTCTTTTATCTGGGTTTGATATATTAAAATTGAATAATAGTAGAAATAGAGTAATATTTCTCTAGTCTCTAGGATTAGCAAAATAAGAAAGTAACAAAAATTTGGAACATTTGCTCTTTTTCTTATTTTCATATAGTTACAAGTTTAATTTTTAGTTTCATAGGAACTATACTTTAAGATGCACTGTCTATAAGTATAATCTTAAATTTGAAATATTTAACAATAAAATTGATATATCTCTATCATAAATGAATACCAAAGCTATGCCAAAGCTACACACACACACACACACACACACACACACAAACACACACACACACACACACACAGTATTTTTTGGAAAATTTTAAAATAATTGCTTTTGACTAATTTTTCAATAAATGGAGTAAGACACTGCATTTTCCACCCAAAATCAATATTCACATTTAGACTGCATGAGTCTGTCTTAGACATATTGACCTTTCCATGATATTTACTCTCAACCTGAAGGCAAGTGAATTCCAGTGTGTACTTGATTCAGTCTGCCACCCTCAGATGAAGATCAAATGTCATTCTTCAGGGTGCTAACACATTTGACCTACAAAAGCCAATCCATTCTCAGATAACCATCCAACCTTAACTACCAACAGGATTTTTAGTATTCTTGCATAGGGTAATGGAGAAACATGTTAAATTAATTTTCACGATGATGTAATAACTTCCCAAGAGATTCTAAATAATGAAAGACAAGAACCCTCTCATTCAATATGAAGATGGTTGTTTAGGTTGCATCTTGAGGCAACAGCCAGAGGAGATACATCTGGACCATATGTTAAGTGTTACACTATGGAATTTTATGTGGTATTTGTGTGAAAGTCATGTGTTCCTCACCAAACTGCAGTTAATGATGAGGACAGCAGAGACACAGAGATGGGAGGCTTGTACTATAACCTATGAACCACCTGACTGTCATGTAGACACTCACTTAAGTGAAATGGTACTCATTTCAATGTGACAATAAAGTTTGGAATGTTGCAATGTTTTGGCCTAATATTCCCTGTCTCTTAACTTGGGTTCATTGTATATATTTCTCTTAAATTTCCCCAGCTTGACCCCTATTCTCTTCCAATCCTCTCACATGGGAATTTCCTCTAATGAGATTGTTGCTTTCTAAGTATCATGATAAATGTGGTAATTTATTGTTGCAGGACTTTACTATTTTGATATATGAGATAATTTCAATATGTTTATGATTAATTAGGTAAAGTTTTAAGGAAAACAAATAGAAATGTAATGGATATTAATATAGATTTTAAATATATATATTAAAGTAGGAATTATTTATATGCTTGCATATTAAAATAAAATGAGTAAATTGGATATATTTAATACATGTTAATTTATGTACACATTCTACATTAATAACAATAACAATTATATGGAGTTTTCATTTTTTAACTGCTCAAACCATGTCAAGATACCTACCAATAATTTCCAGTAGGGTGTTATGTCATTTTTTCTCATATAACACTTTAAACTCAGTTTTAGTCATACTACTTGGAAGAGGAGGTCAATAAGGAAGTGGATGATGGCCTCAAGAGGAATGAATCAGAAAAAAATCTAAGAAAATGATCTAATCACTATAGTATTGATGTATGAACAACTTCCTAATCTTCACATTGGTTTCAAGATTAAAAGGGGCAGGTGAAAGATCTAGATGGTTTAGGCCAGTGAGTTGTCTCAATGGGGAAAAATATTCACTTTGTAAGCCTGAGGACTTGAGTTTGGTTCCTAAAGCCCACCAGGAAATGAGAGAAGAGGACTGAATTCATAAATTTGTACACACACACACAGAGACATATGTGCTTCCTCCATCACAAATATATGCACAGAATAATAAAAAGGAAAATAAAAATACCCAGCATATTTAACCTTATAGCAAGGATTTCAGTTAAACCAAATAATAAACTGTCAGGTCCAGCCAAATTTTGGGAAATGGGTTTGTGTTTTCTGGCATCAGGAGTGATACCAATGCAAGGCATCTTCCAGGCCTTAAGCATCTTACACATCATGGTTCTGTACCAGAAAGCAACCAGAATGGACAAGTGAAGTGACATCTTGCCTTGCCAATTGAACTTGTGGTGGTGGCCACATCTTTTGGGTGTGGTTTCAGGTGTAGATGTGACCAATTATAAGGTGGAGGAGCGGCTGGCTCATGCTCTCTTAGGTTGTGGGGAGCATTGGAAGGGCAGAGAGAGACTACATCTTCTGGAGCAGAAAGAGTGAGGTGGTTATTTACTCATATTTGTGCAAGTGCTTCCCTAATAAATACCTATTCATCTTGGGCCTGGTGGACTCATTAAAACTCACTTTCATTAAAGTAGTCCGCAACTGCATTAGAACATTGCCAAAGCTAGTGACTGAAAATATAATGACAAGAATCTTCCTTGTAGACAATGCTTTCAAAAGAAGGAAAAACACACAAAAAAATGTTGCAGCATGAATGAGAATGACTTTTAGGATGATTAATTATGTGTTGAGTTCTTTCAAATCAATATAGTATCAGTTTGTATAATCTGAAATGGCACAAGACAGAATCGTAAACTTCTTATATTTTTGGTTGTGAGCCTAGCCTTTAATGGCTGAGCCATCTCTCCAGCCCAAGAATTGTACATTTCTTATCTTGTGTTTCTACTTTCGTCAACAGATTGCTGACAGGGTTGCCCTGGGTTTATTCTGTGTTTCAGGTATTCCTGGCTGGAAAGGTTCCACGAGGCCAACATATGGTAAAGACCATTCAGCACCACATTTTATTTCCAAAAGTATAGCTCTGTTGTGTGGCTTCTCATAGTAAGTGGACTTAGGAAACAGTTTGTCTTTATGCTCATGAAAGTACAAAGGATTTGGGGGAGTCCAGAAACACTGCTATGAGCATGTCCCAAATCAACAAAGCTGGAGAAAGTGCTGAGGAGCCAGCCACTTAAGGTTTATGAAGCACATTATCTAAGTGCTTCGATGCAGATATTGGCATAAATCACCAAAGCAATGCCTTTAGCTCATATTCGCATATTTGTCTTTTGTTTTCCAAATGTCCTGGGTATCTGGTAGAAAGCAAGACCATCTCTTTCAGTACCAAATTCTACTGACTCCATTTCAACAGTAACACTGACTCTTATGTAAGAGTCTATCCATAACCATTAAGTTACAAGATGGCTAAATCCCCTTTCTGATCAGAATAACATGGAGTTGACACAATCAGAGTGACTTTGGAACTTTAGAAAGTTCTTGAAGGTCAGAAACCTCTTAGAGGTCTTATGATTGCTTTTGATTATAGCACCAGATAATTGGCAATTTTTTGTTCTCTATGTTAATACTTTTAATAATAAAATGTATTTGTAGTTGGTATTTATATTCAGGCACAGTAGGAAATGCTAAATTATTTACTGAGCAAAACATTTGTGTTTTTCAAAGTTAGTATTGAACAAGGACATAGAGAAATGAAAGATAAATGAACAATATCCAGATTCTTATCATCATGACCTTGGCCTCAGAGCTTCAGGCTTCTACCCAAAGGAGCCCAAGCCCTTTCTCTGGGCCCCAGCTTGGAGCTTGGCTTGTTCCCTGCTAGTACAGGTGTGTGTGTGTGTGTGTGTGTGTGTGTGTGTGTGTGTGTGTGTGTGTGTGTGTGTGTATGATTCTTAGGAAACCATGCTGTGTCTTCTTCAAGCAAAGCTTGATTAAGGCTCAAGAAGAGTATAGATTTCTAATGGCAACAGAATTATAAACTCTCTGTGTGTGTGTGTGTGTGTGTGTGTGTGTGTGTGTATGTGTGTATAACATCATCTTTGTGTACATACATGTTTGTGACCACATAATGAAAGGGCACAAAGAGCTGACTTTCTTTGCCATCTGCAGACACAGCAAGAAGACATTTCTAAGAACGACTAGGTAGGCATCTGTTCCTGATGATGTTGGTGCCCCAGAGAGTCTTGGATGGCTAGACACCATGACAATAAAAAGGAATTCTAGGACATGTTCGTTTAGTGCCATTGTAAGATCATATGAAAGAGAATTCTGACCTGCAAGATATTTCTAACAATCTCCAACTTTCCATAGACTGTCTCAGTTCATTGGTTTTCCTGAATTATTTTCTTGTCACTTGATAAATTGAAAGTATCCTTGCTATAAGTGTTGCTGTAGATCATACATCAAAAGTGAGGTCATGTTGTACTGGCAACAGTGAGAACTAAACATCCATTTTTCACCACTGGGTTCATTAATGACTTAGAACTATATGATTATATTTCAACAAAACTTCATCATTTACAAAGGATCAGTTATTCACTGAAGCATTGCTAAAGTACTTCATACTAAACAGTTGTTCATAATTATCTATCTTCAAAGGTTTCACTCTAATATTAAAATCAAGCTGGAGTTGAAAGCCAATATTATTGGTAAACTCAGATCAATTTTGAGAGTGCCTCTAAAGCACATTAAGAGCTCATTGTTTTAAGACCTTATAGAAATTCATACCTATATTCCTCTTGGGTGAAACGTGGGATCTCTCCAGGATGTAAGACGAGAATTCTCACGGTAGCACTGCTGGACATCACAGGCTCGCCATCATCAAATGCCACAACCACCAGCTAAAAAAGGGAAAAGATCCACATACAGATTATGAAAAGGAGAAAATGCCAATACAGATGGCATCACAGATTTTGCTATTTTGTTCCTGGTTCCAGTTGCGGGAAGAAATAATCGTTTTTCTATTCCCTTCAAGGAGAGAGACAGAATAGGCACATTATCCTTTACTCTTCATAAACATTTATCTATGTAATGTCATTTTTATTAGCCAGAATAAAAAAAATCAAAATAGTTACTAATGCTATTAAGAAAAAGAAACAACTTCTTATAGAGTATATGGATGATGTTCTATATAATTATAAATGGATTTCTACAGTCAATGCTGCCTATAAAAAAGACTTTTGTAACATCAACACACTAAAAGGTGTTAACTCTAGTTGTATTAACAGCAAAATGATAATTAGCCTACTTATATAAATATTACTTTTTCCAGTGAATTTTCTCAGAAGTTAAAGAGTAGAAATGTTTCTTTTTAGAGAATAAAATTGACAACCTTTATAGTTAATACTTTATTATGAAATCTCTTAAAACAATTAATCCATTTAAAACCAAGACCATACACTACACAATGAGATTTGCTCAAATATATAAACTGAAAAGTTTTAGTTTCATGAGGTAATATCTATGTATTATTATTGCAATATTAATTGGTAGTTTCTCTTAATAACCATAATACACAAAGAAGTGCTGTAATATTTATGTTAAGGCATGCCAAACATTTTCACAGAGATGTACATTCTTATGAAAATTATAGGTTATTAATGCAAAATAACTCAGTTTAGGTTAATGGGTATTTTTCTTCAAATTTTTTAGAATCATTATCTGTCAAGAATATGTGATTTTGCTTCTGCAATTATACTTGTGGGCACTTATGCTTGTAAGCAGGTATACAATGACATTCCTAAAAGTCATTTCAGAACAACAGAGTTGCTTGCTATAAAAATATAGTAGCAACTGATCTACTATTGTAGAATTAGAAACACAAAGAAAAATGTAATGTATTTTCTGCCACAGCATGATACCATATAGCCATTAGGATAAGAGCTATTACTTGTGTTGATTGGTGTGGATAGTGTATAATTGAGTACAGAATGACTATCATAATTATTGTAAGTCATAGACTCTCATTATAAGATCAAGTGGTAGCATCTACTTCTTACAAACATATACAAATATGGAGTAATTCTTTTATTTAAAGTATAATTTCCAAATTTCAATGAGAAATGATTTTTTAAAAACTAAAGAGGTGAAAAACACAAAGAAAATCAAATCATAGTGACAACTGTTAAGCAAAACCCTCAGTGCTAATTGTCAAATAGATGTCACAAAGAAAATGGCACACTGACCTTAAAAATTGTTGTAGGCTCTTCATTAAGATTGACACGAGTTATTACTCTTCCAGAATCTTCCTCTACATCAAAAATACTGGCAGGATATGGAAACTGCACATCATCTACTCTATACCTCACCCGACTTGCAGGCAAACCCTGAAATGAAGCAATTGATCTATCAGGATGGAAGCAAAGAACACTAGTTGAAATAAGCTGACTTTTACAATAAATGGCTTTGTAGGAAAGAAAAAGTGCCATGGTTCCATGGACTGTGTTAAAATTGTGACAGAGTATTTCTTTTTGTGAACAATTCAACCCTAATCAATAAAGTATGTTACAATTAGGCTTTGGTAAAATGATTTTCATGAGGGGAAATATTAGAGTATTGCCACAGCCATCTTTCCTTTCATTCCACATCTTGTCTGCTTCCCTAAACACCCACTGTCTGTGAATATTTTATTTTCTGCCACAGTTGTTTCACTTTTAATTATGCTCACATAGATCCAGAATGTTGGTTTCTTTTAGTTAATGTGCATTTGCAGCTAAATGGCTGCACCATTACAAAAGGGCATATAATATGAAGCTGAGAATGTTCACAGGTCTCTCTACCCACTAATAATCTACAACCACCCATAACTATAGTCATGACTTCTGTGGAAAACTCATATTCCAATTTTATACCATCTTTTATAGCTACCCTTTTCTGTATTGGACACTGATCTGCTCACTGCTTCCATTCTATTAAAATTGTCTTCAAAATATAAACAATCTCAGCTGGGAGTGGTGGCTCACACCGGCAATCTCAGTGCTTGTGAGTTCAAAGAAAACACTATGACTTCAGAGGCTAACCTGTGCTGCATGGTGAGTTCCAGAAAGACCCGGTGTCAAACAAACAAACAAACAAACAAACAAACAAACAAACCAAAAACCACACAAGGGAGAGAGAAGTCATTCTCTCGAGCTTTCCATCAAACACACAAATCCAGACTCCTCACATGGGGATAGAAGATCTTGAAAATGTCTCATTTTGTCCTACCTAATTTGAAATCACTATTTTTCCCTTACAAGTTATTGTTATTTATGCTTGGACAACTTTGTTTTATTCATGAAACACCAGTTTGACAGACTTGAACTTTTTGAATTTGCATTCATGATTCCCTGGTTCTGTTTAAGTTGTACCCCTGAGCTATTGTTATTCATCAATCCTACCTGGAATTGTTTCATATATTTCTGTTTATTTATTGTAATAGTTTAAATATTAAATATCCATACAGGCTCATTTTTTAAAATATTAGTTCCCAAATTGCAGCATAATTTTGAGAGGCTATGGGAGCTTTAGATGGTGGGTCTAGCTGGTAGACATTGGCCTTGGGGATGTTGTCTTTGAAATCACTATTTTTCTCTTGCTCTCTTTCTTTGGCCTACTGTGACATATGCAGCCTTTTTTCTGCCATGTGTAGAAAGCACATTGGGACAATGAATTAAGGAGTAAATACTTTTAAACCATGACTCAGAATGAATTCTTTTTTGAAGTTGCTATTTGAGGTGGTTTGTGACAGTAATGTGCTGGTAATCAATGTACAAAGAGTACATGGATTTGGACCTTTGGAACTTGTTTACACGAAGAATTTGCAAGTATTTAGAGATATAAAAGCCAGAAAATGCTATCAGATGAGCTTAACTGGTGACTCTGGTGGGATCTAAGAAAACCAGAATGGCAATGCAAATGCATAGAATACTGTGCATGTGAAGTTTCAGAGGAGAATAGGCATTGTTATTAGACTAGACTATTGGTGTTGTATTCTTCCAATGTCTTAAAATACTGAGTGAGGAAGAACCAAAACATAAAGACTCATTACCCTAGTAGATTGAATTTTATGACAGCATAGCATCTTCTCTGTGACATGGTTACTGCTTATTTCCAGTAATTAGGCCTACAGTGAGAAGTGAGCAAAGAACAAAGCAGGAAGATTAGTTGAAAATGAGTTCTTTAAAAGGGGTAGACAAGGAAGTCAGAGATGTCTTAAATGTAATTTATTTATTATTTATTATTCTACATCCAGACCGTAGCTTCCCCTCACTTCTCTCCTTCCCCTACCTCCCTTCCACCCCTCTTCCCAATCCACTCCTCCTTTGTGTCTATTCAGAAAACGGCAGGCCTCCTATGGGTATCAACAAAGAATGGCATATCAAATCGTGGTAAGACTAAGCACCTCCCTTTTTATTAAGGCTGGGAAAAGCAATCCAGTGTGAGGAACAGGCATCCAATAGCTAACCAAAGTCTTATGGACAGCCCCCACTCCCACTGTTATGAGTTCCACAAATAGACCAAGCAGCACAACTGTTACATATATGTAGATGGCCTAGATTGGTAACATGTAGGCTCCTTGTTTGTTTGTTCAGATTCTGTGATATCCTAAGAGCCCAAGAGTTGTTTCTTGGGTTTTCTTGTGATGCCCTTGACCCCTCTGTCTCCTACAATGCTTCCTCACTTCAAAAAGGATTTTTAAGTGTGATGTACCACTAAAAAGAGACTAAATGCAGGGATAATAGAAAGTATGTCCTGTCACCATTTCAGGAAGGGGAGAGACTCCCCCATTGCAGGCTATAGTGTTTAAGACAGCAAATTCATTTTGAACTTTGCTTTGAAATGGAGTACTGGTGAACGCTATGTTTACAAAGCATTTTGTCCATTTCACACACTGGCACCCAGAGACCACTGTAGCCATAGTAAGAGGATGAACAGCTACAATTTGAGTTGGCAAAAGAGCTTACATCATCCACTTGGTTCATGTATTTCTTGCTAATTACTGAAAGAATATAATTTTATCATCATCATCACCATCATCATTTCATAAGAGGCCCACGGCTGTGACTTTGCTTTGTTGTAAACTTTTTAATGCTGTTATATTTTATTGTTATTATGTTTTCAGACCAATTATCTCAATTTAGGCCTGGATGACCTGGAACTTGCTATTCAGGGCTTGCTGTTCTCAGACATTCAGAGATCCTCTTATCTGTACCTCCTGGGTGCTGGGATTAAAGGCACATGTCTTTGTACCCAGAGCACTGTTGGAAATTTTAAGATTATGGGGATTCTTACAGACAGACTGAATTTGTTTGTATTATGAGGTGGCTGTGAGCTTTTGGGTGACAGAGGCAGAATATTATGCTCTGCACATGAAATTTCCCTACAGACTGAGGTCTTAAATGCATTTGTTTCAGGCTGTTGGCTATATTTAGAGAGTCTGTAGAGTAAGGAGTTATAACTTCACTCATGGAAGAAAGTCACTGTGAGAATCTCCTTGAATATTATACATTTCTGTTACCCCTGCTTCATTCTCTGATACCTTGTCTGCCATGATAATGAGATCAGTTTCTTTCATGTTCCCATTCCCTTGATCTACACTTCTCCAACTGCACTGCCTGCCATGACAAACTAAAACCCCTGAAACCATAAGATTCATCCCCATTTTTGAGATGGTTCTGTCATTTATTGTGGTCATAGTAATAAAACAATATCTATACTATTTACCGATGTGAACTGGTGTGCAATAAAATTAGCAACATCAATGCAATATGCATACTATTTACCACATGCACAATAATGCAAGAGTATTGTATTCACAAGAGCAGTGACTGTGTTGGAACACCTTGAAGGATATTCTACCTCCACATGCATTCAACAAGCATTTGGCAGAATAAATGAAATAGACAATTAAGGGTTAACGGTGTCCATCATGCTAAAGCATTCTGATAGATATTTAAATATTTACTTATTTCAGCATTTTAGAAATACACAAAACTATTGAATTCTTGGGAGAAGTTGAGGAGTTATCACTTCCATTATAATTTTCCATGTGAGCTATCAATTTCCTGAGAGGCTGAGGGGATGCAGTATGGGGAAAGAGGCACACTTATTGGAAACTACATCAGGTCTGTGCAGTTTGTGCATATTTTTAATGCAATGACAATGCTGTTTGCTTCTTAATGATGCTGACATCAGTTTTAGCAATTAGTCCCGAGGGTGTGTTATACTTATTCTCATATTCACATCTAAAATAGACCTAGGAGTTAGCATAACCATTCATATCTTACAATGATAAAACCGAGGTTTTAAATATGAATTAATTTCCAGAGTTCTCCTTATTTAAATAGCAAAATTATTATACATATTTTATATTTAAAATGATCTTTAGACATGAACCTCACTTAATAATTATGATATCTTGAAGGCAATATCCCTCTAACACATGAATAACATGGGAAAACATTCTATAAAACTTGCTTGGGAAAGAAGTCGATGCTGGGATAGTCCCAAGGTGTTGGGAAGCATAACTTCCAGGTTGTCATAATGATAGAAAGCAAATTTATGGCACATTTTTTTTAACCAACATTAGTTCACATTCTGCCTATAGTATACTAAAAACCGCTCATAAACTAGTTTTCATGTGGTAAGATCACAGACATGTACCATTATGCCTCACTTAAAACCTCTTTTTTAAAACTTTTTTTTTTAATTTAAAAATTGTTATGGCTCTCATCTCCATTTATGTTACACTTTATGTGCTTATGGTTTTTCTGTCCACTAATATCTGTTCACATACTCCCATCCATAGCTCCTTACAACCATTTCTGAAGATGACGGGGATAATGAGAGACAGACAGACAGACAACTTTCTTTGTGCTTATTCTATGCTCATGAGATTCACTCTGGGTTAAAGAGTGATGATAGATAATACATAGATAAAAACCATTTACTGAAATTTCTTCGGTGATAATTTCTTCGGTGATGAGGAATAAGGATGTGGTGCTGTTACAGGGACCCCACTTAATTACTTATGTAATTTAGGTCTTATTCCATACTCTATAGACACAAATACCCAGAGACCCAAAATATATTCTGATTCATAGAGTGTAGTAATCATACTATATGTTGAGTTTGACCTGGTAAGTAATTTTAAAATTCAAACTCAAAGTGATAAATTATACACATCTACACATACCCTATATATAGGTCACTATATAGCCACATCAGTTTGAACTTTAAAAATATCTAAAAAAAAAAAAAAACTTCATTATTTTGGGCAACACTCTGGTTATAGTATGTATTTTACTTGTGCATTTTATGTTTTCTTACATTTTCCAGGAAAATTTCGCTCTCAATATAAATTGCTTCATCAGACAAGGTATTCAGTGAAAATCTCCCATGGAAATAAAACAAACAATAACCAAGAGACAATATGCAAAATTTAATTTCATATTCTAAAATGAAAAAGAGATGACATTAACTCTGAAATACTTTCTGTCTGCTAAACTCAACATCTATAAGCCTGCATTACTATGGACAGATTACTATGAGTTTCATTTATTATAGATATGCTGACAGTGTGATATGATATACTCTATAGCCTATGGGCCCAGATATAAGAATCTTATCATGATGGCACTTATGGTATGGTTTTCTTAGAAATTACAGGTCAATATAATTCCATACCATAAGGCAGAAATCATTAAAAATAGTAAAGTAAATATAAATTTATATGAAGAAATTATAAGCAATTTCAATTATCTGTTATTAGTACATTTTTTTTATTTTAGACTTTGATTCTTATGGGTTAAATGTAATATGTTTTGACTTAATTATGGTGAAAATATATTTAATTAGTACAGATGGCAATTGCAGATCTGTGTAAAAGATGCTGCAAACATACAAACATGAGGAATTTCAATGAGACTGTAATGGGTCAATTAGATTCTTACTATCACAGGACATCTCATTTAGTTATTTTTAAAATACATAGTTAACAAGTAATTACTCAGACTCACATAACTTCCTTTATAATAATGTCATCACTTTATATCAGGAAATACTAAACACATTATCATTAAATTTAAATACTAAGTAATTTGTTTTTCAGATACATGAAATTTTTTTCTTCCTGGCATGGTTTCAAAAACTCTTTCTTCAAGAGACTTTGAAAACAGCATTGTTTTACTGCATACCTGTAATTGACATACAATTATAATTCATCTTCCAAGCATGAATTAACACAAGGAATTACTAAAAAGTGGTTAGTATCTTTTCATTATCTTAATTTTGTCAATTATTTTTGTAATTCTAATAAAATATTATATCAATAAAACAATAAAAAGGAAAAATGGATCAAACTCAATTTACCCCAAAGATCTGTTTTTCTTTTTCATTATTCCTGAATGTATGTAATACAGCACTCTGATAGGAGGGTTCTTCATGTCACATGTCATATAAGTAGTATGTATGCAGTTGTAGTATGACTATAGCTATTAAAGTCCTAAGAAACAGTTCTTTGAGATTATTTACCACTTAAGTTCTTGGAAAATATGCTTATTAGAGGGGAAAAATACCCTCAAGGCATAAAATAACAGTGTTATATGACTTGCCTAATTTTGACACATTTGCTAGACTAAAAAATAACAAAGTCCCTTAGTTCTCTTACAAAACTGATCAATTACCCAGAGGTTGAACCTGGACCTGAGTGGATCATTTGAGATCCTCTTTGTGCTCCTCTGAAATCTTCCTACTTTTAAATGATAAACAGGAACTTTTGAGACAGGAGAGATAGCTCAGTGGGTGAGAGTACTTGTTGCTCTTCTCAAGGCCCAAGTTTCACTCCTAGCACCCAAGTCTGGTGGCTCACAACTGCCTATAGCTTCAGTTTTAGAACATCCTTTTCTGGCCTACATGGGCACACACATGTGTCATAAGCTCACACACATATATATCAATAAAAACTAAAAGTAAATTTAAAAATCATGTATTTCTACTACTGCTGCCGTCATGAGGTTTGAAATAGGTCTCTCAGGAATATTTCCAGCCTATGTTCACTGGAACTATTACTGTATTCAAATTATAGAAACAGCCTAGGTGTGTACCGGTGGAAAAGTCTGTAAAGACATGTTCTATATGTACAATGACAAAGTATATGTGTATAGTGGAAAAGTTGCCAAGTATACACATACATAATCTCATAATCTTTTTTTTTTCTGAGAAATGGTTGTTCCATATTGCTTTGGAGCCTGTCCTGGAACTAGCTCTGTAGACAAGGCTGGCCTTGACCTTACAGAGATCCATCTGCCTCTACCTCCCAAGTGCTGGGATTAAAGGCATGCACCACCAACAGAAAAAAGAAATCCTGCCATTTGTAACAATGGGAATCCACTTTAAGGTCATGATGCAGCTCCAAAGCAGTTAAATTAATAAAGGAAAAGATTACTTAACCCTTCCTGCATGAGGAATATAAAAAGGGGAAATATTACCTAATTTTATTTGCATTAAGATTCTAAAATAGTCAAAGAAACAGAGAAGAGAACAAAAGTTGACAGAGACAGAGGGGAGGAAAATGGGGAGCTGATGTTCACAAGGTACAAGTTTCAGTTGAGTGCGTTTATTGTTTTCTACATGTAAGAATCGAAGGACACAGTAGTTAAATAAATGCAGCAACTGTTGGGGGCCTATGCTGAGTTGATGACGTTCATGCAAAACCCATTTTCTGGAAGCCCCGGAAAACTTTTTTGATTTAATGAACACTCAAGCTAGTGTATAAGGAGCCATAAATATAAGGCAATATTAACATGGGAATCAATATCTAATTACTAGTGTGTAGATTATTTCCAGTAGACAGGTAAAAACAAAATACAAACACAATAATAAAACTATCTTGGCTTTATATAACTTTAACATAAAATAATAGGGATCATACTCATATAATGTTAAGGAGAAAATATTGGAAGGCTCTAATAGCTTGTCAAATTATGTTTTCTATCTGCCAATAAAATAAAACCCCATATATATATATATATATATATATATATATATATATATATATATGAATGAAACCAGTGTCTATCCTCAGCTAAGAAAAGGTGCAACAAGATATACTACTTAGCAATGAAAGGGCCAGTATGTAAAAGGATGGGGCTCACTCACACACATAAAATGGAGTTAAGCATGTGATCATC
This sequence comes from Phodopus roborovskii, assembly GCF_943737965.1. Taxonomy (NCBI): domain Eukaryota; kingdom Metazoa; phylum Chordata; class Mammalia; order Rodentia; family Cricetidae; genus Phodopus; species Phodopus roborovskii. Next base: position 20,729,416 of record NW_026126434.1, on the reverse strand, counting down.
TCAGAATAACCTGATATTCAAACTTTCTGTAAGCAGTTTAGCACAAAACAAACAAAAAATTTGAGAAGTGTAGGTAGGATATTTAGAGGTAAATTTATCAAAATTCATTTAAGATCTATATCTGAAACTTAAAGTCATTCCTGAAAAATAAAAACACTAATAGAAAAAACAAAAACAAAAACAAACAAACAAAAAAACTGAGCCAGGTATGAAAGTTGTGCTGTCAAATAACTGAAGGAAAGTGACCGAAGCACCATGGGGACCCAAGGTGGTTTGCCAGTGAACTGTCAATCCACAGAACAGTGGTTCTCATGCAGGTTGCATTCTGTCAGTAGACTCTGCCTCGTCAGTCATTGGATGTCTTGAATCTGCTCAGAAGCATAGGCAATTTCCTCCTCTATCCTTTCAGTCTTTTCTATAGAAATTTCTCTAGGGTGTCTGTGTCTTAGAGAATGAATTCAATGCTGGCTTTAAGTTTTACTCTGAAAATTCTTAGGTCTCTGTTTATTGTCTTAGGTTTCTTCTGGAGTTTTCGCCCAATTCAGCCATCAATGGTCCTGAAAGGCAGCTGAGTCATCATGACTTCAGATCAAAGCAACTGTTCTATGCACATTTTTTTAGCAGCTTTTTCTACAACTACCTTCACCATCACAGCTGGAACTCTGGATTGACATTTGAGTGTGCCTTTAGTACCTTGTAATCTTCAACTTCATTTCCAATACCTATTATTCATCTTCCTGAATGGCCTTTACATATTTTTGCTGTCTCTATTTGAATTGCCAATTTGATTTTCTAAATTGAAGGATATGGTAACCAATCTTTCTTCTGAATTTATTTATTGTGTTTTATAGAAAGTTACAGAATAATCTGTCATAATAGGTATCTTTGATTTTTAATATTACCATTTATTTCTTTAGTAACTTTTATTTTCTAAATAATAAACTGATTCTCACAAACCATCTTCCAGATTTGAGGTCTACAAAAGAACATCTAAAGACAGATTTTAGGCTACCTTTCTTATAACTTACATTATTTAACCAAACATCATTGAAATCATGTTATGTAAATTCATGAATGTTCTGGACTCTGCAACTTGTGAACATATTTTTCCTGCTAATTTCTTCTACCTGCATTCATATGATTCCCTTTAGTTTTAAAAATCCCAACTTACTGCCTAAAGCAGGATCAAAACATATTACATACATATATCTGTCCATTCTCTAATGTATTTTGGAAAGGTACTATATGGACAACAGCAGAGCTGAGTTACCATTGCCTTCATAGCCAATTAAAGCCAAGAATCCTGGTCACAAGGAGCTGAAGTATCTCTTTCAGAATGCCTGCTCCCTTTTCTTCTGAAAAGATGCTGAGAATAAAGCATCCTAAATGGAAACCCATGAGTGAAACCTAAAGTGCTCAGGGAAAGGCACTTTGTGTTGTGACCTTGGTCCACAGGGTTTGTTTCTATAAGAAGAAAAGGGTTGATGTGAACTGCATCGTGAGGTGTTATTTTTAATTGACCCCATACTCAGATGTAAAGAAAGTCTCAACAACTATAGGAATATTGAAACAACATCCTATCTCCCATCTGCACAGCACAGATTACAGATTAAAGTTAGATATCAAAACAACAGAAATAACAGAAAGCTTACAAACTCATAAAAACTGAACAACTCACTACTAAATGAAGAAATGGGTCAATACAAATCAAGAAAGTAATTAAAAACTTTGAGAATTGAATGACAATGAAAATATAACATATCCAAACTTTGAAAGCAGTTATAAGAGGCGAGTACATAGCACTTAAGTACCTATATAAAAAAATCTGAAGAGATCTCATATTAGTCATTTAACTACACATCTGAAATCTTTACAGCAACAAAAGGAAATAATAGCCAAAAGTAGTAGACAGTAAGAAAAAATCAAAGTCAGGAATGAAATAAATAAAACATAAATAAAAGCACAAAGAATCAATGCAATGAAGAGCTTATTCTTGGAGAAAGTAAATAAGATTGATTTAACTGATAAAATTACATGTGATGTAATTGGAGACCCAGACATAAATCCACAAACACAGGGATACCTGATTTTTGATAAAGAAGCTAGAAATACACTCTGGGAAAAAGACAGCATCTTCAACAAATGGTGGTGATCAACTTGGATGACTAAATGTAGACGATGAAAATATACTCACATATTTATCACTCTGCACAAAACCCAACTCTAAATGGATAAAGACTTCAACGTAAGGTTATATACACTGAATGTGATTGAAGAGAAAGTGGGGAATAGTCTTGAACTCATTTGCATAGGCAAAGACTTTCTGAACTGATCAGCAAAAACAAAGGCACTAAAAATTTTAATAAATAGGACCTTCTGAAGCTCAACTGCTTCTGTATAACTGATGACACCATCACTCAAACTAAGCATCGGCCTACCTTATGAGAAAATACCTTTATAATTACACATCAGATAGATGTTTAATATTGAAATATATACAGAACTAAGAAAACAACACCAAGAAAAACAACCCAAATAAAAATGGGCTATAGATGTAAATAGATAATTCATAAAAAATGAAATGCAAATGTCTAGAAAACACTTTAAGAAATGTTAAATATCTCTAGCTATCAGGGAAATGTTAGGAGCAGGTTTTTTCCGCAGCCAGTCTGGTCCCACTGCCATACCATCCCCTAATAACACACACAGAGACACTGTATTAGATATAAAGCTGGTGGCCTGTTTCTAATGTTTCTTATTGGCTGGCTCTGTCTTAATGATTAACCCATTTCTATTAATCTAAGTATTTCCATGTGGTCTCATCTTACCGGAGAGAAGGGCTGGCATTCTTCTCTCTGTCCTCCATCTTGGGTCTCCTCCCTACTACTTCCTCTCTCCACCTCATCTCCTAGTTCCACCTATCTTGCTTTCCTATTGGCCAACATTGCTTTATTCATTAACCAATAAAAGAAACATATTTACACAACGACATCTCCCATCATCTCCTCTTTTCTGTCAAAATTATAAGAAGGGTTTTAAAATTAGCATAGCAAAATACATCACACAACAGTTATCAAATAGAATCACAGTTAACAATATTTAGTCCATTAACATTTAGCAAGATTTAAAGAAAATATTCCATCACCTATCCTATCTTTGTGAGTCTAAAGCCTTATATGTAATTTATCTTTAATCTTAACTAAGGAAAACTAAAACAATAACTATCTATCTTCAACTCCATCAAAGACCACAGAAGGATAGTATATAAAATCTAGAAATGACAGAGATATCTTACTACCTGGTCAGTCACCTGAAGTTCTTCTATAATGTTCCATCTTCATCCTATAGGCCATAGTGGGTCTGGCAGACTCCCAAAGCAGGAAAGTTTAAACTGTCCATCTGTATTGGCAGTTTGTCAGTCATTTTTCTCTGTGTCCTGCAGACTATCTAGCACTCTTTGATTAAGCAAGAATCCTGTACCAATGTCCATCTTGTATCAGCAGTCACTTTTCTTTGGGTCCTGCATGTCCAACTTATACAGCATAAAGTCAAATAGTCCAGACAAGAACAGTATCTTGTTCAAATGGCTTTTCTTGCCATATAGGAAGTAAACTTCATAACACTTTTCTTCGATGTCCATCTTCCTTTCTGATGCAGGTGGTATTTTCAGGAGCAGTTTTGCCTCATTGTTAAGAAAAACCCTAAACCATTTTAAATGCCATATTCTGTAGGTCTTTGAAAGGTTTGAAGAATGTCTATCCATCTCAAAAAAATCTCTGTATATCTAGAAATCCTAACTAACTTAACTCTAAGTTTTGACTGTCATAGGTAATTAACTATAATCTGTACTAAACTATACATTACGTTTCTAAATGAGCTATATAAACACAATACCTAAACAAGAGAGGAAATATACATATCACAAAATTGACCTTAAATTGAATCAATAAATTTAAATCCATTTCAAAACAAAGTATTTGTAGCTATACCATAATCCTATTTTTACCTTTAAAAAGGGATTGGTTGTGGTCATTAACCATTTATAACCAACCCCATTTAAACGAAAACAAACATATATAGACAATATTTGGGAATTTGGGCTTCGTTCTTTCCAAACTGCTTCCTGCAGGTAGGGGGCGCTGTCATGGGGATCCTAAGAAGATGCAGAAATCCTGGCTGTAGTCTGCAAGGCTGCCTTGTTCAAGCTGTTTTGAATGTTAGATCACCTGGGACACTGTTTCAGGGAGTCTGGCTTGATCAAACCATGTTAGTCTGGAAGGAATCCACAGCTTTTTATTTTCTGTGGAAACAAAAATAGAAATCCTTTTCCCCAGTAACCTGTCCTTAGATTTAAATTTTGGAGTCAAAGCATGAAATTCAATATACATACATACATACATACATATATATACATGTATGTATGTATGTATGTATATTGAATTAATTCAGCAGCATTTATATTAACAGTTGTTATATCCTCAGCCATTAAGTGATACACAGATGATATAATACCATACAGTATCCAGATTCTCTCCGTGCTTTCCATCTTTATATGGCCTTTTTATTACTCTCTTTCTTCTACTTCTATTTTTTTCATTTTTTGAGACAGGGTTTCTCTGTGTAACTTTTATCTGTCCTGGAATTAACTCTGCATACCAGTTTTACTTTGTAATCACAGAGATCTGCCTGCTTCTGTCTCCCGAGTGCTAGAATTAAAGGTATGTGCTACCACACCTAGCTACTCTCTGTCTTTTTAAAACCATTTATTCTTTTTCTCTCCCAAGCCTATGTATATTTTAAAACACACTGTAAACCTTTAGCGGTTTTTCTTAATGTGAATCTGTTTTTACTATAAATATTTATCTTTTTCTGGCTTTATCTGGTAAACAACAACATTGCTAAAATGAAAGCCACAGCTGTTTTAGCCGTGGTCTATCAAAGATGGCAGCGGGTACTTTTACCTTCAGAACTGAGAGCTGTGCGCACTACCTTGGTCTACACTGCCATCCAGCAGCATGCTGCCAGCTTGGAGATGGGTCTCTGCCATTGCCAGCTCTCATATACACCATTGAATTGTTAGCAGAACTCTTTAAATGTCTTGAGGTTTTTTGCCACTTAAGCTGAGTCAGGAAACCTCCCTTAAGGGAGCCATGCAAATTTTTGCTTATCTCTAGCAAAGCAGAGTACAACTGAGAAAAATGCCATTACCAAGAAGCCTTGCTTGTCTCTTTTCCTTTGTTTCTAAAATCCTGTTTTTAAAGCTATTGTTAAGTTTTAAGTGGAAGTTCTTCAGTCTGCATTGGACACCATTATATTATGAGTTGTTTCCCTGTCCCACCCCCTGCCGGCCTGGGCCCACTATGGCGCCAGTCCCAAATAATACACAGAGACTCTGTATTAATATATAATTCTGTTGGCCAGTTACTAGTTTCTTATCGGCTAGCTCTGTCTTAAATACAAACCCATTTCTATTAATCTAAGTACTTCCACGTGGTCTTATCTTACCGGAGAGAAGGGCTGGCATTCTTCTCTCTCCATCCTCCATCGTGGATCCCCTCCCTGCTACTTCCTCTCTCCTCCTAGTCTCCTAGTCCGGCCTGTCTTTCTTTCCTATTGGCCAACAGAGCTTTGTTCATTAACCAATACAAGAAACATATTTACAGAATAACATCTCCCATCAGGGAAATGCACATAAAAACTATTTTGGGATTTTGTCTTATACCAGTCATAATGGTCAAGATAAAAACACAAACAAACAACAACAACAGAACAAATGGCAAATCATCCTGGAGAGGATGTAGGGAAAAGGAAAAGACTCATCTATTGCAGGCAGGATTGCAAACTGGTACAGCTACATTGAAAATCAGTATGGCAGCCCTTTCATAACCTGGGAATGAATATACACCAAGATCCAGTTATATCACCCATGTATGCACTGAAAGGACCACATATCATACTACAGATACTCTTGTTCATCTATATTAATTGATGCTCTATTCATAATAACCAGAAATTGAAACAGTCTAGATGTCCATCAATAGATGAATGGATAAAGACAATGTGGTACATTCACACAACAGAATTTGATTTAGCTGCTAAAACAATGAATTTGCAGGTAAATGGATGGAGCTAGGAAAGAAAAAAAGCTCACACCATGTGAGGAAACCCAGACCCCAAAAGATAAATATGTATGTATTCATGTTAACTTTTAATCAAATGATAGACATGCTGTGATCCATATAACTACAGAGGTCAGGTGTAGAGTAAGGGTTTGTGGTGAGGGAAGGAGGAAATAGAATATGCAGTTGTGAATAGGCTGCATGAAGAATGGAGTGGTGGACGTAAGATGAGCAACAGGAGAGAATATGGGGAAGGACAGCTAACACTAAGCGCCATTTGAGGAGTCATATGGGCATCTACTATAGTAGAAGATTCACAAAATATACACATATATGAGAAAAATCTAAATGGACCTGTCAAATAACAGGGGAGACAGAGCCCCAGCTATATATCTCCTTCCACCTAGTGAAACCTTCATTGTCAGGAATAGTTTACATCTAATTGAGTTGTTGGCTAAAGGGTACAAGGAAACCCCCAAACAGCTCAGTCTATTGCCAAGGCTATTGTTTGTTCTCCACACACTGGTGAGACCCTGTTATGGAAGATAACACATATCTTATGAACTGGAGAAGATAAGCTGGTGGCCAACCTTCACCCCTATGGGCTAATGTTAATGGTAGTGGAAGGTCTCTGCACACTACCAGAGGAGAAAGTTAAACACCCAAAAAAGTTACAAACCCTTTGATCTACATTGGTGAATTGTTTGTATTATACACTATTGAGAAAGTGGCATAAAAGTTGTGGGAATAACCAACCACTATCTGATTAGATTGAAGGACTAAGCCAGACATTTCTTGGGACAGCCAAGAAAATGAGACTAGATAAGCCATGGACCTAGGGGAAAACCAAATACGACTGTTTTGTAGCTAAATGATCATAAATGCCCTAATGATACTCTTTTATACCTATCAATCAGTGTCTCACTCAGTCCCTGTCACAGAAGCTTCCTTTGGAAGTAGATGAATATACAGAGACCTACAACTGGACATTGTGCAGAGAATGAGAGACCTTGGAAACTCCAGTTCTAAGTGACACATCTTCATCAAAACCCTCTCCTCAGGGCTCAGGGAATTCTGTAGAAGAGGAAGCAAAAAGACTGTAGGAATCAGAGGGAAAGGATGATACTAAGGAAACACTGTCTACTAGAACAAACAGTAGGGACACACACATGAACTCACAGAGACTCTGGCAACATGTACAGGGTCTATACAGGTCCAAGCCAGCTGGGGTCTCAAGTGCTAAGAGATGGAAGTGGACACACATTCATACCCAAGAAAGCTATCTCCAATTAACAGCCACTTATAAAAAAGAAAAAAAAATAGTTTTTCCAATAGAGTCTCACTGGGTATACAAACCACACTTAAGCTCAGGCCTATGCCCAGCAGTAGATGGGAAACACTAAGTGAACTCAACATTATTTTTGAAGACTTTTGTCTCATTGTTTTGTTTGACAATTTTTACCTTACTGGTCTTTCACTTGTAGATGAGGGTTTACAATATGTGTTTTAATTTTTTTTTTTGTGTGTGTGTCCCTGTGTGTTGTATTTCTCTTGTACTTTTTCTTTATTTTGTTCATTTTGATTTATTTGCCTGTTTGTTTTTTAAAGAGGAAAAGAAACGGGGCATGAAATTGGCCAGGTGGGGAGGTAGGAAGGATTTGGAAGCTGATGAGGGAAGATAACTGTGACCTGAATATATTGTATGAAAAAAATGTATTTTCAATAAAAACTATCCAAAGATACTTCTTTAACCTTAGTTTCTAAATGAGACCAGTGATATTTTCATCTTAAAACAGTACTGATAACAAGTAATAGTAATTACATAATTGTTTTTAGTAACTTACAGTTAATTATACATTAGCTATACCATATCATTATAATGCTACATAACATAATGTAAGCCCAGAGAGGCCATAAAGCCAGAAAGTTAAAATGCACTAATAAACCATTCCAAAACATTAAACATATTTATACTGTCTCATAAAATTTTTCCTTGCCTTCTCATTTTTTGCCTTCAAGTATAACTATACCCCACTGTTATTTAACAACTCTATCTTCATTTATTTCATGCTTTCTTTCCATCTAATTAAGTTTCTGAAACCAAAGGGATATAGGCTGAGCCATATTATCTCAGTGTTTATAAGCCATTCATGGTGCAAGTTGACCATGATTACATCTCTGTCCAGCTTTGGGATAAAGGAAAGAACCTGTGAGCTATGTGTGCCTCATATACACTAGACTGTGGAGTCACAGTTGGCTTCTGCTGCATAGTTGGCAATAAAGTGAATCGATGCAGTGTTACAACACAGGCTGGGAAATGAAGAGTGATGAAAAATAGATCAGTAAAGATACCAAAGGAAAAGAACAGATGAGCACACTAAGCAGAGGTAAAAACATTTCTGGTTCTGGGCAACATTTAGTGCTGCATACAGAGCAAGCAAATACCAAGTTATGGGTCAAAATGGGATTATTCTTCTTATGAACTCGCTGGCTATAAAATGCTACAGAACAACAGATAAGCTTTCTCAGGGAACCAAAATCTGCTGGCATTCCTGGTGACATCATAACATTTTAATAAAACACAAGGTACTCATCATAGAAATCAAATACATAGCCATCTTACCCCACAGCAGAGACCTGTAGAGGTACCCTGCATGGTGAGGATAACTGTTAAAGACATCTGTATAAACACTGAACAAAATAACTCCTTGGTGACTTGTCTGAAATGTTAAGTCTCACATCATTCATAGAAAGATATAAAATTCATATATTGGTGACTACTGTCTCATTATTTCTTCTGAAGAAATATTGAAAGACTATTTACAGTTCAGGAATAGACTTTAAGCCAATTGCTATTGATATATAATCTTTTAATGGGGATTTTATTTTATAATTCTCTAAGAATATGATTTATTTGAAAACAAGGAAATTTATGAATTGCTAGCATTAAGAATGTTCTTATTAGTGCCCCATTTAATGAGAAACTTGCTAATCCTAAAATGCATGAAAGAGAAGATTACACTAAGGAGTTGAGTTTCTGTGGGCTTCCATGCTTTTATTTTTTTTTTTTCACTTTATTTCTTTAATTTTGAAAGCTCAGTTTCTTTCTCTCTCTTTTTTTTTTTTTAAATTTCAGGTTGAAATAAGCTTGTTTAAATGTCAATCCCAGTTCCACCTCCCTCCTCTCCTGTCCCCCCCAATCCCCATCCCATCCCCATTCTGCTCCCCAGGGAGAGTGAGGCCTTCCATGGGGGATCTTCAAAGTCTGTCACATCATTTGAAGCAGGGCCCAAGCCATCCTCCTTGTGTCTAAACTGAGAGAATATCCCTCCATGTGGAATGGGCTCCCAAAGTCCTATACTAGGGGTAAATCCTGATCCACTACCAGAGGCCCCAAAGACTGCCTAGTTCTTCCAAGTGACACCCACATTCAGGGGGGCTGGGTCAGTCCTATGCTGGTTTCCCAGATATCTGTCTGGTGTCCATGAGCTCCCCCTTGTTCAGGTCAGCTGTTTCTGTGGGTTTCTCAAGTCTGGCCTTGACCCCTTTGCTCATCACTCCTTCCTCTCTGTAACTGGATTCCAGGAGTTCGGCTCAGTGTTTAGCTGTGGGTGTCTGCTTCTGCTTAATTTTATATAATATGTTAATTTATAACCCTTCCTATAACAGAATTCTGTGTGATTTTGATACGAAGTTTCAGAAAGAATCAAAATATATGAATAGAAATTACACTTACAGTTTTGTTTTGTGAGAGTTTTAAGTGAGAAGTCCCTAATGAGCAGAAAGAAAAGGTTACCATTTTTTTTTCTCCCAGAAATCCATAGTCTCTCAATTCTGTGTGAGCATATAAGTCAATCCTGCAATCTCAGTAGAGGGGAAGGGAAAATCCCAACAGTGTCAGGGTCCTGGCAGATTACTCCTCCCTCCAGAGCACTTTAATTTTGCACAACATGCACTTTATAATTTTTAATTTATATTCAGAAACTGTTCTTTCTGGCTTTGAGACTGCACTCAATCTCTGCATTTGATACTTCAGTTTGCTGTTACTTCTTTATGGTTTAAAATGTGTGGTTCTCACTTTACTCAAATCAAACATGATGTCTTGCAAATGATGTGGTAAGTCTCTAAACATAAAAGTCATTTATGAATAGCAATGATACTTAAGACAGGAGAAGTCATATGCATCCTTCTTGAATTTCAGATTTCCAGTGACCTAACTCTTGGAGATGGTAAATCGTCTGAACATCATATGTAGTCAGATTTCTGAGGTTCCCCAAATTTGCCAACACTGAAGAGCACATAAATAAACATTACTTTATCTATTTACTACATCACACAAATGTTTCATAGCTGATTATTATGTACTGAATGAGTACGTGGGAATAAAAATGGAGTGACTTTCCTACTATTGAAGAATTTGGTTTAGAACAGAGGTTACCAAATAAACATTTAATTCTATATTAGGCAATAATAGCCTCAAGTGCTGACACAGATAAACTGACAGAATCTCTCCAGATAGGAAATGAAAATTATTATCTATTGGTGGATGTTTATAACCTCAAGAGGGAAAAAAGTATTGGATAAGTATATCTGTTAAATATATGATTTTATGAAACCAACATCAAAGTATAAGAACAAAATTATAATAATTTAAAATTACATATACAACACTTTCCTTCTGAAAAAAATCCCTGGATTTGGGTTACTATTTTGCAGTGGTATGGATTCTGTAGAAATAGTTAAAAAGCTAAACGCCAAATAATAGCTACCATGAAACATTGCTAATCTTTCAAGAGTGGAAACCCGAATCAGAAATTTGTACCCAAATGCAGGTACTGAAGTCAACACCCTCAGCCAATGGGATGATCTGAATCTATTTTGTTTTACTTGCTGAAAAGCTGTCATCATCATCATCATTGTCATTGTCATCGTCATTGTCATCATCATCATCATCATCAACTATCACATACTTCAATAATCCCTAAAGAAGCAATGGTGCAAACTACCAGTTTCTTCCACAGGAATGTGGACCTGGGACAGTTTTTAAGACAACTTCAAGGGTTTAAGTCAGATACTTCTTTTAGGAAAGATAACAACAGAGTAGAACATATAGAGTAGACCACTGGCCAAGGCATCATTTCTCACCCTCATGAGGATGATCTTATCCATCAGGTACCAAAGTCATGCATGCTAAAAGCAGATGCACTAAAACTTTGAGTACATCATACAGAAGAACAAAATCATTTGGTTACTCATCACTTACACTCTTAAACTATGTTCTTCATTAAGGAAGCATACCATGTTCTAATTTCTAGCTGTAGTTCTACCTCATCTGATTGTGAGTTTCTTGACAGCAGAAACATAGCATAGTGGGCAGCTGGAGCAGGTGCTCATTGTTATGGGTGTGCTCTTGGGTCACAGTGGACAGTGTAAACTGGGTGCTTGTTCCTATTGGCATGTTCACAGGTATGAACTTTTGCTTATTTCACAAGCCAGTTGCAAAAAATATTTTAGAGCCCCAGGGAAGGTACTCCTGAGATACAAACTGTTGATTTCAAAGTCAACATATTCTTTTTGTTCAGATGTTATAGTCACAGTAAACTTCATAAAGCTTGTCGCTGCTGGAACTGACATTTTATGACCACCATTGACTTTTCATTAAGTAAAAATTGGTTTAGAAATACTATGCATATTAGCACTAAAATACTTTTTTACTAGCTTATGATTCAAGACTTTAATTTTTTCTGACTTTTCAATTATGGCTTAAAATGTTTATTTCTGTTTTCTGGAATCCATTAGTAGCACAATTTCACTCAAAATAAACATATAAATCTTTAACATTCTGTTCAGAAAATAAAAAAAAAAAATAACAGTGGAAAGCATGGTATGTTTTATACAGAGCATTTTATATTTGTGTTATTACTTTAAAGTTGTATCAAATGTAATAATTTAACAACATTAAGGAAAATTTTCTTCACTTCTGTTGTAATAATGTGTTAGTTGAAAGCCCTCTCTCTTGATTGGCAATTTGTGATGTTTTGAAATAGGTAAATGCGCTACATGGCTAAAGAAAAACCCTCTAAATATATTTGAAAAGAACACTGAGATTTCTGTTTATAAAAATGAAGTCTCATGTTATATGTGAACTTAGTATTTTCTTATTAAATGGTCATGCACAAATAAGACAGAAAAGCATAAATGTGGAATCTTTTCCACATAAAACTTAACTTAAATAAAGACCCTGCATGATAGTGAACATTTCCAAAATGCAAACAGTTTTGCATGTTTTTTATCATTAATTATAAATGATTGACAAGTAATAAAAATTTTGAAATATAAGTGGAAAGTGTTTCTTCACCCTATCTCATGTCATCAATGGTCAAGGTAGCTGTGTAGATATTAAGTAAGAACACCCGAAAGGAGGGGAGGGGTCCTAAAGGCCTCATGGCTTTCTTGAGAACTTGGCACTTTCTCACTCAGCTCAGATTGTTGACCAATGTCTTTACTTACAGGAGGATCTGCATCTTCAGCATAAACAGAGGTGATTGGTGTTCCCTTGACAGCATCTGGAGCCACCATCCCCTTGTAGATGCGTTTGCTAAATACTGGAGGGTAGTCATTCATGTCCTGCAAAATAGTGATGAGAATTTGGTGCTGTAGTCAAGATTAGGGAAATGGTTATGTTGATTTGGCTCTTTATGTCATGCAACCTATTTACCATGGTCAGTTGCATCTTCAAACTTCTATTTATTTCCCAACTGACACTCCAGAGAATCCAGGTCCCTACGTCAATGTCTATGATATCAGCTGGAGACCACCCTTAGAATATTACATGCTTTCAAAGTCAAAATGATGCTTGGAATTTGATGTAAATTCTAACCTTTGAAAACATGAAGAAAACTTGTTATATGGTGTGAATTTTTGAGTGCCCATGGGTGCCAGTTTAGCATGTGTGTGGAGTGTGCATGCATATGTTCACATGTGCATTTGAAGGCTAAAGGACAGCTGCAGGTGGCATTCTGTTGATGCTCTCATCTCTTGTTTTGAGATGTGGTCACTCACTGGCCTGAAACTCACCAGTAGGCCAGACTGGCTGGTTTCTGAGTCCAGACTCTGGAGAGCTATATCAGTACATGCCACCATGCCCAGTGGTCTGTCTGTCTTTCTCTTTCTCTTTCTCTTTCTCTTTCTCTTTCTCTTTCTCTTTCTCTTTCTCTTTCTCTTTCTCTTTCTTTTTCTTCCTTTCCTTTCCTTTCCTTTCCTTCCTTCCTTCCTTTCTTTCTTTTTTCTTTCTTTCTTTCTTTCTTTCTTTCTTTCTTTCTTTCTTTCTTCATTCCTTCCTTTCTTCCTTTCTATCTTTCTTTCTCTCTCTCTGTCTCTCCCTTTCTTTCTTCTTTCTCCTCTTTCCTATCTTTCCCTCACCCCTCATCCTCCTTCTCTTCCTTCTTCTTTTGTATGATTTCTGGGTCTCAAACTCAGGTCCTCATACTTGTGAATCAAGAACTTTACCCAACAAGCTACCCAGCCACCCAGTTCCCAGTATGAGTTCTTAAAAAGTTATATTCTGAACGTGGCGTAGGTAGTGAAGTACATCTTTTTTTCCTAGCACTTGAGAGGCAGAGGCAGGAAGATCTCTAAGTTCTAGGCAAGCCTAGCCCACAAAGTGAGTTCCAAGACAGCCAGGACCACACTGAGAAACCATGTCTAAAAAATAAAACAAAACAACAACAACAACAAAATAAGAACCAGGAAATTGGGTAAGATGAAGCTTTGTTGTTTTGAATTTCTTGCATACTTTATATGACTGTATGAACAAGCTGTGTTCTCTGATTTGATGTTCATTCTTATGAATATAAATTAGTAAGGGAGAGGTAAGGGGGCCTCTTCCCTGAAGCACACTACAGTGATGGTATTTGTAATTACACAGGCTGACAGACAGAAAACAGCGTTAATTTACTTAAGGGAAAATTTTAAAGCACTTTATATGCATCTGATTTCATTTTTACTATGGCGGTTAAGGTTATGTCAGTCATTAAGTAGATATTTACTAAGTTATGCCCATGATAACTAAGCACTGGATACTATACTTTTGGATACTCCATTACTCCAGATAAAGATATTCCTGTAACAAACCTCTCCTAACTGCCATTTGACACATAAAGATGATGGTCCAGACAATTACTTACTTTGTTCAAACTGATCTAATTATTTGTCAGAACTCAAAACAATAAATCAAGTCTCCTAAGAGGAAGATTTTTCTTAACCATCTTACCATTTAGTGAGAACTGTGTGTCATTTATTTCTGACTAAATAATGTTTACTACAGTGATTGCCTTAATGTTTGAGTAAGCATCATATTCTGCACTGTTTAGGGACACTTCAGGTCAAACACATTTAGACACTATGAAAATTTAATTAATTATCTATTTTTCCTCTCCAAGCTAACTTTTCTCATTTGTTCTTAAATGAATATGGTAAAATACTCTATATATTCTTTCTAATGTGTTCAAACACATTTTCTCTACCCAATCCTAATTTTAAATGCACTAATTAACTTATTATAAACTTTTCTTTTTGAAGAATGGTTGGGGTGGTTGTGTTTGAGATATGAAGCAAGTTTTGTATATACAGTACAGTAGGATGAATAAGAATAACCCAAACGTATTATATAAAAACAGTCCTCAGTCAGCAAAATTGAAAAATAATAGGTACCATTTCCTCAGACAAGTGATGCTTACAACATTTTTTTTTTATAAAAAGAATGTTTCCTTTCTAAGTTTTGGAGTGTAGAATCTGAATAGCAAATGAATTTAGAAGTGGTGTCTCCATAAGGGGTGGTGTAAAGAGACCCATCTGGAGGTTCAGTCAGAGAAAATGGATAAAGAATTTGCATACACACTGCCCACTGCTTTTTTAAGAGAAGTGATTAATTTAGTGAGTGTAGCTTATAACTAAAGATGGGAATCCAATATGCATCCATAAAGTGTATCTTCTATAGGTTTTAAAAGGTTAATCAAGCACCACACTTTTATTTTTTTTTCTAATCATAATGTATTTGTAGACAATTTAGAAGCACAAGGGTTTGGATACTTCTTTTGGTTTTGTTTTATTCTCATTTTATGAAATGTGGTCAAGAAATTAAAACAAAAGATACCAGGGAAGATAGGTGTCTCGTGAGGGTGAACTATCAGCCCTAGGCCACCCTAGCACCTGTGACATAACACCTAACACAATCATTTTATAAGGACATGCTTGCTTTAACCCATGGTGTCAGCTCACAGTCACCTGACACCGTTGCCTTTAGGCTTATGAGGCAGAACACAGAGGGAGCCTCTGTGGGGCAAGGCAGCTCACAGAGTCTAGAAAGCACAAAGAGGAGAAATCAAGCACCACACTTTTAAACACAAGCTTTCCCTGAAAAACTCCAAGTGCTCCTGTGTGTTCTTTCTGTAGCTATCCATGCCCCTCTTTCCCAAGGAAATTCAAATTTTGGGAAATTTCACTCATTGGGATAGGGTGTCAGGATGTATATTTTTTCTGGTTGCATTTTTTTTCAGTTCTTGATGATATTGAGAACAAAGACCTTTTTATTCCTTGCTGGGAATGTATTTACCAGATTCACCTTTGTTAATTCACAGTGGGTGTTTTCATATCCATCCTCATAAACTGATTATACACACACCGAAGGCTATAATAACAGAAGGCCATTACAAGGTTGCTTATCCTTCTCGTTATTTTTGCTTGCCATTGACAATATGAAGAATAAATCAATATAGTTATAATGTAGCAGTATTTCTTTTGATGGCCTATTGTACATGTTTTAGTTTCATAATCTCTATTATGGCTGAAATATGTGGCAGATTGCCCATCATTCTCCCATAATGCACTGTTTCGGATTGGGCAGTTTATTGAAATGCAATGCCAACATGAATAATCAATAGTTCATTATATTTATGCTTCAGGGACATCAAAGAAAAACCGTACATAACTAACTCTGTTTCTACGCATGTTGCATTATGCTGTAAATATAAAAGCTCAATTCTCCCACTAGAGGGCCATATTGGCAAAAGGAAAGATTTCTTCCTCTGCCCTCAGTAAATTTTATCATTAAAACCCACTACAGTTTGCTTCGTGTGGTTATATTTGTTGATCTGAACAAAATTATTTTTTTGTGTTTCAGTAGAGCATTTACTATGGTTTTCAACTAAAACAACCCAGGGATCTCTCACTATGTCATTTTTTAACCAGTAAAGCTTGTAATTTGAATCCACGCATCCTGTAAATAAAAATTGACCTCAAGATATTGCTAGCTAGCTGGAAGAAAATACAAGTTTCATTTATTCATTTTCAAAATTAAAGTCTAAAATAAGCATACCATTTTTGTTTTTCTTTACTCAGACCAAAGAGTAGATTTGGGGAATAATTTGAGCAGCATTCCAGGATGTTAAGAGCTAGCTGGCAAGTATGTAAACGAATAACAAGTTGAGCAAGGAAACACAAAAATAAAGGTTTCAAATATTAGATGAGCTCAAGATGAAGTATTTTATCATTTCATCTATTTCTTCTTCTTTATAAAAGAAATCTGCATATGTTCATACTTTTCCAATGAGAGGGTCTTTAACATACTTTCTCTGTGGTGAGTGTTCAAGGAATAAATGTCTCTTTCTCAAATACCATGCAATTATGTTATAATCAGAACAGCGTGCTGTGCTGCTAGAAGCAGACAAACAGTTGAAACTTTACAAGCTTGGAGAGGTTGCAAATGTGGAGAAAGGTGACCTGCACTCCAGTTGTTGTTGGCTGCAGTAGTATCTGTGAGAGTTTTAAAGTTTCATTTGCACATTTCACCTAGAGTTACCAGAAAGATAAAGCAGCCACTGGCCATTAGAAATAGTGCCTGAAATTTTATTATGCTTATATGAGTTAGAAAAGAATTAAAAAGCAATGTAGAACATGCATATAATTAAACATTAGAGAAGTTTTGTTTTAGATGTATAATAAATAAGAAGTGATGTGGGTCAGGCAGATTCATCCACTGGAATATTTGATTTCTCTGAAGAAAGTGAAGGACCGAGTCACAGAATTAGTCCAAAATCCTCTAAATGCCAAGGAAGGAATGAACCATGATGAATTGATCCCTCATAGATGCTCTGTGAGGCCTGATGAAACCTTGTGTTACAACAAAGAGTAGGAGGCTTGAGTCTGGATAGAAAACAGAGTGATTAATTAAAAACCTACGTTGAGTCTATCTTTCTTTATAATGAAATATTTGGACCTAGTTTGTTTCTACCAACTTCTTCCATGAATGTAATCAAAGCAGATTGTGTTCCTATCAATTTGACATATTTAGTCCAAATTCAACTTCTTCTGAGCACATGAGCACACACATATACCCCAAAGCCAGCACAGTAAGCTCCACTAATAGGTGTCTATGGCCATCTCAATCATGCACTCTTGAGAGAGAAGACAGTGCTATTTGATTAGCTATTCTTCAATCTTTCTTCCACTGTCACATAACAATGGTACTATTTCCCTCTTGAATGCTGATGGACTCAGTCTTACCACATTCATGTATGAAAATCAGGCCATTTGTCACTTTTTGTCATCTGCTTCAGGTGCCTGATCCATTTTGCTCTTTCCTGTTGTCTCCCCCCCCCCACCGAGACAGGGTTCTCTGTATAGCTTGGGAACCCATTCTAGCACTCATGCTGTAGACCACTACTGCCTCTGCCTCCCAAGTGCTGGGATTAAAGGCATGCACCATCACTGCCCAGCTGTAAAAAAAAAAAAAAAAATTAACCCAAAGAAAGTGTGTGTACATACCCTGGAACTCACAACACAGATCAGGTTGGTGTTATTTTTGTAGGGACCTTCTCTTTGCCTTCTATTTGCTATGACCATAGCTGTGCTGACCACCATACCTAGCAGTCATGACAAATTCTTAGCCACCAGAGAGGCAAAGCTAAGTCCCCAGTGTCAGAGGAACTGGAAGTTGATCCAGAGTTGAACATTAAACCTACCTATCTTGGAAGCCCTTTTTATCTGAGTCTTGAAATTACAAACCAAATTAGTTCATGCCAAAGAACTCTTTATAATTTTTACCCTCTCTATTTTCTGAAAAGTTTGTAGTGTGCATATCTACTTGTCTATAGATTGTGGACCATACACTCTCAAAATGAAGTTCTGATTTGACCAGTCACAACATATAGCAGACTCACAGCCAGTCTTCAAAGATTTGTATAATGCCTCTTTAAAATCCATCTCATAGGGTTATTTTGCAAGTCTTCATAAGTACTTCATATTAATAAATCATTATCATTAGTTTATACCACTGAGTTTCTATGACTTTCCCACCCAAAACTACACTGTGAGTTGAAGAAACAGATGTAGCATATATAGAAGGAGGGCAGTCACTCCAGGTTCCTTACCTTCACAATTACCGTGACTGTTGCTATACCAGGCGGCATTGTCCCATAAATATCAAAGGCCTCCACCAAGAATGTTATGCTTGCTTCCTGGTCGGGAAAGGCCTCATAATCCAAACTCCTCAAAAGGGACAGTTCTCCACTGAATGGATGAAGTGCAAACAGGTGCTTCACTTCAGGGCTTCTGATCCGGTATGACACGTTTGCTCCAAGATCAACATCCTTGGCCTGTGATAAGTTAGAGAGAAGAATGGTTACATCAGAGGCTTTCCCACAAGAGGAGTGAGGACTGATGGGCATGCATTCATGCTTGGGTTACATGATAAGAAAAAGATACGTCATTGTCTTTGAAAATGGAGAGAAGGAGAAAGGACAAATATAAGACAATGAACATAAAGAACTTTTTAATTAAAAAACATTGGTGGAGTGGTTCTAAATAGGCTTTAAAATATTATAACTAAATATGGAACCAGTTCCTTCTCATAAGTTTGCTTAGGGAGGATGGGGTAATGTATTCACAAAGGCCATTCTCCTGTACTTCCCTTTTACTTGGCACTTATTATACAGAAGAATGATGTGTAAATCTTGCTCTCTATATCACAGCCTGAAGGGAATAAAAAAAGCATAAATAAACAAATACAAAGGAAAAGATAATGCTTTGTCTAAAGGTGTTCTGAACTGGAACTCCAGATGATTTGTTTTTGGTGGAGGTAAAATGGCCATTTCATGCAGTGGGACAGGTTGGGAAAAACACCTTGGTGGAGGGAAGACAACTGCACGAGTAGAGATGCAGAACTCTAGGTCTGTTACATGAGTGCATGAGTACTCATTGAAGCACATACTACCAACATGTCACTCATGTTCTCTTCTTAACAGTTGATAATATCATGGTAGAGGGAACCAATAAAAGCACAGATTTCATGTCATTTTCCTGTTGAAAATTTTCCTGTTTCCACTCTAACTCTGACCAACACTGTCAGTCACCTTTGTGGTATTGTAACAAAATTCCTTTATTAAGCAATTTATAAAGTGGGGTATCAGTCCCTGATCACACAGCCCTGTGTGGATTTATGGGTAAACAAGGACCAGAGAAGCCTTGTCTGCGTCACGAAACCCAGGAAGTAGAGAAAAACATGGAAGTGCTGGAGACTCAATATCTTCTTCAAGGACATGCTATCTGTGTCCCAACCTCTAATAATTCCACAGGCTGAGGATCAAGCCTTGAGCATATGAGCCTTGAGGGACATTCAAGATTCAAATGGCAGCAATCTAATCCTCTGAATATTGTGACAGAACACAATGCCTTCTGGCTTCTTAGAACCTTGAAGAACAATCAGCATGTCCCTTGACAGTTTGAGTGTTTTATTTTTATATGGCCTTGAATAATCCTTTCTGTTTCTCTCTTTATTTGCTGACTTGCTTCTCAGTCCACAGTTACAAAACAGCTTTTTTTCTAGCAAAAAGAACCACCCAAGCTTGAATAGAAGATGTGTACCAGATTCCTAGGATCTTGCTTCTGACTACCAATGTTGAGAGTTGTCTAAAGGTGACTGAGAATTCCATAGAGATTGTGAGTCCATGTTGATCACTTCTTTATCACCCAAAACATACATACATACATGTATGTAGCATGTATATATGTAACAACAACTAATAAAAAAGAAAGACATGAATTTGAAAGGAAGCAATGGGGTGTCTTAAGGATGTCAAAGAGGAGGAAAGGGAAGGGGAAATGATAATTATAATATCAAAAAATAAAAAATAATTGCTAAAAGTATAGCACAAGACATATCTAGACAGCGTATATAGTTGGGCACTTATGATGCATGAGAGTTGAAGAGGTGGATGGATGATAAACTGGACAAATGATTCTCACCCAGTTGGAACATATTGTTGTTTGATTTATTAATGTCTGTAACCTAAGAATTTGCTCAGGTATATCAAGACAGAAAACTTCAAGCTGTGCTTTGCAGATGAAGTATAAACAGACTGAGGTTTGTTTTCTTTGTCATTATATGGTTCACAGACCCCCTGTGTTGGAATTAAATGGGCTAGTACATAAAAAGTGATTTATGGGTTAACCTGAGTCTTAAAAGAGGTTTGTATATGAAATTCAGTTAAGAATTTGAAAATGTTGTAAAAGAGAGTGAAAAATTACTACAGAATAAACAGTATTTTATATGTGTTTATAAAGTATATGGGGAAAGGTATATTAGTTCATATACACATACATATATGTGAATATATACATGCTACTAGAACACATGCATATATGCGTGGTGTATGTGTGTATACATGCATGTGTATATACTAATGTCTATTTGATATTTGTGTGATCACTCTGGTAGATGTGAAAACACTTTTAATATTTAATGCTGATTTTTCTGAGAAAAATCAGTGTTTCATTTGTTTTCTCAATGTGACAAAACCATCTAGCATAAATTTTATACATGCCAAAACACATAAAATATATTATATTTTTTATGACTGCAAACTTTCTCCTTTTAATTTTGTGGGTTCCCTCAGAAAAAGGTTTTCATATAAAACACAATATACAAGTTTTGAGACATAATAAGATTCACCCATAGCTTATGTGAATCTATGTTATGCTGAGCTCATCATATGTTTATAGCTAAACTTCTGTGTCTTACCCTCACAGGTAATCTTATGATACAGATTTCCTGGAATCAATGCTTGTCCACTCACCTCTATTTGAAGGAAGGTGGTCCCAGCTGGCAGATTCTCTTCAACAATGACAGTGTATGTTGAATTGGTAAAAACAGGACTGTTATCATCAATGTCCAACACCTTGATGTACAGTGTCAGAGTTGAATGCCGAGGGTGCACCGCGCCATCTGTTGCTACAACAACCAGTTCATAGTGGTCCCTGACTTCCCTGTTCAGCTTCACAGCTGTGTAAATGCTCCCATTGGATGTGATGCGGAAGAGGTTGTTGAAATTCCCCAGGCTGTAATGTACTTGGCCATTTATTCCAGCATCTGGATCTGTTGCCTAAATGGAAGAAACAAAGGGCTTAGTACAACAGCTTCAGGACACACTACTGCTCAGAAACTGTGCCATGTATCCTAACCACCAAATACTCTTTTTTTCACTAAAGGGACCATTTAGAAAGATAATAAAGGTACAATTGGCAAACAAAGTGATGCAAAGAAATAAGATATGATTTAATTATATACTCAGTGTAAATGAACATAAGCTGACATCGTTGTGAACAGTAATATATTATGTCAGAGAAAAGAATATTATAAAAATGGAAAGTTTCATATAATTTTATTGCTACAGTAGATTTTGAATGTCAAAATAGCACTTGCTTTGAATTAGTTTAAGATAATTTATTAACAGTTTAAAATTTGATGGCTGTTTTTGTTCAAGAAATGCATATAGTCATTTTCATATTTACATATGTTTGGGCATGATGTATATTTATCTCATTTAGTCCTTGTGATGCTTTTAATGAGTAAATATTATTGACCCCATTTTGCAAATGAGACCATATGGCTTAAGGAAATTAATCATCCCTTGTAAAGCTACACAAGAATTAAATTCCTTGGGGGTCCTAGAATGTAGTACAATATCTCATATGCAAAACTCTTTAATAAATGCTAATGAAGTTAATGAATGTTCTGTGAGTATATGGAACTGAGGTTTGAAATTAAACATATTCCCAAACTGAATGGCAATAGAAGTGCAGTAATTGTCAAATTAGAAGACAGGGCTACTATTTAATATTAGACTATGAATCTCAGGTAATAGCTGATAATTGTTGGTGATACCTGAATCTACATTTGCTAAAATTTTTAGGCATAGAGTCATTTTTTCAGCAAAACTGAATGAGCTTAGAGTGACTATATTTCTGATAGAATGTTGATATGAATACTCTTACTTAAAATTGAGCTAGTTTATTATAACTTACAAAATCATACCACCAGATACTGTACATTTTAAATCAAATGATTCTATTATTGTTTTTTCATGAACTCTTGAATCCATCTAAAAAGCTGGGAAATACTATATACTTATGTTTCAAATTACCACTAAAGAAAAACAGGGGACAGGACTTAATTTTGTTCTCATTTTCAATATGTATATGTATATGTATATGTATATGTATATGTATATGTATATGTATATGTATATACGTTTATCCAGGCAGATGTAACCTGACTTACCACCCTTATAAGTCCATTTAAATTAAAACTATTGTGAGTCAAAATGCATTAATGTGCTGAGTCCCTCAGGCTAGGAACGCATCACACTGTAGCTCTAGACATTTCCTTTTCTGGGGTTTGCTGACTGAAGCTCCCTGCTGCTGCCCAACATCACTAGACACTATCATTGCATAATGAATGGCAGTATGATAAAGAAGCTTCAAATTTTCAAGTTGATTTTGTACATGATATTTGTTGCTTCTGTACCTTCATAAATCCCAAAGTTCCTAAGTCAACCATTCACACACAGGAACTGCCTGTACTAGTATCTATCCCACTGACAAAATAGCAGATAACCACACACTTATCAGCCCCTATGAAATAATATATAAATATACATAAAATATAAATCTCTGAAGGTAAGAAGTTCAGTGTAAGGTCATCAACCTAAAACCTAGGTATGTGCCATCTCTGCTCCATCCTGGAAGCTCTGGGGAAATAGTGACAGACTTGGGCTGTGTGAGCAGTGTGTCTCAGATTCTGATCCCCCTGTGAAAGTAGAAATGTGAGGACTGCCACCAGGCTCGTGCTCCACAATTTTCTGCACCTGTAAGCGCAGTAGCATTAACTCTGTCTTTCTTACATGTTTTGAATGACTTCTTCTCCTTCTATGTCACCTCTTTGACCCTCTTTAAAAGCTTGTGTAGGTATTCTAGGCTTAAATTGACAAACAGGGCTAAATTATCACCCTGTCAAGAGCCTTTACTTTAATTACACATTTTGCCAATATATGGTAACCTATATATATTTATTTTTAGTTTACCTGTTAAATTACCCATTTTAAAACATTTCTATTAACAAATATTAGTTGACACACCCTCTTCAGTGCAGTCCATAACTTCTTTAAAATCTATTTAAAATAGTCAAAATGTAGTGTAGTGAACATGTCAAGTACCTACTCAGACACCTGAACTTTTGACTCATTGAATAATACTGAGCTCCCTGCATGGCTAGCCACCATGAAAGAACATTTGTTTGACTGTATATTCTGAAGCAATTAACCCTAACAATGTTGAAGTTGCTCAAATATGCAGCTAATGGTGACGAAAGGACAGAATATGCATGAACGCAGCTTCCTTCCTTCCTTCCCTGCCTCCCAGTCACTGAGTAAGATGAACAAGGTTGTGACTCAGGCACTGGGGGCAGATTCTGTTACTTTACTATTACATATGAGGAAGTCAGTGTGAGACAAGAGAGCTATCTGAGGGTTCCCATTATCAATAGTACTGTCGAGAACTTTGCATGGATGCTTAATATCTCTACTCAAGCAGCTCACTGCACAATGCTATAATGGAGCCATTTATCTTCTTACAGATCAATTAAAAGTTAATTAAAATTGTTAATAAGAAAAATTGTACTTCTCTCCTTGTACTACATCAAAGCAATAAACAGTAATGGCTGCAACTTTATAATCATTCGTCAACGGTATACTCATTCTAAAATCTGTGTCTTACTGTGACTTGATTTGTAGTGAATTTTTTTGGGGCATGCCTATGGCTGGGAGATTGGCTGAAGGTCTATAATCAAATAAACACTTCAAAAATCAAAACAAAGGTCTCATTGAAGAGATGTTTAGATAAGCAATAGAAAGACAAACTACACATTTAGATCACTAAAATTGAAAGTACAGCATATGTAAAAGAAAACCAGTTATTTAAGAGACAGGCCACAGGCCATGCAAAATCACTTGCTAAACACTATTTCTTTTTGAACAATTATACACAGATGGTTTTTTCATGCTATGTGTCAACAGAGCTAGGAACTGTAGTTCCTGAACATTCAATTCATTTCCTTCTTGCCAATCTGGTAGAAATTTTAAATATTTCTGCTGCTTTTGAGATAGTCTCTTCCTCTGTAACCCAGGCTGCCCAAGAACTCAGCTTAAATATGAGCCAACATACCTCTGCTTCCTGGGTTCTGAGAATACAGGTGTGAGCTAGTGCCCAAGGATTCCCATGGGCAAAACAGACTGAGATAAAACTCTAAAAGAAGGCTAGCTGTATGAGTTCCACTGGTGAACCATCTTAGAGGTAAGTCTTCTATGTAATATACCAGTGATCCATTCCAAGTTAAAATGTATTTATCTTCACAATCAAATTATTCAGAGGAAATTTTTTTGTTTGCAGTGACAAAAATTTCCTACAAGCATCAGATTGATGCCACACAGGGGGCTATCCCAGCTGCCATGAAGGTGTGAACTACCTACCATGCATCACCTCATTATGCCAGTGTGAGGGTGAGAGTGAGCTTTGCCCCCTCTTTGCTATCTCTTTGAGGCATTTTCAGAGGAAGCTATGGCCCATCTTCTCACTTAGAGAACGAGTTGTAGGTGTTCCTGAGCAGGAGGACATCTGAACATTGGCCAGTGCACCATTAATGACATTACTAGTAGAGATGCCTTTCAGAAACTTTAAATCTTATGAAACAGATGCTGGTGTACTTCTCTATAGATGCTGACCTTCCTCAAGAGCTGTGATAATTTGTTTAAGAGGGATGAAAACAATGTAATGACTCAAAATGAGGATAAATTTCCCCCTCTCTGTACAAACACCTAATTACTACTGCTGAATAAAAACAGGCAGACTTATTAGGCAAGAGTAAGCAACCCATGAGTTCAAAATGTCCCAAGCCACAACCAGAACAGTTTCCTGGCTTGAATCCTAAGTTCTCAGGCTGTAGGTCTCACATGGGTTTGATTTTCCAGTTCATTTATTTATGAATAAATTTTATTTAAATTAGAAACAAGCTTAGTTTACATATCAATCCCAGTTCCCTCCCATCTTCCCATGCCCCCCAGCAACCTCTCATCCAATCCCCCATTGACTCCCTAGTGAGGGTGAGGCCTTCCATGAGGATCATCAAAATCTGTGAAGTTATTTGGGGTAGGCCCTCTCCTGTGTCTCTAGGTTAAGGTAGTATCCCTCAATGGGGAATGGGCTCCCAACGTCCATCCATGCACCAGGATACATCCTGGTTTCACTGCCAGAGGGCCCATTTACTGTCTGTCCTCCTAGCTAACACCCAGCTAACACCCACATTCATGGGGTCTGGTTTGGTCCTATGTTGGTTCACCAGCTGTCAGATTGGGGTCCATGAGTTCCCACTTGCTTAGGTCAGCCATTTCTGTGAGTTTTTGCAGCATGGTCTTGACCCATTTGTTTGCCATTTCTCAGTCTCTGAAACTGGATTATGGGAGTTTGGCTCCCTCTATTATGGTATATCTTTTCTTGCTCTTTTCTATTTTTCCCTCTCTCATTCTTTCTGCTCCCTCATGCCCACCTCTCCCCTCCCCTTTCCCCTAACTCCATCTCCCCTCTCTTCCTGCTCCAAATTTGCCTTTGTTTTTGTGAGTGTCGATAACTTTCTTGGGTTGGAGTTTTTCTTCCAGAACTTTCTGTAGGGGTGGATTTGTGGCTATGTATTGTATAAATCTGGTTTTGTCATGGAATATCTTGTTTACTTCATCTATAGTGATTGAGGTCATTCTTTTCTGCTTTAACTGCGTTAGGATGTTCAACTTTTGATGGCATAGAATTCCTAGACTCTGGTGATGTAATATAAGTCTTTGTGTTGTTGGATGTGTTCTTATACTGTCATCTTTCCATCTCTTCTTCCAGTGAGTACAGGTGTGGGGGGGTCTCTCCCTCTCCTCTCTACTGGAAGGTGGAGAGGCAAGACAGGAATGGTAGCCAGTACTGGGTGCTTCCTTCTGCCTCCAGGTCCCTCTGGGGGATTTGGTGGCTGGTTTTTTCCATTTTATAAACAGCTTTTCATACTGACTGGATGGCCTTGATTGTGCCTTTCCCTGCCCTGTCATCTGTAAATAGTCAGTGGTATTTATCTCACTGCCTCTTATGGTTTCTGTATGCTTAGACAACATTAAGTAATTCACCTAAATACTGTCCATGATTGTTGTAATCACATGATCTCTATCAGAAGGTAATTTCAAGGGGTAGGTTGTATACTGAAATGTTATCAGAATTTGTGGTGGAACATGCCAGGCTACTTTTATCAGTGTATGTCTGTATTTTCTTTTTCTTTGGTGCTATTAAATTTGATATTTTGAAGATTCTTAGAGAATTTAAATGTTGATCTACCAAAAAACTCATAGATAAAGTGTACCTAACTGTTCATGTAGCAATTTTAGTGTAACAAGTGATATTGGCAAGGATATTTTAATCTGATGCAGGTAATAAAAATACATTTTTAACTATAAGGAAGACTAATGAAGATCAAAGCTTTCTTGTATGTCTATAAATGTTCTGTAGCATGAAGGTGTAAACTGTCACATAGCACCCAAAATGTGAGTGTATGTTGTGTGCATATGCATATCTGTGAGCATGTATGAGGATACATATTTGTCAGTGTGTGTATGTCTATGTGCATGTAGGTTTATATGTATGTGTGTTTTACTATGGGAGAATACATGTACATTTGAACATGTATATGAGTTTATGTACCTGTCTGGGTATATGTATGCATGTGCACATGTGTGTGAACATGTATGTATATGTATGTGTTTATGTGGGTGTATGTGTGTAGTGGTGTTTGGGAGGTTATGGAATTTTTAGGAGGTGGAGTCTTGCTGCAGGAAGAGCATCACTCACAACATGATTAGAACATTTATAGCCTCATGTCTTGCCCAGTTCATTTCTTTGTGTAGTTGAAGCTGTGATATGTCAGCTTTCTGCTCTGGTCATCTGTGGTCATGTCTCCCCCATTTTTATGGATTCTCACCCTGAAGTTGTCAGCCAAATGAACTCCTTTTTCTATGTTCTATGAGTCACTTTTAGTTGTGGTATTTTATCATAGTAATAAAAATTAGTTAGAATTAATTAAATTAAAATAAAAATTAATTAATACATGTGTGCAGGTACATGTGTGTTTGCATGTGTGTCTGTGTATGAGCTCAGATTATCATCCTTCTTTTAGCAATTGCTTTACCCCTGAGCCATCTCCAAGCCTGATACAGAGATTTTTTTCAATATACAAATTTAGATATTAGATTAGACACATGATAAAGTTTCAATGAAGAAGTCGTAGATATTGTCACTAAGTCTGCTTAGCAGACTAATGTCTGCTAAGTCTGTCTTGGGAAAAAAACATCTTAAGATGCTCATTTTCATTTTAAAGTCATTTCACCATGGCTTGGGAAACAAATGCATGTGACTCTGTGCAAGTGTTTATGACCTGGTTTTAAAAATCACTGCGGTGATACATTAAAGGGTGTAAGAGTTATCTCACACTAAGCATGCCTTTACTCATAACTACTGCAGGCTGTCCTAACACATTTGAAAAGATAAATTCTGCCCACAGGAATCAGTAAATAGTATTTCTACACATAAAAGGTTTGGCAGTTGCCCATATTTTTCTACAAAGCTATGGCTTTTTTAGTGTTCTTATGTTCTTTCTATTCTATCATGGAAAAAAACCACAATTAAGCTGTTGTAAAGAGTTTAGCTATTTTCCTGGCTTGCATTCCTCCAATTGACCCCACCAATTTCAAATAGCTTTCTATTCACTCAGGACCCCTGTCACCTTGTATTTATTTGGCTTTCTAACATGTTATAATTGCCTACTTAACTGCCTGTCTCCTGCACTATACTTCAAACAGCCTGGGAAAGAAGTGTGCCTTCTTTATCCTTGACTTCCTATTCACATCCTTCATGTATGCCCAAAAAATATTTGTTGAGTAAATGTGTAATTAAGAACTTCTTACCAAGCCATAGGTGGCTTTCTTGAAGGTTTTGCTGACACCCTCAACATCCAAAGCAATGACTCCTACTTACACAATAAGGTGGGTTTTATAATGGCATTCACGGATCTCCGTGCTCTCCTCCACCACCTTTATGCATTTTTATCTACAACTGACCCCGTGACACCATCTCCATTTCACTTATGCTTTTAATGTGCTAGTCAGCTTTCAAGTGTCTGTGTTTGCTGTGGTTTCCCTTTCCCCATCAATGCTGCAGGCAACATAGTTCCCTCCACTTTGTGCTCCATCCTTGCTTTACCTCAGACAGGAGAGTGCAGGAACAGCCCCAATGACACAAGCCACTCTTGTGACAGAGGGGGGGGGGAGGAGATAACCCATCCCTGACACTCCCTGCTTCTTCTTGGAAGGGGTCACTTCCTCTATCACTTCATTGGTTAAGACAAATCACACAACTGAAGCTGATTTTGTAAGGTGGAGCAGCTAACCTCAGAGGGAGATAAGAACAGTCAAGAAGCCATCATTCTGTCTTCTTGCCTTATTTGTCTTGAGATACATCTGGATCTTGAGACTTCCTTGAGACTTCTTTCTCTCCCATACTAAACCTCTGCTAGTTCTCAGTCTTTTTGTCCAGCTTTCAATCCCTCGGGTACTTAGAAAAACTCACTTTTTATTGCTATTTCCAAGCAATGGGTGACTGTATATTAGGTGTGAAAACTACAGCTCACTATCTAGTACATAGTGGTTGCAGTAAGAGACAGTATGAGAGAAAAGAACCCGTGGGCTACTTGAAGAGGAGATAAGGGAAATAAGAATTGAAGCAGGGGTGGGAATATGAAAAAAATTAAAACAGGCAGGCAAGTGAGAGGAAATAATCTCTGTGGAATTGGGTATATATGAAGATGCCAAATTAAGCAAGTCATTTTAAGATGCCACCACACAGTCTATAGATCTTGTAATGAGAGAATGTAAATTAACCTAGGTAATTAAAAAAAAAAAAAAGAAAAGAGCATCAGGCAGATGCAGCCTTGTGCTTAAATATTTACATAGTCAATTATCACATGATAGCAGATAGTCTGAGGTGAATGCTTTAGAGCTTAACAAAAAGGTTGTTCAGTTTATATTTTCACTACCAGTGTGATGATATTTCCAGGCTTAATAACAGGCTCTCTGAAATTCTATGGTAAGAGTATTTTCTTCCTGCCCTCAGCATTTGCCAACAGTTGGGAACAAAACAGAAGCCCTAGGAAGACTTCTTCAAGGAATTTTATGTTTTTCTTATGTTACTTGATGTCCTAGTTTCTCTTCCTGTTGCTATGATAAAATGTCCCAACAAAAGCAACAAGGAAGAAAGGGCTATTTTAGTCCACATTTCCAAGTTAATGTCATCATATAGCTGAGAAGTCACTGTAGAAGGAACTCATCACAGACATGGTCAGGTAGATAACACTCTTCATTTCATAGCATGTAGGGTTTCCCATAGGGAAACACTCTTACCCACAGTAGATAGGTCTACCAATTTCAATTAAAGAAATAAAATGATGCCTCACAGACCTTTCAACTCCCAGTGGATTCTAGATTGTATCAAGCTGACATCATTAAGAATCACAGTTGGTATTTCATAACTCTACAATGAGTTTATTGGATATGACTCTCTTCCTTGAGGTCATTGAGTTCCACAGTTAGAAATTATACTTGGAATCTTTACCTCTGTTCTCAGTGTTGAGAGGTATAGGTCAGGTCTAAGTATTAGATATTTTGTCAAAATACCAATGCTATCATATGCCAGCTCCTTCTGTCTAATGTACTCTACCCATTTCGTAAGCTTATTACTCTTCCTTTTAAGTGTATTATATTTAACAACCAATGGGCATTAAAAGGGACCATGGAATGACTTACACAATTCTTTAATCAATGCCTTATTAATATTTTCAGCAATTTTATCTATCCTTGTATTAGCTATTTTTTCATTGTGACAGAAATAACCAACATAAACAATGTAGTCTGTCTCATTGTCTCTAAGATGTCAGTCTACCACAATGGGGACATGCAGCCAAGTAGAGTCATTCCTGCCATGGTGGGCCAGGAAGCAGGGATGGGGAACATAGGTTATGGATTTTTTTATTTCTCTTCTTTTTATTCTGCTCAGATCATAGGCTCATAGGAAAGAGCGTCCATATTATGAGTTGTTCAGTGGTGCTTCCATCCTCAGTTAGAGATGATACAAACTTAGTTAAGCCATTAAGACAGATATTGAGATTAACCATTACAGCCCTAGGAAGTAAAAAAAACTCTTCATATTATGTCACATCCTTCATTGTTCTATGGCCTTGGTAGCCATGCAGTATTTTCTTCAAATGGTGCCTTTCATAAGCATCAAATATTGCTCCTACCTCAGCCATCCAACACACGAATAAGTGGAAACTATTATTTATTATTCACAGTGTTTTCTTAAAAGTAGGTAAGTCTTAAATTTGTTAGAAAAAAAATTATGATAAAATATTTCCTTCTTAACATGAAAATTAAGTTAGCAATGAAATCAACAATAAATTGTCCTCAAATTAGCAACAATGTGGCTATTCTATTTTTTTTTTGGCTTGCCAATTAGAATCCCTTATGAAAATATATTTCTGGTTTAATAAGAATGTGAGTATATTATTTTGTGCAGATGTAATATAGTAATTTAATTCTTCATAGTTTTCCTAGGATTATTCTACTCTTTTTCATTATCATTCTCTTACAGACATTTTCTAGATTATCTTATATATAATTAAACTTCCAAAAAATTCCATTAGCACAGATACATTGCATATTTATTTATATTCATATACACGCCTGTGTTTATACATGAGGAAGTTAAGACAATTTCATCATATAAGTAAAAACATTTACTTTTCAGGAATGATATGTTCCTGTAGACATTTGTGTTCTCATCTGCAACCCCTATTTCTCCCTGATATGAGAGAGAAATACTTTAAAGAATGAAATTAAAGAAGATACCATAAAATGGAAAAATCTCCCATGCTCTTGGACAGGTAGGATAAACATAGTAAAAATGGCATTCTTGCCAAAAGCGATCTTCAGATTCAATGCAATCCCCATCAAATTCCAGCAAAATTCTTCACTGACCATGAAAGGATAATACTCAACTTCCTATGGAAGTACAAAAGACCCATGATAGCCAAAACAACCCTGTACAATAAAGGAACCTCAGGAGGCATCACTGTCCCTGAATTCAAGCTCTACTATAGAGCTATAGACTTGAAAACATCTTGGTATTGGCACAAAAATAGACAGGTAGACCAATGGAATTGAATAAAAAATCCCAATATTAACCCATATACCTACAAACACCTGATTTTTGACAAAACAGCTAAAATTATACAATGGAAGGAGTAAAACATCTTCAACAAATGGTGCTGGCACAACTGAATGGTGTGTAGAAGACTGCAGATAGACCCATGTCTATCACAATGCACAAAACTCAAGTCCAAATGGATCAAAGACCTTAACATCAATCTAGCCACACTGAACCTCTTAGAAGTAAAAGTGGGAGGTACTCTTGAACAAATTGGTACAGGAGAATTCTTCCTGACCATAACACCAGTGGCACAGACACTGAAATCGACAATGAATAAATGGGACCTCCTCAAACTGAGAAGCTTCTGTATGGCAAATGACACAGTTGACAAGACCAAAGAGCAGCCCACAGACGGGGAAAAGATCTTCTTCACCAACCCCATATCTGACAGAGGGTTGATCTCCAAAATATACAAAGAACTCAAGAAACTAATCACCCAAACACCAAATAACCCTATTTAAAAGTGGGATACAGAACTGAATAGAGAATTCTCAATAGAGGAAATCAAAAAGGCCAAAGACACTAAAGAAATTGTGCAATATCCTTAACCATCAGGGAAATGCAAATCAAAACAACTCTGAGATACCATCTTACTCCTGCCAGAATGGCTAAAATTTGAAACACCAATGACAACTTATGCTGGAGAGAATGTGGAGAAAGGGGAACACCCTTCCACTAGTGGTGGGAGTGCAAACTTGTACAGCCATTTTAGAGATAAGTATGGCATTTCCTCAGGAAAATGGGAATCATTGTACCATAGGACCTGGTAATTCCACTCTTAGGCATATACCAAGTGATCCACATCCATCCAACAAAGACATTTGTACAACTATATTTGTAGCAGCATTATTTGTACTAGAAAGAACCGGCAAGCAACCTAGATGGCCCTCAACTGAAGGATGGATAAAGAAGATGTGTCCCATTTACACAATGGCATACTACTCAGTGGAGGGGGGGAGAGAGAGGGGGAGGAGTGGAATCTTGAAAATCCCAGGCAAATGAATGGAACTTGAAGAAACCATCCTGAGTGAGGTAACCCAGTCACAAAAAGAGGAACATGGTATATAGTCACTCATATATGGATTTTGGACATAGAGCAAAGAATTTTCAGCCTATAATTCACATTGCCAGAGATACTAGAATATAGGGAGGAACCCAAGAGATTCATACAAGGGCCATCACAGAAGGGGAAAGGAACAAGATCTCTTGCACATAATGGGAGTGGGTGTGATAGTGAGTGGAGAGGGAGTTAGGAGAAAGAGAAGGGGAAGAGAGGAGAACGTGTGTGCCAGAAGATTGAGTTGTGGGATGAATAGATGAGAGCAGAAAAAGAGATACCATAATACAGTGAGCCACTATATGTTTGAAGAGAGAACTGACTCTTGAGAAATTTCCAGAGTCCTACAAGACTGACACCAAATAACAATCTGAGCAACAATGGAGAGGCTACCTTAAATGTCCTTCCCTAATACTGAGATTGATGACTAACTTAAATGCAATCATAGGGGCCTCATCTATTAGCTGATGGAAAGAGAAGCAGACACCCACAGATAAATATGGAGCCGAACTCCTGGAATCCAGTTACAGAGAGAGAGGAGTGATAAGAAAATGTGATCAACACCAGGCTACAGTAACCCACAGAGACAGCTGACCTAAACAAGTGGGAGCTAATGGGCCCCCCAGATTGATAGCTAGGAATCCAGTATTGGACTGACTCAGACCCCCTGAACATGGGACTCAGTCTGAAGGCCTGGGAAGTCTAGGGAACTTCTGACAGTGGAACCAGGATGTATCCCTAGTGCATGAAAGGACTTTGGGAACACATTCCCCATGGAGGGATACTCCCTTAACCTAGAGACAGGAGGGAGGGCCTAGTCCCTACTGCAAATGACTTGACAGATTTTGATGATCCCTCTTGGAAGGCATCACCCTCCCTGTAGAGTGGGTGGGGAATGGGAAGGGAGCGAGTCAGGAGGCATGGGAGGGAGGGAGAGGGAACTGGGATTGATACATAAAATAAGACAAAAACAAAACAAAACAAAAAACAAAAAACAAAAAACAAAAAAACAAACAAACAAAAAAAAACCCATATAAGAACAGTACTTTTTCACAATGATTGTTGGGTTATCTGCTTGAACCAGATTTTCAATGTATTCATTTGTATTTTCTGTCAAGTTCTGACACAAAGTGTTTCTTTCTTTCCTAAACTTAATTCCTAAACTAATTACCTCCTGCCTATTTATTGTCAATGTAAGACACTACTTATTAAATAACTTTACCTTTATTTTGCTATATCCTAATTACATGTCTTAGCTGTATTTTGTCCAATACCATTTGCTATTCAATATGAGCATAACATTGACTTCTTTAAGGAACCAGTTCTAGTTTTTTTTTCTATTTACTATCCTCTTAGAACTTTTTATTTTATCTGCCTTCTTTTAGTTTAGTTTTTTTGTATCAGTGTTAGTATAATATAACAAGAAACTAAAAAAATAATTTAAAAAAAGGCAACATTCTCTAAGTAAATACCTCATAATTCTCCAATTCTACCAATGATTTTTTCAGTGTAGGGAAGCTGTTCTGGGTACTATTCTTCCTTCTTGCTGTGGCAAAACATCTGACTTGAAGGATGCTAAAGGGTTATGGTTTCCAAGGGATGTCACCCTCTCTGAGGGGACAACATGGCATTGTGGCATAGTACCTTGCTGCAGGGCTTTGTGGTGGCAGCCCTGCTGGCATACCAAGAGACAGAGAACATACATAGGAATCAGAAGTGAGGATGACAAACAGGGCCATTCCTAGTTTCTTCCCTCTGCTGGCTAGGTCCATGTTTCTAAGATTCCATCACCAAACAACAACGTCATCTGAGAAGAAAGCTTCACCCATGTTACACTCAAACCATCAAAGTTATGTCCCTGGCTCCAGTGTGGTCATGCCCATTTCCCAAAGCAAAATGTATCTGGTCCAACCTCATGAATCCTCACAATTTTAAATCCCTAATACTGCTCTAAATTTCAAAGTCTCCTGAGACTTAAGGCAAGCTCTCAGTTGTAGAATCCTGTAAAATCCTAAAGTCACCCTTCTAATATGTCTTGGTACAGAGTAATACGCCCAATTACCAAAGGAAAGATAAAAATAATGTGAGGGGAGCAGATCAAAAAGCCAGAAGGGCAAGTATTAGGACAAGTAGCTAGGTCTCAAGACTTGGGGACAATGATGGCACCATATCCCAATGCATGTGTGTGGCTTCTCCTCTACAACCCTGGTCTCTGTAGCAGTTAGTAGCCACACTGGCTGCATTTAGCATGTCATCATATTCATCTATATTCACATTTCTCTTTGAGGCTCAGTTACAAACTTCTTCACACTTCTCTGTTTCAGTTTGTGTTCCCTTACATTGAAAATGTGTCGCCAAAGCAGTGAGCAGCAAACGACCCAGCCTAAAGGAATTTCTGTCTTGAAATTTCTTCTACTAAGTAGTTCTACTAATTTTATAATTTAGCCTTATTCAAAGTTTCAGAAAAGGGGGCAACACAGCCAGATTCTGTTTTGCTATATCACCTGCAGCTTCTAGATCAACTCCTGGAAGAATCCTTTCCCTATTTTAGACCTCATGAGCCTGGCCTTTGCTTCTGTCATTTCTATAGGTGTTCTGGTGTTTAGCCCTACCCCTAGGCTGGCCCATGAAGCCCAAACTTTTATAGACCTTGTCAGGGCTTCAAACTCTATTATCTCTGGCTCCTCTAAACCAGTTCCAGTAGCCAGAAATCCATATTATCAGGTTCATACAGCAGGAGCCCCACTCTCCACTATCAATAGCCTGTATTAATTACTGTGTTCATTCATGTGACAAAAATACCTGATGGAAGCAACTTAGAGGAGGAATGCTTATATGCACAAATACCCAGTTTTGTGGGGGTTTCAGGTCATCACAGAAAAGGGGCATGTTAGAGCTCAGGGCAACAGGAACATAGAGCCAAAGAGCCCCACATCTCAGCACACTAGAAAACAGAATGTATGGACCAGATGCAGAAGTGGATGTAACCTTTACTGACCACCTCCTCATAATCCACTTTTTACAACTAAGACCCATGTCTCAAATGTTCCAGCACCATCTACAATAGTGCACTAGCTTGGGCTCAGATGTTAGAGGAATATTCACATTAGAACCACAAGCTGCTCTAATACAACCACAAAACAATAACATTAAAAGGCTTTCTCCATTTTATAACCTTCTTTCATTCATCTTTACAAAGTAATTGGGAAGATCCCATGATAGACTTAATTTGCTATTGTGCTTTCTTGGGGCTAGCATTTCCCAGCCACGTTTCTTAACTTATGTAGGATAGTGCTAATTTGTGATTCAGAATTTGATTTCTGTATTCACTCCTCTACCAATGATTGACTGAGGTCCTATTTTCTAACTGTCATATCTGGTACACTCATTTCAATTAGGGAAGCCAAAAGAATTAGAAGAAATAACTTACATTTTTAATATTTACTATCTGGGACTGTGTTTGGGTGTAGAAGTAAAAAGGGAAGATATAGAAATTACAGAAATATTTAAATAGTGATGAATGTGTTCTCATTCTTTTCTGCTCTCAATTTGCAAGCATCTGCTTCTAACCCTGCAGGGTTCTACTGTTGGCAGAAAGGTATGGCTGTGCTATGACTACCATGTGGCCAGCCTGAAGCAAGACACTGCCAATCTGTTTCCTTCAATTTCAGTTTAAGTGACTGTGTTCCACCCATAATCTCACCAACATGACCACCCAAACAAGCTAAGGATGACATCAATAGACATGCCAAAGTGAATAGGGAAATGTTCATGAGGCGTAAACCCTACACACAGCACTAAAGGAAGCCAGGGAATTCTGAGAGTTGGAACAATAGTTTTCCACAACAAAGTGCAGACCAATTGGTTATCAAATACCAAAGGGTCAGCTCTGAAAACATATTATATGTACTAAGTAGGTAATATTTAGGAATATATATGTATGTACATATAAGTGTTCAATGAAATGAGACCATGAATTTGAAATAAATCAAGGAGGGGTACTTGGGACAATTTGGAGGGAAGAAAGGAAAAGGAGAAATGGGGAAAATGTAATTATAATATCAAAAATAAAATAATTTATATGAACTTTAAAAAACAAGATTTGTAGCTGGGTGGTGGTAGCATTCACTTTTAATACCAGCACTTGGGAGGCAGAGGCAGGCAGATCTCTGTGAGTTTGAGGCCAGCCTGTTCTACAAGACCTAGTTCCAGGACAGCTTCCAAAGCCACAGAGAAACTCTGTCTCAACCTCCCCTTCAAAAAAACTCCACCAAACCCCCAAAACAAATGAACAAAAAAAAAAAAAAAAAAAAAACAAAAAAAAAAAAAAAACCTCAAGATTTGCAAATACTCAGACATTTTATCAACATCTTTAAGTTTTTTTTTTTTCAGACTAAATGAGAGAAAAATGAGATTGGAGGTAAGAAATTCAAGGAAAATTTTTATGGTGTGTGTGAGTGCTTCTAGTTTTATTGCTGGAACAAAGGTAATAAGTAGGTGGGCATTGGATGAGTGGAATTCTTCCATGATATAATGAGATGTGATCTATGAAGTTATGTTTATGCAATATTCCCCCTCCCCATGGGAAGAATATAGTCAGTAGAATGCAATGATATAATGGTATAAAACAGCAGATATCAATTGGAAGGGTTTCTTTTTTTTTTTTTTAAATTCTGTTAGTCTGAGATGCTGAAGCGGTACAATGTGAACACCAAGAACCTTTGTGTATTATAAAGAAGAAAACTTTTGACTTGTTTCAAACTTAAAACCTGAAGACTCTAAATAGTGGTGAGCGCTACCAGGCAACGTAACAAGTGAGAACCACTTTGATTTGGTGTACCTGTAGGAAACATTGCCCCTCAGCTTCGTAAAGACTGATTGGTTTTGACAGGAATCTGTGTGTGCCAACATGGATAAGCACATGGCTGAGGAGTCATGAAACCATCAGAAAAGACTGCGGGCTCAGAGGAACCCCTCATGAAAACAGAGGAGGCGAAGACAGTGAGTGGCTGTGATCACTGTATATCCACGTGGTGAATTATGGCACACATAGGGAATATTTCCAGTCCTGAGTTTCAGAAATCCCAATGAAGCAATCTTTCTGAGATACCATAAACTAAATAGTGAGAAAACAAGCCAAAGAAATATTGCCTGCCTTTATATATTTATTTTTCAGCCTGCAACCTTCTTTGATCCCTGTAGCTTGAAGGAAAAACTGGATTGGCTTGCAGGCTGCATTCTGTGGGAAGGGGGCAAGGAGGCAGATGTTGCCTGCCAGTCCTTTGTTATGATATGCCTTTGAAGTCAACATCTTTGGAAGGCAGGGAAAGCTGGGTCCGAGTCAAGAGGAAGTCTAGTATCTCTATGGGTCCAACTGTAGCATTAGCCAAACCTAGAAGCAGTTCTATAATTAGTGCAGCAGATGACAATTATTCTTTACTGAACCAAAATGACGAGGCCTTACCTCTCTCATGGGTCAGACCATAAAATACAACAATCAGAGTGGGATACTGGACAAGGAGGTCTCCCACAGCCGAGAGAAAGGTATCTGCCTACCTCACTCCCAGCAGCTGAGATATGCTCCCCCCTTTTAAGAGGAGTCTGGGTGGTGGCTTATAGTCCCATTAAAAGCTTTTATCTGAACTATATTTATTAGATTCTAATTTCCTTAGTTCATGGGATACATCAAATTTTCTACACATATACATATAAAAAAAAACCCACAACAATATCAACCATTGATTCTTCTCAAAGCAGTCAGCTAAAGCATAGCCATGAATTATTTAATAAAAAACCATTATTTGATTGTTCAGACTCATACAGTTTTCTGCCCAGAGATGCACCTCATGCTTTTCTGTTGAATTTGATTCCATGTGAGATTAAGAATCACAGCACAAGACTCAGATCCCAGATCCCTCCTGTCTTCATGCTTTTCCATTAGGATGCTATTTTTAATATTTGGAAGATTGTTATTATGTGAAAAATTAAGCTCTTTTAGATTAGTATGATAAGCACATAAAAGAAATTGGATTTGGACTTAGGACCCAAGTGTGATTTCTATCTGTGATCTTTGTTCACTTTGACTGGTGTGGTGTTGAGGAGGTAGAACCCAGAGATGACAGGAATTATTTGGAAAGATGTACTATTTAGTTAAGAATGTTCAGTTTTATGTAGTTCAATTCTGAATATTAAGAGTCATATAAGGGACATATATGCTTTGAAGACCACAATCCCATAAGAATTCAGAATTTACATTTGATTTGGAATATGAAGATGTAGGCTACCTAGAATATTGTTGATGTCTTCCTTTCCACTTGCTTTCACTCTGTATGAATTCTGAGGTAATGTGACATCAGAAGGAAATTCTTTACAAAATTCAGCAGAAGCTATACTGCTGAATTATAGTGACAGAGGGTGCCATGTGCTCAGGGCTAGGAATGTCATTCATGGTCTTAGAACCTGGAGGGGATGATGGCAAATAAACAGAAATGCCCTTCATGACCGTGCTATTTCCTCTGCATTCTTCTACTGCCGAAACTGAACAAAGCACAGGGAAAGATGTGCCTTCCCTCCACAACCCAGAGGTCACCCCCAGGGGACAGGCTACTTCCCTCCAGTATTATCCAAACCTCTCTTCACTGTACCACCTAACAATGTTCAAGCATGCTGACAAATTTTTCCATTGCAAAGAAACCACTCTAGCTGTATCTATTTTTTTTTAAATAACATCTTATCTCAATCTTATAGTGGAAGAAGATTCATAGCCATGACACTCATTCCCTGAGGAATTATTCGCTAAATTGTCTGTTAAGTTACTTGTACAAAATAATCCCGTTTTATCAGCCTGCCTTAATCATTTCCTCTATGTGGCCTTTAATTCTGAGGCCTCTAGTCCACATAGGAGAAACTCATTTACACATAGCCACCCTGTTCTCCCTTTTCCTTCATGGCAAGATATGTTTACCATGACTAAATGTCAGCAGATGCACAAAGACCATGTTTGTAAAATTTTACCCAGTCACTCACTGCCATTAGTTTCTTTTCAACATCTAATAACAGGATTACAGATATTTTTAACTTCTCAGAATCTCTCATTTTCAAAAGCAGACAGTAGCTAAGTATAATGAAAATATATTGTCAAAGACATGATGCTGTGGTTCTAAAATATTTTGCCAAATATGTTTATCTGCAACATCTCTCAAGGGAAACTTAAAAGTGCCATGTGATGTGATCTATATTGTCAGTGGGGTATTGAAAACTACTGTGATTGTCCATTGATCTGAAAGGAATTGCTATCTGCAATTTTGGGGCAATCAAAGAGAAAATTCTGGGCTTAAAGCTGCTTGGAAAAGTGGACGTAGTTTTCATCAGTGGTGAGGCTTTGCTGAACTGCATTAACTCATTAAGTTTCTCCTATGCATAAAGTTGTTTCAGTATATGGATAATAACTCTTCTGTCTCCTTGGGACTTAGATCACCTGCACATTTCAGTAGGATCATAAAATCAAGTGTGAAGTGTTTTAGGTACAAAGATCTCTGTCTCATACTTGTCCCAAGAAGGCTATAACCAGATAACCCACGATTTTAGTCTGGAATCTTACTTCAGATTTCAAAAGAATTTTTAATGTGCCCTTGGAAAATCTCATCTTCTTCTATTTTTCTTCTCTTCTCCAACTCATCCTCCCTGAGTCTCCATCTCTGAACCTCCTCATAGTCTCCATTATCATTAAATCTTTTACTACTCTAAAGTCTCATGCAACAGGCTTTTGTCTCACAAGTACATTGTGGTTTGATAGAGAACTAAATAACTCAAAGTGTAGCAGTTCACAAACAACCAATTTCATTTTATTGCCTGGCATTTAATTTTTATGTCTGTGATGCAGTGATGTGAGGCCCTTGGTTCTCTGAGTGCCTTCTTAGGGACCTCACAGTTCTTCTGCTTTCTATTTATTTCTCCACCCTTTCTCAATCCTTGCATTTAGTTTTTGTCAAACAGGATGTAACATTATGAACAAAATGATAAGATTAATCAGAGATGCATTATATCCTAATGAAAAGCTTCTGCTAGAACAGTTGTGGCCAGGGAGTAAACAATGAGCAGTCCCGGGAATTCAGAGACAAAACTTGAGTACCCGCTGAAGGACTGTGATGTGTAGCATGTTGGTCTAATCAATATGGGTTTTCTTTTCCTTTAGTAGCTTGTTGTTAAGTTACTGGCCACTTTGAACTTTCTGTATGTTTTGTAGAATCAATGGAATCTATTCAATGGCAGCAAAATATGTTAAACCATTATATAGGCAACAGCCATGGTTGTTTCTTCCTATCCAGTTTTCTCTGGCTGCTTCACAGAATCACCATCCAGCTGAGGTTCTAGGATGACCTGCTCTCCTCAGTCACTGAACATAGGTGTGGGAGCCCACAAGTGACTCAGTTTCTATTTGGAGCCTATTCTTATTTTTAAGTTCAGCTTGCCTGCTCCAATCTCTTTGAGAGCTATGATAAAGTTTTGATTAAGCACATGAGAAAGAACACAATATCTAGTAAAAACAGGTTGGTAACCAGCTGGAGGTACAGTGTGATAGGAAATGAAACACCAGGCTGCTAGCCAGAGGCATGTGAAGAGATAGCCAGACTGCTGGTTCCTTGACTGGAAAACAGGATAAGGAGGTGGTCAGCTGACTACACTGTGCTTTGTCCTGCATTCTGCCTTTAGTACCTATAGAAGCAGGTTCTGAAATAAACTTGTGGCTGTTTGGTGTGCTGAGAGGAATTAACCAACAGTGTTCTCAGCTTTGTCTGTTTTTTTTTTTTTTTTAATGTCCCCACCATCAGATAACACAGCTGAGTCCTTGGAGCAAGCTCTGACATACAGGTAAGGCATTTCAAAATTAAAAACATAGCTATGTGTGGTGGCACTTGACTTTAATCACAGCAATCAGGTGGCAGAGAAGGCACATTTCTTGTCAATTTGAGGTCAGCCTGGTCTACACAGAAACTTCCAGGCCACCAAGGACTACACAGTGAGACCCTGTATCAGAAGAGATATTTTCATCCTGTACTTCAAGCTGTATTATAGAACAATAGTCCTGAAAACAGCCTGGTATTGGCACAAAAATAGACAGGTAGACCAATGGAATCAAATCAAAAATCCTGATATTAACCCACAACCTACAAACACCTGATTTTTGACAGAACAGCTAAAAGTATACAGTAGAAGGAGGAAAGCATCTTCAACAAATGGTGCTGGCACAACTGGATGATAGTGTGTAGAAGACTGCAGATAGACCCATGTCTATC
This sequence comes from Phodopus roborovskii, assembly GCF_943737965.1. Taxonomy (NCBI): domain Eukaryota; kingdom Metazoa; phylum Chordata; class Mammalia; order Rodentia; family Cricetidae; genus Phodopus; species Phodopus roborovskii. The sequence continues at coordinate 20,687,216 of NW_026126434.1, read as the reverse complement.
GCAATACACAAAACTCAAGTCCAAATGGATCAAAGACCTTAACATCAATCCAGCTACACTGAACCTCTTAGAAGTAAAAGTGGGAGGTACCCTTGGACAAATTGGTACAGGAGACCTCTTCCTGACCATAACACTAGTGGCACAGACACTGAAATCGACAATGAATAAATGGGACCTCCTCAAACTGAGAAGCTTCTGTATGGCAAATGACACAGTTGACAAGACCAAAGAGCAGCCCACAGACTGGGAAAAGATCTTCTTCACCATCCCCATATCTGACAGAGGGCTGATCTCCAAAATATACAAAGAACTCAAGAAACTAATCACCAAAACACCAAATAACCCTACTTAAAAGTGAGGTACAGAACTGAATAGAGAATTCTTAATAGAGGAAATCAAAAAGTGTCTTTACACTGAAGAAAGTGTGCAATATCCTTAACCATCAGGGAAATGCAAATCAAAACAACTCTGAGATACCATCTTACTCCTGCCAGAATGGCTAAAATTTGAAACACCAATGACAACTTATGCTGGAGAGGATGTAGAGAAAGGGGAACACCCTTCCACTAGTGGTGGGAGTGCAAACTTGTACAGCCATTTTAGAGATAAGTATGGCATTTCCTCAGGAAAATGGGAATCATTGTACCACAGGACCCGACAATTACACTCTTAGGCATATACCAAATAAATGGTCCACATCCATGAAACAAAGACATTTGTACAACTACATTTGTAGCAGCATTATTTGTAATAGCAAGAACCTGTAAGCATCCTAGATGGCCCTTAACTGAAGGATGGATAAAGAAGATGTGGCACATTTACACAATGGAATACTACTCAATGGGGGGGGGGTGCAAAAAACAATGGAATCTTGAACATCCCAGGCACAAAAAGAGGAACATGGTATGTACTCAGTCATATTTGTATTTTAGACATAGAGCAAAGGATCACCGATCACCAGCCTATAATTCATACTGGCAGAGAGACTAAGATACAAGGAGGATTCTAGGAGATTCATAAAAGTCCCTCACAGAAGGGGAAAGAACAAGATCTCTTGAGCATATTGAGAGTGGGGGGGGGAACAGTGAGTCAAGATGGGGCTAGGAGAAAGAGAAAGGGAGGAGAGGAAAGCATGTGGAACTAGGAAGATTGAGTCAGGGAAGGAATAGATAAGAGAAAAAGATAATATAAAAGAGGGAGCCATTATATGTTTGAAGAGAAAACTGACTCTAGAGAAATGTCCAGAGTCCTACAAGACTGACCCCAGCTAACAATTTGAGCAACAGTGGAAAGGCTACCATAAATGCCCTTCCCTGATGAGATTGATGACTAACTTACCCACCATCATAGAGCCCTCATCTAGTAGCTGATGGAAACAGAAGCAGACACCCACAGCTAAACATTGAGCCTAACTGGACTTCAGATGCAGAGAGGGAGGACAAGGCCAGGTTGCAGAAACCCACAGAAACACTTACCTGAACAAGGAGGAGCTAATGGGCCCCCAGACTGATAGCTGGGAATCCAGCATTGAACCAACTCAAACCCCCTGAACATGGGTCTCAGTTAGAAGGCCTGGGCAGTCTAAGGGACCTCTGAAAATGGACTAGGATGTATCCCTGAATCCTGACAGTGGACCAGGATCAAGTTCCCCATGGAGGGATACTACCTTAACCTAGAGGCAGGAGGGAGTGCCTATTCCCTACTCCAAATGACTTGACAGATTTAGAGGACCTCTCCATGAAGGCATCTCTCTACATGTGGAGTGGGGGGTTTGGGATGGGAGGGTGATCGGGGGGGGAGTATAGGATTTTAGAAGAAAGGAGGGAGGGACAGAGAGGGAACTGGGATCGATATGTAAAATAAGATAAATAAATAAAAATGTAAGGAAAAAGAGACATTTTCATGAATATTAGTATTTTAAAATGTGTACAGAAAATTTCTTTGCTATAATTATAAAAATAAATGCCAAGTTTGAGATCATTTGAATAACTGGACACACAGAAAGAATAGACTTTTAGGAATCCATTTTTTGTCCTGCGTGAGATACCCAGTGGAACAGATTTTAGATCCCATTGAATCTTGCCTATATATCAAGGAGCCCAGAAATCCAAATTTATACGTATACATGTGTGTGTGTGTGTGTTTTATATAAAATATATATTTATATGTAATATCTATGAGATATTTGGCATTATGCCCAGAATATGTTACTAGTTCAATTACCCTTGAAAATTACCTGAACAAGGGGGAGCTTATGGACTCCAGTCTGATAGCTGGGAAACCATCATAGTACCAACTCAAATTCCCTGAATGCGCTGTTAGTTTCGAGGACTGGGCAGTCTTTGGAGCCTCTGGTAGTGAATCAGTATTTATCCCTAGTATACGAATGGACTTTGGGAACCCATTACACATAGAGTGATACTCCTTCATCCTAGATACATGGGAGGGGGGCGCCTGGGCCCTGCTCTAAATGATATGACAGACTTTGAAGAATCCCCATGGAAGTCCTCACCTTCCCTGAGGAGCACAAAGGGGATGGGATGGGGGTTGTTGGGGGGAACAGGGGAGGCCAGGAGGGTGCAGAAACAGGGATTGATATGTAAAACAAGTTTGTTTACAATTTAAATTTTAAAAATTTAAATTTTAAAAATATATATACATATACATATACATATACATACATACATACATATATATGTATATATATATATACACACACACACTAAATTGGGAAAGAATAATTAGAGGACTCATCTTAGAAATGGAAATATTAGTATATACAAAGTCTGCTGTACCAGTTGATGCCGTATATAGAAAAAAACAAGCATATCTGACCTGTTCCAACCATGGAGTAGACTCTCAAAGAAGCAACAAATGAAGAGAAGCTTTGGGGATTATTACTAAAGGGTTAGGAAAACAGTGACCATTTTGCACTACTACATTTCAACAGGGAAAATAGATGTGAATGGAAAGAGTCCAAAAATGGAGGACCCTCTCGTAGCATCATCCCAACAGACTTGGATACTTCCTTTCCTAAGTGATTGTGCACATTTGCACTCAGATTCCATGATTTCTAAGGACAACATGACACTTTTTACCATGGGGATGCTGAAGTGTCTGTCCCACTGGAGTGACAGGATGAAGGAAGAATCATAAAGTGGTTGTAGACTAAATTACAGGATGAAAGAAGGGTACCACTACAGTGCCAAGAAGCAGGAGTGATACCAGGAAAATATTTATGGTAGTCACTTGTCATATATGTCTTTTTATGCAAATAATTTGCAAGTACAAAAAGGAGACACTGTGACCAATGATTTAGCAGAATTGACTCTAGTGAAAATTCATCCGAGAAGAAAGCAGACCGATTTCATAACATACTAAGGGTTATTGTAAAATTCAGTTAGTAAGGCACTTTTGATGTTGTTGCAAAGGTAGACTAATTCACCAATAAATCAGAAGGGAGAAAACAGAAACAACCCCTGATACACAAGTGTATGGAATTTATGATATGGTTCATGCAGCAAGGGAAGACTTGCCTGCTAAATAAATATAGACCTCACACACAAAACTACAGGTAATAAATTTAATACAACTAAGAGAAAAAAATGAGGTACTTAAAATAGTATAGGGTGATATTCATGACTTGGGGGTGTAGGTAACATTCCTTAAACAAGAGAAAAACAGCAGTGACAACTTCAAAATGATGCATGGATGAGAATAAGTTGTGTCAAAAGTCATTTTTATTTATAGGTATTTAATTGTTTGCAGATCTGGTTATTGAACCCAAGGCCTTGTGCAAACTAGGTAGCACTCTTGGCCTGGCTAAAGTCCCATCCCCCAAACTCTTCTTGAAGTAAATGACATGCTGGCTACAGAGAGGGAGAAGTTGTCTGAGAATAAATAGTAAGAGTCATATTGTCATATCTAAATGAACTGGGAATTCTCATGGATGAAAAGAAACACCAAGAAAAGACAGTCAGAGGCAATCCAATGGACAAGTGAGAAAAAAGACTAAAAATGACATATTTTTTTTTGAAAAGAGAAGGTTCAAAATAATAACTAAATCCATGAGAAGATGCTCAGTCTCAGGGAAATAATAACTAAGGTCAAGATGTATTGTGTCTGAAGTTATATTGTGTTGGTAGACGGTCTGACAGAGCAGGATGATGAGGGTCACTATACTGACTCTTGCATAGTCACCTTGGCCTGCAAGCTGGGATTGCCAAGTAAGCCAAGCGCACGCTCATGCGCGTGCGTACACACACACACACACACACACACACACACACACACACATATAATCTAAAATCTCAGGTACATGTGCATGGAGAGAAATAACAGGAAACAATTCATAGACTTATGGGGAAAATGTCCTCAAGACAAAGGACACTCAAATATGCATCAGAAGTATGCAAATGAACCATAATGCCACTGCATACAGACGGAAGAATAAAAGACACAGAAAAGGGCTAAATTACAACAGAGAAGAATAAATGACGATGGCCATTAACACACATACACAGGACAATTCTATTTCTAAGTGTTTCAAAGGACAGACACAGCTAAACTGCATCATGTATGGAAGCTGATTCTCATGGAGAATCTGTACAGAGAACAAGGGCCAGCAGGTGACTGTCAGTAGAGGAAGGTGACCACACTGGGGAGTGGCACACATAGTTTTCTATGGCTCACTATAGAGACTCGCTATGCTTATAGCTGTGTTTGCTTTACTTGATATTATATCACATTCACCTTTGTTAATATACGAGGAAAAGAAGCTATGGTCTAAAAAGGCTACAGATAGTTGGAATCATGCCTATGAACCCAAAGGTCGATTGCCATCTTTATTAGTGGTTGTGTAATAGTCAGGGAAAGTAATTGCCACTATAACATTTGTAAAGAATGAGAAATGAATTCAAATAAGTATATAGGCCATGAATTCTCACCAGTCTGTAAAACAGGAATACAATTTGTATAAAGTGGGACCTTATAAATATGCAATGTTGCATCAACTGACACACCGAGATGAATAGAGCAAGGTTGTAAGGCAGCACAGTTGGTAATTCTTCAGCAACCATTAAATAATTTAAGGAAAACATGTGTGTGTGTGCCTGTGTGTACGTTCACACATCTGTATATGCTTGTGGAAGACAGAGGACAACCTTGGAGTCTTTCCTCAGGAGCCATTCACCCTTGTTTATTATTATTATCATTATTATACAAGGTTTCTTACTGAGATCTGGCACTTATTGGGGCTAGGCTAGCCAACCCATCAGCAAGGTCTAGTAACCTACTTGCACATTCCTCTCCTGTGCTGGGATTACCAGTGTGCAAGTCATGCCTACCTCTTATGTAGTTTTATGGTTTGTCTCCAGGTCCTCACACTTAACAACAAACACCAAGTATGTTCTCTCTCCAGGCTGGTATACATTTCAAGAAAAAAAAAACATTTTTTTAAATAAATGACCAATCAGGCTAATAGCATGTTAGCTAGACTTTACTCCTAAATAAACTTTACACCCAAGAGAATCATCCATTACTGTTACTCTGTTCCAGGAATGGAACAAAGAGGTATGCTATCTTTTTCTTACTAGCTCACTGCCAACAATTATTTTTAAAATCATCTAAACATGTAGTATGCCCTTTGCCAAGATTCTAAAACTGGATAGATATGCAATATTATAATACACTCTCATTTGCCAAAAGAGCTTATAGATATGGATATGCTTATCTAATATGCCAAACATGTACATTTGGAAGTTGACATGTAATATAGTATACGTCTCTTTCTTAAAATTTGTGAATCTTTACTGGAAAACATCAAATTTAAGGAATTTCATTCATCATGGATAATTTAGCATGTTTCTGTGAGCTTAGGCACAAGATACTGATGTTTCTATGATAAATAATGCAGTCTGTGATTTAAAGAATTTGGATAACTGATGTTAATATGCTTTAGCAGGGACCCTATGAGAGGGAGACACGGTCCATAGAAATGCCCCAAAGGGTTTCCTAGGATGGAGTATATGTGACAAAGGATTTTAAGGATGAAAGACCTAAATAAATAAATGGAGAAAGGAAATAAAGCAAGTGTGAGAAGAGGCAGACGCAGGTCAGGATTGTGAGCAGAGGCAGGATTGTGAGCAGAGGAGGAGTGTGAGCAGAGGCAGGAGTGTGAGCAGAGGAGGAGTGTGAGCAGAGGCAGGAGTGTGAGCAGGGGCAGGAGTGTGAGCAGAGGAGGAGTGTGAGCAGGGACAAGAGTGTGACCAGAGGCAGGAGTGTGAACAGGGACAAGAGTGTGAGAAGGGACAGGAGTGTGACCAGAGGCAGGAGTGTGAACAGGGACAGGAGTGTGAACAGGGGCAGGAGTGTGAGCAGAGGCAGGAGTGTGAGCATGGACAGGAGTGTGAGCAGGGGCAGGAATGTGAGCAGGGGCAGGAGTGTGAGCAGAGGAGGAGTGTGAGCAGAGGCAGGAGTGTGAGTAGAGGAGGGGTGTGAGCAGAGGAGTGTAGCAGAGGAGTGTAGCAGAGGCAGGAGTGTGAACAGGGACAAGAGTGTGAGAAGGGACAGGAGTGTGAGCAGAGGAGGAGTGTGAGCAGAGGCAGGAGTGTGAGCAGGAGCAGGAGTGTGAGCAGGGACAGGAGTGTGAGCAGGGGCAGGAGTGTGAGCAGGGGCAGGAGTGTGAACAGTGGCAGGAGTGTAAGCAAGGGCACGAATGTGAGCAGGGGCAGGAGTGTGAGCAGAGGAGGAGTGTGAGCAGAGGCAGGAGTGTGAGCAGAGGCAGGAGTGTGAGCAGTGGAGGAGTGTGAGCAGAGGCAGGAGTGTGAGCAGGGGCAGGAGTGTGAGCAGGGGCAGGAGTGTGAGCAGAGGAGGAGGCAGAGGCAGAGGCAGGAGTGTCGTTAGCCTTTTCAACTCATGACAAATAACTGCCTGTAGGAGGAGACATTTAATTTAGCTCACACTCAGAGACTCCAGCACAGTGTGTCTGAGAGGGCCTTGCTAAGTCCCTTGAGGTGAGCTGTTCACCTCCTGGTAGGCAGGGAACAGAGAGAGGAGGTCTGTGCCAGCCAGTTCTCTGCTCTCCGGGTTTGGAACTCTGAGTACAAAGACTCTGGGATGGGTGACACCACCCACACTTAGGACTGGTCTCTACTCCTTAGTCAGCCTTTTCTGGAAACACTGCCACACTGACACACCCAGGGTGGGTGCCTTATCAATCTTCTAGGCACTGTTTAATACAATCATGTATACAATCAAAATTAACTGACACAGGAGAGGTCTCAGGAGAGACATGTGAAGCTCCAAACAGGCTAGGTCAGGGTTTGGTGAAGTATCAAAATAGTTAGAGTCTTTGGAGGTATGGTTTCTTCAAGGCATGCTGAGGGGGGGGCATTTTTTTTAATCATTTTTTTATTTAAATTAAAATCAAACTTATTTTACATAACAATCCCAGTTCCCCTTCCTTCCTATCCTCCCATTTCCCCATTCCACCCCCTATCAACTCCTCAGAGAAGGTGAGGCCTCCCATGGAGGATCATCAAAATCTGTCACATCATTTGGGGCAGGACCTAGGCCTTCCCCCTGTAGATAGGTTGAGAAAGTATCCCTCCATAGGGAATGGGCCCCAAAATGCCAGTTCATGCACTAGGGATAAATACTGGTTCCAATGCTAGTGGCTCCATAGACTGCCCAAGCCTGCGAACTGACACCCATGTTCAGGGTGCCTGGTTCAGTCTTATGCAGGTTCCCCAGCTGTCAGTCAGGAGTCAGTGAGCTCCCACTTGCTCAGCTCAGCTATTTCTGTGGGTTTCCCCAGCATGGAGAAGGGGTCCATCTTCTATAGCTGGGCTGTATTAACCATACTATCTTGGCAGTCACATGAAAATGATTAACAACTATCAAGACTATCTCATGGTTGGATAATAATACTTCAGATGAAAAAAATAAGTCTGACAAGGTTGTTGGGACAGAGAAGATGAGACAATAAAACAATTTGTCAGCCTGAATAGTGATCAGTATTGGTGACTAGCAGCATATAGATTTCAAGGGAGAAGGAGGAGGCTGGTGGTATCATGACAGTTGCCTTGGGGAGGTATGGAATGAGAAGGTGTGAACACTTAGGAGAGGTTTTCCAAAGGAATTCACAGAGTCACAAGAGCAATTTAGAAGAAATTTCCAAAAAGTTGATAGGAAAATAGAAAGCATCAGATACAATTAAACATGAAAAGTAGAAGCAAGCTGGTATTAGAGAAGAGATGAAAAAAGTGATGGCATTTTCCAATAAAGACTTCCTTTGTGACCTTGGGTCTATGGTGAACTATAGTTCACTGGAATTATAAAACAATATTTATACATATTATGCATATTTGTACATACATGTCTGTATAAATACATGCATATAAATTTATTATATCAGGTGGTAATAAATATAAAACTTGTAAAAGGTCAGGCTTTAAATAACTGTTGTAAAAATACTTGCACAAATTTCAAATCTTTTTATCAACTGATAATTGAACAGCCAAAAGATCGTTTCCAAAAATAGTGACAGGAAACAGATGAACCTCATTATAGGTAGCAGCACTGAAATAGACATCACCACAGTTTCAAATCATGTGATGTGATGTGCTGTGTGTGTGTGTGTGTGTGTTGTGTGTGTGTGTGTGTGTGTGTGTGTGTATGTGTGTGTGGGGGGGATTGAATAGTGGTGTCTGCATTGTATTGTTTGACTTGGCAAGAGAAGACATAAAGCTCCCCACTTGTGGCCCACTTAAAAAAGAAGTATTATAGTTTGAGGCACTGTTGAGTGCCATGCTGAGTTACAAAAACATAGAGAGAGACTCATAAAGCTTCCTACCTTCATTTCATTTTTTTAAACCCCACACGGAGAGACAACAGCTACATCAATCAGAGATGGCCCAGAGAGATTCAGATTTAGTTTGTTTAATATTAAGAAGTACAGTTGAAGAAAACATCCATTTTCATTTTAAATGATACAACCACCACTCTTCTGAACACCACAGCTTACTGATGATCTTTAAAGTGCTTTAAGGGTTTAGAAATGAATCCCTATACTGCATCCTAGTGATGATTTAACATGCATATCTCCTATGAAATGCCCTTGATTTTAGGTTAACTAATTTAAACATCTTTGTTTTAGAACTGTAGGAGAATGTTTTGTTGACTTTGGGCTCCATTTGTCATATAGGCTTTTAAGAACATTAGCGGCCTGACCTGAACAAGGGGGAACTCATGCATCTTGATCTGATAGCTGGGAAACCAGAATACAGACCCCCTGAATGTGGGTGTTAGTTGGGAGGACTGGGCAGTCTATGAGATCTCTGGTAGGGGATCAGTATTTATCTCCAGTATACAAATGGACTTTGGGAGCCCATCCCACATAGAGGAATATTTTCTCAGCCTAGACACATGGGGGAGAGCCTAGGCCCTGCTCCAAATGAAGATCCCCCATGGAAGGCCTCACCCTCCCCGTGGAGCAGAACAGGGGATGGGATGGGGGTTAGGAGGGGGACGGGGAGGAGGGGAGGGTGAGAGAACTGGAATTGACATGCAAAACAAGTTTGTTTCAAATTCAAATAAAAATATTATCATATTAAAAAAGAATAAAGTTGTTGCCATTCAAAAAAAAAAAAAAAAGAAAGAAAGAAAAGAAAAGAAAAAGAATATAGGTAGGGCAAGCCCACCTCTACACTGTACATGGCGATAAGATCCAATTTAAGCTAACAGGAAGTGATCTTCCCCAGTTTGCTTTCCCTGGTACATCTGTGCATGTTCTCTGAGAAATAGACAAACACGTTGCTTTTGAATTTGAAGAAGTTTGGCCCTCAGGACATTTTTCAGTGAGATATGACATTAGAGGCTAGACACCTAGGGTGAGAGCTTGGGGGACTCGTGTCCTCACTTCCCCTCCTTCTATTACCACTTAACCTGCATAACTACACAGAGATGGGCCAAAGCATCCAGTGTGTTAACCAAGACACAGCCACTACAGGAAAGGTCCCATTCCATCAATCATGAAGTCATGTCACTGCAGATGGTTTCCTGTTGAATACCATGACAGAGTCAAAAAATGATTCTGGCTGTGTTGCTTCATTGGGAGCCATTGGGTAACATGATTGTAAGTAACACTGATCTCCACTGATCTTACTCCTTGCAGTGTATCAGGACTAGTTCAAGTACATCTTCAGTGATCTGTCTGATTCTCAACTTCAGTGACCTCAAACAACCTCTCCATATGAATCGAATTATATTTTAGCCTCTTAATGCTTTGCAATCTTAGTTCAGTTCCCTTTTTCTCAACATAAAATGTGAGTAGTGGTTGAAAAAGAACTAAAAGTGACCTGTTTTCTTTTCAACCCTGCCCTGGTCACCTTAGACCCCTGTAATAGTTTTTCATCTCTTCTATAAATACACACACACACACACACACACACACACACACACACACACACACACACACACAGTTGTACTGGACAGGCACATACATGTCCATACTGTGAGGCTAAGTTTTGTTCTCTATATATTTCCTCCATTACTATGTCTCTACTTCAAGCAGTTGGAAAATATTGATGAGCTTCTTTTTTTTTAAACCCTCCAATAGTTACTTGTGATCTACATTAATATTTGCTGGTTGGTAGTTTATATTATATTCTGTTAATGAAATTTCACTGGAAAAATTGACATGTATAATCTTAAATATTATTTAAGGCATAGTTCTTAGTATATAACTTTTTAAAAGTAAATAAAATTTCCTTCAGCTTTTGCACTGAAGCATTGGGTTGTTCATATTAAAACACCATTAGGTATAAACAGGAACCAATAACTCAAGCTTAGTACAGTAATTAACCATATGTATCCTGGCTTTGAGACTGTCCTAATAGTGTGTGGTAACAATTAAAATTAAATTTTACAAGATCATGAGAAATTTAGTGAAATTAATGTATTATATAATTATCATTAGGTAGCAACAGGAGACCATTACAAGGCATCAAAATTCCATTGAAAGAACATTACCGTGTTCTCAGAGATGTGGAGTCAGAGGCATACAAGGCTGTTTGGGGTGGTTTACTAGTCTTTGTGCATTCAAAATTGTTTTGTTCTGATTTTGTGTGGAAATGCCACAGCCTAATGAACACCTGAGATCATTGCATCACATGACGAGTGCTAGTTTCAGTGTTCAGCTTTCAAAACTGAAATACGTGTTCTACACCATTTCTTATCAAATGAAAGAACGAATAAGTGGAATGGGGTTAACGCAATACCTTTTCAGAAATCATTAGGGGAAATGACAAAATGAAGAAAGAAGAAAATAATAGTGAACTACAAATAGATAACTTTATTTTTATTTACTCATGTTTTTATTTATATACTCTCTGAACTCTAATCCTTTAATTCTAGGTAAAGAAAGTATAAAAGGTATTTTCTACAGATAATTGAATATCTGTTTCATTGAAACAGTCATGTGATAGCAAGAATCTGTTTTAAACAATATGGTGTTTCAGTGTTGGGACCATAATATAATTCTGGATTCTTACCCACAGTCTATTTCTCACTGTGTACAGAGAGTCTTCTATGATAGCAATGAATCTTTATCACTTAAAAATCTGAAATTTCCACATCTTAGGCTCTTTTTGAGTTCCCCAAATCTTCTATAACAAATATGTATAGAAAAACCTTAAAGCTGGGTTGTGCTTGCATTGTTTATATAAATATGGTGCATTGCATTCCCACTTCCTTCTTTTAATTATCTAATGACCTTCCTGAAGAAGACTCCCAATCTCCCTTGGTCCCTCCCAATGCCTATACTCTGTGTACCTCTCTCTGCATCATCGTGATGTTTTCATACCAGCCTTTAATGTAGACTTCTTGGCTTGTAGAAACCATTAAAGTCTTGTACCCAGCTGTCACAACAGCTTTCATCCTGTCAGTGCCCACCTGCTAGCATCCACCATCTCATTAATTACCCATATAAAAGAGTGTGCCCATTTGCTTATGATAGATAAAGGAAGGCCACAGCATGTTGCTCTACCTTCAGTACTGGTAGCAGCCATGACTCAGGGTTCAGCATGTGAGTTTTCCAGAATCAATGGCGTTTTAGAGGTGTAGTTCTGGTACAAATGTTTATATCCTTCTTCAGAGTACCCTGATAATATTCACCTGCTTTGTAAGTGGTAGCTGGTCTAATGACTATCCCTTTTCTTGTGTACTTTCCTCCTACATTGTCCTTACCTCACTGTTAGTACTACCTGAATGTAGTACTAAAATTATTTATGTGTGTATGTGCTTATTGATATATATGTGGCATATGCACATGGATATGTGGGTGTGTATACCCCTATGAACACTGCAGAAGGCTGTGAAGTACATCAAGTGTCCTGTACCAGCAGTCTCTATCTTATGCCCCCAAGGCAGTGTCTCTCACAGAACCTAGACTTGGCTCACAGCCAGTGATCCCCAGTGAATTTTCTTTCTCTGTTCCTCACACAGCTGGGATCCAGGTGCACTGTGGCCACCTCTGGCTTTTTATGTAGTTGCCAGTGATTCAAAGTCAGGGCCATGTGCTTATGCAACAAGTTTCCTTACCCACTGGGCCACCTCTCCATATCCCCAGGGAACTATTTCTCTCTAAATCTTCTGTCACCTGTGATGTCCTTGTATAATACACATGTGATACTTGACTCTAGAGATGGTGTGAGGGAGTGGAAGCCCCGCATGGATGGCTTCACATCTGCTCTCTAGTTAGCAACGTAGCATCACTGACATCACAATGGTTCAGGTTTCCCTTGTGGTGAGTAGGAGTGGAAGGAAAATGCTAAGTGCATTCTCCCCTGGATTAGAGATTGTGAGAGAAAATGATGATGGCCATGGAGTTGACAGTCAGAGTATTGTCAGTACCATGAAAGAAGAAAGCACAGGTTCAAGCTAGCCAATTAGATTCTCAGGTCCTGGGCTGGGGAGGCAGCTCAGTGTTTAAGTGCTTGTGTGGAAGTGAGAGGATCAGAGTTTAAACCTTCAGAATCCATTTGAATGACAGGTGGGCATGGCAATAATTCCAACCTTAGAGATGGAGATAAGAGATCCTCAGAGCAAGCTAGCTGTGGCAACTAGATGCATCAGTGATCTCTGGATTTGATTGAGCGTGCCTGCCACATTGAATAAAGTAGAAGAGCAATCCTGGGTGTTTGCTGACATCAAGTCCAACCCAGATCTCCATAGGCTAGCACACCACATGTGGGCCTACACACATGCACAAACATGCAACTCTGTCTGTCTGTCTGTCTGTCTGTCTGTCTGTCTGTCTGTCTGTCACACACAAATGAGGAGGAAAAATCTCAGGACTTTATGTGAAAGTCTCAAGTTTGTAAGTAATATCATTTAAAGAAAATGGCTTCCACAGTCAGAGATTATAAAAAACTAGACTCTATGTTTCGTTAAGTAGCAGAATTCTAGAAAATGCTTATCCAGAGAACCAACCATACTCCTTTGAAAAACTGAGCATGAAGAGAGATAGACCAGGACCTGACAGAATCTGGGGTTTGGGTGACTGACTCTCATTCGTTGCTGGGTGCTGGGCTTGGCTAAATGTCTTTTCACAGTCCTTATGTTGAAAGATTTTTCCCATGACTGGAAGATAGTGGGCTCTTTGAAAGGGGGAAATTTGTGGGAGATTCTTGTGTTCTTTGGAGGGGATGCTCTTAGAAGATATTTCTTCCTGTTCCTGGATCCAGACATGGCCAGGTGGCTCAGCTATATAACTGTGTTGTGGTGTTTGTCCTCATCAGATGCCCACATCAATTTACTAAGTGAAAACTGAGCTAAACCAGCATCCTGTTTATAATGTTCTTTACATCAGATGTTTCCCAGGGTTAAGGCTTTCAGATGCTGCTGGAGGACACCTCCACGCTTCATCTGCAGGACAAGCTTCAAAGGCTACTATCTCTTGCCCTATGGCTTCCAAACCACAAGCTGTGCTGGAGACCAAACACAGACCAAGTGTGGGAACTTGGCTATACCTTAGGAGAAATGAGCTAGTTCTCCAAAGGCAAAGGCAGAGCTGAGGCTTTGTCTCAGCAGATGAGCATCCCACTTGTATGCACAAAGCTGTGGGCTCTCCCCTAGCACGAATGATAAATACTGCAGAAAATACTATCATGTCCACACAGGAAGTAGAGGAACAATCCTATAAATTAATTCTAGAGTGTGCAGGAATACACAACAAGGAGTAGAGTCTAAAGATAAATTTATAATACCAAGTGAATTCACACCTAGTGTTCTATATTTTGAATTGGGAGAGTCCACAGCCAGGCCTAATCGTATACTTTAACAGTCATCTAGAAAAGTTTCATTATTTTTAATCAAAAAATAAATTTATATGGATTAAATCAGAAAGGACTACTCTAATGTTAACTCATGTTTAATTTACACAAATATCATTAAAATGTGACAAATAAAAGTGAAATGTACAGGATCTGACTGTGAAATGGTCATGAACAGTGCCCAAAGAGTCATTTAATGGATCACCTGAGTGTGTCTCTTTTCAAAATTACAATGTAAGAAATTAGGTTCCTCCAAACAACATTTCAGCTAAATGATTATCCCACTTACCCTGACTTGACCCACGAAGGCATTGGCCTCTTCCTCCAGCACAGAGAGATTCCTGGGCAGATAGGGATCGAACACAGGAGCATTGTCATTGACGTCTGTCACCACAACGTTCACAGTGGCAGTTGAGGTCTTAAAGGAAGAAAGAAGAAGACCATGAGAGGCGAGAGAGGAGCTGGTGTCACTTGGGTTCAGTCAAGAGTTCACACTGGATTTTTTTCTATCTGAAAAGCATCTTGGTCGTTAGCTTTCCAAAAAAAGAGAGAGAAAGCCAATGGTGATATTGAAGGGAATGCATCTTCCTGAGAATGTCAAATAATTCCTAGAGGCTTAACTTCCAGGTGATAATACCTTTATTAAATTCACATTTTATATGTGGTGAGCATTTGTTTATACACACATGCACCCCTTTATCCATAAAATACACTATCCTGTAGTTTTTATCACTTGTGTATTTCAATGTATATAGAAACACACACACACACACACACACACATTACCAAATAGCGTGGTATATAAATATTTTTAGGCAAGATAATGCTGTTGGAATATATCACCTTAGTAAGTTTCACTGTTTACATTTAAACTGAGAGTTTGAGCCCCATGAATTTATTATTACATATTATTATTAAATAATTAAATAATTATTGAGATTATCGTGTTCTAGTTCCCCAAACAGTGACATTAGTGTCAGGTAAGCCACCCAATTTCGTGGATGCTGATTTCTTACAGGGAAATCTTATCTTACTGAACTAGAAAATGTTACAGAGGCTGAAGTCTTGGGGCCAGTAAATTTGTCTTCATATGTGACTTGAGTGTAAGCCTGTGGTGATATATTATTTATGAGCTATTAAAGCTTGCCTGAGGATTCAGAAAGCAAAGTCTGCCACAAGCTATAGAAGCCAGGCACACACATTTTATCCCAGCAGTCAGAAACTAGGAGGTGATTCTACATACCTTTAATTCCAGGGCTCAGGAGAAAAAGGCAAATGAATCTCTGCTAGTTCAAGGCTACCCAGGGATATATTAGAGTGAATCCGTCTAAAGTAGAATAATAGCTCACAATTTTAATTCCAGAAATTAGGGAGGTATATAAGACAGAAGCAAGGTCAGTATTAGACATTCATTCTCCAGCTGCCTTGAGCATAGGAATACTTCTGCCCTGTTAAAGGTAAGAGCTCAGTGGTAGCTTGGTCTGCTTTGCTTCCCTGATCTTCAAGTTGAAACATGATATCTATCTCTGAATCTTTTTAAAATCCTTGTTACATGAGCTTATATCCAACCTTGGCCTCTTCCTTCTTCTGTCTCAGTGTGGGGTGGGTTACAGTTAGCAAGAGCTAACACAGACAAAAAGAACCATAACTTACAAGGTAAAGCATATAGTATGCTATGTTATTAAAATGCTTAATTACAGGCCAATGAGATATAAGGAGAAACAAGAGAATGGAAATCTGATGAGGGTTTGGTCCAAGATTTGTTTAAGGAAATATAACCACATTGATCCCTGAACACCAGAGAAAGTATTTATAGAAACAGAGTTTCTACTAACCTGTAGGTAACTAGACACAGGGCATGACCTGAGTGACTCTATAGAGGCTGTGAGGCAGTCAACAAATGGAAAGAGGCACAGTAGGGTTCCTCAGCTGCCACAATGGAATGCCCTGGTAAATGCCTGTGCATTCTGTTGAAAACAATGCAGCGCCTAACTTGACTGTACGTGTAATGATTCAGTCCCTGCTTCCAAAACTTCTGTAATTTTAAACTCTCTCTAACAACATCAAGAGCAATCATCCATATAACTCTCTCCTAAACCTCCATATCTAGTTTATAATATGTTCAGCTGTCATCAAAGTGCACCATGCATTACAGAGAGGTGCTGGCCATGGGTGGCATGTTTGTTTGTGTCCACTGATTGCTTACAACCTCTTAATTTAGAGCTACATACACATGATTTATATGTATTTAATGTTCAACCAAACTTTGGTTTGAAGACATGATTATAGTCACCGCAGCATTCTGTAGTCCAAATCTGAAAACTACCCAATGCCCATCATAGCAGATATTTATGAAGTGTTTTATGCATGTGCCACAAGTGATCCTATAGTACAGTTCCTGAACATAAGGTTGAGTGACAGGAGTCACTCACAATCACATGACAAGCACAGGGCAGTAAGAAGGAGAGCTGGAGTAAGTCCTGCATCATAGACAGATTAGATAAATACCCAAGTATGGGATAATTTGTTTGTTTCTTGAAGTGGGCTATGCTTGCATATGCTTTCCTATTGCAGAAGCTCATCACACTTTGCAGTTATGGTTTGTGTGCTCTACTCTGTATATATTTCCAATGAAATCATTTAATTTAAAAGATGCATACAAACAAACACAGGTGTGTACATATATTTGGAATTTATATAAAGAAATTAAAATGTTTTCTGACTAGACAGAGCACAGGTGTTTTATTTTTCCCTTGTAACATTTATATATTTCTCAAACGCTCTCCCAGAAAGCTACAGTGCTTCTATAACTGAAAAATATTTTAACAAATGTTATTTCTTTTCAAGTTATGTTAGATGTGAAACTAGGATTTTTTTTTAAATGTGTTTTATAACAGGAGTATTTCCCAATTTGCCCTAGGGTGAACAAGGTATTAAATTGAACAGCTTGAAGCTAAGCTCTCAGAGTGGCTGCACTAGTGTTAATGGCATTTCTTCAAGCTCTCTGGGCACCTTTATGTCCACCTCTGTCTTTCCTATCAGTCTGTTGTTATGTTTTCAGATTCTCCTTCATCCCATGGAGCCATAAGCTTGCAAACTATCTTGGATTCATTGTCAATGACTGTGACCTTTGGCTGGTTGATGCACAGGGGACCTGAGCCATCACTGAGTCGTAGACAGACTGATGGGAGCTTGGGCATATTTTCCCATGTTGTTCTGAGTTTTACAGGAAATGACAGGACATTGCTGGGTAATTTCTAACTTATATGTTTCTGAGGAGAGGGACAACTCTCATGTCAAAGTTGCCCAGGTGTTGGTACTGCACATGATCCTGGCTACACTTTACATCTATTGGCCACACTCTTTTGACCATGTTGAAATAGTCATAGATTGCCTGGCTACAGGGCAAGGTGGATTCAATTTTTAGATTGGTCAGGAAGATAGTTACCCTGTGGTTCAATATGTCTCCTCCTTCATTCTAAGGGCAGATTCCAGATTTTAAAAGTTATTTACCAATTAACTGTGTTAATAAAAGCATGAAAAAAGGATCCTTTTCACAATAAGTCAATTTGTAATATGACAATTAACAAATATCAAACCAATGAACCTGATAAATAATATATCTATTATTTTTGTTTGTTTTTGCTTTGTTTTTTCTAGATAGTGGTTTACTATGAAACAGTCCTGGCTATCGTGAAACTCACTCTGTAGATCAGGCTGGCCTTGAACTCACTGAGCTCTACCTGCCTCTGCCTCTATAGTGCTGGAATTAAAGCTGTGTGCCACCAGGGCCTGGCTAGTATATCTATTCTTACTGAAGAATTTGCTTATTATTTTTGAAAAGAGTTGTAACACTTATAATCCTGCTAGTTAGAAACCCTTTTCCTTCAGTACTAAATATTATCATTGATCACCTGTGGCCATTACCTGCTTTGATTACCTCTGTGATTTTATTTCTATAATAAATGCTTGTTAAAAGTATATATTCTGTTCTCAACTGATACAGGGAGGTGTTTCCATAACAGCAGTTTTTATACATATATTTTCTTTGACTATGATGGCTCTTAAATAGATACTTGTGTAGGTATCGTCCTTGGTTTTCTAAAAACTTCATGGTCTAGGAAGTAATGTACAAATATCCATACAAAGAAATCCTCAATTAGAAAATATTGTACTTGAATGTGCATTATTTCTGCTGGTTTTTACATTATAAACTTTATTCAACTTATAAGTTAATTTCTTAAATTTTTAAAAAAACTAGTTAGGAAGTAGAAGATAATGAAGATGTACAAAATTTAGGTGAAGTAATTCGTAAAATGAATGATGATGCTTTTCTATTGATGTAAGTCTAAATAAAATATTTACTTATAAACATATAACATGAGAATAGATGGAGAAACATGTGAACCTATAGATTGTACATGCTAGGCAAAGCCTATACCATACGGCTACTAACCCAGCTGTCCAGTCATCTTATTAGGGTGTGAATCCAATGTCAAGGGATATGGGGAGGAACTGGGAAGTATAGAGGGAGGACAAACCTTAACCAGGATACAGGAAAAAAAATTATACTTTTAATAAAAGAAGAGAAAAGAAGTACAATAATTTTAAAATAAATTAAATTTAGACATAAATGAAAATTAAAATATTTTAAAGTATATCCTGAACATATAATCTAGAATTTACAAATAATTTTTAAAAAAGTACTAAAATTACAAATCACCCAAGTATGAATGGGCCATGGAGAAAGGAGGGCTGGCTTTTGGCTCAGAGTTTAAGAATACTTGTTGTTGCAGATGACCCAGGTTTGATCCCAGCATAGCACCTACATGGTGATTTGCAACTGTAGCTCTAGTCCTAAAGGAACCAGTACTACACACACACACACACACACACACACACACACACACACACACACACACACACACAGCCATATTCATTGCTTCCTTTTCCACAATAGCTAGGAAATAGATGGAAACAGCCTAAATGTCCTTCAGTTAGTAAATGGATAATAAAAATGAGGTACATATACACTTTGGAAACTATTCATCTGTAAAGAAAAATAAAATCATAAGCATTTCAGGTAAGGGGGTAGAACTAGAAATTATTATACAAGGGAGTTAACACGACTGAGAAAACAAACACCTTTTTATCTGTTGTTCCCAACTCTGAGCCCTGGGATATATGCATATAGCCTGAAGTAACTGCTGATGCCATGAAAGTAAAAGAGACCAGTGAGTAGGGGTCTAGACAGGATCTCTCAGGAGGAGAATTGTAGGATATGGGCATTATGAAGGCAGAAATAGTAAAAGCACAGAAGACTTTAACTCAGGAGGGAGTATGAAGGTAAATACATAAGTAGGGGGAGGAAGGCATAAATAACAATAGGAAAGTCTGGAAAAGCCACAGACAAATAAAGCATTTACAAGGCTATTTAAATACATGCAGAATTCCACAGTAGGAGATAATGTTCTATACCTAGAGCCATATATTATCTAACTAACAAAACCCTCAGTTTTAAAAATAAAAACCTCCCTTCAAGTTGCTCATTGCGGGGTAACTAGAAGATTTCAAAACAATAGTGGCTATTGTCATTTCCTTTGCTGCTCCAAACTTGAAGATTATATCCCATTGCTGGAGACACCACATATTTTCAACACAGAACTTGGAAGAAAATGCACTCACAGAGACCACAGCATGCACAGGGCTTTCAGGGGTTATCACCAGATGGGGCCCTAGAACTGAAAGGAGAAATGGGCACATGCTCCTTTTCCTAATGCAGATGCTGACCTGGAAACCTCCTCCATGAGGACTAACTCACAGTAGCAGAAGCTGCTATTCAAGATATCAAAGGAGGAAGCAACTGGAACTTTTACCCAGCTGGAAAGTCAATAAAACACAATAATGAGCAGGAAAAAAAAAAGCTACTTATATAGAACACACAGTCTACATCTGGATAACAAAAAGTTTATTCATATTTTAGAAATTTATTTTTTTTTAAAAAAAATGGAATTTTAAAAGGTTGAGAAAATTGGGATATATGACTTAAGAGGTAGTTTTTTTTTTTTTTTTTTTTTTTTATGCCAAATAAAACAAGGAAGTGGAAAGTAAGTAGTGGGCATACTACCTAGAGAATGTTAACAGAAAATTTATTCTTTTTAGCAGCTAGCCTTCTTGAAGCTCCAATATCAAGAGCCAGGAGAGTCTTTATTAAGGTCACTGAATTTTCCTCTGTGATTTGGAAAATGTTTTTCCTGCCACTGAGGCTGAGCTGGAAATTTTTTCAAGGAAGAAAAACAAGGAATAGAGATCATCATTTATAAAGATGGGGTAGGCAAGAGGTCGATCTGGGGATTATGGAGGAGGCAGAGCACATGGTCGCCCTTCTCATCCCATCCCTGACACTTGGATTTGACACTAGATATGGCAGGCACATTCTATGCAAGGGAAAGCTAGTCTTGGAGAGAGGAAGAGAAATTCATGATGATCAAATTATATCCATAAACATAGAGTAAAATATGTGCAGATTTTGAATCAAATTTTGTTTTAGTCTGGTTTTGTTGGATTGGGCTTAGTTCACAATTAAGAGATGTTACATAAAATCTCTTAAAAGGGCAGAATATGTGCAAAGCCCCTCAAAGGAAAAGGGAAGCAAGAATCTGAGAACCTACAAGCTACTACTATGACAAGTACACTTGGTAGTGTGTAACTGCTTAAACGCCATCCATCAAAACCTATTCCAGCTATACTTTGGTGAGCTCATAAATAAGGAGCAGCTCTAAATGAATGTAATTATTAATATGTGATAAATGAATGCAATTATTAATATGCAAAAAAGACATGTCTGTGATGATTAATAAAATCTATATGTTTATAATAAACTTGCTTGCTCAGGTTTTTTTATTCAGAATGAAAACAGAAAAGAAAAAAAATAAGAAAGCCAAATTAAGCAAAAGAAAAAAAATCCTGTTTAAAATTAACAATGAAAAATACAGTGCGAATAGTCCTTATTTATTTTCCCATCAGTATTCAAAGACACATAGGATTTTCAAAAAAAAAAAAAAAAAAAATACCCTGGAAATTTATATCATACCAATTAATTTTAACTTATTTTTATTTATTTAAAACCTGACTACCTCTGGCCCATGTTCACTATGCACTTGTTTAAAATTCCATGGTTTATTTAAAAAAGTATTTTGTTAAGTCTGGACAAAAGATTTAAGTAAAAAAAGTTTAAATAAAAGAAGTATTATTAGACTACAGAATACATCATAATATATTGTATAGTTTGTTCTTCAGGTACTGGTTGTATAGGTGCCTATAAAATTGTATTTCCTGCTTCCTGAGTATAACACCAGTAGCACAGACACAGAGATCAACAATTAATAAATGGTACCTCCTGAAACTGAAAAGCTTATGTAAGGCCAAAGACACAGTTGACGACACAAAATGATCACTGACAGAATGAGGAAAGATCTTCACCAACCCCACATCTGACAGGACTGATCTCCAAAATATATAAAGAACTCAAGAAGCTAAACATCAAAATACCAAATAATCCAGTTTTCAACAGAAGAATCTCAAATGACCGAAAGACACTTAAAGAATTGTTCAACATACTGAGTCATCAGAGAAATGGACATCAAAATCCAGTAGCTGATGGAAGAAGAGATTCACAGCTAAACACTGAGCTGAACTCCTGGAATCCAGTTGTCAAGAGGAAGGAGTGATGAGCAAAAGGGTCAAGGCCAAGCTGCAGAAAACCACAGAGACAGCTGACCTGAGCAAGTGGGAGCTCAGACTCCAGCCTGACAGTTGGGACACTTGCATAAAAACAAACCAGGCCCCCTGAATGTGGGTATCATTTTGGGGCCTTGGACAGTCTATAGGGATGTTGGCAGTGGAACAAGTATTTATCCCTAGTGCATGAATGGGCTTTGGGAGCCCATTCCCTATGGGGGCGGGGTGGATACTCTCTCAGCCTAGATACAGTGGGAAGGGCCTTGGTCCTGCCCCAAATGATGGAACAGACTTTGATGATTCCTCATGGGAGGTCTCACCTTGAGGAGTGGATAGGGGTGGGATGGAGAGATTGGGGGGGGGGATGGGAAGTTGGGAGGGTGAGGGAATAGGGATTGGTATGTAAGATTGTTTTTAATTTAAATAAAAAATGACTCTGAGAAAGCATTTACATATGTCAGATTGGCTAATATCAGAACCACTGATGATAGCTTGTGTTGGAGAGGATGTGGAGTAAAAGGAACTCTCTTCCATGGCTAGGGGGAGTGCAAACTTGTATAGCTACTTTGGAAAACATTATGGGGGTTTCATGGAAAACTGGGAATCAATGAACACCAAGACCCAGCTCTACCACTCTGTGAACATGCTGAGTATTCTCCATTTTTCACCTGTGTTTGGCCTGAATGTCACTTCACTCTAACTATACTTTTAAAATAATTACTTACATAGTTCCTCTTCTGTTTCCTGGGGAGCACACCCTCTCAGTTATTGGCTGATCAGGTGGCTCAGTGATCTTTATTATTGCTATTATTTTTTCTTTCGAAGTTTTTATAACATTCTGGCCACAGCCTCCCTCCCTCTGTTCCCACCCACCAAGCCACTCTCCTTGATGTAACCTGCTTTATTGATGCTCATGGTAGACCTGCCCTTTCTTGGACACTATAAGGTCAAGTCGCAGTTTACTTCTAGAGATTCTGACTCCTGCACATTCATGTAAGACTGGCATGATACAAATCATACATGTTTCAGTGTCCTTTGAACCCCATGTTTTTATTATCTGCACAGAACTTACCGCAATCTTTAAAATGTCAGATACTTCTTATGGAACAATTATAATGGCCAATTTTCTCTATTCTTCTTAACTTTATAAAGACTTTAATATAATTTCAGTATTAATTTGCAATGTTTTCATCTTGGTAAATTTTTTCAGCAATGTTCCTGATGTGATATAAATGTTAGAAACACATGCTCTTATACACAGACAGAGAAATCATTTCAAGGAAACTGGAGTATGTGACTATTGAATTGGATGACCCATACCTATTCATTTAATGGGTTCAAAATTGTTTCTAGGCATCTGTGTTGACAGGTAAGGAGTTGGCTAAAGGAGATGAAACACGTTCCCTAAGGGTATTATTCAATCTGTGAAGTGCATGTGTTACAAGCATGAGGAATCTATATGTGCAGGGCATGGTGGCACAAGCTTGTTAGTCCTATGCTGGCGGTGTTGGGACAGACAAATCCCAGGGGCTTGCAGTTCAGCCAGGCTACTCTGAAAACCCAGTTGCCAATGAGATACCCTGTCTCAGAGAATAAGATGCAAAGCCAAGGCTTGAGGTTGACCTCTGCCATGCACCTGTGCAATTATCTGCACACATACACACACACACACCCTCTCACTCACACACTGAATAATAAAATAGAAACACAAACAAAAAAATAGTGACTAAACTACTATCAGTGATGGGGATATTACAATGCTTTGAAATTAGATGTGGAGACTGTGAGTAAAGTGGTTGAAAGAACACAGACAAATGATTTTAAATTCTAGACATTCTTGTAATTGTGGTCTGTGGTAAAGGCTCAGCCGAGGTTCAGGGTTCCATCACCATAAGTTAAAATAAAGGAAAGAAACAATGCAAGCAAACAAACAAACAGAAACTCTTCCAGAAAGATGTAATCAATTTATTTACACTTAAAACAAAAAAACAGGAAATAGAGTTTGCTTCTCCAAAACAATAGACAGCTTAAACTAGAGATCCTTAATGGTTCTCAGACCCTGAGTGATCCGTGTGTACACCTCTGGCCTGAATTAACCCAATTTTCTATGTAATTCAACCTGCCTCATTCCTGCCTCTTTAAGAGTGGGGCTTAATGGGGGGTGTTCAACCCGTAAGCCTCAGGAGTGACTCTGCAGCTGCTTGTGACTGAAGCAGTGCAATGAGTGGTAGAGAAAATCTGAGTTGAGTTCAGGTTCTCTGTAAGTTGCAATGAAAAAAAAAAAAAAAATTTGCAAGAGTTGGTTCCTCAAATCAAAGGCTGAGATAGCAGGACACTTTCAGAGTCTCGGTCGAAAGCCCTATGAGAAAGGAGCACTTTGCTCCACAATAAGGCTTCTGGTGCTGTCACACATGGTTTTACAGTATAGGGACACAGAACCCTTTTGTCTCCCTAGTATTTCTTTGAAAACCCTTTCCTGTGATCACACTTACCCCATCAGGCCTGCCATCTGAGGCTGTGACGATTAGGATGTAGCGGTCCGTGCTCTCCCTGTCTAACGCCTTCCCTAGAGTGAGAATCCCCGTGCTAGAGAGAGAAACAAAATTAGAGTGTGTCAAGTGAGCTGTTCTTTTCCTGAAATGGATGTATAGGTCACCACAGACATGTTCACATCTCTCTCCTCTCTCTCCCTCTCTTCCCTCTCTCCATCCACATCCCTCTTCCTTTCTCCCCCATTTCCTATGTCTGCCTCTGCCCTTTACTCATGTTTTCTCCATACCTTTGCTTGTCCCCTTCTTCCATTTTGATTCCTCCCCTCAAATAAAAAATGGCATATTTCTCTTACATATGTCATGAAGCAGAAAAGGGTGCATTGGGAAGAACCACTTTTTTTTTTAATGATTTTTATCTACTTTCCATAATCATAAAGTGAGTATTAATGTATGATTCTGGGACTCACACCGAAATTAGAAATTAGAAAAGACTCTTTAAAGTTGTTGGGATTCTTAGCAATAAATAGCAATAAATAGCAAACTACAAACATCATAATAATTCTCAGTCAAGGAATTGTCCCTTACAAATATCATGTGTGGTTTCCTATTTAATGCAAAATTGAAATAGGAGACAATCTTTCCCTTTGACAGGTTCTGTGATGAAGCTCATTTTCCTTTGTTCTTCCCATTTATAGAACTTAGGCAAAAATCAGATAATGCAAAGATTATATTAAATCTGCAATGTGCCAAATTTTTATTTTCATATATATATTTAAATTTATATCTGTTCTGTAAAAGAGATCGTATTGTATATTTTACATCCTTTATAATAAATTATAATTAGTATTCGTGTGCTCATTTAATAATATTTAAATACACACTTATAGATATACTAGAACTATATCATTTGCTTATTTTTATGAAATTTGGAGTGATTCTTTAAGTAAAATAAGTACAAACAACACTTGAATAATTTCTCATCTTTAGAATTATTTAATTCTGCCCCTAATACCCGAAATAAATGTCCCTACTGTATGTATTTCTCCAATATAATATTTATAACAATTTTGTCTCCAAAATCAACTCAAAGTATCTTTTTGGGTTTTACACTAGATGTTACAAATGACATTTCTATCAAGAACCCACTGTCGAAGAGCAAATAAACACTAAGACATTAATCAAATGTAAAAACCTAGTATGTTTTTAGTTGATAAATAGGCTTCATTTTAACTTTACTGTCTTGATTCTGAGAGTGGAATTGAATTGGTACTCATTGCAAGGGCCAGTGAAAACAGAGTCAAAGGGGACAAATGGAATCCAGGTACACAGTAGCTCATTTGATTGTTTTGTTGTTGTTGATGATGCTGCTGCAGACTTTGGAAGCACCCAGAGCATATGGCAGGACTGACTGAAAACTGTTTAGTCCAAATAACTGAAAACCACTTGGAGGGCACATTCACGATAATCAGGTTTGTATCAACTCTATGCCACAGATGCCTCAGGAAATCTCATCCTGTGATAACATTCAAAGAGAAAAGGAAGGCGATTTGGGCTTTTCTGACACACTTCCAAACAACTTACGAAATAGGAAATCTGTCAACCTAGGTGCGGTACAACAAGAAGAAATGAACTATTTCTTGCATTGCTCTGCCTTAGGTTAACAGCCCTCCATTCTTCCTGTCCCTGGGCATGAACTTAGAAAGTGACATGACTTTCTGTCTTGTGCTAGTTTTTACACAAATCTATCTTTTCTTATTTATTTATAGGTTATGATGGAGAGAGTACATTATATGCCTTCTGGCTCAAAGAAGGGGACAGTTGACTGTGAAGGAACATTTGGCATGGGGAGTGAAATGTAGATAGTGTCTTTGAATATACAGAGCTGAAAGAAGAGTCAATGGAAAATGAACAGCTGGCCTGGTAAGTGTTGCTTCTGATAAACTGCTAACAATAGTGTTGGTTAAGTTTTATAGAACTAAAAAAAGGCTCAGAAGTCAAGGCAGTCAGTGTGGTGAAAGACAATTCAAGACAGTATCTCCCCACTGCTGTGGAATAATCCTTTTTTATACCATGAGAATGCATTACTCTCCTTGGTTTATAAAGAGCTGATTGTTCAATGGCTATGCAGGATTTTGGGGGCATAGAGACTGCTGGGAAGGAGAGGGAAGAGTCTGAGGAGTCCACAGATGGAGTAGGAGATGAACATGCAATACTGAGATAAGGGTCCTGAGCTACATGGTAGAATATAGATAAAGTATGGGTCACTTTAAGGTAAAAGCAAGTTAGCAACAAGCCTAAGCTATTGGCTGAGCATTTATGAGTAATAATAAGTCTCTGGTTATTTGGAAATGGCTGGTGGGACAGAGCTGAATGATGGCTTCAATAAAAAACTCTGGCTACACTTCACAGACCATTAAAGCTTCAAGCAGCCAGCTTAAAGCAGCCAGAGTCAGACCCCACATTGGATGGGACTCTGAAAAATTGTCAGATAACTTACAGAACACAAATGAAGACACAACACAGAGAAGGGTTAACAACCCTGGGAGAGCATTGTGGTTTGTTTTGTTTCTACTCCTGGCTCACATTGGTCTTGAGTACCCATTTTCAACCTGCAAGCTGTAACCTGTTTGGGGGTTCACCTGCAAGCTGTAACCTGTTTGGGGGTTCAAATGACCCCTTCACAGTGGTTGCATATCAGATACACAGCATATCAAATACTTTATAACAGTAGCAAATTTACAATTATGAAATAGCAAAATTAATCTCATGGTTGGGGGTGGTCATCACAGCATGAGGAACTATATTAAAGGGTCACAGCATTAGGAAGGTTGAGGATCAGTGGTCTTGAGAGTATAAAGAGAATGCATCCTCTGGACTCTGTTATAGAGGGATACACCTATAACTGTTCACAAGGAAATGTAGTTGTCTTATTTAAAGGTTGCTATCGGCAGTAAGAAGTATTATTTACAGCACTTTCATTTCTTGAACTTAGAACTCACTCAAGGAAGTAAAACACTGGGCATACTTTAAAACTACTGACGGCAAAAAAGAACCTGAAACCTGAGGCAATGTACATCCTGCCCTCAATATCCTAGAATAAAAGCCTAGTATACAATTTCAGGGTGATATGAACATTACCAAGTGGACTGGAGCTGGGCGGTGTTGGCGCACACCTTTAATCCCAGCTCTCAGGAGGCAGAGGCAGGTGGGCGCATCTCTGTGAGTTGGAAACCAGCCTGGTCTACAAGAGCTAGTTCCAGGATAGCCTCCAAAACCAAAGAGAAAACCTGCCTCAAAAAAAAAAATGGGGTTCCAGAATGAATTATGTCCACAGTAAAGTTTCAACAAATGTGTCAAAGCCACTCAACAGGAAAAAAATTACCTTAAACCAATTATGGTGTGAAAACAAATCTACATGAAATAATCTAAATGATACTACCTGTCTGCAATAATTAACTCAAATGTATTAATTTATAATTATAGGAAATAAAACCAAAAGAGCCCCATGAGGCAACTTCAGGGACAATATTTATGACTTGGACTCATAAATGGCTTGTAGGATAAGATACTATATACATATAGTACATGAAGCAAAAGGAAGAATGTTCTATTGGAGTTGCTCAAAAGTATAAAATTTTGCATCAAAAGCACTATCAGTGAAGTGAGAAGCTGATAAAGCAGAAGAAAATGTTTTTATATTCTCTATCTAGCAAGAATGTGGCTTCAGATCTATTAGAGATGAACCAGTTAAAGTATCACAAAGGGTCCCAAAAAAAGTGTGTAGAGAAAGGGTTCATGGAGAGGTATTCAACATCATCATTTACTCTTGTAGGAAAAGAAAATAAAAGCCACACAGAACTATCAGTTCACACCTACTGATAGTTATAATTAAAGTAGAAAAACTATACACAAAACACTTGATATTAAATGTTGGCAACATTATAAGGAAGTTAGAATCTTTTTATATGGCCAGTGAGAATAAGAAATGGTTCAGGAAATCTTGGAATTTAGTGCTGAGAATATAAAATGATTCAGATCCTGATAAAAGCATTTAACAATTTCTTAAACAATTTTGATACAGATTTACAATATTCTCTAGCAATTCTACTTCTGAATATACATTCCAAACAAACAAATACCAAATCATGTACTTAGACACACACATACACATGTATATTCATCACAGTGTCAATAAACAAAAGGAATAAATATAATACAAATACCCATTAAGGAAAGAGTGACTACGTTGTAGTTTATTGTATAGTTTAATAGTGTGCTGAGTTATGAAGCAAGAGAGAGCAGATATGCCTGCTGAATAGAGATGTAAAAGGAGCCAGACACAGTTTACATACTAGATGGTTCCTGTACACGCACATCTTCTCCTGGTTTTTGTTTTCAGGAGCTGTGTGTGTGTGTGTACGCATGCCTGCCTATTCTATGTACTTCAAATAAATGGAAATAGAATTACATGATAATTTTGGATTTATTATACTATGTCACTTAGAAATGTTTTTACAAGGTATGCCCTTATTGAATCATGTCTCAGTTATTCATTCCCTTTTAGCAATGAATAATAAACCATTATGCAGATAAATTATGTAGATAAATAATACTACTTACATTGTGGATGAATATGTGAGTAGCTTCTACTCTGTTCATATATGTGTTTGCAGTGAACATTGTTTCACATATTTTATATACAGGAATGACTTTAATTCTGCTGAGTAGACATGAAGATAATTGCTTAGTTATATGGATATAACATGTGGAGAAAATTTTCAGCTTTTCTAAGAAACCCATGAAGGGTCCCTATCCCCATATTCTGACTCTAGCTTGTTCTTCATACTCTTTTCTACCTGAATGTGAACTCCTCCTTTATTTCCATATCTTTAATTTGCATTTACTGAATGAAAGAAACTATGTTTTTGCATCCTCATGGGCTATCACTCACACACACACACACACACACACACACACACACACACACACACACACAGAAGAGGGGAGGGAATGATGGAATAAGGGAGAAAAATGGGTGTCTCCTCAAATCTTTGCGTATTTTTAATCAGGTTCTTTCTTTTGGGGGAGGTGTTTTATATATTTTTGATATGTGGTTTTTATAATATCCATAACTTAAAACATTTGATGTAAGTGTGTAGGTGACCCTTAATTTCAATGCTGGTGCCTCTTGAAACATGTTTCTTTTTTAAATTTGTGGATGATCATCACTATATTTTCTTATTAATAATTTGGGAATTTTGTGTTATATATGTATCTATATATGCATATATAGATAGATAGATAGCAAAGTGCCTAATTTATGTACGTCATAAATTTTTTCTTCTAAGAGTTCTGAAGTATTTGTAACCTATTTTCAATTAATTTTTAAGAATGGTGTTGACTCAACTTCATTCTTTACCATTGTGTCCAAAACTCACTAGCTAAAAGGACAACTCATTCTTGATAGGATGGATTCTGGCCCCGTTTCATAAGTGTTAGGGGTGTTTTTTGATTTGAAACTATATGCCAGACTTGCTTTAAATTCTTAGCCTGTAAAATGACATTTTACATAGTTTTATTTTTTAATGTAAATTACAAACTGTGGCCAATTTATGATCTTAATGTATTGGTGGAGGAAATTTCAAATAGATTAAGATTTTCTATTGTTTAGTATAAATTACTTATCCAACGTTTTAATCCAGAGAGGGAGAAAAATAAAAAAACTGGTAGTGTCTACCAAAGGCTTTCTGAAATGACTTGAACTTTTCTCATAAAATCCTATTATGTTAATTTCTGTTTGTCATAAGATTAATAGATCCACACATGGTTCACTTGATTAAGAACCATATGTTCTAGAGACATAGGCAGTGGCTATCCTTTTGTAAGCACAGATAAGTTACCTCACCTTTCATTCAATGAGAGAAGATCTGGCAACAGTTGTAGAACATCAATTCTATTTTTTAGAAAGACCCACAAGCTCAAGGCCATCACAGTATAGACTAGAAGCCTGGGGTGTCTATACATTGACTATCTTCTCAAATGCTATCACACATTTCAGTAGCTATGACCTGAGTATGTTTAATATATTGAGAGCAGATAGACAGAAAAGGTGCTGTGATTTTATTTCATCTTAGATGTGATGTACAACATGTAGTTGCCAAGCCTCCCTTCAAAGGAACGAGTTAGTGCTATACTCTTTGTAGAGATGCCCTAGTAGCTATGCACCACTGACAACTTTACAGGCACCTAATTAGTCCAAGGCTTTTGCCTGCAAGTGAAATTTTTTTCCATGTCAGTGGATTTTACTTGATAAAATTGTTTAAGATAAACAAATAGTCTCCCGGGAAAGGTTTTGTATTTAGAATTACTCCCAGTGCTCATTAACATTCATAGGAAAAAATGTAAAATAAAACTACAAACAGCTGAAAGTCTGTCCTCTTGCTAACAGCATGCTGTTTGACATTAACAGGAGGCAATCAAGTATAAATCATTTCCTTGTAACTTACGTTTCTGAAAGATTAAAAACTCGCTGAGGGTCTCCATTCTCGATGGCATATGTGATTGGGTCTCCCTCTCGATCAGTTGCCTTCAGAGAAGAAAACATAATTCAATTACCAACTAATTACAGAACGTTCAAACTATTAGTGTAAAGGAATAAAGTATGGCTTGATGTCAATGACTAAATAAAGAATTTTATACTGAATCTTGGCATTTTTGACCAATTTTGAGGAATTTTATGTGTGTGCAATAGTGATAAAATTTAATTTATATATGTTAATATGCTTAACTATTTTATTTTTCAGCACCTATGTCTAAGCTGTAAACAAATACATTAAATGTTACCTACCTAATTGGTTAAGATGTAAGTATATTTTTAAAACACTTTCTACCTTGTCAAAATGTATCAAGATAATAGCCATAGCTACAAAACAATTCTGATTAAAAGTCTTAATTCAAAGTTAGATTACACAGCTATGCAACAATTTCTCAATTTCTTAGCTCATAGAAAAGAAGGCTATGGCACAATTTGTAATGGGAGTCGAGATATCTAAATTGAGACATGATATCAAGCCCGATATTTAGAATATTACAAATTTTCAGTAAGTTTATCTGTCCAGCTGTTGGTGTTGTTTTCTCCTTCCCTAACCTTAGTCTGAGAAGCAAAATCCCACATCTTCTCAGAATGAGTTCTGTGTCTCTATCCTCCAAAACAGAGACATAAGCATGTATTGTAGGAAGAGGTCTATGTTTGCCTACTACAAACATTTAATACTTTCTTTTTACAAAGAGCTATCAAATTCCCCGATAAAGTCATGGATGGAAAGAGGACTCTGGTGGTTGTGTGAGGAATATCAAAGGGAAGTCATGGATGGACAATGAAATCTCAATACTAATACTGTCAAGGGACTTCTCTGATCTTATCCTGGGGAGGGGGGATTATCCATGGGCTGAGATGAATTTTATCTGTAGGTCACTGTTCAGATACAGCCCTCCTTTGGGTAAGATAAGCTCTTGTTTGTCTGACTAAGATACCAGGCTGTACTGTAGACACTGTTATTGCTATGGAATTGGAGGACTCAGGAATGGGGTGGCCATTGGACTTTCTGCAGTAGGATATAAAGTGTACCAGACACTCACAGTCCAGTATGCAACCCATAACCCACTGTACAGGAAAGACATTCCTATTGGCAGGCCAACCTGTTTGATGTGCTAATGTCCTGAACATGCCACATCCCTCCAAACTGCTGCAGTGCACCCAAGGCTAGAACTCCTGCAAGACAATGTGTTCCTAGACTCCACGGACATCTGAATAGTTATACTTCAGCTTGTAATGAACTACTATATCCCATATTATGAGATTCTGTCTAATCTGCCTTGTGCATGGTCAGTTCATCTCTATGACTCATGTTATTCTGCATATTTCTTATTCACAAAACCAACAAAAATCTGATGTTGGGCCAGCAAATCCCTACCACAGAGCTTACACTCCCCAGGACTTACATGGTTCAAAGAGATAACTGATGCTTGCAATTGTCCTCTGATCCTTCTACATGCATTATAGAATGTGGATGACATACTACCCAGTATACACACAAATGACTAAATGTAATAATAATTAAAAGAACCTGTTACACTCATTGCATCTACATCTCAGAAAGGACCAATGTAGTCATTCCCCATCTCCTCTCTCCACCCATCTTTCATCCATTAGCCTACATCTTGCATCCTCTTGCCTTCTCAGGCTGACGCAGTTCACATACGTCTACCTTATTCCCAGCCCAACCCACTGGGAAGCTCTATTGGCCATTTTTGAAATACTTGACCATGACAGTCCCTTCCTTACCAGGGACTTACTTCAGGTATAGAGGTTCATAGCAGCAAGCCCAGGTATTACTCTTATACCCTCACAATGATCAATTTTCAATTAGCTTAACAAAGTAATCATCATTTCCAGACCCAAACACCATTCCTTTAGGTAATGACTATGACATATGTACATACATAGAAAGAAGGTGAAACACAAATTAAAAAGTATGAGGAACACCTAGGAACACTCTATTAAATATGGACACACAAATCTCAGTTTTGTGAAGTTAACTACAAGTGTCATAAAGTAAGAAAAAAATTACTCAGTGGTGACTATTTCTCTGTTTTCTGTTTGTAGGAAAAAATAACAGAACTAAAACTTTTGTAACTTGTTCTACTTTCCCTGTTAGCAAGAAAGTTTTCTGTTTGCTAATTGTTTTTTTTTTTTTTTTTTTTTTTGCTGTTGTTTCATTCTTTCTCTTTTTCTTTCTTTCTTTTTTCTTCTGGGACAAGTTAACACTTTACGTTTTCAAAAGTGCAAGGATATAGCTTCAGAAATAGGGATTCTGAGTAAACCCTCCTTAAGTCTTGATACTATGCGCTCTTTGTTTCCACTGCTAGGACCCTCTGCTTGCTCATCACTCTAATGCTAAGCTAAACCCCATCTCAGCATATGGAATCTTATCTTTTAGACATTTATTTATTTATTTATTAAGGGGCATATGTGATGAGGCATGAGTGTGGAGGCCAGAGGACAACTTGCATGAATCAACTTTCTCGTTCCAACATGTGTGTCCTGGATTTCTACCTTCATTTATCAGACTTGGTGGCAGCAACTTTATTCGCTGAACCATCTCACTGGCTGGCCCATGATTCTTTTAATGTGTAGGGGCAACTACAATTTGTGTTAATGGGGATGAAGGAAGGATCTGTGGATACAGTACAACTTTATTTGCAACATCCTTTTGTGGTGTTAATGAATTATAGTTTTATTGGAGGGTAATAGGAATTTTATTGGCAAATAAAAAATATAGAAGAGTTCAATTATGCTACTATTTCTACCTTCATTTCAAACAGAGTACTTTGAGCTCTAGTTAATTAAAAGTTGTGTCTTTTAAAATCTTGAGATAATTAGTGTTTTATTTTCTTGAAAAAGGAAAGTTTAGTCATAACATACATTTTTTCATGTAATAAGCAGGAATCACTCCTTATTATAAAATTATTTCTAGTATATTTATTTTCTATAAGTCTAGTGAAAAAATGAGCCCGCTTTTAAAGAGTTTGAAAAGTGCAATATGAATTATAAATAATGAATAATAAAACAAATATATAACAAAAGTGCCATATCTTCACTTGACTTAGAATCCACTAGGAGGCTCTGGAGTGGGCTGCCAAGTTGGTCTCTGGCTGTCATCTATTCTGAGGCAAGATATTTATGTTTAAAAGAGCTAAATAATGAGTACCATCTCCCTGCCTTAATTAGTCTTATATTTATTAGGCATCCCACCTATGTGGATGCTCAGGGGTGAGCAGCACAGATAAACATTTGCCTGCTCAGCTTACACAATGCTGGGGAACAAAGTGCAAATAGAATAGCTAATTTGAATGCAGAATTTTTAGATCTTTGTGAAATAATTCACGAAGAACATCTAGAGATGATGGTAAATTCTCCCTTTGCAAATGAGTGATTAGGACAGCATTATTTAGTCTGTGAAACTCTAGTACTTGCTTAAATGTGGGTGGGAGAAATGCACGCCTGTGTAGAGTGATCCAGGCAATAGTGGGAGGGTAAGAGAGGCAGAACACACCCACTGGGTGTGGGGAAGACCCATGAGCTTGATAGCTTGGTACACAGAAGATAATGACTGGTGTTTGCTTGGCCACTGACCTCAAGCTAAATGACTGAACGATGTTGACTTTGGAGAGATAGTATGCAGCCATCAATTTGCTGACATGTGTTAAATTTAATGGCTCCAATAAAGCTAATTTTTTCTTTAATTATTGCTTGAAAGATAAACAGTAATGTTGAAAACAACTCTTTAGAGTCAATTCAACCAGATGACTTAATTCACCTATTATGAATTTGCTGTCTTCTTTCCCTTTTATTTTCAAGCTTACAATATAATTACATAATTTCACCCTTCCCTTTCCTCCCTCTGAAACTTCACATAAACCTTTGCTTGCAATCTCTCTCAAATTCACGGCATCCTTTTAAAAAGTCAATTGTTATTATATGCATACATATACACATTTCAGGGGCACAAAAATTCTCAAAAATATTCAAGAAGCAATGTTCTTGGGGTTTAGAAAGGAATTTTGAAAAATAAGCAAATCTATAAACAGTTACAGAGGAACTATATCTATAATCAGGTTACAGAGGAACAGAGTGATCAAATGTCATCTGGTGGAGTGCCCCTTAACACATACAATGATGCCACCCATTTCGGATACATTAAGACAAAGCACCAGCCTGTGGGGACTCCAAAGGAGATACGAGATCAATGCACTTAGATGAACTCCTCTCTCACTGAGGGAAACAGGCCCTTACTGATACTATTAACAACTGAGCAAGAATGGAAATTCAGTTTAGCAAAACAGCATCTTACTCTTTTTGAAAGAATTTTCTCCTTAATTTGTTGTTTTTTATGTGTTGGATGTTTTGTCTATATGTATGACAACATTCCATGCACCAGTTGAAACAGTGTCTTGAAACATGTGCTTACTCCTGGTATTACACTGTTAGGCCTTTGATAAAATGATATTATCATAAATATATTTTGGTGTAGATCGACACATATACCCTCTTTAGGTGAAGGAATGTTGATATAAATAATCACTTTAAAAAATAAGCCCAAACTCAAAAGACCTACTTATTAAATATTCAAAATATGTGAAGTAAATATATGTAACACATAATTCTGAAATTTGTAATCTACCTAAATATGTGACAAAATAAAAATATGCTTTAAAATATAATGATAATGTTGGAAATAACACACTGGGAATCATTAACTCCTCAATGCTTCTTTTTCTTTCAGGATTATGTGGTAAACAATCCACAAGAAGGAAGCCACACAAAGCACTTCAGGCTGGAAAAGCAGGGCAGAGTCTCTGCTGTCAGGATGAGACAGGGCAGATTTTAAACCAAGTGTGTGTAATACTCAGAAATGAACAGTGGTTAAAGTGGGGTTCTGCTTACTTGTTCCAGTAGGGAAATGTCTATAAAGCAGGGACTGTAAAAAGGAAAGACTCCAGTTTGGATGATTTGGGACACTTACAAGGTCCAGTTGTGATTTTCTTTCTTTAATACACAAAATTAGTAATTTTGGGACACAATGGACCTTAATCTATTCTAAACACATTTGCAGTTCTAACTGTGTATGGCTCTCAAGGACAATCAGCAAAATAAATGTAAAAGTAACAGAAAGACTCAAATTAGCTACTCATTGTATCCATAGGACACTTTAGATCACACACATCATAGTCCTTAAACCACACAGCCTTCTTGTCTGGTGAGAACTGTCATCTCTACTTCCATGTTGATAAAATACTGAGTTTTAAAAGTTAAACGACTCTTGAAGTTAACATACAACTCATTGTCCTCAATGCTTTTTAACCACTTTCTTCTTAGAATCCAAGTGAATTCTCTGTGGTGAGTAAGTGTATCATCTTTTTTGAATCCCATCCTGATTGCCTTTTTCATCACTACTATTTCCTGATAGTTATTGAAATTACTCAGCTCTCATCCCAACACCCTATTCACTCAACTGTGTGTATCCACTGCAACACTTTCTTGTGAATGTCTTCAATCTCCACCAATGACCATACCTTTTATATTTTGCTCAATGACAATTTCATTGTGTGCTTTGTTAATCTAATTGTTTCAAGTAACAAGTAAGTCCTCAAGGTATTGTGTTTTTCTACCACCTGTTGTTATAGGCTTGGATAAGAAGCATCCCTCACAATGTTTCATGTGTTGGAGTGTTGGACTCTAATTGGGAGGTGCTGGAAACTTCTTGAGGTATGTCCCACTAGGAGGAAGTAGGTCTCCCATAGCAGGAGCTTAAGGATACTGGTCTTTGCCATCTTCCTGTCTCTGCTTCCCATGTCCAATGAAGTGAATAATCTCCCCTTCACTCACACCACATAGTGTTCTATCAAAGTTCATAGACACAAGCCACCATGGACTGAACCCAGAATAAACCCTTCCTTCTTTAGACTGTTTAGGTCAGGTATTTTGATCACAAAAACAAAACAAGAAAATATCAAATATATTCTTATTACAAAACATACATCAAACCACCCAATCTATTTCTTCAGTAGATGTGGTGAGAGTTCAGGCTGGAATGCAATACTATTTTCTCTTATCCCTAAGGACTAGAAAGTTCCGAGTCAATGCAGAAATAGACCTGGTGTCTACTGAGGGCACTCTTCCTGGTTTGTGTGTGGATGTTGTACTGACTCATACAGTGGGAAATCCAGACTTCTGGTTTCTTTGACTATCAGGGTAATAATTCCCTTCATGAGTCCTCCATATATAGGACTGACTTGCTCCCCAGAAACCCTACAAATAACATCCCACTGAAAATTTAGGCTTCAACACATGAGATTGAGGGCAAACATAAACATTCCAGAGTAGATATCCATAAAAAATTTCACATTTAATATTCCCCCAAATTTTAAAATTATTTTTTTCTGGAACTTTTTTATTTTAATTTCATATTTTCAGCTATGTACAGTACTGAAGGAAACAACACTTCTAATTCCTTCTTCCCCATATTCACACCAACAAGTAATAGTTTTCTTTTCATAAAATATAACTTCCAGGATTAGTGTGGATATAGTATATCAACTAATCTCCCTATTTTTCACATGATTTAATTCAGACTTTCATAAACAGTCTTAATTACTCCTTTGAATTTTTTTAGTTCAATTCTTTCAGTGATAACTAATTTTTCTTAAAGAAAGTATGGTTGTGTGCCACATGGCATGTTCTTCTGAATGACAGGTCACATGCACACTGGTGGTTATATAAAGTTTTATCAACAAGTGATGTTACAGTCATCTTGGACTCTGTAGTTACATGCTGGTGTTTTCATGATGAAATCACCTAAAGTTCTCCGAACACACCCTAGTGGTTCTGTATAGGTCACTGCACATCTACTTCCCCCTTCCTATGCTCCATCTACACCATTTCCTCTGTAGGCTGCAGTTGGAGAGTACTACAAGAGACCAAAGGCAACAATGTACCCTCATGTACCCATGCACAAATCTCATGACCTACAGACTGACAGGCATTTGATGTATACACTATACTACATTGCCCAGAGACATTCAGGAGATCTCTGATGACTACATACTTACACACCATACCAAAGTAACCTTCTGCCCTGTTGATTGCCATTCAAGCTACATCACACAACTGGAGTAGGTCCACTCTTGCTCAGCCCATGAAGACTAAATTGTTCCCTGTCACAGCTGGCATACTAGAGTTGCTGTGCTATATCTGCGCTGGCCTGTAGAGACAGGCATGCGCTGTATGCTCACGGCAGAGGGGTGCTTCAATCCCACAGTTCTGTGCACCATGCCTTACCACAATGTTACAGTGTTCCCGCTGTTAATGGCCTTTCAATGTGGATGATGCTCTGACTCACTGCTGTACACATCACTCAAAAGGCCATAATCTGCAGTTATAGATTCTATATGGGAACTACCATGACATCCAACTGACACCAAATCCATACTCTAAAACATATCTTTTGGAGAAAAAATTTACTTACTGTGAATCTTCTATAAATTAATGAACTTACCAGACAGATGGATAAATACTAAAGTAATAGTATAAATGTCAAGGACATGTGCTAGCTCAAAAGGAATACAGAATGTTTTATCAACAAACTCCAAAAACAAAAAGAAAAGAAGAAAATTACTGAAATGTCTAAAAAGAGCCTTTTAAAATCTGATTATATGAAATGTCTATGAAATACTAGGATATGTAAATAATTTATGAAAACAGCATGGTCTTGACCCCTGTATTCATCTCCCCTCCCTTTCTACAATGGGATTCCAAGAGTTCAGCTCAGTGTTTAGTTGTGGATCTCTGTTTCTGCTATCATCAACTACTGGGTGAAGGGTCTAGGATGGCATTTAAGGTAGTCATCAATATCATTATAGGGGAAGGGCATTTAAGGTAGCCTCTCCACCATTGCTTAGATTCTTAGTTGGGGTCATTCTTGTGGGTGTCTTTTAACATTTAAAACAGCAAAATAAAACAACAACAAACAAAAGGAGAATCATTCCTTATTCCTCCTTTTGAAGTTGACGTTACCCTGATGACAACACCAAACAGACACACACACACACACACACACACACACACACACACATACACACTCATAAATACTCACAAATAAATAAATATTTAAGGCCATAGGAACTTGATGGATACAGAAGCAAAAGAATACTTATAAATAAATCCCGAGAGCACATGAAAAAGACAATTTATTATGATCCGGTAGTATTTATCTCAGAGCTTCAAGTTGAGTTTAGTAACAAATTGATAAATGTTACACACCTTAGTGACTCAATAACAAAATGGTATACTTGTATCAATAGATGCAAGAAAAATATTCAGTAAGTTTCAACATTTTCATGATAAAACTCTGAACAAATCATATATATATGTAACACACATGAAATACAATACACGCTGTATATAAAAAAAATCCATAGCCAGCATCACTATGAGGGAATGCTGAAAGCACTTCCTGTATGGCTGGGAATCACACAGCTATTCATGCTGAACAACACTCTCCATGGAGTCTTAGTCAGTGCCATTCTGATGAGAAAGAATGAAGGATGTACAAATGGGAAAGCGGGGAGTCAAATTATTCCCATTTGCAGATGAAATGATTCTACATATAGGAAATAGAAAGGCTCCGCTAAAATGTTATTGTATGAGATAAAACAATTAAAGTTTCAGAAAGCAAACTATCAGCATCCTTTTTACAAGCCAATGTTGACTTTAGAATGGGAGTATCCCATTCATAATGGTTATGTTAAGTCCACAGGAATCAGTGTAACAAAGGACACAGATGATCCTTCTATGGTAAAACATGCAAGATACTGATAAGTACACACACACACACACACACACACACACACACACACCTCTTTTTTCCAATTTTAGAATTTACTTTTAGCCAATTTGTTCTTTTATCCAGGGTGATTTGCATATTCAATTGCAATTACCAGTAAGATATTTATGGTATTCCTCACAGAAATAGAAGAGGTTATTTTGAATTCATACAGGAGTCTCAACGGTTTCAAAGAGCTGATCCAGAGTCAAGGCAACTCCTTGGTGTTATGACACACAGCACAGATAGAATCAGAGGGACAGCATTTTAGTAAGGTTAATGACTGACATGTAGACCAGCAGCATAGCATTGAGAACACAGAGGAAAAACCTGAGCATCTGCAGCCAAAACATTATCATTCTGCCAAAAAGAGTGTTTCATGAAGGATCACTTCTTCAACAATTGGTACTTGGACAACTGAATTTCAGTATGCACAAGGATGAAATCTGACACAAACTCCTACAGGAATCCAGTGTGGCCCAAAGACCTAGATGTCACACTTGAGACTAGAAAGTGACTAGCCAAAAGCATGGACACACTTCCCAGAAAGCCAGTATAGGTAATAAACACAGGTGATAATATATCACAGACACATATACAAAAGAAATAGACAAATGTGACAGCATCAGCCTAAAAAGCTTTCACACATAGTCCACAGATGGGAGAAGGTGTTGTCATCTGTCTGCATCAGAGAGGAGTCACACAGAGAATGTGGAAGGAATTCAGACCATGGCAAATACTTCTGATTTGATTAAAATTGGGCAAATGATGCGAATAGACATTTCTCACAATACAAACCAGAGCAAATGTCAACTGATTTATGAAAGGTGCTGACTCAGGAGTCATAAAAGAAATAAAAGTATCAAAGACACACTCTTGACACAATCAGGGTACCATGATTGTTAGTGCGAAAATAAAAGCAAATGCTGGGGATGAATTTGAGTGAAGGACACTAAATGCTAGTGATGTGTCTAAAAATTAGCACATCCACCAAGAGGGGTGATGTGTAGGGTCCTCAGACAACTGAATTAGGTCTACAGTAGAAATTTTGGGTATCAAAAAGTGTAATTTTCACATAGAAGATATATCTACATCCCCATA
Source organism: Phodopus roborovskii (assembly GCF_943737965.1). Lineage (NCBI taxonomy): Eukaryota > Metazoa > Chordata > Mammalia > Rodentia > Cricetidae > Phodopus > Phodopus roborovskii. Next base: position 20,646,107 of record NW_026126434.1, on the reverse strand, counting down.
TTTGTTACAGTGATACTCATAGCAGTCAAAACATGAACCTATGTGTTCATGGATGGCAAGGTGAAGAGACTGGTATAATAACTGATATTATTAAGTCCAATAAGAAAACAATGACTAACTTGGGATAGAAGAGGGGGGTGCTACATGAAAGTAAGTCAAATAGAAATACAAAATGGATGTTTCCCCCCCTCAGATGTGGAAGCTTAAAGTTATTCTGCATAGGGTGGCTATTACTCGAGGCAGGAGAAAACAGGGTATGTTGGATAATGGGATCCAAAATACAGTGGTATAGGAGGAACATTCTAGAATTCTGTAGCTCACTGAGGTCCTCTACATTGTGTGAGGAGCTCATAGCATGGTGCTCAAGCATTACAAACATCAGAATGGGGTAGCAATTAGTGGAAGGAGAAGCACCATGATTTGGCCAGCATTCATTGTGTACATGTGTCGAGATATCATACTTCACCCTCCTGTGAAACTATTTCTTGTTAACTTAAAAGAAAAAAATTAAATTAGAAAATAATTGCTTTTCAGTAGAACCCAGTGTATATTTTAGTTGATCCTTTCAAAGTTGTAAATCTTGTAAATTGTAAGAAGGCTAGGATGAGAGAAACTCATTCCGACAAGAGTAGAAAAGGAACTGTCTCTCCCTTTTCATGCCTTTTCAGAAGAGGATACATAATACCCTCTAGCACCATTCAGAAGAAGAGAAAGCTTCAGTGGGAAATTCTCTCAACTCCTTCCTGTGTGTGCACATCCTTCTGTAAGTTATAACAAATCTCCTGTATTGACCTTGCTCTGACTAGAGGGCATGGTTTACTTCACTGACAGGCACAGTGTACCCCAGATTTATAGTGTACTCTGATTGATTTGTCAACAGGATGTAAAGTAAAAGCAAATAATATTTTCTTTCTCTTCCACGTGTCTGTGTTTTAACTGCTTCTAAAATCGAGACAGAAAAGATGTAGTGTATAGAATGTCCCCAGGTGAAGGAAAAAAGGGACAAGTTCTCCCAAGAAAATTGGGAGCATTGGGAGGAGGCAAGAGGGAGTTAGGAAGGGGAGAAGAGAAGGCGATAGGACTTGAGGGACCAGGAAAATTGAGACAGAGGAAGACTAGAGGAGAACAAGCAAAGAGATACCATTATAGAAGGAGCCATTCTAGGTTTAAAGAGAAATCTAGCACTAGGGAAATGTCCAGAAATCTACAAGGATGACCCCAACTAACATTCTAAGCAATAGTGGAGAGTCCACCTTAAATGCCCTTCCCTGATGAGATTGATGACTACCTTATATGTCATCCTAGAGCCTTCATCCTGTGGCTGATGGAAGCAGAAGCAGACACCCTCAGCTAAACACTGACTTGAACGATTGGAATCCAATTGCAGAGAGGGAGGAGTGATGAGCAAAGGGATCAAGACCAGGCTGGAGAAACTACAATCTGATAGCTGGGAAACCAGCATAGGATGGACCCAGACCCCCTGAATGTGGGTGTCAGTTAAGAGGCCTGAGCAATCTATGTGGCCTCTGGCAGCAGATCAGTATTTATTTTTAGTATATGAATGGACTTTGGGAGCCCATTCCACATGGATATTCTCTCAGCCTAGACACATGGGGGAGTGCCTAGGCCCTGCCCCAAATGATGTGACAGACTTTGATGATCCACCATAGAAAGCCTCACTCTTTCTATGTAACAGAAGAGGGATGGGATGGGGGTTGTTGGGGAGCATGGGGGAATGAGAAAGAGGGAACTGGGATTGATATATAAAATAAGATTGTTTCTAATTTAAATGAAAAAGGGAAATATGTATGTGTCTCTAGACATGTGTATGAAATGTGTGTCTAATTGTGTGAGTGTGTGTATTTATGTGTTGTGTGTATTTGTGGTTATGTGTTTATGCCATAAATGCCATGCTTGTGTGTACATATATATATATGTACACACACACACACACACACACACACACACACACACACACATATGGGGATTGTTAGTATGTGTAGTTTGTTTATATGTATATGTGTATGCATTTGTGTGTAGTTGTATGTAAGCATACATGTGTGCTTATGTATATGAATGTGTGTGTGTATGTTATGTACATGTCTGAATAAATGCTACTCTATAATCACATAAGCATGTACTTTTCACATTCATGTGTAGTGATTATCAAAACTTGGCTGAGGATTAGGAAAAACAAAGTCAGACACAAGCCTTAGAAGCCAGGCACACACCTTTAATCCCAGCAGCCAGAAGATAGGAAGTGGTGGTACACACCTTTAATCCTAGGACTCAGGATTAAGAGATAGATGGATCTCTGTGAGTTCAAGGCCACCAAGATCTATAAAAGAGTGAGTCATCCCAACATTAGGGAAGTCTATAAGATAGAGCAAGGTCTCAGAGAGGCATTCGTTCTCCAGCCACACTGAGAAAAGGCAGCAGTTTGAGACTTGGTGAACAGCTCGTTTGTGGATCAGCCCTTTCAGCCTGAGCTAGAGGTGAGAGCTAGTGGCCAGCTGCTTTGATTTTCTAACACTCAGCTTGAATCCCAATATCAGTCTATGTATCTTCTATTTTTCATGTTATATCCATGGCTGACATAAGAAAATATAGAATGAATGTGAAACGTCTTGTTAAAACAGAAAGTAGCTGTGTTTAGAGAATGGTGAGATTGTAGTAAGGGAACACAATGCCTTCCTTGGACAGAGTCAGGAGAAGAATTATAAGGCAAAAGGCCAAGCTGTGACAAAAATCTGCATCTTCTCAAAACCCCACACATGAAGCCCTAGGCACCATAGGGTTGTCTTTAGGAGGGAGGCATCATGAGTGGATTTGTGTCCTTGAATTATGATGACTAAAAGAGGGATCTTCCTCCCCCAACCCCCACAGGCAAGATACAATGAAGGCCTTCTGGACCATGACTATGGTGATAGTCTGACTTCACACTTCCCCAGCTCAAGGACTTAGAGAAACATCTGTCATGTGAACTAATCCATGAGTAATTTAGAAGTGCATTGCACCTTATTATTTCAACATGTATTACCCTGTGGTATATTAACACCAATGGCTTATAATCTTTTGATATAAATCAATAGATAGATAAATTCACGAGGATAAAAACTGTTTTCTTTATAATAAAAAGCAACAAATTGATGTAATATGAATGATGTTAAGAAATTGTCACTTAGGAACAATAAAGATAGCTTATCCATACATCATCAGAAATGTTAAAATTAAATGGTTGAAATGAAGAAATTATACTTACATTATCAAATAGTTCAGGAAGGTTCTTTTTAAAAATATGTATTTTTGTGAATGTATATATGTGTGTGAGTAATGCAAAGGCATGAAGGGGACCTTTGATATCTTGGAACGGGAGTTATAGGCAGTTGTGAGCCATCTGCTTTGAATGCTGGGACTTGGATCTAGGTCTTCTGTGAAAGTCGTAGAGCTGACCACTGAGTTGTCTTTAATGAAGCAACAGCTTCAAAGTAATCCTAGTGAAGTCAGCTGTAATGAAGTAGAGTATGCCTCTGCTCTCTGAAAGGAAGCATCACTCCAGTGTCCTTGGCAGAAAACTGATTACAGGCCACAATTACTGAGAAATAATAACCAAACTCACTGCATGGAATGTGTATTAAATATCTGTTCGGGTATCTTAAAAAAAAAAAAATGTTATAGCCACAAAAGCCAAGGCTGCGAAACCTAGAGGAATGGCAAATATGTCAGCATGGAGCTCTGAACTGTGGATATGTGCTAACAAGTGCTCTATGCTAGCATGGGTCCTGGATTGTGGTATGAGCTAACAAGGGCTCCATGTTAACAGGGACCTGGGCTGTGGTATATGCTAACAAGGGCTCTATGTTAACATGGGCCCTGGACTGTGAACCATGTTTAGTAGAGGTCTGTTGAGGGACTAGTAAGAACTAAAAGTAATCTGAAAGCTTTTAAACTGAGGGCATGTGCCAAGTTACTTTCTGATTTGAGTGGTTGATTTGCAGCCATGTATAAAAACAAAGAGCAAAAAACAAAACATTGTGAGTTGTAGCCTTTGATGATGACGTGACATCGTGCTGACAAGCTGTTCCTAAGTTTCTGCAGCAATTGTTTCTGTACCTTTTATGCTAGTTCAAGAGAAACTTAAGATTCAAATATCCCATGCATATTTTTGGCATGGCAAAAATGGCACATTTGTGTTGTGTATGTGTCATTTATATGCAAATGTTCACATGGATAAATATGTGCCTTATATAATCCCATATAAGGTGAAAATGTGGAAAGAGGTCGAGAAAAGTTGGGTAACCAGCTGTAGAGAATGCAGAAGGAAAAGGGCACTAAGCAAAACTAAGAAATTGTGTATGTGATTGGATTTGTGAAAAAATGACATATTTTAAGTACAAAAGTAAAGAAACAAACAAAAAGAAGGGGGGGGGGTAGGAGGCAAAGTGTAAACTTCTGGGTGATTTAGCCTGCTGTGTTTAGTCCCAGTCTCTGCATTTTTCCATCCTGCCTCATGCAGGCACCTTTTGGGTTCACATCACTCAGCAGTATTCAATCAGGGACAATCAAGTGTAGCAATCAAGTGTGCAGTGCTTTCTAACCATTTGATTACCCAAATCAAAATGCACTACTTTTAGTTTGGAGGAAGGGAGGGACCTATTGAAGAGCTGAGTCGATTTTTATTGCTAGATAATTCTGTTTCCCTCTCTGAAGCTTGTTTTCTTAAGCTGCAGCACTTAACAACGAAGAAGTCTGCTTGTTCTTGGGAGTGGGTCACGTGGTATGCAAGTGAGTCATGTGTTTGAGTGGATCATGTGTGCAGATGGGATGTGTGTGAATGGGGAGACAGAGGGGAAGGAAAGACACTTTGTTTTACAATTTTTCAAACAATTGGATTTTGTGAATCTGTATTTTAAATATATTTGCAGTAAGCACAAGAAGCAGGCAATTGAATTCTTCATGTTTCTTGAGTAAATCAAAACACTCTAATGTAAATAATCTTTGATTAAAAAATGTTTAGCATCTGCACTCCTAACAGATAAGTGTGGGAACACAACAGGCTCTTCTCCAAATCAATGGGGCTCATGTTAATTTTGCTAGGAAACAGACTCCCACTAGCTGCTTGAACAGAGGCAGGTCCAATTTGTCTTTTCCTTTTCTTCAGGTGTCTAAAAGGTATAGGGCCATTGCTCTATGCAAGCTCTTCAGGCTTGCCTGCAAATGTTTGGTTAAAGTTGATACAGGGATTCTCTCTCTGCCAGCCATGACCATCTCCATCACACAATGGAGGATCTAGTTACCTAGAGAAAAATGTGGTCTTGTAGTCATGGTAACAAGCAACACAGGGACAGGAGATAGCACAAATAGGATAGAATCATGAGATATCATTTGATTCCAGCCATCACTCCTTCCTGTCCCTGATAGACAGGGTCTCGATGGAAGATCTGGGGCACTGTGGACTTCGAGGATATCATCTACCCTTAGTTACTTCACAGCATATGAAACATCTTTAAATTCTCTTGCCCCTTGAAGATGTTAATGCCTTATGTGGATCAAAATACCTCCAAGCAATGTACATGAAATGTCCTTGTATGGGATTATTGTTCTGAGCTTCTCTTCCAGAAATGTTCTTAATATGCAAGCCATAAGTATGATATTTTTTTCTAAAGGCTTTGATACATATAAAATGGTGGGTAGATACATTTCACAAAAAATCTTTATGTCAAATTCCATTTTCAAAAAGAAAATTATAGTCAGGAGACCTTATCTATACAAAATATTCATATTCAGAGTCTGAATTAGATTACTGTGCATGTGATGGAACATGTCTGTTTTAAGTGTTTCCAAAAATGATGGATTACTGTGTGTCACTATAGGATGACTGCATTGTTAACTTATGATTTAAACTACTTTTTCCTGGGCTAACTTAAAATGTAAAATTTTAAAGAATAATTTTAAGATTGGTCTATATGGTAAGATAATTTTACATTTTCCAGTTTTTATCCATAAAAAATAAACATGTATTTTGCCAATGTTATTAGGACAGTAACTCGGTCACTCAACATTAATTAATGTTCAGAGAATACATTTTGCAATCAATAATGCTATGCATGCTATATTCTAATATCTAACTTTACATACATTTATATTTTAAAAGCTATCAGTATAATACTATTATCATTCACAAACTGGTGGCATATTTTAAGTACTATTCTTAGGTCAGAAATGCATTTGTTTTGTTCATTTTTAAAACTATAACAAGATAAAATATAATAAGATAAAACAAAAGCTATCACATAAAAATTGGACAAGACAAAACAACAGAAGGGAAAAATACACAAGAGTCAGAGACCCACTCATTCACTCAGGACTCCCATAAAAACACTAAACTAGAAGCCATAATATATACACAGAGGACCTATGCAGATCCACGCAGGCTCTGTGCTTGCTGTTTCAGCCAGGGGTTCAATTTTATGTTTGTAACAGAAAATGTTCTTTCAAAATCAGCATTATAAGCTACATGACTCTGACAAAGACAACATGGTAAAAGTATCATTAGAAACTTTGTTCCTTTGTGGGATGAGGCGAAGGCTTGGGGTTTAAGGGCCCTTACTGCTCTTGCAGAGGATCTGAGTTCAGTTCCAGCTCCTACAAGGTGGCTCACAATGATCTGTGACTCCAGCTATAAGCTTCTGACACTCTCCTAACTTAGCTTGGCTTCTGCACACACATGGTACACATATATGTGTACTCAGGCACACATTCATACATATTCAACCAATCAAACATCAAACACTTAATATTTTAAAAAGAAATTTTCTCCTCTTTATGATTTTCAAATACATTAATTTTTAATGTACATGGCATGATCTCATCTGTAAATGTCTATTCACCATGTGTCTGTGGTATAGATTTAAATTTACATGACGATTTACAATACAAATCTGGGCTGACAAGGCGGCTCAGTATGTAAAGGTACTTGCCATCGAGCCTCAAGACCAGAGTTTGATTATTGGGACCTGTATGTTAGAGAAAAACAATTCATTTATAAGTGTTGTTCTCTGAATTTTATATATGTGCTATGGCAAATGTGTGTGTGTGCTTGTGGTGTGTTTGTATATGTGCTATGCGTACATGTAAATAAATAAATAAATGTAATAAAACTACATATTTAATTAGGTAGGACCATAACTGTAACGTTTATAGAGTTTTTTTCTAACTGTTTAAAAACATTTAAAAATAATGTGATTGTATCGTTTATTCCCTTCCCTGTCCTCACTCTATTCTCTCCCATGTCCTCTTTCCACACCGCCTACCATGTTACTACAACTCCCACTCAAATTGGTGGCTCTTAATTATTATTGTTGCTACACCCATAAATACATAAATATATAATACAACCTGCTGTGTCTATTTGATGTGGCTTGACCATCAAGGCTAACCATTTTTTACTTAAGTCTTCATATTCAAAGCCAGTAGACTCTTTTAGAATGTTGATCAAATTTTAGTAAAATTTTAAAGTAGCTAGCTATTAAACAAGAATTTAATATTCTCTGTTTGTTGTAAATCTCAGCAGTAGAAGTATTGGGGCTTATATAAGTTCTGTTTAAGCTAAAACCCTAATGGTAACTTTACAAGTTTATTTAAGTATGGCTAGCTCAGTTTTACACCAGGGGATAAGGTTACTTGTAAACATTGATGTTATTTTTTAAATTATAAAAAACGTTTCGAAATGTGTGTTTTTTAAAGGATTTTGTGAGATCAAAATTTAATGAGGCAATGTAAAACAGAACTGGATTTTCTGTGTCTAGTGTATTGGGGTTTCTTAAAAAGATGCTTCTGTTCCTAATAAAATATACTAAAAGACTTAATTCTGACTCCTTAAGAAACTGGGTGTTAACAGGTTCAAATTTGAGTACTTCAGAGTTAGTCAAGAACTACAAAGACAAGAGACTACAGCTGGTGAGGTCAGTTGAAGGCAGTGGGACTAGGGAGGAGCCTTGAAATTGTGAGTTATCTTGGGACCAGCTAATTTGGTTGACTGACTGGAAGCGAGGGCTACAGAGAAAGCAAAGTTCAGGGGTGACTTGAAAGGAGCTGAGGATTTGCAAAGTGAAGATGCTTTTAGTGAGTGGGGTAAACACAGGAGGATCCTCATTTTCCTCAGGAGGAAGAGAGTATCGAGTGCTTAGTCCAAAGTAAATTAATTCAAAGTCTCCGTGGCAGTACTGTGACAGTATCACAACTCCTTCAAAGAACAGGGCAGTGGTCCCCATATGTGTTGATAATGTTGCCTGCTGGATGAATTTAACTGTCTTCCAAAGGGAGATGCCTTAACTAAGGTCAAGCTGCATCCTCCTGTATCCCCTCTCCTGTCTAACCCTTACAACTTGAAGCTCTGGCTTCAGTGGAGTTTGCTAAGGTGAGCATCTCCAAAATCCTGCATCTCTCTCCCTCTCCTGCAAAAGATCTTCAAAAGGGCCTCATCCTGAGGGTCAGCAGAGATACTCAGTAGTTACGAGCACTTGTTGCTCTTCCAGAGGATCTACGTTCAATTCCCAGCACAAACATGGAGGCTCATAACTGTCTATAACTCTAGTTCTAGTGACCTGACACCCTCTTCTGGCCTCCAGAGACACTAGCATATACTCAAAGCACAGAAAAACATGCATGCAAACACTCATACACATAAAATGTGTGTGTGTGTTCAAATTCCACTGTAAGTTTTTTTAAGTCCTTCATAATAAATATCATACCAGCAATTTTATCTCATGGCCAGTTTTTCTGAAAAGCCAATTCAAATAAATACTTACTTAGTATTCACAGGGAATTAATGATCTTATACCCAGACATGAGTCCATATTTGATAGCTACACTGGAAGAATCAGTGAGAAAGTTTGAACACATAACAGATGAACTGGTAACGTCAAATGGACTTTGGGAATGAATGCAAACAGGAAAAGAAGCTTGAAAATTTAGCCTGGAGGCATTTCAAAATTTTTATAAAGGATTCATTTATGTATACAAGTGTATGCCAGTGTGAGTTTATATGTATGATACATGTGCAGATGCCATGAAGGCAAGAAGGTAGCATAGGATCCCCTGGAACTGGAGTTGCAAGAAGTTGTTAGCCTCAGATATAGGTGCTGGGAACCAGACCCAGATCCACTGCAAAATCACTAAGGGCTCCCAATGACTGAGGCAGCTTGTAAGACTCCATTTTCACTTTTGCAAATTCAAGAAAATGAGCAAGAACTATCAAAGCGGAGTTAAGGGAGGAGTGAGGGAAAAGCATCCCTGGAGACTAGTATAGGAGATGTCAAATAAATTCATTTTAATTTTCTTTTATGTATGAGTGCTTTGCCTGCATGTATATCTGTTCAGGATGTGTATGCCTGGTCCCATTGGAGGCTAAGTCAGGATGACAGTTCCCCAGGTGTTGGGATTATAAATAGTTGTGAACACCAAGTGGGTGTTGGGATTGAACCTGTGTTCTCTGGTAGAGCACCTAGTGCTCTTAACCATGGAACCATCTCTCCAGCCTCTAAATATAATGTAGGATAGAGAGAAGATGATCAATTTTTACATAGCTCCCAATAGACCTGGTATGAAGAAGAATATGTTTGAGAATGAAATGGACATGGAGATTGCAAAAGGAGTCATTTTAATGAATTATTTTGATCAAACTTATGAATAATAGAGGGTGTGGGAAAACGATTGGAAGGAGAAAACCAAGGTGTCAGGCCATTGTGAAGACCAAATCTAAGACATGTTGCACATTTAAAAGAAATGTGGAATTAAAAGAGCTGACCAAGGGTGATTCTTCTGTTGTTTTGCTTTAAATTGCAAGCTATGAAGATAAATTTGAATTCCGATAAAGTGGATTAGGTCAAGAAAGATACCCTTACATTGCTAAGAACAGATGATTCTGGATCACGAAGGATTATCTATAGTAGACATGCCCAGAAAACAGCAGCATGTACACTGAGTCACTACCAAGGCTCTGATTTGCAATTTGTACTGGGCCTTGCAAATTAAGTTGCTAGTCTGCACTTCTGGATGGACCATTGACTCAGTCATGTGTCTGTGATGGTCAAGGTAAAATGAGAAATTGAGACCCATGCTTATCAACATTTGAAGTGGCTGGGTAGGAATTTTGTGTGGACTCTGCAAAGCAGCTTGCTGTGTAAATGTGCATGCATGTGTGCATGTGTATGATTGCATGTGGAAGGCAGAGGGTAATCTTGATGTCATACTGAAGATACTGCTCATCTTGTTTTAGAAACAATGCTCTCTTACTGGTTGGAAATCATTAAACAGGTAGTACTGGCTGACCAACAATACTCACAGACTCATATATCCACTTCTTTAGCTCTGGGATAACATGCTGGTCCTTTGAGTATGAGGATTAAATTTAAGTCCTCCTGCTTGACAGAGTGCTTTGTAGACTAAGCTATCTCTCCAACCTCCTCTGAAAAATCAACTCTGAAACCATATTTTTGTAGTAACTTACTTAAATTCAGCCTTACCCACAAAAGTTTTGAACCAAGTTTAGATATGAAGAGAATAGGTAGGCTAGGAACATGAAGTACTTTGTGATTCAGAAACAGCATACAGAAAAGAGATAAGCATGCTTGATCTGTAGGGTGAGAGTCTGAGAGAGTCATGCTTTAAATGTTTGGTGAAAAGATGATGCAGGAAAAAAGCTAACATAAACTTTCCTCTTTTTACCCCCATGAATCTTTGTTATTTGGCTCAGTTCTAACCACAAATGACATCTACACCAGCCTATGCAAGAAGCCACAGTACTGCTATTCTGTGAATAGTGGTGTCAGAAAACGCCCATCAGAAAGTAATGGGCTCAGTAATCCCCACCCTCATATGGGAAAATGAGGAGGGAAGACAATGAGTTTGAAGCTAGTGTACAGAGCATCCATTTGAGGTATTGCTGCTGCTGTGTAAAATCTCGGGGTGGGGTAGAAAAAGTAGAGAAAAGGATGGGGTAGGGGAGAAAAGAGAAGAAACTGTCTTATTTTTAAATCCCTAATTATTTTACAAAAGGGCTTGAGGATATGGCTTTATTAGTAGATCACAGTGAGTTTTTCTAAACTACTAGTCTTTGAATGAAATAATTTTTTTTTCACTTGTTTCTATGGAAGCTCCTGTTAAATTGTAAATCTGAAGCAGAAATAAAGCCTTATCTCATTAAAAATAAGCATGCAATCACTGTCTGAGGCAAAAAGGTCAGGAAAAATTAGGTAGGAAGTAATGGTAGTTTTAGATGTACCTAATTCAGGATTCATCTCTGTAACCTCCCTGACATCTCAGATTTCATGTTTATGAGCTCATTGTTGTTTAAGGAATAGTTATTGTATGGGACTAAGTTATCACTGGAAAGAAGGAAGAGCATATGAGTAGACAGTAAATAAAAATGTGTTTTCTTCCAAATACTACTGTTCTGCTAAAGTAACACAGTAATAAAATGACTCCTAAAGATGTTCGTCCATACCTATAGACCAGTGTCTCACTCAGTCATCATCAGAGATGCTTCCTCTACTATAGATGGGAATTAACACAGAGACCCACAACTGACAAATGTACAGAGAGTAAGAAACTATCAAACCTCTTCCCTCAAGGCCCAGTGAGTATGTGGGAGAGGAAGCAGAAAGATTACAAAGGTCAGAGGGGATGGTTAACTAACTCCAAGGAAAGAGTGTCTTCCAGATAGAAGGGCTGAAATGCATATGAACTCAGAGAATCCATGGCAGTGCACACAGGGCCTTCACAGGTCCAAGCCAGATGCGGTCTTAAGGCTGATATGGGGAAGTAGCCACAAACTCCCATCTCTAATCCTGAAGCTGGCTCTAATTGACATCTGCTTGCAAATGAAAAGTTAATTTTCTCTAATAGAGCCTCTTCTGGGAATTTAAACCATATTTGAGGGTAGGTTACAGACTTAGCAGTAGATGGCCAACACAAAATAAACTCAATGATATTTTCATAGATTGCTTTTTTTTGTCTCATGTTGTTTTGTGTTGGGGCATGTTTTTGTCTTCCTGGTCTCTTGCTTGAATATTATGGTTCTTGATTTCTTTTATCTCATGTGTGTATGTTTCTGGTGCTTTAACTTTGTTTTTGCTTTTCTTTTATTCTTTTTTATTCTTTTTTTTTTTTTTGTCTGTTTTCTTAAGAGTGAAAGAAAGAAGGCATGGCGTTAGTTGTATGGGGAGCTGGGGCTGATCTAGGAAGAGATGGAGAGGAGGAGAAACCATGGTCAGAATGTATTGGCTTATAAATTCATTTTCAATAGAATATATTAAAATGTGATTTCCTTATAACTTTACTTGTCTAAAGAAGAAAATTATCCTTGGGTAATCTAAGTCCTGCAGTATCAAAAGCACCAAAATATTTCCTTAAAAACTTGGACATATCAGATCACATACTCAAGAAAATAAAAATTTCACTACAAATCTCTTAATTTTTGCAAGAAGTAGATAACTGACATTATGGAACAGCCCCACTCCCCTACTTTTCCTCCTCCACTGTCTCCTTTTCATCCTTCTCTCCTTGCTCTCTTTCCCTCATCTATCTATCTACCTACCTACCTACCTATCATCTATCTATCTATCTATCTATCTATCTATCTATCTATCTATCTATCTAATCTATCTGTCTGTCTGTCTTCCTATCTATCTATCATCATCTACCAATAAATCAATCAATAACCTATTATCTATCAATCCTTTATCAGTCACCTATTAATCAGATATCTGTCATCTCTATATCCATCTACCTATTTATTTACCTATCAGGTTATTTATTTATCATCTATATCATCCATCTCTCTATAATCTAGCCAATCTATCTATTTACTTATAATCAATCATTCAATCAATCATCTCTCTGTCTACCATCTATCTATCTATCCATCTATCATCATCTATAATCTCTCTATTGTCTATCATCTTTCTACCATCTGCACATTCTTTATATAAACTACAGTTTATGCTTGGAATTAAGTAGCCAATATCAGTATTGCACATATTTCAGCTGTGTCTTCTATATTTCTGACAGTTTTTTTTGAGATAATGCTAATAATGAAAGAATCATTCTATATCTGAAATTTGGTGCTAGCAAAGGTACACAAATGAATTTCCAAACACACAAACTGAAAACAAAGGAAAATCAGTGAGCCTCCTCTTCTACACATACAGAAGAAGCAAAGTAGCCTTCCAACTGGGGTAAATGGCACCTGTCATTTATGGGGAAATGGTATCTCCAAGCCCAATCTTCAGTTCTCATCAACACAGTAACACACGAGAGAACTTGAATGCTCAGAGAAAATATCTGATCACAGAAGAGAAAATATTAAAGAAAAGCATCCACACAACATTGTCAATTATCTGGTGCACTCCTGCACCTGGTATACTGTGTTCATGAATCATAAACTCCGGTGTCATCTTTGGGGCAAAAGTACATCCTATTGCATAAGGAATATTTATCACACAAAAAGGGAGAAAATGAAAGAGGAGAGCAAGAACCTGAAACTTCTAGATCATTTCAAATGTCAGGAAAACAAACTAGCACCTCTGACAGGCTCTGAGCTGCAGAGGGGCATGTGTAGGACAGCTTGCATTTAATTCAAACTGTTATGGGAAAGAATCAAATCTGTAGTGAGGTCAAGGCAGCAGGATGTTTTTCTTCAAGACTAAAAATAATACTGCCTCCAGGCATGTGGGCTAAATTCCACAGCATTTTGAAACTATTGTAAAAGACTTTAAATATGGATAAAGATGAATGGAAAACATGCTGCAAGCCCACACAGAAACTTGGGAGGGAGAAAATCCTACCCCATGCTAACTATGATCAGCATGAAAGTCAGAGACAGAGGTCTGAGGGCAGCTTTGTTCTGGGGAATGCCATCCCTACAGAATTCATCAATTTAATATTCACACAAAGAGGAAGTTTCAAGCTTCCCAAGCACCCTTAAGTAGAATGCAAAGAACATGAGAAGAAATAGGTGTAGGTCTGGAAACTAGGGTCATTGAAGTCCCTAGACTTCAGGTAAAACAGATTCCCCTGAAAGCAAATTCCTTACTACTCTAGGCTTTTTCTTTTCTTTTCATGTTGGGCATCATCGCCACCTGTGAAGAAAGGGTAAGGACAAAGAGCTGCAGGCACCATTGTGCCTCTTTTTGTAAGATGCTGGAGGAGTAATTTGATGGATGCTTTTCAACTTAGAGGTCATGAGTTTAAACCATGTCTCAGTAGATTATGAACAAAAGAGGTTGGTGGTCTATGAGAAACCCTGGATGGTGACACTCTTGTTCTTTCTTATCCCGTCTGTCACCACAATTGTGTTCTTTCTTTTGCTTCTTCCAGCTACACAAAAGGGAATTGAAATGTCATTGCAAGTATTTTTCCCCCCAGCCTTTGTGCGAAAGAAATGTGAGATACGAGAAATGCAAACTCAATTCATCTTGAATGTCCAGTTAGTGTTATTCTCCTATAATAAGGTTTCCAGATCTTCCTGGGATTTACTGACATAGAAACAAGGCTGCCTTCTAAGCAAAAGTTATGGCTTATCTCATAGAAGTTATACTGCAAAAGGGAACATTGTTATTGTTAGGGAAGATTTAATTGTAAACCATGTATATTTTCTTGACCCGAATCTTAAAAATTTAAGATTTATTTTGTATTTTTTATTTCCTTTTCTTTTGCTAAATAATTTTTCATGGATGTTAATTTTTTCATTATTTCATTTCACTGAATGTAAATTAATATTTCATTTTGCATTCTATATCTTTATAATAATATATTTGGTATTTTGGTATATTGTCTAACTAAAGAAATGCTGTGTTTTCTTTAATTTGTCTGGTAGAATTATTTTTAATTATTCTTGACATTTTATTATTACTGATATTTCTACTTGCATATAATTTTGTTGCCTACAAATTCTATTAATAATTAAATAATAAAAAGGGAAACATCAAGTCACCTTGAGAAAAGCAATAAAATAAAAATTAAAGGAAAACCCCAGAAGTGCTTTGGAATGCCAACAAAATTCTGGCATTTGGGTAGCCATAGATAGGATGACCCTGCCTTAGCAAGTTTAGAGGTCAACGGGCATAAGATTAAAACCTAGCTATGCCTTGTGTCACTGTTGTCAAGGGCAAAGGTTGAGGCTGCGATTTTCCTCAACATAATATTTTAATAAATGTCTCTTAATGTACGGTGCAGCTTCCTGAATACTTATATTAGAAACTGTGACGTTTCTAAGCAACACCAGGAAAAATAATATCTGCTCTATGAACAGGTAAAGTAATATGATCAATTTTCATCTTTTTAAGGAAAATTATTAATATTTGTGGGCATTAAAATTGTGATGTCTATTATGCCATTTTCAATACAACATAGTAATACACACACATACATACACACAGAGATACATGAACTTAGACACCACACATATATACACATATGTGACACAGACATAGAGACATATGTTGATATGTATACACTCACACACACATTGACACATACATACAAATATAGACACACATGTGCACATGTACATATATAGACATATACATACATGCTCATACACTAGCACAGATACACACACACACACACATACACACACACTATACTTTGCTCATACTGCCCCTTTCTTTACCCTTCTCTAAACAGCACATTCTACTTCAATGTCACATTTAGACAGAGATGTAGGCTGACATATTTACATCTGGTTTGCATAGGAGAGAAAAAGTGATATTTCACCTATTTTCTTTTTTTTTTCCTTTCCTTTCTTTTTATTTGTATTTATTTATTTATTTATTTTTTATTTTACATGTCGATCCCAGTTCCCCCTCCAACCCTCCCTCTTGCCCTCTCTGCCCCCTCACATGCACCCTGACTACCCTCCCCTTCCATCCCCCACCCCAATTCCACATGTAGGGCAATGCCATCCAGGTGGGGTCATGTAATTGAGCCCATTCCTCATATATCACTTCTCCCTCACACAGTCCTTTCCCTGATACCATTTTCATGATTATTTAAACCCCAGAGACAATTACTGACATCATATGCAATACAAGTTGAAGCCAAAGGTACACCTGAAGTGGTTCAGTATGCTTCGGTCAGTGGCATGTAAATAGTGACAACCAAGCTATTCTTTTATAAGAACCTCTTACACCAGGAACCATCATCAACCTGAGTCTAAGATTTTTCCCTGTGGTATGACCCTGCAGTCAAATAAACCCAGCCAGGGAAGTCAGGACAATTGTTGCCTGTACTCCTCAGTAGCAAAGCATAAAATACTCAAGTGCATGCTGCTTATCCCTTCATTTTCTCCAGTGATAGTGATCATTGCAACCTGCCAGCCTGTGTTACATTTTCAACTATGCAACCTATGGAATAGATCAGCTATGGAAAAACCCTCCTTCCTGCCTCCACATGCCACTTGTCTCTGTGCCTTCCTCCCCAGAGAAAAATGTCATTCACTAGAACAAGGGGTTCCACTCCATACTACATTAACTCACAAGTTACCACATGGGACCTTTGGACATATTATACACATATTCATACCCTAGACATACCTGTAGGTTTAATAAAACGGCACCAATCCTCATGGCTTCACTGACTTCCAGACTGTACATCAGCTGTGGGAAGCGGGGAGGACTCTGGTTGTTGGGGGGGAGCACCTCGATGTACACCGTGCAGATAGAATGCCTGTGAGATTGAAGGGAGCAGGATGTTTAATGATGCACACTGCTCTGAAACTTAGAATGCATGGTTTATTTGTTTTCTGGGTTTACAGGACAAGAATATTTCAAGTTTTATAGAAAGCAGTAAAATCAGGAAAGAATAAAACACTAAAAGTTAACA
This sequence comes from Phodopus roborovskii, assembly GCF_943737965.1. Classification (NCBI taxonomy): domain Eukaryota; kingdom Metazoa; phylum Chordata; class Mammalia; order Rodentia; family Cricetidae; genus Phodopus; species Phodopus roborovskii. The sequence continues at coordinate 20,629,223 of NW_026126434.1, read as the reverse complement.
CCAAAATATAAAGCCTTTGTGAAATTAGTGTAGTAAAAGAAAAAAAAATCACCTCCAGTACCTGTTCCTACTATTTAGATGAATACTGTAAGTTAAAAAGCTGCAGAGGAGGACTAATAAATTAGCCTGACTCAACTGATGATCCTATTTTTAATCCTATTTTTAACAGCAAAGAAACGCAAGCAGAAAAACATACAAAATCTTTGTATAAAACTTGTAATAAAACTTGTCTTTCAGGTTCTCTTCCAATTCAACCCAGTAAAGGAGTATTGATTAATTCAACACATAGGTACACACATGAACACACACATATGTATGTGAGCACAATCCCCTTACACACATACACACGTACACACACAGAGACAGAGAGAGAGACAGAGAGAGAGAGAGAGGGAGAGAGAACACAGAAACAAGAGCTGTGTTTTATTAGTTTTTTCTCTAACATCAATGACTTACTGTGATTTTTTTTGGGGGGGTCTGATGTCAAAATCATAAATTAAATCCAGGGTGACATCATGTTAATAAAACAGGAAATGTTTTAAATTTTTTAAAATAAAATAAAAGGCTGACAATTACCTTTAGTTAAAGCCTCTAATGAGGGAGCATTTTCATGGAGAATAAAGTTACTCTATTATCTTAAGTAAAATTTTTAGCATTTTCACATTGATTCTTTCAGCATCTTTGAACACTGGAATTTTAGGGAAAGAATGTTGAAGAACCAAGGTTTCTGAGGCTTAAAAGGCTTTATAAAGAGAAACACTGACAAAATAGATAAACTGGACACATGAATTCACAGATCTGGTCCTTTACCAGGAAATGCATACAGTATTTTATAGGAACATTCTCTGCTTCCTAAAACATAAGCTTCATGCACTTTTTTTTAAATTTTATTTTAAAATTTAAAATACTGTAGTGTTAATTCCTGTTTAGGAGCCAGAATTGTCTTAAAGGAGTACAAAACCCTTTTTATAATGTATTCCAATAACACATTCTTCTAGGACTAATTAAATTTTCTTTTTCATGTATGTAATTTTTTTAATTTAAATTTGAAACAAGCTTGTTTTACATATCAATCCCAGTTCCCACACCCTCCTGTCCTCCTATTTCCCCCACCAATCCCCATCCCATCCCCTTTCTAATTTATTTTTCTCTTTAAATGTTTTAGGTGCACAGGGAAAGCACTAAGGCCTGGCTGGTAGCCTGTCCATCTGTAACACGCATGGGTGCTAGTTGCTGAGCTCCATGCAGACAGATGACACACCCTGTTAAGTGTTTCTATTCAACTGGGGCCACTTTAAGTCACTTGTGACTTCCATTTATTGCAATACTGTCCCAAAGTAAACTTATTTTAAGTTAAAAAAAAAGTCAGTCTTACAATCAGTTAAAGGGTCTGAATTTATTATGTCTTTTATATTTTGTGCAAGTGCCCTCACAAAAAAGAATGTGTTTTTTTTTTTCTATTGAAATGTACTCAGATGGAGATACAGATGCAATGGTAAAACAATTAAGAGTCAATAATTAAAATGCAGTCTTTAAGGGTAAATTAAAATGAATTAAAGTGGCAGTTTTCAACCTGAGGGTTGTAACCCCTTTGGCAACCCTCTATCTCCAAAAATATTTATATTTATGACCCATAATAGTAGCAAAATTACAGTAGTGATGTAGCAATCAATGGCAATAATTTTATGGTTGGGGGTCAGCACAACATGAGGAACTGTACTAAAGGGTTGCAGCATTAGGAAGGGAGAGAACCACTAAGTAATAATAAATCATTGTTTATAAGTTTGTAAGTATTCCTATGCAAGGCAAATAATAGAAAGTTACATTTTTTTCCCTTTGGGTTTTTTGTTTGTTTTGTTTCATTGTTTTTGTTTTTGAGATAGGCCTTGAACTCAAAGATCTACCTGCCTCTGCCTCCTGAGTGCAGGGATTAAAGGCATGTCACCACTGCCACCAATGTTACCACCTGGCATTCTTTTTTTTATAATTACAGTTTCAATGTTAGTGACTCCCATTTCTGTGGTGAGAATGGGGGCGGAGCATTGTCATCCTCAACTGGGCTTAATGCCCCTCACAATACAATTGGCAGTAGCCACAGGTGAGTCTCAAAAAACAAGGGGCTTAATTTGTTGATTTATAAAATGAACTATTGTGTCATAAATTTTGAAATATATCAGTGTATTCATCTGAACATGATGTAGTAAAACTTAAATTCAACAGAAAGCAAATCTATAGTGATTAAACCGGTTTGAACCTGATTGAACTGGCTTGAACAGGATAAAACCAGTCTGAACCAAATAGAACCGGATTAAACTGGTCTGAACCAATATGAACCAGATCCAACCGGTCTGAACTGGATCAAATAGGTCTGTACCAGTTTGAACTGGATTGAACTGGTCTGAACCGGTCTAAACAGGATCAATCCAGTATGAACCAGATCAAACCTGTCTAAGCTGGTCTGAACCAAATAGACCCAGTTTTCACCCGTCTGAACTGGATCGAACCTGTCTAAACTTGTCTGAACTGGTTTGAACCAGATCGAACTGGATCGAACTGGTCTGAACTGGCTTAAACAGTAGCAGCCCGGTCTGAACTGGATAGAACCAGTTTCTACCACATTGAGCCAGATAAAACAGGTCTGAACTATAATGAACTGGTCTGAACCTGCCTAAACCGGTCTGAACTGGATTTTTAAAATATACAAATTGAATTAATCCAGCAATATTTCTTTTAACAGTTGTTATTTCCTCAGCAGTCAAACAATTTAAAGATAACAGAACAACATATAGTATCCAAAGTTCCTCTGTGCTTCCATCTTTACGTGGCTTTTTTATTACTCTGTTCCTTCTACTTCTATTTTTTTAATTTTTTGAGACAGGGTTTCTCTGTGTAACTTTTATCTATCCTGGAATTAACTCTATACCAGGTTTACTTTGCAATCATAGAGATCTGCTTGCCTCTATCTCTCGAGTACTGGAATTAAAGGTGTGTGCCACCACACCCAGTTACTCCTCCTCCTCTTCTTCTTTATTGGCCTTTACAAGCATGTTTTATTTATTGTTTAGAGTAAAACTTCTAATCTTTTCACTCTGCTGTCCTGTATCAAATATTTCTTTTTTTAAATTATTTATTTTTTTATTTTACATGTCGATCCTAGTTCCTTCTCCCTCTCTTCCTCTTACCCTCTCTGCCTCCTCACATGCACCCTGACCACCCTCCCCTCCCATCCCCCCACCCCAATTCCATATGTACAGCAATGCCATCCAGGTGGGGTCATATAAATCTGTCAAGTAATTTGAAGTAGGGACTAGGACTTCTCTCCTATCTCTAGGTTAAGGCAGTTATCCCTCCATGGGGGATGTGTCTGCAATGTCCTTTTATGCACCAGGAATACATCCTGGTCCCACAGTCTGAGGTCCCTTAGACTGCTCAGTCCTTTTGGCTAAGACCCATATTCAGGGAGGCCTGAGTCAGTCCCATGCTGAATTCCCAGCTATCAGTCTGGGGGCCCATTAGCTCCTCCTTGTTCAGGTCAGCTGTCTCTATGTGTTTCTGCAACCTGGTCTTTTCCTCTCCTTCTGCATCTACATTCAAGTTAGACTCAATGTTTAGTTATGGATGTTTGCTTCTGTTTCCAATAGGTACTAGATGAAGGCTCCATGATGGTGGATAAGTTAGTTGTTGATCTCACTATCCAGGAAGGGCATTTATGGTAGCCTTGGGATTTATCTCTTGGTCTTCTTAGGGGAAGATCATATTTCAGTTGCTCTTCCAACATCCTTCCTATACTGGCACTCTGCTAGTGCATTTAATAAGTACCAGTCTTTTTGAGGGTTACTGATTTTTAAAATGCGATCTCTTCTTTATTCCTGATGTCAGCATAGTGTCATAGCAAGCGTTCCTAAAACTGAAGGCCTATAGCATTAACAATAAAGTGATGACTTAATGCTATAATAAACAGCAATCATTCAACAGCATAGTTTAAGCACATAGTAAAACTGGGCAGTTGCTAGGTAAATAATAACACTTTATGTGAGTATTTCATATTTACATTTATAGCCAGTCCTAAATGCATAAAACCAAGCTTCTTTCTATCCATATTTTATTTTGGTAATAGGACAAGTACGATACAAATAAGGTTCCATTTCTAAAAATGAAAAGCATGAGGTCTTATTCTTATTTTTTTGAAAAAAAAGGGGGGAGGGGAGCCCAGAGAGAGTCATTATGGGCTTAACTAGAAACCTGGCACTAGGGAATTTTCCAGGAATCCACAAGGATGACCCCAACTAAGAATCTAAGCAATAGTGGAGAGGCTACCTTAAATGCCCTTCCCTTATATTGAGATGGATGACTACTTTAAATGCCATCATAAAGCCTTCATCTAATAGCTGATGAAAGCAGAAGCAGTCAATCACAGCTAAGCACTGAGCTAAACTCCTGGAATCCAGTTGTAGAGAGGGAGGAGTGATGAGTAAAGGGGTCAAGAACATGCTAGGGAAACCCACAGAAATAGCTTCCTAGAGTAAGTGGGAACTCACGGACTCCAGACTAATAGCTAGGGAACCTGCATAAAACTGAACCAGGTCCCCTGAACTTGGGTGTTCGTTAGGGGGCTGGGAAGTCTATAGGTGGCTGGCAGTGGAACCAGTATTTATTTCTAGTGTACAAATGGGCTTTGGAATCCCATTCCCTATGAAGAGGTCTTCTCCCAGCCTATATACATGGGGGAGCACCTAGGTTCTGCCCCAAAAGATGTGACGGACTTTGATGATTCCCCATGGGAGGCCTCACACTCCCTGAGGAGTGGATGTGGGGTGGGGTGGGAAGATGGTGGGGGCAATAGGAGGACAGGAGCGAGAGGGACCTGGGATCGGTATGTAAAATAAGATTGGTTTTAATTTAAATAGAAATCAATTTAAAAAGAAGTAATGAATTTCTAAGACAGTTTTATGTCTTAAAAAGTCATGTTGTCATGTTGAATCATCTAATTTGACTAGCTTGGTCTATAATTTTAAATAATCACAAAGATGAGGTGACTGAATTAAAGTTGCCAAGCTCATTAATTGCCGATAAAATAAAGGGGCTTCTGAACTCTTTAGGTCTCAGAAGAGCAGGCTTTATGAAGCATATTAGAGAGGTTTTATTTGTTTATCTGATGGCTGTGAATATGAAAGTTCCTTGCTTTGTTACAAAAGATGTCTTATTCCAAATCCTAAAGTATTTGAAGTCTTGGAAATGGACTACCAATATTCTAATACTTAATTAGCTATGTCATAACTGAAACTTCATTCATGATATGTACTTATTATAAGAAGCAAATAAAATATTAATGGAGAGACAGAAAGATGGACCTAATGCACTTTGACTCTGGGAACATCATAATTTAAAGAGATAAAATGGCCTAATTTTGTGTCACTTTGATACTATCAGTATGATTGTGCTTATATGATTATATATGACTTCTTGTTTCTATGATGAAGGTGACTAGTATTTATATTATTTCCTCTGCATGACTTAAAACAGAGAAATCAACTGTGGGTTTTTCTTTGTCCCCTCTCCATTAATAACTTGCTACAAAAGTCTATATTTTTAAATTCATTGCTTATGGATTCCATTTTACTATCTTGGCAGAAAATACAGACAACTACAGAAGCAGAAACTTCATATTTCAGTCCAACACAAGAGTTCACTTTTCAAAGAAGATGGGGGCAGGGGTTTCAGATGCACCACACATATGTAATACACAAAGCCTCACAGACAAAGGGAGCACTTATGCAGCTTCATAGAGGAATGAACAGGAAAACAGTACACTTTGCACAACCTGCGTGGGGGAGTATGCAAGGAATAGCAGTAGCTATTGAAACTAGAGTAGACAATCATTCAATACCATCAAGTTTGAACTTCTTGACAGTGGGCTAGTCGATACATTTAAAGAAGGCCACTGGTATGATCGAATGTTCCAAGACTCATGATGTCCTGCCTTCACCTGCATCCCGTCTTTGCCCTTGTTTCCTCCCTGTCATTTCCCCATGCCTGCAGATATGTTTATAGTCACTGCACGATCAGTATCCCATCAGGTCTTTTTTTTTTTTTAACCTTATCTTTATTTCCAGTGTTTCCCCCATAACACGAGGAACTTGGGGAATCCAGTATATTTTTGTCAAAACAGATGACTATTTGTTATAGCTTTATCACCATGTGATTTTTTTTAAAGAATATATATTTGAAATGGAAAATTTTTTATTGTAGAACATCATTTAGTCATGGGTGAATTAAGTACTAATTTGGATTCCATGGCACACAAATATATGAATATAAGAGGGTACCATATCATGTGTCAATCATTTTTGTGGGGAGCTATTGGGATCAGAACTGGTTTTTATACCTTATAGTAGCAATAATTCATTCCAAGATTAAACAATATTTACTCAATTTAATTGAACTAAGTAAATATATTAACCAACAGAAACCACTAGGGTAAATGATGCTTTAATTGTAGGATATTTTTAACTTTTAACTCATGTCTTCATATTTGTTCTTATAGTAGGCCCATTACCCCCCCCACACAAAAAAAAAGGTAAAAAGAAAAAAACAGTCTATGAATCCAGTGCTGGATTTCTACTGCTGTCACTCTGAGCTGGTAGACACTTCACTAGGACTGGAGTTACAGAAACCTGAAGCCATTTTATACTGGGTCTGAGGTTCAGTACAATTTAAATGTACAAACCCAAGGTGCCAAACTGAAAAAAATAATACAGAGAATGCCCCCAATTCTTGTGCCAAGGTTTTCATTGCTATTATTTAATGACATGAGTATGCCATCGTTGCCAGTGACATCAAATCATAGCTGTTCATATTCTTATGTTGGTAACTTCCAAGTATCATCTTCCTTTCAAAGGAAATACTGAAAGCCAAGCCTCCCAACTCTAGCTCACTCACCAACTTGATTTGAAGGTTTAATTTCTCTGCAGAAAACAGTGAATGGCATTATCCAGCAGCAAACACAACAGTATTCCCGCAGGAAGAAAGTGGGTATGTGTATTTTATTTTCTGCTGGTTCCAAATGGTGCCTGAAGGGTGTGTTGGGGAGGCAGTGATGAGCATAGTTGCCTGCTGTGTGATGTCTGATGACATATTGTAAGGCAACCTTTTAGCATCCAACCCATTTAAAATAAAAAGAAAGCTGATGTCACCATGAGGACAGACACTCTCTTCTGAGGATGACACTTTGTTTGAATGCCATTTGACGAGTGAAATCCTTTTACTGACCTAGTGTTTTCAGACAGAGGTGAGCAATCTTCACACAGGAAAGGAGAAGCTGAGAAATCTCTGCTGTCATTAATTTGTACAGTGGTAACCCCACTCTGAGATGTGCGGTCTGCATTTTCATGCTCAACAGTGGTTCAAGGATTAAAAGAACAATGTAGAACAAAGCATTGCTAAGTTTTAAATTGTGTGTTGTTCTAGGCAGTCTGCTTTCCCCCTCTCTTTTCTGCCTTGGCCATCAATCAGCCATTCTCCCTATAATCCTCCTGCCTATATGATGCACACTTGCATTCATGTAACAGCTTTCTGCTTGTGGGACCTTGTTTCAAGTTCCTAATCTTTTACTTAATAAAGGCCCCAAAGTGTAAACATGGGATGCTAGCAATGTTGTACTATTACATTGTTATAATAATTGGATTTCATCATTTCTGTTACTGTGTTGCTGCTCTCCATTTATAAAATATATTATAAATATATGAGCATAGTTAGAAAACAGCATACATACCTACATACATGCAAAGTCAACACATCAATAATTCCCTTAGTGAGCGATGTTCTGGTTGCTCACTGAAGGTGAACCTATTAAGACAGTACCACAACCCATGGGATGATTTAAAACCCTTATATCATAGTAACTATAATATATTGACACAAGAAAATCAGGCCAGATCTATTCAGTACAAAATGTCTTCAAATGAAAAAAAAATTATGTATTATAAAATAAAGTAGAGAATATTAAATGTCTTTTGTGAAAGTTTTGCTGAAAAATAACAATGGTGACTGTTTCTTATAGCAGCCTTTTAGTATTTATAGTGTACAAATATATAAACTTTTTCTAAGAACAATGGGGCCTAGTGGGAGTCACCTTCTCTCTGCAGGTGGGGCGTTGTCTGAGGCTTGCACTGTAAGTGCATATGTTCGTCCCACGATGAGCTCCACTCCCGGTGCAATGCTCACCAGCCCCGTGGTCCTGTTGATGACGAAGTCTCCTTGGGCTCCCACTAGTATTTCATAGGAGATCTCCCCATTCGAGCCTTCATCAGCATCTACTGCAGTCAGCTGGATTGAAAGATTACAACACACATCTTGTTAGGATTCAGCCTTTTACAGCTGTGCAGCTTCCCCAAACACAAGGAATGGATTTCATAGCTGGGCGTTGGTGGCACACACCTTTAATCCCAGCACTCGGGAGGTAGAGGCAGGAGGATCTCTGTGAGTTTGAAGCCAGACTGGTCTACAAGCAAGTTCAAGGACATGCTCCAAAACAAACAAACAAACAAACAAACAAACAAACAAACACAAAGCTGAAGATACTATAGAGTACGTTAGGTGTGCAAATGTGCTCACTGCATTTGTGTTTTGTTGTGACACCTAATCACTGCAGGAACCAGTATTGTTGTTTTGTCCCTTGTGGCCATGTTCAGAATGGCTCTCAATACTGAAGACTTTCTTTGTTCTAATTTAATAAAAGGAAAAAGGGGATAAAGCCATAACATAAAACTTAAAGTTTTATTCTTTATCTTACCTCTCATTCTTCACACATGAGCACACATCACAATGGTCTGAGACCAGGACAAAATGAAAGGGCCAAGTTTGCCTTATTTCCACTGTGCTTCTCTTGCAGTTTCCCATCCATGCTGCTCCCCTGCCTCATAACCTCTTCCCACTGGCCTACGATGGCCTGACAAAGCCCACACTACAAAAACCATTTTCTTTTGAGGAAAAAGAATTGTTCTGAGAACCACTGAGTTGATGGCACATAAGCACCTGTAGACTTGACATGCACATGTTCAAAATCACTTTCCAGCAACTGGCACTTACTGCCTGAGAGAGGAGAATGATCCTTATTAATCCCATAAAGCAACATTAAAGCAATAGTGATTTATTGTGTTAAACAAGGTTCCTCCATTTCTTGATAGATATACATTTCCATAGAGGGGAATGAATAATCTTAGTAAGAGATGTTATCAACAACCACTTCATAATCTTTAACACACTTCTGTTTTCACCCAGAGTGAAATAAGTGAATAAGAATGTGGCCTCACTTTACCCAAGAAGGAAAGCAAGAATTGTCTTTTGGACAATGACAGCACATCCCTTCAACCAGTTGGCCCAGGTGCTTCCTTTTTTGTCACCTTCCCTTGTCCTTTGCTAATACCTATAACTCTAAAGTCCCAGATCTCCAAAGTTCAGAGTCCTTTGGGGGTTTGGTGAACTCTGGTGCATATTGTTTCAGAAAATCTGAATGTTATAGATTTTCCTTGAAACTTAAATGCAGGCCCCAGAGAGTCAGTGTTAACAGATGGCTCATGTTTAATACCACCAGGAAAACACAAATAAATTCTTCACATGCTCATTTATGACTCACAGAGGAGGCATGTGGCACATCTTTCAATCCTCATTCTATTTTATAAGGGGATGGAGAGATGGCTCAGTGCTTAAGAGCAGTTGTCATTCTTCCAGAAGACTTGGGTTCAACTCCCAGCACCCACATGATGAATAACAATTACAATTTTAGCGTCAGAAGAACTGATGCTTGTACCAGGCATGCAAATGGTGTATATATCACATGGGAGGAAAATGCATGAAAACATATTTTATACCTGTCGAATGTGTGTGTGTGTGTGTGTGTGTGTGTGTGTGTGTGTGTGTGTGGTATAGGTTAGAGGACAACTTTCAGTAGTTCATTTTCTTCTTCTATCACATGGGTTCCAAGAAGAAATCCAGGCTGTCAGGCTTGACAGCAAGTGCCTTTACCCTAGTCCATCCATCTTGCTGGGTCTCTAATTATATTTTTAATTATTCACTGCTTTTGGAGTGGTGGTAGGAACAGAAATAGCAGCAATAAAAATAGAGAAGACAAAAAGAAACTTAAATACTGGTGTTAAGGAGGTTACATCCAGAGTTTGGTATTTTAGGTAGATAGATGTGGCTGCCACTGGGAAGACATTCTTGAAATGATCTTGGGACTTACGTAGACATGACAGACACACACCTAAAGGCAAAGGAGAAGGGAGCTATTTATAGAAATAGTCAAATGAATGATATTACTGGGGGAGAACTGGTCCTGTCATGCAAAGCCATGATCTTTGGTGTGAGGATAAAATTTGAATATTAAAGGGCGGGGACCAATGAAGAGATAACAGTTTTGATTATAGTAAATCACTTACATAAAATGACTTAGGAAATCTTAATTAAAACTTAGCTCAAAGTGGATTCAATATTAACATTTTTCTTGGGAATTAAATTGGCTAAAGAGATTTAATGATAAATGGCAGAGCATCCATTTCTGAAGAGGAGCTTGGAGTGTGCTCTGGGACATAGGCATTATGGATGGTCTTATTTAACATTTTTATAAATGAGGTTGGAAGGGAGGCATGGATAGATGGTAATTAAATAGAGGAAGGCATCCATGTGGGAGATGCTATAAATATCAAACAGGGCTACAGAACACACATGGCAAGAACTCACCTAAATCTGCAGTCAGCTTACCACAGACGAGCTAACCTATTCTGCTAAAACCTCAACTAACCCCTCATAAATTATCAGTCTGTGGAAAGTTTAATAAGTGGACAGAAGTGATGAGTGGGTGTTTAAGAGGCTTAAGCAGTTTCAATCTTGATCTTCTCATTCTCTTAGTTCCGAGTCATAAGGTAACTAAGATAATTAAGAATTAACATGATCTTTGTACATAAGCAAACTTTTTTTGAAGACATTATCAGGAGTCTATGATTAGATTGGGGTGATTTTGACTATAGCATTAGTATTAGACTAACCCTCTGAGTACCCAATCAACACCAACATTTTCCTTTATAAAACTGAAAAGTCAACACAGTTCTTTGAAATTCTCTGCAAAGGTTTGCTGTGGATGGCTCCTATAGTCTGCATTGTTGGGTTGGGTAGAACTAGAGATGACATGTTGACAGCTAAAGTGCTCAGTGCCAATACAATGTAAGTGACTTGTGTCCAAAGTCATTAAGTGAATGTATGTGTATGAAACACATTTCTATTATGGGACAGAGAGAACTGCTTCACAAATTAAAAGTAGATGTGGAAAAAAATCCGACTATATAAAGATGCTAATGGAACACCTCTTATGAAATGAAAGCTAAACTTGTTTAATGCTTTACATATTTTAATAGATAAGTGATGAATACTGAGCTAGCTGTTTCTTTTCCATGGTATATTACAGTTCTTTCCATGCTGTTAAATCATACCCACCCATAATTCTGTTCTGCTATTTTTAAATGTATGTATTCCAGAAGTCCATAGCTTGATTTGATCATTAATGCTATACCTACCTGAGCAACCTGAGTTGGCCATATTACAGACCCTGGTTTTCAGTGAGCAGTTTGTCAATTCCCAATCCACATTTGTGTGATGCTGACACTTGGCTCCTACAAGACACTCACTGTACTGAGGATGAACCCTGGAGTTGTGCACATTTCCATTGGTCACGTCTACCCTGAGCAGAGATAAACTTCCACACAGAGAAAGTAGGTCCAGGAATTAAAGAAAGTATCATTGATACGGATGACCTCATATGCAGTTTTGTCCAAGGTTGAATGATACCGAAATTTCTTAATGCATGAATCAAAACTCTACTTTCGTAAAAGGTAAGTATATTCAAAAGTTTGTCACATTATGAAAAATAATTCTAAATTATATATAAAAAGAGTTTTATAACTGGTTATGAGGCATACTATCATGAAGAATAAGTTAGTCATAAAGAAATTGTCTTGGTTTGTGTAGGGAACATCTCTTTCTTCCCATAATACATTTGGCACCTTTGCTCCCTAACCTTCCTGCATTCCTGCACTATGCAAACTCATGCTTCACCAAACAAGGACCTGGCAACTTCAGATCCATGCCTTGATTGCATTTTCCTCATGTCCTAATAGGAGATCAAAAAAGCAAATCTGACCTGAACTGGTTTTAGGTATAGGAAAAGTAAGTGAAAAAAAAAAAAAAAAAAAAAAAAAAAAGGAAAACTGTGTCCTCCGCTGAATTTTATTTTATCCCTATGTCTTTTTTTTTTTTTTTTTTTTTTGCTGAACATATGATTATAATTATATGCACCATGGGAAAAAACAAGGGTAACAGATGAATAACTTAATACGTCAATCAAGATGGATCCGATCTCTTCTTCATCTGAAATGAAGAAGAGGAAGCCCCAAACAATAACCATGGGCCTGAGTATCTTCACTTAGGTTGCTCTGGCTTCTAGTATTTTTTATAGCTATGAATAAAGGTTTCTTTCTATTTTGTTTTTCAAATATATGCAGGCTTTGTTCTAATTCCTTGAACAAGAAGCCATGAATTTACAAACACCCAACTGTGTGACCCAACAGACATTAATAATTATATTCTTGGCTCATGCCATGGCCTTTGTATAGAATGCCTGTATCCTGATATCTTGGTATGTGGTAAATGTGATCATAAAGTTATCTAACCACCCACAGAGATCTTAATATAAAGATAGTAGCATTACTTTTACTTAGAAATTGAAAGACACTTAGGGAGTGATGAAATGCAAATGACAGACTTTTCCTTTATATTAATTTTTAAATTGTATTTATCTAAATTTTAAATTGAATACATTTTAAAGTGCCTTACTTCTTATTTCTGTTAATATTATCTTTATTATCCAAGTTGATTATTGGAACCATATATAAAGAAAATATAGAGCAATATATAGAGCAATTTGGGGAAATTTTGGTGGTATTTTAAACAATATTTGTCCATTAATGCTCAATTATGGCTCTTCTTACAATGAAGATATGCAAACTAAACTGTAGATGGATGATACCCTAAAACATATAAGCCAGAGCTAGATAATTCTGGAAAATAATCCATTATTTCATGTAGTTTTATAAAACATTTCTAAAAATTGTGCTTGTGTATATGTGTGTGTGTGTGTGTGTGTGTGTGTGTGTGTGAGAGAGAGAGAGAGAGAGAGAGAGATAGAGAATGTAGAGGAAGCATTCATTTCAGGATGAGTGATGAACACTGCAAAGCTCCAAAGCAATGTGGAAGAAGCTACAGGAAAAACGAAATACAAACTTTCATGAAGGATGAAAAATTTTTGCAAAAGGTGAACAAAAAATTTGCAAAAGGGAACAAATAAATTCATGTTGACATTTTGTAATATCAAAATTTTAAAATGACACAATAAATGGCTTGTGAGTGATAGATAGCATTACTACAAAGTTGCTTAGGCATAGATTAGATCCCAGACTTTATCTGAAAGATACAGATATGGCAGGAGGAAGTGGACAAAGAACATAGCAAAGTACCATTGTATCCCATATGCAGTGTAAAGGGGCTGCACAGGTGAAGGCGATTTCATCAGATTGTAATGGACGTCTGAAGACAAGTGATGAGGAAGCCATGGTACTTGTCAAACAGAGCATTGGTATAGGTGAATGATGCAGGTGTCAACACTCTGTTCATAGATGCCAGACTAATATTCATTGCTTATACATATTACACCCTGTCACCCTTGTCATCAAGTGTTGTCAGTCTAGCCTCACATGTGTGCATGTCACACACTTGTCTTTGCCCTGTGTTGTTTGCCCATGGGTACTATGGTGTTTTCACAATGACAAACATATAATGAAACATTTCTAAGGACTTATATCTGTTCAAAAAGCAATGGGTGACTGCCATGAACACTTCTGGGAGGCCTGCACTGAATTGTAAATTGAAACTCACAATGAAACCACAGATTATACTACCAGCATATTATGAAACATTCTCTAGAATGCAGTAAGTTTTGAAAGCCTCTGTGCCAGAGCTAAAAGAGGAAAGGGTTCATTCATGTCATGTGCAACATACAGGAGAATCTCATACAGTATGTGCAATACACAGGGGACTGTGACACACAGGAATCTCAAATGACATGTGTAACACACAGAAGAGTCTCTGTACTGTTTCCTCCACTGTGGTTGTTCAGTGTTGTTTTCAGTATTTGGGGTTGGGAAAGCTGGGGGAGACTGACATGCTTTTAGTTAGTTAGCAAACATGGTTACAAGAGGCAAACAATGGAAGAGAACTATGTTAATGTTTATGTTTTAACTTTATATTTATTTACTTATTTGTATGCATATGAGTGTATATGTATGGGTATATGGGTTATGGCATGCTTGTGAAGGTCAGAGAACAACCTTTAGGATTTGGTTCTCTTTCTTCCATCATATGGGTTTCATAGATTGAACTCCAGCTCTCTTGCTTGATGGTAGGTGCCATTACCGGCTGAGGTTTCCATCGGCACATATGGCCATCTTAAAATAAGATTTTGATTTATTTTTATCTTCTGTTTACTTCCATGTATATATGTGTGATGATTTTGGAGGCCAGAAGAGGGTAACCGATTCCCTGGAATTGGAATCTGCCACCATGTAGGCGCTGGGAACTGGATCTGGGTCTCCTGGAAGAACAGTAAGTACTCTTGAGTGTTTAGTCATCTGTCTAGTCCCCACAGGACTTTGAGGATGAAATTATGAACTAACTTTTTTGTACTCTAAACTATGAATCAAAATTTTGCACACCTGATTTAGGTAACAGAGTATATTTGGAGATGAAAAGTTATGACCAAATTATGAATAGTAAACAAACAACAAAGAATGAAGACTTATTATTTTCTGTGTACTTGCAAACTCTTTTATATTGTAGTTGTCTGGTGAGAGTAAAAAAAAAAGATGTTTTCCAAATTATGTAGCACAAATGACATTATTAATGATGAAATTGTGCTCTAGAGACCCTTTACTAGTGGAGACAGAGTGTTAGAATGTTACATAAGAAAATCCTTTTTTTTAAAATTTTAATTTATTTTTATAATGTGCGATTTTCATGAGAATGCTTCTGTTTTCCTTAGAATTTCAGATCCCCCACCCCACCCCGAGTGTTATTTACTTGAATCTTAACAGGAGATAAATTTGAATCAAACAATAGACCAAAAGGGACAAAGGTAGACAAAAGATTGTATTGTGTTTCTGCTTTCTTCCAGCCAGGTCATATTGAGACTCTCATTTTCTGTTTTGCATTTTAATAGAAGAGATTTCTCTGTTTCTTCCATTGTTTTCATGTTGTCCTTTTAGTGAGAAAACAAGGAAATGAATCCCTCAGGAAAGAAATCATAGGTCACAGAATTGTTCTAATTTTCTCAGATAGTAGTTGCTTTGTTTAGTTTAATTTAATAGAGCAAGATTTTGCATGCCAACACTCTAATAATGCACTGTTTTGTTAGGCAGACATTTCTGCCTAATATAAAGTTTGAAACATAAAATTAATATACTAGATTGCAGTTATCTCAAAACACAGAATTTTTCCTTTACAAAAACCTATTTAACATATACTTAATATGTGAGATTAACCATTCTATTGCTTCAGTAAAAAGAGATATTTCCCCATTGAAACAGGAGTACAATAATATTCTGTATCTTTTCCCTTCAGTGGATTTTCCATCTTCAAACTTCTTTTCCTTTCTTTACATCTCTTTGCTTTTAGAGCAAAGAGAAGCCTGTTGAAGACAGGACTTTAGGCAATGGTGGTTTACAATATCAGATAAAACCCTTTGCAGAAGATGACTGGAAATCTTATGGCTTGAGGTAAATCAGAGACAGAAACTTGTCATGAAAAGTAACCCTTAAGACCATAAATACTAGATGAAGGCCAAATTGTGCAACCCTCATGAGTTACACAAACTGAAGTGAAACCATGCTCAGCAGATGAAGTCTAGACATGTTTTTAAAACTAAGTTTTGAGGATCAAAATTAAAACTCTCGAGTGACATACTGCTCAAGTTAAATATATAAATGAACAAGTAATAAATCAGAGATTATTAAGGAAAACAAAAACAATGATGTGTTAGAATGACATGGAAATTTTTATGCGGAATTTTAGGGATAGTTGTGGAGACTTCTACAATTGGTAAGAGAAGGCCAGCTCAGCTCATCTCCGAGGGATATCAAGGAGGAATTTAGACTTGAAGAGCAGAGGGAAGGGGGCAAACCTGGAAACTTATAGCAGGAGACATCAAAGGCTGGTAATCCTTGACCAGGTGATATGGGTAGGGGTAAAAGAACCTGATCAGATTACCAGGATGGAATCAATCTCTCTCTGACTTGGGATTCTGGCTAAAGCTTGGCTAGCCATGGCAGAGGCAGGGCCCAGGGAATCAGTCCTATATTATCAGAGGAGTTTTTTATGTGAACTGAACTCAGCAAAGACACATCATGAATATTCAAAAGTTTAAGTATCCCAAACAGTATAAAAACACAGATGGATCCATATTTTATAGAGTGTGGAAAACCAAGAGAAAACGTTTAAAACAAGAAGAATATAAATTCAGTTTACAAAAGAAGAAATAACATTAAGTGGTGTGGCTACTTTTCATAAAGCCAGAAGCAAGACATATTCAATATTGTTGGGGCAAGTGTGGGGGGAACTAAAATAAATCAATACTTCCTTTTAACCAACTACCTTGCAAAAATTAAATATATGGAGATATTCTAACAATGTACATAATGAAGATGTCAATGAAAAATCATATAATACGATGATTTAATTAAATGTAGGATGATTAATTAACAGTGCTCAATATCCAGTTCATGGTTAAGTTTTCCACAAACTAGGACCAGATGTGTGCATGTCCTTGCTTATGGAAGAGCATCAAAAAGCAAGTTCATAGTTCACAACTATTTGATGGTGGAATGCAGACATTTCTTTCCTAATATTCAGAAGGAGAAATGCCCATCTACACTTTGCCTATGAGTTTTGCCCTGGGATATGCTCATGGGTCCAGACCTGTGGTGGGCTTGGACAACTCCACACTGAGCTTCCTTCTCAGACACAGATGGCTGGTGCTACAGTACTGATTCTCTTGCAAGCAAAACTTGATACATGCAGGATGGTGGTGTCTGATTATGCCAATCCACCAGACAAAACCAGAATCACTTGAGAAATACTTTAAAAGTACTTTTCTGGGAAAAGTTAAGAAAATCCTATGGTATATTAAATAATTGAAGGATGTTGTGCTAAATGTCTATAGTATCTGCCTCCATTATTGGCTATAATGAGGATTCCTTTTTCCTGATGCAGCTAATCAAAATGAAACTTGAATAAATGCTGGTCTCCAGGATAGAAATGGGAGTTGGGAAAGCAAGCAGGCCTCATAAGACAGATAATTATCCATAGAGACAGAGTCACCAGGAGAAGACTGGATGCTGCAGTTGGGGGAAAAAACAAAAAACAAAAACAAACAAACAAACAAAAAAACCCCAAAAAACACTTTGAGGGTTTCTACCAATCCCAATAAAACCAGTAGAAGGCAGAAAGATTTTTTTTTTTTTTTAGTGAAATGCAAATATTAGGAAACCAAGTGAAAGATACCCAAAGTTGATAGGGTGCTTATTGCAGGAAACTATAACTGTTTTCTGGCTGAAGGGCATTATGGGATGCTACTGTTTTATTATCTACTTTCATGCTTCAGACATTGCAGACTTAATTTTGTAGTGATAGAAACAATAAATAACATACTTTACATTCTGTATCCATACCTCTTAGAATAATAAAAAAGTGTCACCTAGAGGTCTTATTGCCATTTAATATATGAGATTTCCAGTCTTGCATCCTTTCTTGTCACTTTCTTAACTTGGTCCTGGGTCTGACACACCAGGATCTCAAAGTTGGAGTCTTTGGACCCAATACCAAATTGAGTCTTTGAAGCTTAAAAGTTGTAACAGGCTACTGTCTATGCCTCAACTCTTCAGCACAGTATAACAACTAAAGATAATGGGCTTCTCATGTAGAGTATGTGTTTAATAATATATAGTACCCAGTTATATGTCTATCATGAGTTAGATGCCTAAGTATAAGTAGCATATGCTATTCATTTCTTAGGAACTACCAGAAGAAGAAAACAAGGAATGAAATTATGAGGACACTATCCTGTGGGGAGTTTGGAGTGCTTCATTCATTTTCTCTGGCAATTTCAAATTCATTTATTAGAGTTTCACTAATTCACAAAACTCAGACTCTGAGACTGGAGACTGAGATCTGAAGTGCTCAGATGCTCTTGAATTCTCTCACATTCAGCTTGCATTTTTATTATAATAAATAAGGAGTTGTCAAACTAGACCTTCATCAAATCCCTCTCTTAAGCATCTATAACCCATGTGTACCAGGATACCTTAGTATCTTCTTTTTTTCTTTTTTGAGGAAGCCTCAGATTTGCAAAGCCAAATCTAAGCTGCTTTTCTATGCAACATAATTCTTCACCAACCAATTTACAGATGAACTGACATACATATAGCAGTCTTAACCTATTGCCCTCTGAAACATGCAGAGTTAAAAGCTAAGCAAAGTAGGTACTCTGGGAGAGGTGATGACCAAGTAAAAACTCTTTGATAGAAGTGTAGTCACACAAGAATCAGTCTGAGACAAGATGACAGAAGAGCCTTTGGTAATAACAATGTGGGAAGATCAAGGCAATATATTTAACATAGTAAAAAGAAAGCAAGTATTTCACTCTCCCACCATTTTGAACCTCTCTCCAGGTAGAACTGGTGTCCGGATACTTCAGGCAGTTGTTACACCTATACTCCTTACATCCACCTCTGCAAGAACACGGATTTGCACTTGCCTTGGAATGCTAAGCATCCTGACAGAATCACAGAGTTCTAATTATCCAGGAAGACCTCCTATCTCCCTGATCCTTAACAGGTGTCACACAGATTGCGGACTGAAAGAAACATTTTCGAGACACATTATAGATATAATGATGTGTGGTGTGGGTCCACGTGAATGTAGCTATATGCCATGAGTGAAATTGAGATGAGGCAGGTAGAAAGAAGGTGGCTCATTACAGCTGTGTAGAAATGTGCACTGATGCATGCAGCCTGATAATTTTGTCAGTGAGGTGAATGAATGGAGTAAAGCAATAGAATAAAGAGCAGACATATAGCATAGAACACACAAATCCCTGGGTTCTCTCCCAGCACCACATAAACTCAACATGGTGGTACCTGTCTATAATTCCAGCA
Source organism: Phodopus roborovskii (assembly GCF_943737965.1). Classification (NCBI taxonomy): domain Eukaryota; kingdom Metazoa; phylum Chordata; class Mammalia; order Rodentia; family Cricetidae; genus Phodopus; species Phodopus roborovskii. Next base: position 20,609,913 of record NW_026126434.1, on the reverse strand, counting down.
TTATGCATGTGGAGCCATGAGCATCAGGAATTCAATGACAATCTGCTATTCAGTCAGCCTAGGTATAATGCTTAAATTTCAGCCTAGATATAGAAGGCTAAAGATAATATTATCCAAAATTTGGCTCATTACTCATTCATGCTGGATTCAAGATGGTCTGTTAGAGCATTCAAGAATAAACCCATAGCTGTGGTTTAAAACTGAAAGTTTTGAACTACTTCTGGCTTCATTCTTCAGGTACAACTTCCTGTAGGCTAGGATAGCTACCACCTAACAAAGACACTGCAATCAGAGATGGACCTGGGCTTCTACAGGCCAAACAAGCTTAGAACACAGACAGTGACATTACTGAACCTATAATGAAGACTTACTCTTTGGGAACATGACATCATGTTATTAAGCAACAAGCCAAATGGCTGCTCTCTGGCAGGTCAGGGGTGTCAATGGTGAGATGAGGGAGTGCAGAAATGGGTCAGAACTTCATATGGCATTTGTAGACTTGCTTTGTTTTCAACTTTCCTCTCTGTGGGAAATCAATTTCATTTTTATCTCTAGTCTCTTGCTGGATGATTTACAGCCACACAGTCCTTTCAGCATACACCAGGAATAACATTACAAATACTAATTATGAACCTTAAATTTTTGTCTTTTAAATAATTAAAAAAAAACTTGAAGGCATACAGACACAAACAACAGTCTGTCTTCATAATCTGCATGGTTCAGGGAAATACACACAATATAAATCTTTAAATGCAAAGCAAGATCTGTTTTAGAAACAGATACATAAGGGAAATTAACTTTTGTAGACCTCAAATGCCGGAAATAAGCTTTTGATCCCTGAGGGCAAACATTTTTGAGCTACGCTTCACCACGTAATTACTATCGTTTTCTTAGTTAAACTTTCACATTCCCTGATGGCTGGTTTTCTATATAAACTTACTTTTACTTATAATTACATTATTATAGAGATGAGAATCAGGTCTAATTAAATAAAAACATGAAAATAATAGTCATTCCCTTATCTGCTACCTTTGAAAGATGCCTTTTAAAAGAAAAATGTGCTTGGTCCAAAGACTGACTAGAATCAAAGGGCACATGCTTACAAATTCCCGTCCTGCATCTCCATTCATGGAGGCTGATTTCTGCCAGTCTGTTCTTTTGTCTCAAATACATACATTCAGCACCTACTCTGTTAATCAGCTGCTACACACAGGTACTATGGCTATGCAAATGAACTAATTACAGGTCTGCTCTCAAAATAAATGAGCTAGAACTAATCCCTCAGTATGAGAAGTGCCATACAAGTATGTGAAGAACATTTACGGATCAGTGCGAAGTCTTTCCTTCATGATCACATACAGTGAGCGTGCAGAGAGATTCTCACTCACAAACTGCATTATTCATTTCCATTTGATCCCAGAAACTCCAAGACTGAGTAAAAGAAGGGTTATATGGCTTCCACTCCATACTGAAGAATAAGTGGACAATGGCAGTTCATCAGAACATGTATTTCTTGCACAGAAAATATTCCTAGCACATACTGGCATTGCAACAGCAAATATAGATAAAGAGGTGATGAACTCTGAAAGTTTGGATCTGGGATGAGGAAAAGAGGAACACAAGAAAATTTCAGATGTTTATAAGGGGGTCTATCTGGCTTTTAAATAGAGGGTAAGTTACACATAGAGTATGAGTTCATGTGTGTGCACACGTACAGGTGTTTGGTGTTTGTGTGTGTGACTGTGAACATGCATGGTTACTTGCACAGGTGTGTTAATACAGATGTATAGGTGTGTGTATACATGCAGAAGTGTTTGTAAACATGTGAGCATGCTTATGTTCATTCTTATGCTTTCTATGTAATTCATGTGTGTACGTGTATATGTACACCTGTGTGCATGTATGTGTATATCTATGTGCACATGGACCTATATGTGTTTGTGCACACACTGAGACAGCTGACATCCTGGTAGAAATATTTTCTCACCACATCATACTGTTGGCAGATGAAGTGCTTTGCTCCTGAGAACCAAGCATTGAAGCTACTTAATTCTTAGGAGCAAACTACTAACAACTGAACTAAAGGATGATGGCTTAGGGGGAAAAGAAAGTAAAAAGGGATAGAGAAGATAGCAAACGTACAAAACCCATCCCTAGGAAGGAAGAGATCAGGACGAAAAATTAATTCAAGGAAATGAAAATGGGGAAGTTGGGGATAGAGGCCAGAGATGAAGTTAAATGAAGTTCTAAGGCCAACATCATGAAGACTACTTCAAAACATCCTGATGTATTTATCTCATGACAAACTATGCACTAACATCTAACACTACTTACTTTGTCATTATTCAGGATATATAAATAATTTACAATAATTTGTTGCCAGATACTGTAGTGAGAATACAGGATTGTGGCCTTCCTGGCCTGAAAGTGACTTAATCAAATCAGGCCTAACCCTCAGGATTGGAGAAGGTTTAGGCCTAGGTCTCTTCAGGTGAACCCTAGGTTGCCCAGGTGAACCCAGTAATCACCTATGCTTTGCCCTTTGAGATGTACATTCAGAAACTCTAAAGTGAAACTTATAGGCTGTCTTCCTAATGAGTTTCCTAGAAAAATGTTGAACAGATGGCTTGGAAAATACAACAATCAACTACACTTCAGATTCTTAAAAATCCTCATAGATAGATATTTTCAAGTCTTTATGTCTTCTACTCCAAATAGTCACAATACTAAAGGAATTTTCAATGGCTTGTAATTATTTAAATGTGAGCATATAAAATGTAAAAAATAAAACAGAGAACATAATTATGTCTGACTCACATGTTTTCAAAAGAACCATTTACTCTTTAATCTAAAATTTATCTCCTGTACTAAATTCATTTTAATCCAGGTATGCAATATCTAATATGTAATATCTAATAAATCCACTGATAAATTAATGCAATCTTTTATGTTTTTCAACAAAGGAAACAGCCTATTTCCACAACAGTGAAAGGTAATTTGAACACATAAATTATGTACTGAAACACCAATTTACCATATTCAGTAAATTAATATTTAAAAAAAAAACAAAATATCAGCAGGTCAAACAATTTTTAGTATGTAGTAGTTACTTCATACCCCATATATATTTTATATGTTCACTATTAGTGTATGTGTTATATGAATGCATGTGTATATGCATGAATATTTCTTGATGTGGTTCAGTCCTTCTACCATGGTTTCTGGGTATCAAACATAGGACATGTAGCTTTGTGCATGAAGTGTTTTTACCCACTGAGCCATCCTGTTTCCAGCCCAGGATATCCATTTTTATTTGAAACACTAACATCAACTAGAATTTTCTAAAGCTGTGCCATTTGTATATCTGAATCTAATTTTTATTTCCTAGGAAGAACAGTGTGTGATGCTCTGGGAATGGCTTCTGCAAGTTCATCAACCATCCAGTGGATTTACCTGAATGACACTGTCCCCAGGACTCATATCTGTGTAAACGTATACATCATAGGAGATTTCGGGAAAAGTTGGTGTGTTATCATTTGCGTCCATCACTCGGATATTGACCACAACTGGTTCACTTTCTTGTACACCATCAAATGCTGTTATCTGTGGAGAAACAGAACAGATTTAGTGGAGAGGACACATGAACATAAGAACAAAGAAATTACTCTAACATACTAATACATTTTTAATGTGATTTAAAAATATGCTAGGCTTTGTTTTCAATAAAATGAACTAGTAAGACATGAATTACAAATATCTAAAGTGTTTCAATGTGTCAAGAGCAATTACCATCTTATTCCTGCCAGAATGGCTAAAATTAGAAACACCAATGACAACTTACGCTAGAGAGGATGTGGAGAAAAGGGAACACCCCTCCACTGCTGATGGGATTGCAAACTTGTACAGCCATTTTGAAGATCAATATGGTAGTTCTTCGGGAAAATGGGAATCAGTCAACCACAGGATCCAGCAATCCCACTCTTAGGCATATTCCCAAAAGATCCACATCCATGCAATAAAGACATCTGTTCAACTATGTTCACAGCAGCATTATTTGTAATAGCAAGAACCTGGAAGCAACCTAGATGCCCTTCAACTGAAGAATGGATAAAGAAAATGTGGGACATTTACACAATAGAATACTACTCTGGGGGAAAAAACAAAACAAAACAAAAAGAATGGAATCTTGAAATTTGCAGACAAGAGGATGGCACTTGAAGAAACCATCCTGAATGAGGTAACCCAGTCACAAAAAGAGGAACATGGTATGTACTCAATCATATATGGATTTTAGAAATAAAGCAAAGGATCACCAGCCTATAATCCACACTGCCAGAGAAACTAGGATACAAGGAGGATTCTAAGAGATTCATACAAGGTCCCTCACAGAAGGGAAAAGGAGCAAGATCTCCTGAGCATATGGGGGGGGAGGCAGTGAGTCAAGAGGGAGCTAGGAGAAATAAAAGGGGAGGAGAGAAAAGCACATGGGACTAAAAAAAAGACAAGAGGAGAGAGAGAGACATTCATACATACACACACACACACACACACACAGAGAGAGAGAGAGAAAGAGAGAGAGAGATACCATAAAAGAAGGACCCATTATAGGTTTGAAGAGAAAACTTACTCTAGAGAAATGTCCAGAGACCTACAAGACTGATCCCAACTAACAATTTGAGTAACAGTTGAAAGGCTACCATAAATGCCCTTCTCTGATAATGAGATTGTTTACTAACTTTCCACCACCATAGAGCCTTCATCTAGTAGCTAAACACTGAGTGTAACTGGAATCCAGATGTAAAGAGGGAAGACAAGACCAGGCTACAGAAACACACAGAGACAGCTGACCTGAACAAGGAGGAGCTAACAGTCCCCCAGACTGATAGCTGGGAGTCCAGCATGGGACTGACTCAGACACACTGAACATGGGTCTCAGTTAGAAGGCCTGGACAGTCTAAGGGACCTCTGACAGTGGAACATGGATGTATTCCTCATGCATGGAGGGATACTCCCTTAACCCAGAGGCATGAGGAAGGGCCTAGTCCCTACTCCAAATGACTTGACAGATTTTGCTGACCTCTCCTGGAAGGCATTTCCCTCCCTGTGGAGTGGGAGTGGGTGGGATGGAAGGGTGGTCAGGGGCATGGGAGGGAGGGAAAGAGGGAAGGAGCGAGGTAGGGAGAGAGGGATGGAGTAAGAACAAAAAAAAAATAAAAAATAAAAAAGAAGAAGAAGATGATGATGAAGAAGAAAACACAAGTTCTAAAGATAAGGAGAGGGGAGTTGTGCCCCCAAGTCTCTGCATGATTCATTAAATCATGCACTCTTCATTTTAAATTTGTTAAATGTGGATGCCTGTGGTGATCAATCTGCTGCGGACAGATTCTGGTATGATGGAACTCGAACTACATTTGCTCAAGTCAAATGGAAAGATCCATGCACTAAGCAATGGAAAGGGCCTGATCCTGTCCTAATATGGGGTTGAGGGCATGTTTGTGTTTTCTCGCAGGAAGAAAATGAAGCCCGGTGGCTGCCAGACTGTTTGATGAGATGTGTAGAATAGAGGGAAACCAGACCTGAGACCACCTTGTTAACCTATCCAAGCCAATTCGAGTTAGACTTGCTGAACCTGGGTTCCAAGAAAGAAAGAAAACAATTGGTCGAGATTTTCAGAAGGAAATGAGATTAGAGACTTTCAGTTTGGTTTGAGACTTCTAGTTTCTCAACAAACCTGCTGCACTGATCAGTTCGCTACACTACATCTTGGGACAACTGAAAGCTATTGTGAATGTGGTGTTGGGCAAAAGTCCATTTTCAGTATTTGAGCAGACAATGAACAAAAGTTTTGAAGTTAATACTTTAGTATTCAAGGGCTGTGGTATCTCAAACTTATCTTTGGAAATTATAAGCAGCAGTGCATTGGACTTTAAAGAGGGAAAAAGAAAGGGTTTAGAATTGGGCAGTTATTCATACTTCACCATGGGAAAATTTTATTGTCCTTTGATTGAATTGAAATTTTGAGAATTGTAATTTAGTCAATTATGTGTCAATTGTTAATAAGCATACTGGAATCATCAATGTTTACAACCCTTGCTATACTGGATATGCTATTGATGAAAAAGTCAACTCATTCTGTTAAGATTTAGACATGGTGCTTATGAATCTTTAGATACAATGCAACTAAATAGGCAGATTTAGATTTTGATATAGCAAAATTCACTCAAGACATCTCAGACCAATTTTAAAAGGCCATTTTATCTTGATTCATCCACTTCTTTTTCAGGAGATGCTGTAGCCACACAAGCATATGCATTATCGAGCTTGCTTGTGAACTCTCGATGAAAAGTTGGCTCAGGTGTGTTGGCATCGAGCTATGCACTGTCTCCTAATGTAGTTTATTACAGAGGCTGGTAGTCAGAGATGGATAAAGTCTTTTTGTCTTCAAGCTACCCAAGACAGGACATACATGATGGAATGTGTGCTTCCCATTACGGATAAGGCTGGAAGGTTGAAGAAGACTACCTAAGACAGACACATTCATCTTTCCTGTAGCAGAAGCACAGGTACTTTTTAATTATATTAAGAAGAGGGAATTTGTGGGTGCCCATAAAGATGGCTGCACTCCATCTTGGCACAAGGACAGAGTTTAAAGCTGTCAGCAAATCACAAGACCTAAAGGTCAAAGGTGTGGCTATAGAAGGTTGCTTTGTCGGTCTTAGTCTAAATAACAACAGACCTGAATCTGAGGTGTGGCTACTCCTGACTGTCAAGGCTAGGGAAGGAGAATTTGAATCTGAGGTATGGCTATGCCTGACCTCAAGGCTAGGGAACAACAAGTTGGAGCTAAGGTATGGCTACTGAACCCTTAGACTAAGTGAGAAAGAAAAGTCTCTTCCATTTACATGATACTGTGTTCCCCTTTTTGGTTAAGGGATATAAGAGTTGTGACAAAAAAAACTCATGGTATTTCAGTATTGACTGATCTGCCCTCCTGATCTAAAAAAAAAAAAAAAAAAGAAGCAATTACTGAGGACTCCACATTTGTACAAGAATTTTTAAATAATAAGATATGGAAAGGTTTTAGAAGCTTACAGTGGACCAATGACATTGCTGACACTTTAAAGTTCAATACATTGGTTGCTGTTGTTTTTCAGACTGGAATCCTATAGCTCCAGCAGACCTCAAACTCATATAGTTGAGAATGGCTTTGAATTTGATCATCTATCTCCTAATTCTGTCTCCTAATAGGATTATAGGCATGCACCACCACATTTGATTTATGCAAATATGGGGACTGAACCTAGGACTTAATGGATGCTGGGCAAGTACTCTACCAACAGAGCTATACCCCCCAGTCATAGTTACAATTCAATACCTAATATATATAACTGAAATTTTTTTGTTCATGATCATACAATTTGCATACAAGACAATTATTTCACAATCAGCATTGTTAGTTAAGAAATTGCAGGCCCTAGATATGCAATGCAATATTCTATTAATATGTAAAATGGTGACATAAATGATTCATCACCATTCATTACTCATACTATCTTAATTGCCTCCTTTATTGACAATTTAGAAGTACCTAACACATATTGGTGTTGTAGCCATCTGTTGGCCATCTTACCTGAATGACTTCAAAATTCTATTACATATCTAAGTTGTAATTGTCATATGGAGCTTTCTGGAAGCTACAGTCACATGCTACATGGGCTCTTCCAGAATAAACTCCTAAGTAAGTCCCATAACCTGTGCTCTTGTATCATCCACTTTTCTCTTATGCTGCATTTGGAAATTTGGATATAATTAAACTTGCTCTGATCTCTATGATGTGTGAGTGTTTGGTGCATTTATAGCCTATACCATGATAAATAGCTACAAAACACATTTCTAATGATCTTTCTTATCCCTACAAGAAGTCAAGCCTAAGGTCTGTCTCAGTATTACTGACATCTGGTGCAGATACTGTCTGGTGCTGGGCTCCTGTGTGCACTCATTTTTTCTACCAGTATATGCCAGGAGCACCGTCCCACATCAACAGGTGCCCTCTGGAGGTAGGATACATCGCTAATCAATCAAGAGTCACCTGCTTTAGACGGCAGTGGAATTGAAAATGCACCCATGTGGTGACTTATTAAAGTTTGCCTGAGGGTACAGAAAGCAAAGATCGCCACAAGCCACAGAGCCAAGCAGTGGTGGCACACACCTTTAATACCAGGACTTAGGAGACAGGCAGATGGACCTCTGTTAGTACAAGGCCACACTGAGCTACACATAATTGATCCAGTCCTAAAGAGACACAGCTCACAGAAAGGTGATCTCAGCATTTGGGATCACACACCTTTAATCTCAGGATCTGACAGGTATAAACAGAAGAAGCCAAATCAGTCTTAGAGATTAGTTTCCAGACACATTGAGGAGAGTATAGCAGTCTGGATTGCATTCTGAGGATTAGTGGAAACAGGATTACCCATTTCAGTCTGAGGCAGAGGTGAGAGCTAGTGGCCAGGCTGCTTTGTTTATCTGATCATCAGCTTGAACCCCAATATCTGTTTCTGGGTTTATATTTTTCATGTTACACATCCACATCACAAACATTAAAGCAAATTCTTTATTTGCTGGGTTTCCATTTAGATCAATAACTCCCGTAAGGCCAAGCTAGAAAAATATTCTTCTCTAGTGAGTAAATCATAATAGTACTCTTCAAAGGCATATTTTCCAATTGTTACTCTCCAACAGCACACATTTATAAAGAGTAAAAGGGAAAAATGAAAGTATTAATATTTTTCTTCTTCTTGACATTGCATGCTCCCCCCACAAATCATTAGCCTTATCAACTTCAATATCAGTTTCAAATATGAGAGTATAAATATAGGAAATATTTTACCAGAAAGGTATACGTTTGCTGTTCCTCCCTGTCCACAGGCTGAAGCAGGGTAAGGTAGCGGGTGATGCCGGTGGGTGTGACAGTGAAGACCGAGGTATAATCATTCAGAAAAAGGTGGAGTTCTGGATCTTTTGTCTTTGAAAGAAAATACATCACTTAAAAATGGTGATCATACAATGGACTTCTAATTTATTGCCTGGAAATTAAGTTTTGAAATTTATTATAAATAATGTCATTACATTAAAGAAAATATCTCTAGAGGAAAAGAGATATTCAAGTACATTTACTCACAAGCAACCAAAGACACACAACAACATGGGCCATGGAATAGTGACTGCTGGCTCAATTAATATAAAACAGGAAAGACAACACCAAAAAAGAGCAGGAAACAAGTTAATTGAATGTACTTCTGCCGATCATTTAATATAAAATTTTCTGTGCTTTATTGGATCCAAGACATAAGAAATAATAGGAAGAAAGGAAAAGTTGGAGCCTAGAATCTCAGCTGTAAAATTTTATAGTCACTTCATTTGTAGCAATAAACTGAACATATGCATGCTATTGTGTTGCTCTCACTTCCAATGTAAAACAGGAATAAAATTGGTGATGCATTATTCATTACCCATAAATATTAGGCTTGCTTTTTCTGTCTCATTTTAATAGTGTAAAGTTCTTCAAAGGAAAACACAATATTTTAATTAAAATATTTCAGATGATTTGCTAGAAAATATATGTAAACTTAACACTTGTGCCTGTCAAAAAGCCTATAGAAAATTATAGTATAGATGATTTTTTTTTAATTCACAACTAAGACAATTAGCATAGCATTGAAAACCCTTCATAGCTTTGCCCATTCCCCCTTCAATGGTAAGCCACCATTCTCTGCTGTTTGGAGAACGGATGGACACAAGGTAAGGGCCTTACAAAGTGGACAGGGAAGGAGCTGGAGGGAATCAAAGGGGATCTGGGGAATCCAGTGTCCTGGACATTTATAAAACTGGGTGATACAGGAGACAAGTATGTTTACATATGGTCCCTTTAAGATATCATAGTATGATGTGCAGTGTGTTTAAGAACTCTTTCCTAGGTCTCTTACTAAGTATTAATCATAGATTGCAGGGCATGAGATTGCCACACATGTTAATTTGGGGAAAAATAAGACCTTACATTTTCAATTTTTTTGTGTAGAAGGAGAAAATAAGTACTTATAGAAAAGTAGGGATAATTTGAACCACACGCTTTCTTCTGTAGATTTTTCCCTATGTGGTTATTTGTGTATATTTCAAATATCTTCAAAATGAATGCTATTCATCTGGCCCCACAACACAGTATGCATTGAGATTTGTCTGTGTGTACTTCTGTTCTCATGCTTTGGGGGGGGTCAGGTTGGTGTTCTATTTTCATCTCAGAACAATAAAGGAGGAGTATTATTGAGACTTTGTCTATTGATTTTCAAATAATCAAATCCTTTAGCATATAAGAACCAAGAATTTATTCTGATATCTTCAAACAGGTTTTTGGTATGCCTAGCATATGGGTTAAATAGATTGAGGAATTATGTTAGTTCTTAAAAGTGCAATGATTTATGAAAAATTATATCTTGATCCACATTCTTCTTAAAAATTCTTTCTTTTTCAAATATCAGTATAAAATTTGATGAAATTCAATTATTAATGTAAAGATGATAAAAATAGTGAGTTTACAGTTTTATAAATATGTGAATGTTTACCAGTTTTTAGTGTTATTTTAAATTTTATTAAATTTTAATATTTAAAAGTTCACATTATTTCTCTGTTCTCTTGATGTGTTACTAATATTGATACCAGGGACATTTTACTCAGGACTCCAGGTTCCTGTGATGAAGATGCATAAGTTTTGACAAAATATTTGTTTAATAAAGATATAATTCTTCCTTCTGGTTCACATCTTCTCTCTTCTCTCTTTGTGTCTACATTTTTTTTTTCAATTTATTCTCTTCCATTGACTGTAGCTTTGTGAAAAACACTCATTAATACATTTGCATGCCAGCACTGAGACAATACTTCCATAAATATTAACTTGTCACTCTGCATATGTTTATGTGACTGTAGTAAAATAACAAATTCCAAATGGCACCATTTTCTTTGACTGATTTTGTGACGATACAATGATTTTTCAATATCAGATGCTACTAATTGGAAATGAGCACACACAGCTCTCCATCTGTGTTAACACTAAAGAGGTTCTGATGATCTCAGAGCATCAGTGTCTTGAGTCATCCAGTGGAAACTGACTATAGATGAGACAGTGTATCCTAGATCTGACAACTACTGCATTATATGAACTCGAAATGTCACATAATACACTTCAGCTCACTTTGCTCTGTTCTGTTTTTAATCTCTCACTACAACAGAGCTTTTATGTTTATTTAGAACAGGAACATTTTAAACCTCTGTGATGTATGCACAGATATTATCACAAAATACCTTAGTGATCATTCAAGAACAAACATTTATGTCAGAGTTGAGAATACTGAGCAATTGGTCACTTAAGTGTTAATATTTTAGATTGATCTGAAGGTTAACAGTAAGTTATAAAATAGGTTATGGTTTTGATGACAAACAAAAATGCTATGATCAGTATCAAACTGCAGTGCATGTGTGTTAACACAAACACAACACCAGTGCTTTAAGAATTTTGTTAAGTAAGCTGGGTGGTGATGGCGCACACCTTTAATCCCAGCACTTGGGAGGCAGAGGGAGGTGGATCTTTGTGAGTTCGAGACCAGAGACCAGCCTTGTCTACAATAAGAGCTAGTTCCAGGACTGCCTCCAAAGGCACAGAGAAAAACCAAAATAAAATAAAATAAAATAAAAATTAAAAAAGAACATGTTAAGTAGAAGTTTCATCTTGATTGGCCAGAAACGTTTTAAATATGCCAAAAGTTTGGCAAAAAACAATCTGTAGATTGAGTCAAACATCCCTTTTCTCATAAAATACAGGTCTTCCTTTGACAGACTTCATTATAATATCACAGTTTTGATTTTATAAGAATAATTGACTTTTCATACAGTTTCAGAGTCAACTTCAGGAAACAGTGGTGCCTTGGAACATAAAAGAGCCTAGGCTCCTGGGTTTCATAGAATAAGATATGAATAGACATATTTTGCCACATAAACAAGTACTCTGACCCCATTTTCCAATAAGTCCTGGAGAGTTCATGTAGCAGGCATGTCTATGTGACTCTAAAATGAACTTCACTTTTTTAAGTGAATTTCTTAATATCAATAAACATTCATTGCATAGGTCTGTGTTCACATGATTGTAAGATGTAAAAACAGACATCTTAATGAATCAAATATTATCACATACATGCAAGTCAATATGCATGTTTGCATATGTGCACAAATACATGTCTATATATGTGCCCATACACAGTATGCATATTCATGTGCATATAGACACATGACAGAGAATGATAGGAAATGCCAAAAATCCAATCTAACTTGTCAGTTTTAATTAGCTATAGAGTCCTAAAGTACTTAGATCAATACCACTCCATCTCAAATTTAGAACCTTATACAAGAGAAATTCCAATATGAATTTCCAATGTCTGTAACAGACTAAGACATTATCAATATTTAAATAACATTAAGATAGTGTTTGTTACATTAGTAAGTGATAATAAAGTTTTATTTGGAAAGAAAAAGAACTAGAAATGATCCACAGCAACTGGCAACCACAAAATCAACAAACTAATACCTACAGGAACTCCACCAGGTGGCACCTATATGTAAATCAGACACAAAATAAACATGGTAAGCATAAAGGTCATGCCTACCTGATGCATATAAATACACAATCGTAGAGAGAATAAGTGAAAAGAATGAAGTTCTCTTCAACTAGCAACATTAGTATGAGTTATACATTTTTCCTTAGCACTTTGACATATATATGACAGAATTACATTTTATAAGTATCCACTTGTAAGTATATAATACCTTGAAAACTATCTTGATTAAATATGTTAAAACATCAACACTTACACTTGGTCCTTAGTGAATCACTACCATTAAACAGCTAATGAATAACCGTTGATTATCACCTCATGTTCTGACAGAAATGTTCAATGCCCCGCTTTTCCTGGCTCTGCTCTTGTCCTTGGAAGCATAGCGGTCTCAGTTCTGCTCTAAACCTTGTGCATTTCTTAATGTTCTTCCAGGAAGAACTATGTCAAAACTATGCTGACTGTAGTGATAAATGATGTAAGCATCTCGTGTGCATGTGCATGTTGATCTATGAAAAATAAAGTCTAATATGAGGATGTTCTCTTTTGTAATTTTTCAGGCTTACGATGATGGTCAGAGTTTTTAAACTCAGAGTCCATACTATGAACAGTACCATAACTCAGCGAGCCTGGATCTCATTTCCTAAAATCTTGTCTGACTTGTTCTTGGTAGAAGGAAAAAGCCATCTGTAGGATGTAATTTACCATCTGCGGGAACAGATACAGTTATCATGTGGCCTTAGCCTTAACTGTTCCTGAATCAGCCCAAAGAAATATCCTGCAGTGAGCCCTGGTTTCCCTTGCTTGAGGCCAATCACTTTTGATATTGGTAAAATCTTCTTGAGGCTGCTAAATTCTTTAAGTCTTATTAGATTCCTGCCTTGTGCTGGCTATTCTCACTAATTCTAGCCCCTTTTAGGGAAAATTGAACTTACAAGGTAGCAAATACTTTGAAAGTAAGTAAAACAACCTGTTATTTACTTTTGTTAATGTACAGCTTCTGAAACTCCTAGAAATGAACTAATTTCTTGTAAAAATATAAAAAAGAAAGTTTGAAAGAAAATCTAAACAGACAAATATCCATTTTTAAGCATTTCATGTCCATTCGTGATTCATTTTGTGTTCCAGTGAATGTAGAATTTAAAAATCATGGATAAGTTCTAAGTAAATGGCTTATGACAATATGATATAGAGTTCTCTAAGAATTGCAGTTGGCCAACCATTGAAAAGGCCAAACAGTGAATACCTGAATCAGCTAACTCAGTATTATTATCTGTATCAGTATGTGAAGCTCATTGTTGATGCCCCCATTCCTCCAACCATGTCTGAGTTTATCAGTACATTGGAGAGTTATCAAAACCTATGAAGAGGTGGGAAGTGGTGTGAAGACTAAACAAGTTATCATGGTATGAGATCGACCATGAAGAGATTTATGCTCAGTGAAAGGGAAAGACTGATACTGCAAAGTTGAAAGTGTGCTAGAGAAATACACAAAAAGGGACACCTACCCCAGCTTGAACTATGAAGAAAAAAAAAAAAAGATTCTTGAATGAGGAAGCACAAGATGAATTACAAACATTAAACAATGGTAGCCAGCCAAAGTAGTTTATATAAAATAGGATGAGACACCTCAAATCATGAAAGTAAAACAAAACCATTTGCTGAGACATAGCTTGGCAAACATGAGAAGGTCAGCAGGAAGTTTCAGAAATCAAAAATGGGAAAGTTTTCAGGTAATAAGAAATGCCACGTGTGTGGAATTGGGTATCTCTCTACAGAGCAACACACGTCTCAACATATCTCAAGTACAAAGAAACCTAGTTTGTATTCTAATCTAAACGTCTAATTAAAAAAATACTATAAAAGTTTAGAAGTGTTACACAGTCATATCTTGAGTTTTTGAAAAGTCACTCAATGTCTCTTTCTGAAATAAGAGAATTTTAGAGAGGGGACAGTCACCATGTTATTAAAAATGTATTCAAGATTAAGAATAGAAGAAGCAAAGAAGGACCAAAGAGTTAGACAAGAAGGAGATAGACAAACATGAAGGCAAAGAGCAGAAGAGAACATTTAGGGGGAAGAGGCATATGGAGCAAGGGGGCATGGGAGTCGTCAGTCTCAGCTGACAAAAGGAACCTGAATGTGTCTCCTTGTGACTGCAGTGATAAATCTCTGTGTGATGAAACTTTCAGGATGTTCCAGAGCAGTGCTATCCATTTAGCCAAATGTGATATTTATGTTTGCCTATTAAAATTAAAGCCAGGGGTTGTGGTGCAGGCCTGTTATCCCAGGGCTTGCATGGTAGAAACAGAAAGATGAAAAGTTCATGGTAGATTTTAGGGAATCAGGACAGCCTGGGACCAGATGCCTCCTCATGACTCTACTTTGCTTCCCCCTTCCACTGGTAGCCTGCTTTCATTGCTCTTTTAAATATTAGCTTGTTGGCTACAAAGATGTCACATTCATTTCTGTTATAAAAAATGATGTTAAGCTTCCTTGTTCTGCCTCTCCCTCTCTAAGTTCCTAATGGATTCTGGGTTGACTCATATGGATGGTCAGTCCAGACTTCATATCAAATCTCTCTGGCCAATGGGATTAATTACTTTCATTTTGTTCAGCTGAACTATTTTCCACTTGTACCAATAAGGTCAATACTACAAGACCAGAAGTCAGTCAGATGGAACCTAGAGAAATAGAAGCCCCACCAGTCACTAGCAGAATTATGCATTGGTCGATTGGCCCCAAGCATGCATGATGGGTTAATAACCTACCATCACAATGGAAGGGGGAATACCAAGATACCACTCTGGGCTGATTTCAGAAATGGCTTTATTTTTAAATGATATATTTACATTCTTTTGTTTTATTGATTTATTTATGTGTGTGATACATGAATGTGTACATGTGGTATATGTATGTGTGTATGTTGTGGTGTGATACATATGGTGTGCATGTGCACCTGCCTCTGTGTATGTGTGGAATACATGAACGCATGCCAGTGTATGGGTGTGCACCCACACATGGAGGCCAGAGTTCAAAATCTGGTATTTTTCCACACCTTATTATTAGTGGTCTTTCATTGGTCCAGAGTTTACTTACTGGCTAGACTTCCTTTATGTGGGTGCTGAGACTCTGAGCTGAGGTCCTCATTCTTGTGAGGATGCATCTCCCTCCTTAGTCCTGCTCTCAAGATTCTATATTCACTTATCAATGTCATTATTTTTCCTACTCACAAACTATATCAAACAGCTTTCAATGTATATTCACACAAAAGATAACCCTGATGATTTAGCAAGCACTGAGTGAACAACTCAATGGTTTTCATGTGCAGTACAGATGCACTGAAGAGCAGTAATTAAATGAAACACACTTTAATAAATATCTCTGATACAGAATTAAACTATAGCACTAAGATTCACTAGGCCAACTTTGGGTATTCACTGCTATTATTTTGTAGAAAAGAAGAGGATATCAACAAACAATAGCAAAGTTATTTATGGAACTTACGTCTTCTATGTCTTTGTCCAGAGCTACAATTCTCAGAGGAGTGGTTAGGTTTAGGCTCTCAGAAATGGTGGCTCCCACTGGGGCAGATTCCAGGATGTACCCTTGGTAGCTGGGCATTGTAAAATACGGGCTCTGATTGTTTTCATCCAGTATTTCGATGTGTAGACTAGCAAAGGCAGGAAGTGGGTGGCCATTGTCCTGCTCAGCCTGAAAATTAAAGAAAAGATGGTTATGGTGGCCTCTGGAGAGATACCATGGGCATGGACTCTTCTTAGCTAAGGCCCTTGCAGTGAGACAAACTGCTCTAACAAGTGTCAGAAAACATAAATGAGAGAGAGAAGTAGAGAACCTATATTTCTTAATTGCCTCATTTCAAATTCAGCATTCATTTCAGAAAATGACTACAGTAAACTACCGTGGTACTATATACGTTAAAGAGTTGAGTGTATTGATACACAATTAGATATACAGAAGGCAAATATGATTGAGTTGCTGATAAATCAATGATAGAGGAAAAAGATTTATCAGGCAAATATAAAAACTTTCACTTCTTTTTTATATTTTTCGATAACTTCTTATTCCATACTGGAGATTAACTGCTTAGTGTCCAATGTATGTGTGCATGGCCAAAGGTATATGTTAAAATACTAACTCAAAAGGGAGTAAGGGGTGGGGCTTTGGGAATGAGTCCCTTGACAAATGTGTAGCCTCTATCAGTGAGATTATTGTCCTTACAAAAGAGGTCACAAGTGGCCCTGAGAAGGCTGGCCTGCCATCTCAGCACTGCTTGTTAGACTCAGGAGGATGAGAGTTCTAGGACAGCCTGGGCTCTAAAAGAAGAATCATCTTACAGAACAAAAAAATGTGCAAAGGCCTTAGAAGAAATTTTGCCACCACCTGAGAGCACAGAACAGAAGTGCCAAATATGAGAGGATGCCTCCTTGCCAAAATGAACCTGCCAGAGCCTTGTCCTCAGACTCCAGAGGCCAGAACTGTAAGAGATTCCTGTCCTTGGCAAGCTATTGACACTATCATTTTGTCATGGCACTGTCACCAGTAATTGTTTTGCATAAATTAATAGATGAAAGCTACATTTATCATTTGAAAAGAACCTGAAAGACCACAGATACAAGTGAAAGAGAAAATTCCACCATAATATTTAGTAGTTAAATAATATTCAAGGTTATTTATTGGAAATGCATCACTCAAGTATACTTGAATAAAACTGCATTAATGTATGTGCTTATTTTTTTATCTATTTTATTTTTCTGGGCTATTTCTGCGTTCCTTCTGAAGGTCATGGAGTGGTAAGGGAAGAAAGGAATGCCCCCTGAGCACTCAGGCAAGCAGAATCTGTCCTGGTAATCAATGGGGGTCACACGTGGAAATCGCTTGCCTTCATATCCCAAACCTATGCTTCTAAAAACCTTTTCCTATTTTTTTCTTATTTAACATTTCCATCAAATAAGAAGATTAACAATAAGTAGAATTGATGACTTTGTACCAATAAAATTCCCAGGATCTGTTACTACATGTGACTACTACTCACATTTAAGATGCTATGAATGGCATAATTACTAATTTTAAAGTATGATAATTAACAAATGGACAGAAAAGGTCATATACTATAATGTTAAACTTCCTTGTATATTGTAACTTATTTTGTTGTCTGTACTTTGAAGTTAGCTTCTCCTTTGTACAGTTATTTTACAGCTTTACATTATCACTTAGCAGTAGAATGCCAAATTGGTCCTTGGCGTAAGGTTTTCTGAGCTCCATTCCTCCATCCAGAATCACCCTGTGGCTTCTTTCCACAGATGTGGGTGGTGCTGACCTCACCAGTTAAGAAGTCACTGTACTTTCATACTTTCAGGGATTGGGATTAATTGTGCTGAGCCATGGAAGTTCTAGGAGTTTCTGGGATATAGGTCAGGACTTGTGGAGATAGCTGACAAGAAATAGAGATGATTTGCACAACCAGTAAATATAGTCCATCACTGTAGAAACCAATGGTTCAAACACAGGGCTACCACCCTGAAGGCAGAGATGCCATGTGCCAGGCCTGTGGGCATAGAGCTATTCATGCACACAGGCCATTCTGGACAGGATTTCTTCCTCTCCACTCTACTCTTCTTGTTCTGATAGTTACTAAATGCTGTCCAGAGATACCAACAATGGTATGACAGTTTGCAAATTGTTTACTTTATTTCCCTCATCCGACAAACACATACATATTTTAATGAGGGAGACAGCACAACTGTATAATAATGCAAGAGGCTTGTATTCCATATTCAGATTATGTCATTAGCTTTTACTACCAGCTCTGAAGCCGGGAAAACATGTATTATTTGCTTCATGAAAACAAAGTGATTCAGTGGGAGGAAAACAAAAACGCAAATTAACTTCTTCAGAACAACTTAATTCCCACTTTCCCCATAGCTTTGAAAAGCATTATGTGAAATTTTTACTGGTTGTTATACAGATATTGATTTGTTGTAATAATGAATAATGCTTTTGGGTTGCTAATAAACCTTTAGTTCTATCAGAAGTACAGCAGACCCATATCTAGTGTTCTGTGCCCAAGGCCACACTTTTTTATCCTTATGCCATTTGCCTCTTTGGATATCAAACCACATACTTCTTCATTGGAAAAGGCTATGATTGTTAGTTCATGTTCAGTGTCATGAGGTATTTAAGACAGGCAGGTTGGGCGGAGAGGTCTCCAGATGCATGAGAAATTGCACAAGGAAATGTACTACAAGTTCCCTAAATTTACAGAACAATAATGAAAGGAAAATGGATGGGAGAAATTGGCACAGGAAATCATAAGATGATAAACACTTCCTATTCTGCTATGGTTAAAATGTGGCATTGAAAAGCAACAGTATTATACTTTGTTCTTTAGTGGGCCCAAGTGTTCTTAGTGCTGATTTATGCTATTGCTATTCCACAGCAATCAAAATGGATGAGATGATTTTTAAGAAAGAAAGGCAAGTGAAATGGTAACATTTAAAGCCATTTACTCTTATAAAATAATGCCATTAACATCGACAAGTGTGTGGTTAGAAGTAAAAAAGTATATTTAAAAGCCAGATTTGAGGGCTGGTGAGATGGCTCGCATGGGGAACAGTGCTGATTCCCAGAACCCACATAAAAAGCTGGGCACAGTGGAGTATGTCTCTATCTCAGGATGGGGAAAGCAGAAACAGGAGGGTAACCAGAGCTCACGCTCTGCTAGCATTGCCAAATTAGGAAGCTTGGGTCTCAGTGAGGGACTCAATATGCATGATGAGGATTGAGGAAGGCATCAAATATTAACCTTTGCCCTCAACATGTATGCATGTGGAGTCATGATCACCCACATACATACATGTACATACACAAATGAACATCACCACACCCACACATAAACACACCACATATTAAAGACCCATGCTTGTAAATATTATGGATGTAAGTATCAGTTTCAGTGGGAAGAGTGAAGTAAAAATAAAGCCCACTTTTAAAGCTTGCACTGTTTAGATATTTCAAGGACAAAATGCTGAAAGTATCCCAATTTTGTTCTTAAAATAAGGAAAGTTATAAGTTCTAAGAGTCTTGCATCTAAGTATTAGGGCTATGGATTGTAGATAATATTATATATTCTGTATTCCTAGTGTGTGCATGTATACACACACGCACACACACACACACGTGCGCGCGCGCACACACACACACACACACACACACACACACACACACACACACACACACTGTTTTTTTGAGATAGCATATTACTTTTGGCCCAGACTGACTGTAAGCTCTGTGAAATCCTCCTGCTGCAGCCTGTAAAGGACTGAGGTTACAGGCACGAGGTATCACAAATGGTTTTCAAACTCTTTCCATGCTGACTAATGGTGAGTAATTTAACACATGGGTATGATAAGCATTAAGAGTGTAATATAAGAGGATTTAGATATGCTCCACAAAAGAGAATAGATTGTCTTCCTATGATGCCAGGAAGTATTTCTTTTCTTTTTTTTCCCCCTTTTACATTTATTTATTTAGTATGTATGTTCAACAAAAACCCTCATAACAATGTTTCTTGTTACTTTTTTCCCTACATGTGAGCAATTAAATGACTCACTGACTAGAAAGGGACTTTATTTATAGTACCAACCAAAAAATTGGCAAAGTGATAACTCTCGACAATAAAAATATGACTTTTTACATTTCTAAGCTAGTGTTTATTTTTCCTCTTATTGAAAACATATTTTTAGATAATATAGCCTGATTATGGTGTTGCCTTCCAGTTCTTCTCCACACCTCTGACATATGAACTCACCTCCCTTTCTGTCTCTCATTAGAAAATGAAAGACTTCTAAGGAATAATAACAAAATTATAGTGTAAAACCACATAAACATAGAACAAAGCAACTGAACAGAGGGAAAAAGAAGCAAAGAAAGATAAGAAACAGGTAACACCGAGAGACCCACTTCCACTTGCTCATATACTCAGAAATTCCATAAAAATACAAAACTGGAAGCTATAATGTATATACAAAGGAGATGTTAGTTTAAAAAAAGAGAAAAATAGAGATAAAATTAAAAAGATAAAGGTTAGAGCAAAATAAACACAAAAATAAAGAAAGAAAAAGAAAGGGAGCATAGAAAGAGAAAGCCCCGACATGACATTATGAAACAAGGAACCTCCAAAGACACCATTGGGTTTGCTTTCTGTTGGCCGTCTACTGATGGATATGTAGCCTACCCTTTAAAGGTAGTTTGTTCTCAGCAAGGGCAGGGCCATCCATCCAAGGGTCAGTGAAGGGCAGGGCTAGCTCAGCTCAGCCCTGGGATTTCCACATTTATGGTTCTTACAAACCCCTGTGCTTACATTGGCCATGGACATCATCATGGAGCTTAGCTGCAGCAGGACCATGGACCCAGATATGGCCCTCAGCAGCAGCTCCTGCCCAGACATCACCATGGCCCCAGTGGTAGCACAGGCCACCCAGGCCAGTACAGCCCTCATAGCAGCAAGGCCCTTGGACACCAAAGTGATCTTGGGAGGCTGACTAGATTACAGTCAGTGCATGGCTCTCAGTGGAAACAGGAGCCATTGGCATCAACTCAGACCCTAGCTGCCATGGGGCCATGGACCCAGACGTGGGCCATGGCAGCAGCCCTGGCCCTAACACCACCATGGTTCTGGATGACAGCAGAGGTCACTCTGAGCAGCATGACCTTGGCAGCAGCATTGCCCTCAGACACCCACCTGGCCATAGTTGCAGTCCAGAGACCAGGTATCCCTGTGCTCTCTGGGCACACTAAAGTTGGGCAACACACTAAAGCTGACCCTATTGTCTGGACATAGGTGAGACAGCCCTGAGGGTGAGAGCAGGAGAGCTGACCCTCCTACATCATCAGTCAGGAGAGAGGACCCAGCACCTCACCTGGACAAAACAGTAGAACTGGCCCTGGTGATATCAGTGTGGGTTGGCCAGATCTGAGGACAGGAGAACAGGAAACCTTGTCCTGTTCCTTGCAGCAGGTTGCATTGGGTGAGCTAGCTGAAAAAGTGCTGGAGGACTCACCTGGGTAGTGATGATGAGGTAAAGCTGGCAGGCTGACCAACCCAGCTACCACCTATGCCCAGAAACAGGACGATGAATTGGCCCACCCCGAAATCCACTTCAGCTTATGAACCATTGGAGCATGTTATCGGACAAACCTACAGATCACCAAACTGCAGGATCTCCATGACACAAGACAATAACAGGGTATCCAAGAGGAGCCCAGTGAGAACCCTGTATTGATGGTGTAGCGGAGGCCAGAGTTTCAACCAAATCAATGACACATAGCAATAAACACTTATAAGAAAGACTATAGGGTAAATTGTGACTCAACAGGCCACAATACTGTGACAAGATTTTCCTATTTTTTCTTTTCTTTTTTTGTTGCTATTGCTGTTTGGTTTTTGGTTTTTCTTTTAAATTTTTTGTTTTGTGTTTTGGGGGAAGTTGCATGGGCAGTGGGCATAAGCTAGAGGACCAGGCAATACTTGGGATCAGGATGCATGATGGATGTAAAATCCATAGAGAATCCATAAAAGTTGAGAAAAAAAGTTGTTTGTTTTCCCCAGTGTGACTCCTTTGGAGAAAACAATCTTCATTTGCAAATGGTTATCAATTGGAGATTGCTTCTGGGTTAGAGAATGGGGCATTGCCTCTTTTCCTGTGCAAGCTGTATGCATGCTGCCCTATTTTAAGTTTCTATGTCCTTTACTTATGCTGTGTTTAAGAGGCCTTATTTCCTCAGTCTCCCCCATCCTCTCTGGCTCTTACACTCTTCCAGCCTCCTCTTCCACAGGGTTCCTGAAGCCACCAGGGAAGGGATTTGATAAGGACAACCTGTTTAGGGCTGAGTGTTTCAAAATCTCTCACTGTCTGAATATCATCTGGCTATGGTCTCTGTCAATTGCTGCAGGAGAAGGCTTCTCTGATGATGGCTGAGCAAGGCACTGATCTATGAATATAGCAAAATGTTGTTGGGAAAATGCCATTGTATTGCTACATTTCTTTAATAGAACAGTAGTATTTGATTTTTTTCCCTAAGTTCCTGAGCTATTTAGTATCAGATTCTTGGTCACTTAGGCAGTGTCATGTATGGGTTCCATCTCGTGGATTGGGCATTTAGTCAAATCAGATGTTGATTGGTTACTCTCACAAGCTTTGCATCACCACTGAACTAGCATACCACCATAGATCAAAGGGTTGGTGGGCTGGTGTTTACCTTTCTGTTTTGGTAGCATGAAGAGTACCTTCTACTACCAAGATCACTCCTAAAGGACACTTCATCCTACAACAGAGACACTTACTCAGCCATGCTCATTGCTGCTCTATTCATAATAGTCAGTAATTAGAAAAAAAACCTAGATGCTCATCAATAGATTAATGTATAAAGAAAATGTACATTTGCATATTTGGAATTTTACTCAGCTGTTTAAAAAAATAAAATGATGAAATTCACAGGTAAATGGATGGAAGTTGAAGAAAATTGTCTTGAGTGAGGTAACCAAAACCCAGAATGATAAATATGCATTTGCTTCTATATGGATATTAGCTTTTAAGTCCAAGAAAAGCAAACTACAATCCATAGCACCACAGAGGTTAGGTAGAGTGTATGGGATTAGGAATGGATCTCCCTAGGAAAGGGAAATAGAATAGATCATTATGGATGGATGAAGGGGAGGGACCAGAACAGGAAAATCAAGCAGAGGGGGACAAGGAAAGACATATAGAGAGAAACATCTAAAATAAAGGGACATTTAGGGGATAACATGGAAGTCTAACATAAGGAGCTCTTTGTAATAGTTACCCATTATTAAAGGCAATCTAAATGAAATCTACAAACACTGGGGAAGTGGACATTTCTTGTCACCTAATGAAGTTGCAGTATTGGGAATGGGTTACATCTAATTGAGTTGTCAATCACAGGGGTTAAATGGGATCCCCCAAACAACCAAGATTGTTGCCAATGTTATTTATTGCTCTCCACACACTGACAGCAAAGTCATATTGCCGAAAATAACACCTAAACAACTCACTGAACATGGATAAGTAGAGCTAGTGCCTATGTAGGACCTTAACCCTACAGGCTAGAGTTCTCAGTGCTAAGGAGCATTTCTGGGCATCTACAGAGCATGGTTTTGATAATCTTACCTTGGTTTTACAACTCAAATTCAGCTATCATCAAAGTCACCAGTCTTGTGATTCTGTTATTCAAAGCAAAGTGTAATTTTTGGTTCTTAATTTATGTGGTCTGATGTCAGGATTCAATGTATTAGTTAGTCACCATCAGTCACTGTGCTAGCTCTTATTTATCTGCTGTTTCACTCTCCACATTGGCTTGTACAAGAGTCAGGCCTCGGCATGGTTTCTTCTCTGTGTCTACCCTCTTACAGGTCTGGTCTCATCTCACAGGTTGTAAATGTTTCCAAGATGTTTTATTTACATACTCACCTCTCCCTGGATTCTATAGTCTACATCCAACTGTGCATTTTATAACACTGCTTGGAGATCCAACAGATATCCAATGGGATGATATCAGATGGAAACTTTACAAAAGGTAGTTCTAAGCCCAATCCCAAGCCATCAATTCCAACCAGGTTTTTCTTTTTTAATGGCAGTCTCATTGTTGTATTGCTATCCCTCTGCCTGATTTTAAGTGTTCCCTCTTAATTCATTTTAACTATTCTCCCCATGTAAATTTCCCATACCCTGGTATTCCCTCTCATTGTCTCCATTTCAATTTAAGCTTAAATTTGGAATCTTGTAGAGAAAGATGGCTTACAACAAGGCTATGCTTCCCTGGTCAAAGATCATAACAATATTAATAACTATTTAATATTTGTATTAAGTATAGCCTATTTCTTTAATAGGTATAAAATTATCCTGCATTCACACCTATAGAACATTATTCAGTAGACTAAAATTAATGCCACATTAAGAATTTGGGAAGTAAAGTAACAAGAAATCTTCAAAAGCTCACCAAAATATATAATAGATAGCACAAACAAAATACACAGAAATGTGTTGTGTACAGTAAAATTGATTTGTCTACAGGGTCATAATTCCAAAGAACTTGTTTCTCATAAGAATAAACATATTTTCACTTGACAAAGAAAGATATCTTTACCACATAGAATACAGGAAGCATACTCTCAGAAGGCCTTCTATTATGACAGCATGATAAAATCAACAGGCTTTCCAGCAAGGGATTATTTTTAATATAACGAAGTATATTTTATTTTTGTTTCAAGTTGCTCATATGTTTGTAACTTATTGCAATGGAAATAGAAATCTTCAAAGCCCTTATGCACTTCTCAATAATAAAATCATTTCCTTTTGTGTAGACTTTTAAAATACAAACTGATGCAAGTCAAGTATGCCAGCTATTTTCAGCAATTTGAAGAAGACAGATGCAGTCACTCCTGGGAAAACCATAGCTATAAAAAGGATACTATCTAACTTGAGATAGTTCTGCATTTTGCCTTACCCTTAACACTCTCATGACAGGGGAGCTCTGGGAGGTAGCTGTTCCCATTCCCAAAGTAGTCTCAACTTTGAGAAAACACCAGCTAAGCACCTTTTTTGAACTGGTTGATAAACATCCCACTTTGGATTAAATGAATGTTGAGGACCAACAACATAAAAATATTGATGTAAAAATGGACTAGAAGGTGGACAGCAGAGGCTACTATTTCTCTTCTCTGTTCTTGAGGAAAACAGAAGTTCTATTTGATCTAGAGGTTTTCTACTATTCATTTTAATATTTCCATGGAAAATCCAAGAATCACATGAAAAAAATAACCCACAAAAAACAAAAACAAACAAACAAACAAAACTTGCTTGGGCACAGAATAGAGGGTGATTGGGAAATTCCTAAGTGGGAAGTGGAGTGTGGGGCTTTGGGAGAGTCACTGGTAGAAAGTAGAATGAGGGTTGGGCTGTTCATGTGAGGGAAGTGGAATGGGCGCAGGGGCTGTTTATGTGAGACCTGGAGTGGGTATTTGGATTGTTCAAGTGGGAGTGGAACAGTGGGGACTAGGGTGGTCCATATAATGGAATAGCACGAGGATAGGATAGTTTTACATGAAGGAGTGGAGTGATGGCCGGGGCGGTTCATGCAGGGGAGTGAAGTAGGTGCTTGTCTAGCTCACTTGGGGTATAGAGTGTGGTTTCTGGGGAATGGAGTATGGGATGGAGAAGTTCTTGTGGGGAGTAGAGTGGAGTTGAGTCTGGGAAAGTTCATGTAGAACATGGAATGGGGGGGGCTGAGGAAGTTCCTGAGGGTATGGAGTAGGGGGCTGAGGAGGATAGTGTGGGGCATGGAGTGAGGGTAGGCAGGGTATGGAGTGGGAGCTTGGTGGTTCATGTGGATTGGGCCAAGTGGAGGGCTTTTATAACAACTGAAATGCTACATTCATCTGAATGCCCCAGGGGAGTTCGGCTTGCTGTTTTGTCCCCACAGTGACCTGTACATGTAGAGACAACTCACTAAAATTCAGTGTCCATGAAGAGGCTGAATAAATTTCTTTTCTTTGTCCAAGTAGTGGTAAGTCAACTTGTGAGAAAGGCAAGTGACCGAGTCAACTCTTGCCTTTGTGTATATTTTGTCGATGTGCATTTGGATGCCACTGTATCCATCTACCATTATTTCTGTGTTCAGTTTCCCTTCTGTGTGAACAGTGGTGTGAGATAGAGATGCCACACATCCATTCCTCATACTTCTATACAGAACCAGA
This sequence comes from Phodopus roborovskii, assembly GCF_943737965.1. Classification (NCBI taxonomy): domain Eukaryota; kingdom Metazoa; phylum Chordata; class Mammalia; order Rodentia; family Cricetidae; genus Phodopus; species Phodopus roborovskii. The sequence continues at coordinate 20,583,462 of NW_026126434.1, read as the reverse complement.
AAGGAGCATATTCATTTGTCTCATTATATAGACTTTATTACCTATTACCAGGACAATATAAAAGAACAAAAAATAAATAATTGTCAAAGATGCAAAATCCGTGTTTTATGTCATAGTATACTAAAGAAAAGCATTCAAAATAAGATGACTATTTACCACTCTGTCAAAGGGGCTAATGGACTTCAGAAAGTAGGTTATTATTTTTTTTTTATAAACCCAAGGAAGGATTGTAATGTATTGTGAATGACAGATCAGGTCTGAAATCTCTAAGGCAAATTGATAAAGGCAATCACTTTATCTTAGAGACCTTGAATGGAGTAGGGTGATGGATTCAATTCTTTACTAATTTGATGGTATGAAGTATGGTAAATTAATAACTTGAATGCCTGTGCTTCCCAGAGTCAATGTGTTCCTAACCTCTAAGAGAAGTGGGGCCTTGTGAGATATTACTTTATAATGGTTAAGTGTTCATTGATGGGATTAGTGTCTTTTTTTTTTTTAAAATGCACCTTGGGGACAGTGAAGATGGCTCAGTGGTGAGGAGAGTTTCCTATGCTTTCAGAAGACACTATAAAGCTCTCAAATAAAAACAATTCCAACTTCAGGGAATCTGATAGCCCCTCTGGCATCCATAAATACATACATACATACATATATATATATATATATATATATATGTGTGTGTGTGTGTGTGTGTGTGTGTGTGTGTGTGTGTGTGTGATACATAGAGATAAATAATCTTTGAAAAATGGACTCCAAGTAGCTCTGTTACACTCTTCTCACCATGTGAAAGCACAAGGAGATGTTGCAAACCTCCAAAGAGAAAACGACCTCAGCCAAACCCACCCCATGTCACTCAGACTGCAGCCTCTGCAGTGTAAGGAAGAATGTGTTTGTGATCATTGATTTGTGGGAGTTTTGGATAAACAGTGGTCTAGAGCAACTCACTGGAATGTACTTTGTACATATTTATTGTTCAAGGAGAGTAGAGAAAAATAAGAGCCTTAGCCAGGTGTGCAGCACACCTGTGATGCCAGCACTTGGGAGGGGGAAGTAGATGGATCAAAATTTTGGACAAATCTCCTGGCTATGTGGTTTAAATATATCCTGGCTAATAGCACTCTCTTGATAACTGGAAAAAGAAAAAAGGGAAGAAATGACAAAATGGGTTGGGGGAGACAGAGAGGGGAAGGGATGGACAGAATAGGTCCATGATTACATAGCTAAAATATTTCCAGAAATCTGAAGGACTAGGATCCCTACTCTGTGGCATGTGACTTGTCTATAGCTGGGGAAAGGAAGCCACAGGCAATATTTTGTTTGTTTTGTTAGTGAAGGCTGCTGTTTATTCTTCCCAAAAGGAAAACAGAAAGCTTCATGCTGATCTTATCTCTCTCTCTTCCTCTTATCTGTCTCCTCTCTCTAATATACACTGACAATATTATACATTACAGACATATGGAAAGATCTAACAGATTCTCATTCATTTCTACGAGATTCCATCTTTGTATATTGAAAAACTACAATAGATGACAGGTGAGAGGCTGGCTTCTGTGACTTTGACATCTGCAATCCTTCAATTCTGTGTGAAAAACCACATGAGGCTGGGCAGGAAGGGGAGAGGGTAGAGAAGTTGAAAAGCAACATGCAGAGGGGCATGTCTGCAGTGACTTTAAAGACATTTAATTGACATGTTTGGTGGGGTGCTTAGGAAAGCAGCTACAACTTGAGAGAGAGAGAGAGAGAGGGAGAGAGAGAGAGAGAGAGAGAGAGAGAGAGAGAGAGAGAGACTATGTATGAGATGTGAACAGATAACCAGAGCACAAGAGGCAGAGGAATGGGCAAAAGAGATTATTCAAGATTCAGGATAGATTAAATGAGGGAAACAAGCAGAGAAAACTTGTGAGAAGATAAGAATGCCTGGCTTAGGTGACTAGTGATAAAATACTATCTCACAGGAGAATCAAGAGAAGGCTTAGCTGTTCAAGAGAAATTAATCATCTGTTGAATCATCAACACAACACAATTATATAAACTGGGAGTAGCTTTCCAGGTGATAATTAGAAATGCTATTGTAGCCATCTGAAGGAAAATTTGAGATTGTTTTGTGCCTTTATATATGTCTGTCTGACAGCTGTCAGTCACCTTGACCAGTACAAGAACTGAAAACTAACAAACACAGTATATTTAAAAAATACTGAATCTAGAGATGAAGCATTAGTGGTACACAGCCAAGAGTTACAGTGGCTGTGTGCGTATAAACAACCATTTCTCATGTATTAACTTTCATAGTGCTCAAAGCAAATTTTGACTAGGACTGGTAGCATGTAGGAACTAGCATCTCATTAATTTAAATTTCTGTCTCATCACCTATTTCAAATACTTGTATTTTCCTTAGAAGGAATATAGCTGTTAGTGACAGTCATAAATAGCTGAAACTATGCATCAACATACATTTGACTTTTGCTAAGGGTTCTACATAGGTAATGTTAAGCAGGGGCACAATACAAATTGTATTTTAGCAGTGATGGAGAGAAGACTCAATGGCCAAGAACAGACTAGGACCTGAGTTCAATTGCCAGTACCAGCATCAGGTGGCTTATACCCACCTGTAACTCCTGCTGTATGGAGCAGCAGGACACCTGGCCTCTTCACCTCTGACACCTCTGGCCTCTTCAGGCACCTGGACTCAGATATACACACACACCCTCCCCATGTATACAAAATTTAAAATGATAAAGATACAATTTAGAAACATTTAAGAGGAAATGTATTACCATCCATCATCTGTAAAGATGAAGAGATTAAAGAGATCCCTTTACTATAGAAGAGCCTTGCAATAGTATAGACAAAGGCTGTGAGGAGGCTTTGTCCATATGCATATGCAATTGTTTTATACTGTGCTTAGACCAGTGGCATGAGAAAAGAGAGGGAGACCAGAGTAGTATGATAGATTTAGGTCTCTGTGATTCTCTCCATCTGGGCCTCAGATCCTACAAGGTGGCTGCTACTGCTTAGGATAGCAATATACTACATGATAGTATAGTATTCCTGTGTCTTGGAAGAAAAGCAAACTAGGATGTGGTTGCTGGACACATGAGGAAGCCACTGAGTGGCAGCAGGAAGCTTGAGGAACCATAATGCTGGGTTAGCAGTTTCACCATGGCCCTTGCTTAATCAGAGTTTAATAAAAGCTTTTAATCAAAAGGATTTAGATGAAATGCAATTATTCTTTTAGTAACCAAGGGACAATGAATTATTAATAATTTATTCATTTGATCTGTTTTAATAATTCAAGGTTTTGCTTTGTATTAGATGCCTAGCATATAAATACTACTTTAAATATGCTATATTAGAGAAAGTGAGTTTTCTGAGATTTGTATAAGGCACCTGGCACATGCACTAAAATAATTGTTATCTGACATCTGAAATATGTTTTCATATTTCTGCCTCACAGGAAATCTGTGGTAGCTTTTGGGAGAATCATGTGGAAGGATCAGATATTTCATAATCCAAACTGGGATGTTCTTGCCAGTGTATGTGTATTATGGGTTCAATGACCATGGTCCATAGTTAGAATTCTGGCACAAAGCAAGTGACTGCTTCTTTTCCTTAATATGCATAAGCTTTCAATATCCTCAGATGAGAGCAGCTAACTAAAGGCTGGGGATGTGTTTTGTAATGGAGCATCCCTTTCTTTTTTCAATCTGGTGTGCTTGGGTTGTTTACTAGGCTAATGTTTCTAATTATCCAACTTTGTCTTGCAGGTTTCACCTTTACATTTTTACTTGTCAGCAGGCAGAATAAATCATTGGCAGAAATAGCAAGAAATAAAGATGAGAAATCTCTGGTTCATGACACAAACCAGCTGTTAGTGAGCTGTGTGGCTTTTAAAGGCAGAATTCTTCCTCAGTCCAGAGGGAGACACTCATATTTTATTTGAGGCAGCTCCCCAAACAGAAATTTAGATCAAATCCAACACCAAAACACTTCCATAGCTAATGAAAAAAGAAAAACAAAACAAAACAATACACTAATGTGGGAAAAAGTAAAGATAATGGAATATTTACTATTGAGGAGAACCGTGGGATTGTGGCATTTGCAAGAATGTCAGGCTATTCTACTATTTCTTGGTTTGTGTTGCATTGTTGTTCTTTTTTTAATTATTTATTTTTTATTTTACATGTCAATCCCAGTTCCCCCTCTCTCCCTCCCTCCCTTACTCCCTCCCTCTTACCCTCTCTGCTCTCTCACATGCACCCTGACCACTTTCCCCTCCCATCCCCGCATTATTATTCTTTCAACTGATTCTTTCTCTCATGGTCCTATCATGGTACCTTTGGGTCAAGGCAGTTTGGATCTAGTGATAGCTTCACAGTCTTTTCATTAATAGTATAAAGTGCTTTTAAAAAAAACAATTATTTGTTCATATTTCCAAATGATTTTTTTTTCTGTAATTGATGAGCTGTTACACTGTTCTCAGACATCTCAGGACAACTGATGTGGGTAGTAAAGGAAACTGATTCATGTTCAAAATGAAGCAGTTTAGAAACAATACATAGACAAGGATAAGCATCAGGGGACCCAGGCAGATGGATATAGGCAGTGGATGTATATTGCTTGACTTCTGTGGGGTTCCACATTAACGACAGGTCAGTGCAAGCTGAGAACCTCATGTATGACCACTTTGTACAAAGGGGGCAGCAGTGTGTCTTTTCTGAGTGACAATCAAGGGGGTTATATCCATCCAGAAGTTGATCTCCCTCATTTTTTTTTTTTCTGTTGACTGCTAGCAGTGAGCTACACTGTGCTTCTAAGCCTTTCTGTTAAAAACACATTTTCACTCTTATTTATTGGCCAAAATTTCTTAACCCAGCAACTTTAAGCTTGGGGTAATCTTCAGAAAATCTTTGAAACTCCAGATAATTGAAATACTCCCTTTCAGTTGATTGTTAGTCTTGTTTTATCTTCTCTCTACCAGTTGATTAAATCTACAGTGAGGAGACTTATCTATTTCTACACTATTAATTCTCCATGGACAACGCATGACTATTAAACATATTATAATGTGACGTAAGAAGCTATCACATACTATGAACTAAAATGAAATACATTTAGTATAATAGTATTTGAAGTTAGACTTAATTTATCTACAGTCAATCCAATTATGCATACCTAAGCAACTACATAGTGTGTGCAGTGGGAAGAACCTAAGATTGCATGAAATAAAACCAAATCCAGTGTCACTTCTGCCCAGTAGTAGTCATGTGTCTCATGATAACTATGGACACTGTGACACTGACACTGAACTTCATATCCTACATACTGTGCTGCAAATTAGACAGCACCCAGGTGGTGGCAACCAGCCAATGAAGAAGTACAAAAATCAGCATTCCCAGAGCACCTACTCAGCAAGCCCTCTCTCTTCATTTCCTTTTTATTTCCATCTTTCATTCAATTAGGTAAATTATTTATGTGGTTCTGGGGAATGAAACCAGGGCCTCATGCCTGCCTTGCAAATATTCTACCATGGAGCTAATGCCACAGCACTAATAATTTTAATTATTTTAATCAAAAGGTGTGTGTGTGTAATATTGTATAAAATGTAAAAGTGTATTAGGTTTATTCAGGGTTTATTGTCTTGTCTCTTACAGATATCTCCATTGAATACTCATTTCCACTCAGCAAATCCTCACTCTTCCTTCAGGGTCAAAGTGAAATCTTAAATCTCAACTTTCTGGTGAAGGCCATCAGAATTAACTAGCCTCCACAGTGGCTTCCTCTTCTGTGGCTTCCCTATAACGTAATCTATATTATTATTAATTAATAACACATTTTCCATTTAAAGAATGATACTGTCTTACTGCTACATAGATCACCTAGCTTTAAATTTTCATTCAGTTCTAGATTTATCTTCTTCCATTAAAAAAAATGGTAAGGCATACATTTAAAAATATTAGGGTGAGAAAGTACTTCCATCTATGCTAGATAAAGCAACAACACCTAAAATAATATATTAAGGTAAGTAAGGCATATTCTAATGTTGTCATTGTTTATCTTTCATCTCCAAAAGTTATTTTCTAAAACAATGTTAAAAGATAAAATGCAATTTGTTATTTAAACTATGTCCCTATGACCAACACATTTATTATGTGAATATATTGAATATCACTATACACATGAAAAAAATCCAATGTTTGTAGACAAAAAATTTGGGTATAGTGGTTCATATTCATTCTCATCTTTTAAATGAGGTCTACAGTAGCCTTCATATGTTCCTTTGGTTAGCCTTCCATAACTACAAGGAAATAAGGATTTAGTTTAATTTACCTTAATAACCAAATCGAATTTCTGGTGGAAGTCTCTGTTGACTGGCTCCAGAAGAGTAAGCTGGGCAGTCCTGGGATGCATGTGGAAGAATCGGGGATAATCCTCAGGGGTGCCTGGGAGACAAGAGACAGCATTGGGAACTGAGAACAAACAGCAACTCGCCAGTCTGATTCATCTCTTTTCCTTCAGTAACCCAGCAACACAGTTACAATTTCATTAGCAAATTAAGTTTCGAAATTATCCAGTCTAGGGAGAACGGATGCAAATGTGATATATAATTAATTAGCTTATGAATTAGAGAAAGGGGAGATATCTGTTTGGATGGTTTTCTGATTTTTTTTAAAAGAGAGCTCTTTAATTAATTTGGAAAGTCATTATATGAAAATAAGACATTAAGTAGAGGAAAAACAAATTTTGGATTATAAAATTATATTTTAATGATACATAAATCTTAATTATACCCTACATGTTTTTTCAACATATCTTATAATAAAGACTAGCAATTTAAACCAAATATCAAAATGCTTAGGAACTACTGTAAACATGTTCTTCTATAGTAGGGACATTTTTGTTGTTGTTTTTTTAAAGGTAAGTGTTCTGATAATTATGCCAACCACTGAAGATTTTAATGGATTTGTTTTTTAAGGTGCATATTTCTTAAATGCTGGCATTTTGTTCACTGTGATATTTGGTTCTGCACATTTTCTAAATTTACCTGTATCATCTTTACCTGTATGCTATCCCAAAGTAAAGAAATGCCAGGTCAGAGTAATCAGATGTAAAAATCAAATCACATCCCATTAATGGTTAGGTATGCCAGTAACCATCAGTGACCCTTTCAACAATCTATACTTGTAAAGAAGACCTGGGAATTTGAGATATTAAATATTCCCACTACAAAGAGAGTTATAATTACTGATTTCAGCCATGGTAACAATTATACTTATTACTATAGATATTTATTTATAGGAAAAATCCACAACAATGAGTGGAAATGGGCTGTGAGAGATTACACAGAGCACATAGAAGGAAAATGCATTGTTTTAGTCACATCCATATATATCTTCCACTGGGCTTGAGAACATAAACACAAGTTTGGCTTGATCAATCTGTAGATCTATACCAAAGTGATGTTTACCTTCTTTGTAACAGAACTAGGGATGGATCCTACAGCCTTATTCATGATCAGTACTCTGCCACTGACTACATGCATCCTCCACTCAATAATGCAAGAATACCACTGTTGGGAAAAATAACCATCTAAAATCTATAGTAATTTATCTGGCTGAATAAGTGGGAAATATATCTGCACATATGTATATATTTACAACACATGTGATCTTTAACTATCAATGTAGCTATCTTTAGATGACTAAAATTGAACTTTGAAAATTAGTCAGCTAAAAAGGAATACATATTATATTTAAATGGAAAAATCATAATATTAAAAATTGATAACATAAGAGATAGTAAAGAAATACATGACAGGGTGGTAGAAAAGTCAAAATCTGTTAACAACAAATGTAATATTTTTGGAGCCATATGTATATGCTCTATGCAATTATATAACAAATTAGATTTATAGGATCTCAGAAATGCTTTTCTAAATGTGAATTCATGTGGTGTTATAAATAAAAACATCCCAGAAGTTCAAAGGTAACAGTTTGTTATTTTATCCCAGGGAATATAGCTAATACATAAAAATCACAGATGAAATAAAGCTGTGTACAGTATTCATATCCTGATGGTAGGGTTGATGATATCATTCCTAGGGCATTTGCTAGTAAGTTATATAACTATGTGATACTTGAATTCTATCACTTAAAGTATTGAAAACTGATTTAAAAAAAGAGCAAAATATGTCTGAATATAGGATTAAAGCTAAAATAAAAATACTTACAACTTGGGCCTTGAGTTAGAAGCAAAAATACTCAATAAAATACTGACAAACCGAATCCAACAACATATCCCCCCAAAAAAAAAAGAAAAAAAAAAAAAAGAAATCCACTATGATCAAGTAGGCTTCATTCCAGTGATACAGGGATGGTTCAACCTATGCAAATTTGTCAATGTAATCCACCATATAAGCAAATTGAAAGAAAAAAAAAAACCATGATCATCTCACTAGATGCTGAAAAAGCATTTGACAAACTCCAACACCCCTTCATGATAAAGGAACACACCCAAACATAATGAAGGCAATATACAGTAAACTAACAGCCAACATCAAATTAAATGGAGAGAAACTCAAAGTGAACACACTACAATCAGGAACAAGATAAGGCTGTCCATTCTCTCCATATCAATTCAATATAGTATTCAAAGTTCTAGTTAAAGCAATAAAAAACCAAAAGGAGATCAAAGGAAGGGAAGAAGTCAAACTATCACTATTTGCAAATGATTTGACAGTTTATATAAGTGAACCCAAAAATTCTACCAGGGAATCCTATAGCTGATAAACACCTTCAGTAAAGTGGCAGAATACAAGATTAACTAAAAAAAAAAAAAAAAAAAAAAAAAAAAAAAAAAATCAGCAGCCCTCCTATATACAGATGATAAATGGGCTGAGAAGGAAATCAAGGTAATCTCATATTACAGTCTAGCTCCAAGAAGAGATATACACTCTCTAATTGGGGCTCTCTTAAATGATGTTCTGCTCAGGAAAAATGACCACCCTTCGGAGTCAGTTTGTCATTGTATCGAATGTGTTTTATACAATGTATTTGATTTGATACAAATCCCTTGTATACAAAATAATTAAAGTTTCTAAAAGGCATTTCATTTACCGTTCTGTATCCATGTTAGAAATTTAAAAGACTTGTGAACTATTTTACTACAGGTGTCAAGAATAACTATGAGTCTCCTACACTGCCATCTAATGTCAAGAGCATTAAGAAAGGTCTCCCTCCTGATAACCAGGTACATTGAGTATCAATAATAATAACTGTCCTGATTTGAAAGAGACCAACTATTTAAATTTCTTAAATTAAATTTTATTTAAAATTTAAATTATACATTTCATAACATTAAAAACAAGAGTGATATATTGATCATTGTGGTTTAAATAAGTATGGTCCATAGGGAGTGGCATTTTAGGAGGTATGGCCTTGTTTGTATAGGTGTGACTTTGTTGAAGGAAGTGTGTCCCTGTGAGAGTGGGTGTTAAGGTCTTATGCTCAAGTTATGCCCAGTGTGGCACACAGTGTCCCTTCTGCTGCCTGCACATCAAGATGTAGAACTCTCAGCTCCTTTTCCAGCACAGTGTATGCCTGTGTGCCACCATGCTTCCCATCTTGCAACAATGAACAGATCCCCTGAACCTGTAAGCCAACCCCAATTAAATGTTTTCCTTTGTAAGAACTGCCATGGTCATGGTGTCTCTTCAGCAGAATAGAAACCCCAACTAAGACAATTGCTATGGAGGAGGATTGTTGGCACCATTTGAAAACTAGACAATTATACTATAAATCCAAATAACTGAGATCACACATTTCTTTTTAGGAACTTATTCACCCTGGTGATGGAAAACCAAAACAAAAATCTACTAAAAATAGAAATGAGATGAGGATGCCCTATTGCACTTATGGAATGGGCACTTCATCCAATGCTAGAGATGGGGACCTTGATCTTTGCCTCCAAATAACACTTTTATGTGTTTGTCTAATTTGATCTATGTGTCATTAGTATAAGTGTTGTGGGATGACAACACAAAACAGATTGCATATCATCTAGGAAGTGGCTTGAGCAGAGACAACAAAATCCTTCATTTGTTTACAGTAAAGCTAAGGCAACCAACTATGTGGAACCATGCCAATGAGAATACAATGTGTTCAGCAGGGGATCTCAATGACTTCAAGTTATCTTTCCAATAAACACATTTAGGGAAAATTAATGGGAAGAAAATAAGCATAAATCTAAAATGACTCACTAGACATATCATTTACAACAGGTGGACATTATGTGAAGCTTCACCACCCTGCCTGGTATATTTACAAAGAAAAAATATGCTGTTAAGCATAGGTATGTTTGAGAGAAATCTGTAATAAATAATGATGAGCAGCAGAGTTATAAGCAGTTATGTTATAGGAATGTGTAATAGATATTTGTTGATTAAAGAGATATGTCTTAAGCCTTTTTCATGATAATGAGATGGGAGAATTGGAACGGAATATAGACATACAAACAATTTCAATGTTTATCATTTCTTAAGTAATAGTGAATGGAAAACTTTCATTCTAACATTTTTATATGTTTCCACTGAAATTTATGTAAAGTACAGTGTAATTCAGAGTTGGTTCTGCTGGTTTCAGCAGCCTTCTCTTCAGAGGAGGATGTACTGGGGATATGCTGGAAGGTGAGTCACTAACATAAAGGAATGTGCGACCCAGGTGAACTGGGAAAAGGCAGGTAGCTCCTGGAGAGAAACACTTATTAGATGACAACTCTGGGTTTCCTGTGGGGGAAACACTGTAATCTTTTTATTTATAAATCTTCTATTTCATCTAAGTGTCAAACAGCCCTATGGGGAAGATGCTATTATTGGATCTATGAAGAAAGAAAAATTCAGAGATTAAGAGGGAAAATGACTTCAATTCTCACAGCTGGCAAATGAATGAAGCAGAATTCTACCATAGAATATCTAATTCTAGACCCCAAAACACTTCTCTGTCAGGTCATATAGTCCCACCTAATTAATTACACCATTGGGCTTATTGGCCTGTTGTGAGAGGTAGATTTGTAGAAGTGATTACAACATACTAACAGATCAAGTGTGTAACTGGAGATCTAAAAGTAGATCTACAGTAAATGCTATGGCAGTTTAATATTCTATACTCCTTAAATTACAATTCTTTACTAAGGAGAATTAAAAATACTTTTCTTTCCACCATTCACTAATTTTTATACTTATATGAAACCGTTACATAGAAATGATTTTGATTGCTCAAATTTTAGAATGTAATTCTTTATAGTCAGCAGAACTCATGTATTCAAAAACTTTTATTGTATGCACAAAAAGCCTACATTTCTACCCTCAGTTCTGTGAAGGAAATTTCAAGCTAGATTATCCCTCTATTTTATTTTTTTTACAAAGTTGGACATAATTTGTTTTCTGTAAGGGACCTATCATAAACTTTATATATTTTAGAAGAATCATTTCATGTTGATCCATTTACCACTGTCACTATTAAAAGCAATGTCCCTGTTAATAATTGCATGAAGGCTCCTGACTGTATCCTTCATTACACCCTTTATGTTTGCATGCAATGCTTTGGTGGCATCATATGTTCTCATTGTGGCAACCTTGTTATTCACATCCTTTTCTGCATTTATAACTTATTTCTTTTTACTGTGGTAGAATTCTTCTGCTCTATCAGTATACCATGTTTTACCTGTTCTTGTGTTTGTGAGGATTCTAATAGCATTTAGTCACAGATGCAGTTTCTTTACTACTCTTGTGCACATTAGTAAATGAGCGTTGCTGTCCTTTTATCTTGGTTAAATAGCCAGAGAGCAAGCTCCTAGCAGATGTTGCATCTAAATGTTTTATTAACCATTTAAGGCAGCACAGTTGTAAAAATCTCAGATGTTTGTTGGGTAATCACTACCTCACTGTTGATTCACATGGCCCATGGTCAAAGTACCTTCCATGAGGTTCATATTTCAGGAGTCATATTTACTAATTGTCTCTTGGGTCCACCTTCCTAAGAACCAATTTAGATGAAATCATACAGTTAATTGGCTTCTTCAATTCAGTATGACACATTAGAGATTTGTAGGAGTATCTGTTACCATTTTTTTTTCATTTATGACCATGCTTATCTTATTTTTTTTTAAATGCCAGATTTCCAAGGTGACAGAACCATTTGATACTTCCATCAGTATTGCATGGTCTTTCTGTATTCTTCATGTGTTTTCTAGCAGCCGAAGAGATCAGTTTTCAAATTTGGGCAATTCTAATAAGCATGCAGTCATAGTCATTGAGTTATAACTTGGATCTCTTTAAAGGCAAATAAACTAAAGCAACTTTTACTTACGTTTTATAGCTATATATTTTCTATGATAAATCATCTATTCAAATTTTATCCAAATTAGAATTGAGCTGCCTTTTCTTATTACATTGTCACTTTCCATATTTCCAGTGACAGACTTCTGTTACGTATACATTTTGCTGGTCTAGACCTTTTTTTTCTGTCACTTGCCTTTGCAAATCAGTTAACAATATCCTTTATTTTTTCCTAAACTTTAGATTTTTTCTGTTTCTAACTTGGCATTGGCTGTATTTAAGAAATGAAAGATAACTGTAAGACTGCTAAAAATTTCAACTGTGTTGTTTGCAAGATGAGGTCTATAACTTTATCTCTTCGATGAGCTGTCAATTGACACACAGAGATATGAGTTGTATTTGATTGTGTTTGCTAACTCAGCTGTTGGGTGTTGTTGGGAGCAAATGTGAACTGTTCATGGAATTTCTGTCTCTACTGCGTCATTTTGTGCTTTGTGTCCTTTCTCAATGTCCTGAGACTTTTTATGAACCTGAGACCCTTCTAAGAGCAGCCCCCTACATCACTGTGAGCACAGTGCTAGTAGGCCACTGGTTCCACAAAGTGCCTAAAGGTCCTTTAATGTCTTATATTCAAATTCCTGCCCCTGATATGTCCTCAACATTTTCTTGAACTGAGGGAGAAACTTTCAATTCAGACACTTTACTTCCAAGATAAGTACAAATTCAGTTGTATGTGTTTTAACGAATACATTTCCATCTAAGAAATCACTTATTTTTATTGTTTATTATATTGAAGATGTGTTTCTAATATACTGATGAGGGACATTAACCCATATAAAATTCTAATTGATATATGCAGAAATATAAAAGCCTTGTTTATTACTGCCATGAAGACATGAAAGCTAATGATTATTTCCAAAGCTAACATTAGAGATAAGTAATGATTCATTTTATAAGTACCAATCAAATATTACTAATGAAGATATTAAAAACAAAAGAAAATTTAATATGTAAGTTATCTTCAACTGATTGTCTATAAATCCTTTTCAGTGATGCACAAATGTTGAGTGCCTAAGAGAAGTGAAGGTATTGAGGTATCAGATTATCCAAGGACACACATGAATGTGGAAAACCAAGGTCTCTTCAGGTCACTAAGATTTATCACAGGAAAATGTACTTTTCATTCTAAGCACCAACTCTCTAACCATCTGGAAGTGCTACTCATCCACAAACATTTCCAAAGCTCTGCGCTTTCTGCAGTAAATCCACATCTTCCTTAAATCTAGGGTAAACACTACTAACATTGCAATCCTCTGATGTTAAGTTCAAAGGCTAGTCCTTTAATATTTACATTCCTCTGATGTTACCTACAAAGGCTACTCCTTTGTAGTAAATACAATAATTTGACAATTTTAATATTATTTTTCTTTAGAATTTAAAACTTACATTTTCATCAAATTATCCCCATGTACCAGTTCTTATAATACCTAATACCTCTAATGTCTTCCTCATCTCCCTGAATGATCAACATTGTAGAGAAGGGAAAAGTTGCGTGAGGGAAATGCAACATAGGAATGATGTGTAAATTATGTGATGTTTAAAAGGTCAACACACAGAGGATGATTCATCCCTAAGATAGCTCATACTATATTAAAAAAATAAAATAACAACAACAATAACAAAAGCAAGCAAAACAATAGAAAATACTGTGTTCTCCCCTTCACAATTACAGCATCTGAAATACAACATAGAATGTCATGTGCTTGAGACATTTTCTTCAAGATTTTAATGGACATATACATGAGAATCCACACATTCCTGTGACTTCTGTAGTGTGACTGTACTGTACACCCTGCTGTGACAAAGTAAATGCATAACGTAGACTTTAGTGTTCATGGAGTTTTAGAAACAAATTTGAAACTGGGGTTTCTGGTTTTACTTTTTCGTTCTTAACTTGTTCATGAAACCAACCTTTTAGTTGCCATGGTATTTAAAATATTATTATGCATCATAACTCCATGACCAAAGTATTATATTTTAGGCAGTAACATATCTAAACAATATTTAATATGCATTACTTGTGTTATAATTACCATTCATACATATTTCATAGTACTGTCAGCTTTGCCTACTACAATAGCAAAAATCAAGTAGCCTTTCATACTACTCAAAGTGAACTTGTATCTTATGATGCTGGCTTAATGATATCATCAAATATTGCTCAAAAGTTGCTATTTAGATAAACTTAGGAACACAATTAGAACCAAGAAAGTCATATTTACACAGTATGTTTTGTATCAGTGTGCTCTTAGCATTGTACAAAGTTTGGCAGGTCTCTTTTGATTAACATGTTGTCTCAGGCCCACCGTATCCTGATGTTACTACGCAGCATCTACAGAAAGGATTCTATGTAAAGGAAGTTCCATTGTCATTCTACATATTTTCTATAAATTATTAAGAAAACAATAACCATTTTTGCTTGTTTTCAGTATGAACATATTTTGTTGTCTCTTTCTCTTGATAGTAAGTAGAAGGCAATTATCTTATGAGAGTGATTTTACTGGAGGTGTTGGGAAAATGATTGGCAGCCATCTACATGACCTACACACACCAATTCAACATTATCATTCAATGTATCTGTGTACAAGGATTAGTGGCTATATAATGTCATGTGTTGTATGGAGTCTCAGTGATTCTGGAGGACAGAATACCTACTCTCTGGCCATGGCCTGCAACAAGCAATAGTTTTAGATAACTTCTACAAACTATCTTTGATGTGATGAGATAAACTGTTGCTATTAGTGTGGTGTTAAAACTGATATGATCGGGATAGAGAGGTGGCTCAGAAGTTAAAAGCACTGACTGCTCTTCCATTGAGCCTGAGTTCAATTACCAGCAACTACATTGAGGCTCACAGCCATCTGTAATTAGATATGGTGCCCTCTTCTGGCCTGCAGGCACACATGCAAACAGAACACTGTATATTAATTGTATATATGTATGTATGATCAAAAGAAATTGAAATATATCTATATGGTTCAATACATCTAGCAAATCAAGTTTATGGTAATTTGGTGGTGTTTTGTTTTTGTCTGGGGTACTATGAAGTCTGTCTATAGTCAAAGAATATATGATGTCCCACTTAACCAGCTTTATTGTCAGTTCACAATGATCTATACTGGAGAGCAAGCTCTACAGGTAAGTTTGAGAAGACTATTTTTAGGTGTTCTGCAGGTTTAAAGCAGAGAGGTCTACAGATCTCAATTTGATTAGGATTTTATAACCTCAGCTGATCTCTTTTCACATATTGCTACTTTTGTTTTCTTTTCAATGGAAGGTGCTCTTCATAACCATTTCTGAAACTTTAATTTCAGACACTTCTCAGTTTTGCTTCTGTTTCTTTTAAGTCATCTGTTTCTCTGTTGCTATTCTGTGTTTGTTTAGGCATCATCCCCTGCTTTTCTGTTTCTATGTATGTGGTTCCATTTAGCTTTTCACACACATAGCCAGGAGACTAAATGTGTTTTCCACTGGGCTAATGTTTAGTCTTCCTGAAAACAATATTTGACTTAATTTTCTATCCATAACATCAATACTTACTGTTTCTTTCTAGTTTAATAATTTGATTCCTTCATAGATGAGCATTTTACAATTTATTATGCAGCAACTGAAGAAATCATACAATTTCTCTTGTCTGTTGCTGTACTGCTTTCTGTATGTAGCTTTATCTGCTTATATAAAGGCCATGCTCTGTCATGTAGACTGTGGAATGACTGACTGCATGGGGTTTTTGTTCTGTTTTGTCGTATTTTATTCACTGTACCCAACATACTTTCTAGCTCTTCCAGATGAGCTCTCTGAGTAGTATCATTAATTGTCCAACTCGATGTCTGAAGAGCTCTCAATTGCTGGTTTTGCAGGGGTGGAGGTTGTAGGTCAGTAAAGGAGGGCAGAGTTTAAAGGCTTCCCAAGACTTTTCTGTGTGTATACATAGCATATGTCATGCTGTTGTTCTAGATTCCAAGAGACATGGTAAAGTTTTCACATTCCAATGGATCCTCTTCTCAACCTTCCAAGCTTTTTACTTATCCCCCACTACATTAGGCAGCCACAAAGGCAAAGTATTTGCCATAAGTGTTTTAACAAATGCTCATGGGAGAAGCCATTTTGTCTTTGGTGACATGAGAGGTACTTTTTGGTGGTACTTCTGGGAACCCTCTGTGCGGTCAGAAATGAACGATGTTGATAACCGAGGCACTGAGAGATCTCCTGCTTTATTTTATCCAATGTGAGGGCTGATGAGATACATGGAGGAGTCAGGCTGGCACAGTGGGCTCTGGGGCTTCAGGAGTGAAAAGAGAACACAATTCACTGCTATTATAAAGATGTAGCTGCTTTGCTTGTATAGTCAAGGAGAAATGCAGAACCTTGGTTAATTTTCAGTCCCAATAAAGTTGATTTGGGCTCTCTTTGCCATTACTTTCCTTTCTGTTAGTTTCTTTCTTTTTTGTCTACCCTGTCCCTTACTGTTTTTGGAGGGGCATATTAGTCAGCTTTGTGTCACTATTATTTAAAAAACAAAAACAAAACCCTGAGACAGACTACTTATTTTAAATAAAGTTTATTATACCAGAGTTACTTAGGTTCAAGGCCATGTTTAGTAGGGCCCATTACTTCAGGCTCCTAGTATGAATGGCAGATGGAAACTGCAAGTCAGAATGAGTGATGGAGAGAGAAGACAAACCAGGGTCCGTCAGTCTCCTCCCTGTGCATGTTCCAGTGACCTAAGGACCCTGCTAGGACACTTTGCACAGGTATACAGAACCTTCAGCACCACTGCCCTAGACATTAAGGTTTTGCATTGTGTCCCTTTGGGGACAGTAATCCAATCACGGGGTGGTGGTGGTGGTGGTGGTGGTGATGGTGGTAATTCTTTAAAGGTCTTACTGGACTGTCTTTCCTAATTTCATCTATAAGAGACTGAATCTTTCATCTAAACTTTCAAGTCATCACTGAATTTAATGTCAGTCCTTACTCAGAATTATAACTTCATATTATTGAAATAACA
This sequence comes from Phodopus roborovskii, assembly GCF_943737965.1. NCBI lineage: Eukaryota > Metazoa > Chordata > Mammalia > Rodentia > Cricetidae > Phodopus > Phodopus roborovskii. The sequence goes on along the minus strand of NW_026126434.1, from coordinate 20,566,060 downwards.
AATGTAAAATAAAACCAAATAGAAATATCCAAATGTATGTGTATTTCATGTTCATCTCCCTATTGTTACACACAGGAAAACCAACAGTTAAACAGCAAATCTATTTTAAGAAATATTAAACTCTATTATTTGAAGAAGGGTGTCACTTTCATTATCAATTCTGCAGATTTTCAAATGATATCCCTGGGTGTTTCTGTCAATCCATCAATATTTTTCTGTTTCTTTTTGTAGAAAAGCTTGGCAAGCCCACCATGGGCACTAATGGCTCAAGGTGCCAAAGAACTGACAGGTTATGAAAGGACTTTGAGTGCAGTAGCTATAATTCTACTTGTTTCTGCAGACACCAGCTTTCCTGACAAAATGGCTGTAGTCATAGCTGGGCAGCTCTTTTAGAAACATTTATCTCTTCCTCCTCTGTGTATTTTAATTCTGCTTTTGATATTTTTATACCTACATATCCTTTTTTTTTAATCTGAGGAATTTACCTCTCACCCTTTCTATTTACAGTAAAGATAGATGGAAATATTTCATAATTTTCTTCAATTAGTGGATCAAACATTTCATGTTTCCTGTTATTTATAACAAGACAACTATTAGGCTTAACAAGACTTATATTCGTAAGAACAACAACAAAAATAATAATAATTCAATGGGAAGATCTCTGCACTTGGCCTGAGTTTTATACATTGCTCTAAAGACCAAAGTCTTGAACTAGAACTATGGGGACAAATTTTAGAAATACCACTTCTAAGTATGGCACTGTAAAATTGTATGGAACCTGCTTAATACGGTGCATATGAGCCCACAGGCTGGAGGCAGAGACACAGACTGGGACTGGAAGATAACACTGATCTTTTATGGGGTCATCCAAAGTCAGCAAATCCTAGTCAGAGATGCTAGCCTCTCCCATGAAACTGTCACTCCAGAGCCCCATCAGTCACACAAAATCAGAAACATGTACATTTTATCAACATAACTTAAGAACGGTTTTGTCAAATCTCCTCTTTTCTGTATCTTGTGCAAATGGTAACACACACAGAGCTGGATTAGCACAAACACTGATTCCAGAGCAGAAAAAGACTCTGGGTAGCATAGCATGTTCCTGGCTGGTAGTCCTTCTCTTCTTTCAGGACCTTCAACAAAGCCCATATTTCCTTTGATTTCAAAACAGCAAAACAAAATCACTGAATAAAGCTTTAAAGTTGATCTGTATCTTGTTTGTTTTTTATAAAGGCAATATTGTCTGCTCTGTAACATTTTACTGAGATAGGAAGCAGGAAACTTCAGATTTCTATCTACTGTTATATATGTGACTTTCAATAAGGGAAGCCTTGTTGTTAAAGAGCTTAATATGATATTGAGGGGATTCATTCATAGATTTCTAACAGGATAAAATGTTGGCAGATACAAACCGACAAGGATGGAGTAGAGGATGCCGGGTCGATCGGATGGTGGTTGGATGTTTCGGTCCTGATCAATGGCTTGGATAGGTGGGGTCACCAAAATGGGGTTCAGTTCTTCCTGAAAAAAAATTCAGAGTGTTTAGCTGTGCTGCACACTCACATTTCAGGGAAAGCTGGAAGAAGAATGCTTGTTTGAATCTAGACAGCTATATACTCACTAAGCAGGCACCGAAGCTCAACTGCCTGGACGTATACTTTCCCTAGTTAATTCTACATCTGAAGAGGAAATGGTCCTCTCTCAAATTTGAAATGAAAACACGTAGTAGCTATGTGCACAGAATTTAACTAAGGGATTTTCCCAGGAGGAATTTACAGGAGAAAAATTACAGTGTTAAGCTGCCTACAGGACTTAAGTGAAATGTAAAGTCATCAAACAGCTCTTTATGTGCATTCTCTCTGTTTTAGAAAAGATCCATGACTCTATATCCTTTCAATCTCAAATTATTTATTTTATTTGAATAATTACAGTGAAATTGGAAAAAAAACATTCAAAATAAAAGCTACATCACTCAAGTGTTATGTAATTAAAAGAGTCCATATGAACATAAAAGTGTTCATTTAACTAGTAGTGGTGTGAAAAGATTCTGTACAGGATGATAGTGGAGTCCTTTATGTCATTGTTTCTCAGCGTGATGTTCAGCTGTATCCACTATAATGGTGTGGGTAAGGTGAATGGGCAGGTAAATCAAAGCTGGGTGCATTGGTTCCTCTTTCAGAGGACCCTGCTTAAGTTTTCAAAACCCACACTGCATTTCACAAGTCTCTGTAACTCCAGTTGCAGGGTTTCCAGTACCCTCTTCTAGACTCCACAGGCACTGTACAACATGGTATAGCTATGTGCATGCAGGCAAACACTCATACTAGACATAAATATTAAATAACACATCTTTAAAAGAGGATAGGGACTTTATGTTTTGAAAGGGACCAAGCACTATGTTTAGTTTAGGCTCTTGTAGTCAGAGGTCTGGGAGGCAGCCTTTCAGATCTGCCATTACATTTCAGATCTGCCACTAGAGCAGAGGATGTACAAGCAGACATTACTCAATTAAATGAGAAAAGGATGACGTGCATGCTGAAGGGAACAATAAAAACCCCACTTAACATATCAGCTTGGGAAACTACAGTCGATAAAGTTTTGAAAAGATATTATTTCCTGGAGGTTCTCTCAGGGAATTAATTATACTGCTTTTCATAGTGACTAAAGAAAAAATGTTTTTTTTTGTTTGTTTGTTTGTTTGTTTTACATGCATTAAGTAAACCTCCACTAATCTCTTTGAAACAATGCTCTTAGAACATAGTTTAGGAAACATTAGGGGTGAACAACTCTCAGCCAAAATAAATAAATGGTGAGTCTAAAGCGAAATCAGTTTTTCCTCCATGTCTGAGAAGTATTACAACAAACATGTTTTTATGTGGTTTATTGTGAACTGAAGAACACTGAACTATGCTGTGCACTCTTTGGAAGATCCAGCAGTTTAAATCCTCAGTGGACATGGCACGGTGTTGGCTTATACTTAAAATGAGCTGTGTATGATATTAACTAACCACAGGCAATACATCTTTATTAAAATTTTAGGGGTGGATTATAATAATTGGCCAATGGTTAGTACTTCACATACATTTCAGGGGCTGTATAATTGTTTAGATGTTTTCTGAGTGGTATCACTATATTTTCTTATAAGTAATGAGACATTGATAGCAACAATTTTGTAACATCGTATCTCATCTTCTTAATGTGGTTTTAGAACCATGTATATATCACCTCACAATAAAAATTGTCCCATTAGATCCAAATGAGTTTTCTTTTTCTCTCTACTATACATACAGAAAATCTTCTGGAATTCTCTAGCTTTCTTCTCCTCATCCCTTCCTTATTTTCATTGTTCCTCTCCCTGTATTTTATTTTCTGTTACTATTTCTTTTCCTATCTCCCTCTCTCACATAGCACCCTTTTAATAGTCAGTTCATATCAGATATAAGGATGTGGTTTTCCCTAAATTGAAAAATGTTCAGGGTTCTATCAGTTAAGAGTTGAACAGCACTTTTCAGTCTGTCTGAAGAGAACTTGCTTCAGAGTTAAGGCCTACTTTAACTCATTCACTTCTACTTCACTAATTAACTCTTCAGTAGCTTTCAGTAGCATTCTGATAGACCTAGGGAGGCTCTTAAAAACTGAAGATCCTCTATGATCCAACTGTGTGCCCCAAAATCAACTATTTCAAGGAATTCTTGGAAGTCTCTGATGATTGGATAGAAAAAAAAACCCAATTTTCTTATCCATAATTAAAATAAAAACCTAGAATCTGAGCTATTCTCTTGGAGTATCAGGTAAAGAAATCTCATACTGAGAGCACTTTGCTCTCCTCATTTCTGGAGAGCCACCATGCTACCAACCCAGCACAAGTTTTGTTAATTCATCAGGTAATTTACAAACCACTGTCATTATTATGTAAGCTTGTTGAAAAAAGCATTTGGGTATTTAATTACATTTTTTCAAGTTATATAAACAATAGGAAAACTGAAAATAGCACAGCAAATAAAATCAGTGGGGATGGAGAAGTGTAAATTAGATTCCTCATCTTTTATCATTGCTTGTTAATAAGTCCCATAAAATAAAAAGTGAGTACATGAAAGAGATATGGATGTGATTTAGAATTACTTTAACATTGAAAAAATTAAAAAAATGTAAACACTTCAGGAAACTTTGTCTAGAAGGAGGGAATGGGATTTTATATACCTAAATATATACCTAAAGTATTTAATATTATTGGACTAGCTCGCTAGTATATGTGTAATATTTTATATTATAAGAAATAAATGTAGTAATATGAGTAAAAAAAAAAAGATAATCCCTCTATGTAAAAAGCTTTTTTCTAGACTATTTAGAGAAGTGCTAATTTTAAATCTTTTGTTAACATATTAAAACTGATATTTTCTCTTGTCCTCCAAATGCTTGCAACCCATTAATAGAATTTTCTCATCTGTTATCATTCAGGAGTTTGGCAGAAAACTCAAGGTTTATAGTTGTGATGGCTATTATTTGTTGTCAACTTGACTACATCTGGAATTAACTAACAACCCAAATTGCTGGGTGCATCTGTGAAGGATTTTTAATTAATTGGATCATTTAAGGTATGAAGATCCAACTTAAATTCAGATCACTTGAAATCAGAAGAACTACCCTAAATCTGGGCCACTCTTTGAAGAAGGAAGCTTGTTCTATTTGCCTGCTTGCCCTAGATCTCTCTGAGCTAGTGTTACAGCCTATTTCGTAGGGAATTCTATATGCTCTGAAGACCAGCAGAAACAGCAAACCTTGTGGACTGAGCAACTGCTCGATTCTTGGACTTTCCATCAGCAGATAGCTATTGTTAGAGTAGGTGGACCACAGTCTGTAAGCCAGCCTAACATACCATCTATATGTTCCTTTAGAGAACCCTAACTAACATAATAATAAATAAATAAATAAAATAAAGGAGATTACTTCTCAAACAAATCATTACCTTTAAATCTGAGAAATTTTAAATATTACAGCATACTGAGGGTTATACTTAATTGGGGATGACTTTGTTAAAATTAATTAACTTTTTATGAAGTCATCATTTCAGTTTGAAAGGTGTATGTATTCTTTATAAGGAACAGTACAAATTGTATGTTTTCTGTTTTGAGCTTATGTCTACACTAAAATCTCTATAGTAAACAGGACCAGGCTTAGGCAAAGCTCAGAGACAACTATTAAAATGTCCAGAAAATATGGTACATTTATACAATGGAGTACTACTCAGAAGAAAAACACAATGGAATCCTGAAATTTGCAGGGAAATGGATGGAACTAGAAGAAATCATCCTGAGTGAGGTACCCAGTCACAAAAAGATAACCACTGTATGTACTCACTCATGGATTTTAGACATACAGCAAAGGATTACCAGCCTGTAATTCACACTGCCAGAAAAGCTAGGAAACAAGGAGAACCCTAAGAGAGACATACAGGGAATCTGAGAGAAGGGGAAAGGGACAAGATCTTCCTAGCAAATTGGGAGCATGGAGGGAGGGGAGAGGAAGTTAGAAGAAAGAGAACGGGTGAAGAGGAGGGGAGAGGTGGGCATGAAGGAACAGGAAGATTGAGAAAGAGAAAGAATAGAGGAGAAAAAAGAAAAGAGATCCATAATAGAAGGAGCCATTATAGATTTAAGGAGAAATGTGGCATTAGGGAAATGCTTAGAGATCTACAAGGATGAACCCAACTAACAATCTAAGCAATAGTGGAGAGGCTACCTTAAATGCCCTTCCATGGTAATGAGATTGACGACTACCTTATATGCCATCCTAGAGCTTTCACCTAGTAGCGGATGAGACAGAAGCAGACACCCATAGTTAAACACTAGCAAAACTCCTAGAATTCATTTACAGAGAGGGAGAAGAGATGAGCAAAGGGGTCAAGACCAGGCTGAAGAAACCCACAGAAACTGATGACCTGAACAAGGGGGAGCTCATGCACCCCAGTCTGATAGCTGGAAAAGCAGCATAGTACTGACCCAGACCCCTGAATGTGGGTGTCAGTTAGGAGGACAGGGCAGTCTATGGGGCCTCTGGTAATGGGTCAGTAATTATCCCTTGTATATGAATGGACTTTGGGAGCCCAACCCACATAGAGGGATACTCCCTCAGCCTAGACATATGGAGAGCCCTGCCCCAAATGATATGACAGACTTTGAAGACTCCTCATGGAAAGCCTCACCCTCTCTGGGAAGCAGAAAGGTGATGGGCTGGAGTTTGGTGGGGGTGATAGGGGAGTATGGGAAGATGAGGGAACTGGGATTGACATGCAAAACAACTTTGTTTCAAATTTAAATTAAAAAGGAAAAAAAAATTCCTAGGAATGCATTCCATGTAACAAGAATTCTTTGCTGAGAGAGCAAAGAGCAGAGGACCTGGCTGTAGCTCAGCTGGAAGTTCACTGCATATTGAATACTTAGAAGAATAACCAGGTATTCAATGATAAACTAATTCATTAATGTGCCACATAATCCATTTCACAAAGATAGCACTCTAAGTGAAATAAAAGCAGAAATCAATAAAGAGAGAGTCTAAATAGATACAGAAATACTCAATATAATTATAACTCAAAAACTTATTTGAAAAGTTACTGATAGAGTTCTTACATAGCATATAGGAGATCATTGGCATAATCCTAACATGGCAAATATCAAAACAGCCTTAGTTGCAGAGTGAGAATCTTGTCTAAGTGTACAGTCAAATGAATACCTAAACATATAAAGCACATCTTAAGAAAATTTATTGCTTATGATTCATTACTGAATTACACTGTATCTCGCAGATATGTAGTTACTATATGTGAACCAAAACTGTTTAATAAAGGTCAATATGAAAATGTTTACTACTCTAATTTGATCTTTACACATTATATAAATTATCACACTGCACTTTAAAAAAAATCTTATTAACAGCATTAATAAAAATGACTAAATAGAAATATTGGTGTTTACATATGGATAACAGTGGTATCTTCACACATTTAAATCTGCAAAATACCACTGGAGAGTTGGAAACAAATTAGCTGAATATTCAATTAAGGGCCTTGTTTTGTTATCTCCTCCCCTTCCCTGAGATAGGATTTCTTTGTGTAGCCTTTCCAGGCTGGCCTGGAACTCACAGAGATCCACATGCTTATATACCACCCTTGTGCTGGGATCAAAGGCATATGCCACCACCACCCAGCTAAGGAGCTCTAAGACACAGTGTGAAATGGTTAAGGATGAACAAAATGACGCCATATGCATGATCACATGTATAATATGGCAGCGTGTACAATCTGGCAGATGAAGTAAGCAGAGACACTTAGTTCAGATCATTGAGTACCAAAATATCTTAGTTTTTGAACTTCCAGAAAATAAATATTTTCCTGATCCACCTATTTTTATCCCTAAATTAATATGAGATATGTGACTAAGACTTATATCTGGAATGTCAACCTACATAAAAAAAAAAAAAAATTAGTGAAGATTAATGTGTATGGTATGCTGACTTACTCAGGAGCACAGTAGTTGCCCTTTAACTTGTAAACTATGTTCTTGAGAACAGAATTCTTCTTACATGCAGAAGTCATGTGACCATGTATGGAACTGGACAAGTAGCAGGTTCAATTCCTTTTCTGGCCAACTGTTAATGTATCTTCCAGGCTGTTTATATTGGACCATTACTCTTAGAAGAAGACCTTTTGATAACTACTCCCAGAAGAGTCAATTTGTGATTGCAGAAGGAATTCCTCCCAGATGTGTGAAATGCCAATCAGTTTACCAGGTCTGTTTGGATGTGAATCCTCCCTGGGAGGTGGGAACTCCTGTCTGTTCTTATCTCCCCATTTCTCTTAGGTTGTGACCTGTCTGTCTAGGGTATGTAGCTGGTACAGGTTGCAATTACAGAGCCATTCATGACTCAAATATGTCTGGAAAAATTTTGAAAGTGTGGTTCAAAATCTATCTTCTGTACTATGTCTTTATCAAGAACTGTATTTGTAATGTAGAAAACACCTGATTCATCTTTATAAACCACAGCCTAATGCCTAGTGAATCCTAACACAATTTCACAACCAAATTGAACTCCAGGAGACAGAGACAATCCACCTGAACAGTGAGGGATTCTTGTGCTTTCCCACTGGAGCCCAGCTGCTGTGTGACACATATCTAAATTGAGTTATATGCATGAAAGTGGAGGCTCGCACTGTAAAGATAATCACAGATGTTCTCAACAATCCATTATAAAGCTCAGTTTGTCATTGGATGGTTATGAAAGTCAAGATGCTTTCACTAAGAGTACTTGCTTCTCCGGACTAGCATCACTGAGATGTACTTTGTCTTCTACGCTGATCCTAGACAGAACTTTCAAGCATGGTTATTGTGGTCTTATGAGAAGACAAATATTATGCAGTTGAAGTTTGGCTTTCAAATAGTTTAAGTACAAATTTTGTCATTACAGATTGTCAACCAGAATTTTTTAAGGAGTTTTAGCTCTCCACTTTTATGGTTCAAACCACTCCTTGTGCTAAAATTTCAGATATTTGAAATTTTGGCTATTTTAGCTTACATCAGACAAATGGGAGTCATGATCTATAGAATTATAAGATTTAACCTTATTATATCAGATATATATCCAAAAGGTACACAACCAATTTGAGTCTAAAAATCCAGATATTTCATATATAACAGACAATCTTTAAAATAATTTCAGAAGTCATTATATATTAAGTATTTTCTATGTTATTACTGGGAAAATATATCCTATGTTTACATAAATTTATCAGATCTAAAATTAAAGTCCTATATTTGATCCCAGAAGACTGATTATTGAAGTCTTTAATCACAAGGGATTCCACTAAGAGAGACAGTGTTAAAATCCTAAGTAGACTTCAGCTTAGCATTCCATGTTCTTATTTGCCTGAATAACATATGTTATAATGGAACAATATAGATTAAATGAAACTATATTAATCCTTAAGATATTATGCGAACTCTAAAATAAATAGGACTGGATGCACCCCCATGGAAGAAAAACTTGTTTCCTGTCATCAAAAAATAAAAAAAATAAAAATAAAAAATATAAACAGATTTGGATACTGTCTTATGGTAATATAAGTACTACTTTTACTTCTATATTCAACTTATGAAGTCCTGAAATTAAAATTTTATCAGTGTTTAGATATTTATTCCAAATTTTAATAATCTTACAGGATTGGAAAAGCTCCATTAAAATATTAAAAGCCATTTATTATATATTCAAAACTCAAATTAAATAATTTGAAAATTTGGCATGTTATAAATTTCATACTTAAATGATTACATTTAACCACTTGTATTTACCACTGAATTACTTTATTAATGCAATGCTTTTTGTATTTGAACAGGTATTTATCTTTTTAATGTTCATAAACACTAGTTGATTTGCATTTTGAAGACATTATATATCTCTTCAATAAAATAATATTTAGAGTACACATCAGAGAAGCCTTGGGTATTATTATTTTCCTTTTATGTTTTATTATAAATTCAATATTTTTCAAGACAACTTTGGAGATGTTCTGTCATGGACTTGCTTATATGTATGCATTAAATAGTACAGAAATGAATATCAAACTCAACATGTTCTTGCATACATTTGTATATAAACAAACAGACTTTCATGATCCCTTGAGAGACTACTTGCTTTTATTTGGCTTATTTGGTTTTGGCAAGCTGTAGAAATAAAATGTTGGCTGAAAGCTATCTGAAAATCTTATATGCTCTCAGCCTTTGGTATATTTTTGAAAGGCAAACTTGGGTGAGTGGCAAGGCCAACTAGATTGCATTGAAAGCCATTATTATGATATGTTAACAAATGGAGCCATTATGTATAGTCGTGAAGCTTATATATTCTATAATGAAAGATACCTGGCTCTTATTAGTCTTCCAAACAACACTGATAATTACCTTCCTTGACTATTAGTGGAAAGAGCATAGTGCAGATGTCATATGACCACAACTCATGAAAATAATATCAATACCTACAGAGCCATTGGAATTTTATATTATACCCAGACAAATAACTACATCCACTGGGGTAACAACAAAAATCTCTTTGTTTTATTATCTCAATGCTGGAACTTTGTGACCCTTTCAATATTAAACACATTTTCTCTGATGTGAACCCAAATTTCTCTCAGGTGTATATTTATCTATGTGCCAGAGATTGAAATCACTTACAAACTTTGCATTTGAATATTCTGAAGTTGCACATATGAGTGGTTTTGCCAAATTCCAATTTTCAAAATGTTCCTTTGAATCTCTACCTTCAAAATTTATTCCCTCAGAAGTCTATGTCTCTGACACAGTGATTCTTCAAATCATCTCTAGACAGGGAGTCAGCCCCCTTGTTATTTCCTAGAAGTAGGCTATAAAATCTACAACAAAGAAAGGAAGCCTGTTTGGGTCATTTCATTCTGTACAAACCACAGAGTCCCAAAGCACTGTTGCAAATCAAAGACAGGTGGGTTAGCTTCCAGGACTCTATATTGACAACCTTCCAGTTCCAGGGTATCCACTGTGCAGACACAGAGAAGAGGATTTACACATAGTAGAAATGTTTCTCACAACTGTTTCCAGCAGTCTCTTTGCTTCTTTGATGGCTTTCATTGTTTTGTTCCTTACAGCATTGGGTCTGATTGAGAATTTAGTCTCTTCCCTCTCCATTCTAAACCTGAATTTCAGGAATACTCAAGATGATGGTGAGAACCTTCATGTACTTTGGACGGGAGGGAGGAGAGTGGGCAGTCAAAAAAATTGCTCTATGACAATGAAGAGAAAATCTTGGGAGAAGTCGTTTATAAGTTTTGACTTGTTGCATGTAAAAGTTGTTGTGTTGAGTCCTTGTGGTGACTTCATTATGAAAAGATAATTCCATTCTGGGCTTGCTTGTTAACAGGAACTTTGTGAGCATTTTAGGGTGGTTCCCTTACTCTGTCTAGCTCAAGTTTCTTTAATCAAAAGGGTAGGAAGAGAGAATGAGAAAGACAAGCACTCAAATGAATACAAGATAATGTAAGGGAAAATAAGGAAAATAAATAGTTAATTTTAAAAAAAAGTCCTATGTCAGAATTGTGGTTTCACATGAAATGCCCTGCCTAGTCTCATGTGTGTGAACAAAATGTCTCCTAGCAATCTATGGGAAGGTGATGTCATTAGGACCAGGTCTTGGAGCATCATTATTTTCTGACTTCCACATATGCACTGTGGCATGGGTGTGCCCACATGTGTACATTGTGGACCCACAATTTAAATAATCCTTAACAGCATTTTCTTCATCAAATAAATTAGCACCAATTAAAGGCAGATCTAGCAGCGAGCCTGGGGGATGTTGAGAACATGATCAGGGTCAGATAAGTTGCAGGTTACAGTCTAGAAAACCTGGTAGTCTTGTGACAAGTTTAAAGTGCTTGAAACTCAGAATGAATGCACACTCTTTGAGCAACACTGAAAATATGCTCAGAGGCACATGTATAAGAAGATGCATAACACATTGGCTGTTTTCCTGAAATACGTTCTTCATTAAAGTATGACACAAGAAACTTCAGATCATTACTTATCTGTTCAATGGATTATTACAGTTGTAGTTCATTGATGGGATCACTACTGGGATGAATAGAATATTGGCAGAACTTCAGCAGTCCATTTTATATGTTCTTCATCCATCATTACCCAATTCCATTCAGAAAAAAAACCCATCTTCTAATATCACAAACTAACAAAATGCTAGTTGTCTTGAATTTTCTATTAAGTGAGACTATATATCCTGTTGAAGCTCATCCATTCTTGCTTCATGCCTTACATTCATGTGAGATGCATATACAAAGTACCTCATTTTAATATTTATAAAATAGTTTATTAGATGAATAAGTCAAGCACTATTTGTTCATGTCTGAAAAGTCACTGGAGATAGGCTGGCTTAATTTTATTCTAGGGTATTATGAAAAACCCTACCAGACCCTCTTGGATGGTTACACATATGGACAGGGGTGCAGTAAACCTAAGAATAAATCATCTGAAGAAACATATGGCCTAATAGATGGCATTACTACTGTTCTTCAAGAGATGTCTCATGTTTATCATTTTAAGTGCAGAATAATCCCACCTGTTTCACATCTTTGCCACCATTTATAATTCCAATGCATAGGAACATTGCAACCCTTTAAAACTGTGTGTTTGGTTTCACAGTGGGTTAAACTTGAATTTGTTAATGACATACAGGATTGACCAACCATTTTCTTCTCTTGCCTGTTTTATATTTGCCCTGTTGTCCAGAATTTCATGAATTTATACAAATAACCTATATACAAATCCAAGTCTTCTTTCCTGCTTAATGTTTTATAAATATCACATCATCTATGACTTATATTTGATTCTTTGTCTTGTGAATTATATATTTAGTGTATATATATATATATATAGTAGTATAACACAGAAGTGTATATTTAATATAGTTCATTTTATCCCTTCCCCTTTCACTGACAACTGCCTAGTTCTGCTGTACATAATATGACCACCCATGATATACATGGCATTTTTCTTACCTATTACTATTTACACAATGTTCAATGTATTCTTGTCATAACTTCTCATACTTTTGATTTTTGTATGCCTGGATGTCTCTGAGTATTTCTTGAGAATATGGTTAATGCCTCTTTCTTTTTCTATCTGTAGCTCTGAATAACTCAGACGACACAAAAGCCTTCTTGAAATGAAGGGCTTCAGCTACAGATTAATTCAGTGTGTTTTTTGGGGGTCACAGATCTGAGCTTTGCTCATAAATGCTCCACAGTTTTCCACATGGAATCTTCTTACAGCTCTGAAACCTTTATATGACCACATTTTGCTACCAGTTGGAGACAGAGTTAATCCAGTCTCCAGAATAGTTAAGGAGGACGAGGGGCTCACAACACTTCACTGAGAAGGCTGCTTGGTGGCATGGATATCTTTGTTGATACATACATCACTGCCACTTGCTCTTAAAACTAGCTACAAATGGGAAATCTGAAAATAAATTATTTAATTACTACATTTAAACATAAATTAGAATTCTGGGTGAGGGAGCTGCATATTCACTTAAAAATGAACATTCTATTTGGCCTTATTAAAGTGAGCTACAATGAAATTATTTTCCATAAAATAAATCATATAGTAGTTTTTCATCCAATTTCATAAAATTGTTCTTTGTGTTTATAGTAAAACTTTGAAGGGATAATCTCATAACTCATTAGACTTTGGATGAGCTTTATGAGCGTTTGAACCTCTGAGTGTGTATCAGAACTCTAATCATGTCCAAGCAGTTGAATTAAACTAGATAATGTTTTTGATTCCTGGATGACCTCATGATAAGGGGTCAGAAATTTGTGCTCCACAAGTTAATTTACAAAATATATTGAGTGCATTTATTGATGAACACTTCTAGAAACACTTAATGGAAACACATAGGTTGATTCATAATGTGAGAATATTTCAGAACAGCAAGAATTGTATTTACTGAAGCATGTATGTTTTGAATAAAGAAAATTTTATAGAGTTAGCAAAAGTGAGGCTGACAGAGAAAAGACAAGCCTGTCACAGATAGGACTGGATAAGCTAAAAAGACAGACAGTGATAGATATAGCTAGATATAGATGAAAATGATAGGTGATAGACAGGTAAGTGTAAATGTGTAAATGATGGATACATAGGTTACAAATAGATAAATATAAACAGAGACAGTTGGTATGTAGACTGTACATTAATACTATAGTAACAATAACAATGGTGTCCTTAAGTGAACATATGGCCTGAAATGCTTTGGGAGGCCTAAAGATTTGGAGGATTTTTCTACCTCTTTGGGTCTTTTATGGATTTTTTTAAGTTTTATAAGAACACATAGAACCCATAAAGAATACTCCACAAAATATTCTCTCTTGCCAAAGGAAATACAGACTACTTTTACAGAAGCATTTGTAGAAAAATTTCTAAATTTTGGTATCAATAAGAGCTGTGACCCACAGCAGCATCTGATTCTGAACTCTTGTTGTTAAATGTGTTTCAAATAGTTTCAATGAGTTTGGATTATTCAGAGAAACTAATTTATTCTGAAATAACTCAAGAATGGATTAGCCTTAGAAGATGACTATGTTAGCCAGGCAGTGGTGTCCCACACCTTTAATCTCAGCACTCAGGAGGCAGAGGCAGGTGGATCTCTGTGAGTTCCAGGCCAGCTTGGTCTTCAGAGTGAATTACAGGACAGCCAGAGCTGCTACATGGAAAAACTTTGTTTGGAAAAATCAAAGCAAAACCAAACAACCAAAATGAAAGGAAGCAAGCATGCAATAAAGAAAGATGACTATATTAACTGTAGAAATGTTCTTTATAAACACTGAATCTTAAGAGGAGTGGGTTAGAGTATTATTTACATACTAAACATTCCTTTTATACAAGATATTATCAAATAAGGTTTTCAAAAGAATATCAAAAGCATTTTATTAATTGTAAACATAATGCTGATCTATTTTTGTAATATTTTTAATTATGTGTGTTTGTGTGTGTGTGTGTGTGTGTGTGTGTGTGTGTGTAAGTGCAGATGCCTGCAAAGGCCACAAGATGGTGCCAGAGCCCCAGGAAGTAGAGTAACACATAGTTATGCATCTCTTGCTTTGGGTGCTAAGAACTGAGGTTCTTTCAAGAGCAGAAAGGATTCTTCCTCATTGGTAAGCCATTTTTCCAGCCCTACATATTTGGGTCTTACATAGTACTTTTAGTAAGCTATTGATAAATAAATAGGGCTTCTACATAAATATCTAAAATATTTTATTCATCATATATAAACACAATTATTGATCAACTGCTATTTGTTATCTAGGAAGTATGGGTCAGTATAGAAGAGATATATTACTAGCCCTTACATATGCTACTTAAAGTTTAGTAATGTTTACTATAACTATGTCTCTCATTTTACTAATATTAAATAGGTACAAATGAATTAGTGTTATTATCACAAATCATACATGAGTTTTTCTTTTAATAACTGCTTTAAAATTATTTAGTGCTTTCTCATCAGGTCCTTGGACAGGCATGTCAGGATTCTATCACTGAAATTTTGCACCCTCAGCCCTGCCCTATATTTCAAATACAACATTTTCAATTTCCTGTACAGAATTTGCATTTAGTAATAAGGCAAGAGATGGTAACATCACTCTCTGGTTATTGTTAACCTAATATGTTGACATTTTATAATTTATTCATTTTCTTTATAAATAATATCATGTCCTGTGCAGAAAATACATGTGAAATTAAAAAAAAAAAAAGGTAACCCTATATAATTATACATAGTATATCCATGGTACTGAAAAGAGGAATTGAACCAAATGCTCATTTGGAGACATAAAAGAACTGACTTTTTAAAATCTGTATTTGGTAATGGAAGTGGGGTAAAAAAGAGGCATGTCTTGTTACCAACAGTGCTTGTCCCAGCCAAGTCTACATGATTTAAATGGTAACAAGAATATGCAAACAAATAGAACACCTACAAAATAACCCTGAAATACACACAGGATCCCTTGGAATCATAATATCTCCATAAAACTCATACATCTGGAATTTCTTGAGAACACAAGGGAAACAGACTTGGTGGTATTATGTCTGCCTCATGGGAGGAACTCTAAATACAGCCTGTAGAGGGGCTGCCCCCATCAGCTCCACCCTAGCTGAATCACAAACAGGAGAGCAACTTCTGCAGATTGAATTTTCTCATTATGTAATTTCCAGCAGCCCAGACCTGGATTTTTCTGTAGCAACAAAACACATGATTCTATATCTGCAAGAAATATGACATAGATATGAGTTCAGACTGCTGCCTTGCCCTTGTGAGAGAGGCTGTAGTTGTAAATCTCTGAGGAGTTGATACCCCTGAACACTGATACCTGCAGGGCAGCAAGGCTGGCTTCATAATTCTTGTCTCCATGGTTCTTGGTATGCTCTCCTGGGGTCTCTGAGTGTACCCATTAGATTGTTCAGTTTTCCCTTGGAAGTTTAACATGATAGGTTTGTCTTTTATTCACTGCATTGGTGTAGCAATTATTTCCTCTGCAGTATCTTCCCCACTTTATTAGCCATTTTGGAAGAGTGGGTAGGATTAGATTAGCATCAGAAGCCATTTCTGAAGAACCTCATTCTGGGAGGGGAGAAACAATCATGACCCCTGAGGAAGACTCTGGGTAGCCTGCATTTTGAAGGAGCACCTTAGGATATGGGTAGGATCAAGGAGGATATGTGCAAACTACCTTCTAACTTCTAACTCATTCTGGACATTCTGCCTTCTTACTTACATTTCTTCCCTAAGTCTATTTGATTCTGCACATTATCCTTTTTATAGGTATTTAAAATTATGTGCGTGTTTGCCTATGTGTGTGTGCACACAAGCACAGGTACCTGCAGAAGCCAGAAGAGGGCATTGGATCCCCTAACGCTGGAGTTAAAGGTGGTTGTTAAGACACCTCTGACATGGGTTTCGGGATTTGAACTGGGGTCATCCATTAAAGCAGTATGTGCTCTTGCAGCCATCGCCCAGCCCCATTTCTCTGCATTCTTAACAAAGACAATGTCAAAGGTGTTGGGAAACAGAGCACATGGAAGATATGTGTTCTGTAAATGGTCAGAAACAGGGCTTCCTATTGCATTGGAAGCCACCTTAGCCTGTGTAGGTTTTACTGTGTGGTTCTATTGAGTTTTATTGTTGTAGCTGAAACTGTGGTATCAGCTCAAATATTCCCAAATACATAAATTCAAATATAAAGGAAATAATTGCATTTTCAGAAATACACTGTTAATGTTTATCTTGAGAAATCCTTCTTGATGGCAAACTATTCAATGCAGCAGAAAGGTGTTTAACCTAAGTCATCCACAACCCCAAAGGTTTAACTGAACATACATATGATATTATGGGATTTAGGTAACTGGTGAAGAAACAATAATTAATGTGGAGAATTAACATGAGAGGAAAGTGAAGCTTTAAATAGAAAAGGCTTGGAACACTTACAATAACATGAAGAACAAGGGAGTTAATTTAAAAATAACTTTGAAAGAAAACTCACATGGCTAGCATCATCTATGTGTAAAATGTCTGAGGTAGGTTAAATAATCAACACCCACTTGCTCTAACTAACTGCAGAGCAGGGTCAAGGACATGCACTGGTACTCTACTTCTATATGGTTCTGTGGCTTTAATTTTTACTTTCATTGTTAGGAAAACTGCTAGAACAGCAAGTGAGATACTAGGAATCAGAGGAGTACTCTGAAGCCCGTGCTTCATCAATATCTCAGACTCTACAGTCACGGGGATAACACTTCCTGACCATGGCTGGAGTCTGACTGCATCTCTCATGCTCTTCCTAATTCCCAGTGGCCTCAGATTTCTGCCTTTATTTCCTTTTTATTAAATATAAAACTTCCCCTTCTTTTTACATTTATCATTTCTTCAGTTTTCTTCTCATGAAGCAGGTTTCAAGTCAAACAGCTTCCTCAAAGAAACATCCTGTGGCCAGTGTACATCCTTGAACTGCTTCATGCATGTCCCATTTTATTAGTGTGTGCCTTCTCTGTAGTTCAGGGCCTATTATGCAACAATCATGATAAAGTTTTTCTACAACAAACAGAACTTGGAAGCCACCACCCTCTGTGACTGCTTCAGAAACACATGAGTACTCTTCACTTGGAAAAAATCAAACTAAGTGGGGAGATAGAAATCTGCTGATAGCATTACAGATCAACTACCTAAGTAAGAGCATTTTGTACACATGTGTGTATGCAGGGGTGCATGGTCAAGCAAATAGAGAGACCTATGGTAGATGTAATTACACTAAGCCATTCCTAATATCTAAAATATGGTGGAGGAATTCATGGCTTCTTTTTTGAGAGAGAAAGAAAGAGAGAGAGAGCGGGAGAGAGAGAGAAAGAGAGAGAGAGAGAATCACATCACATTTGTAGTAAGCATGCATTTTTAAACAGAATCCTCAATTGGCTTCACATAGGACTAAATCCATCTTTATACATGATAAAAGAGACACAGATCTCTACAAGAGTCCCGATCCCATGTACACATTGGCGTATCATCCATATCTGTTTAGTATTAAGACACAATCCATGTAAAATGATTCTCAGTCTCTCAGTTTCTGTTTTCTCTTTGGGGGCATTCTCATTTTTATCCAACATTCCAGAGCCACTTCTGCCAGTTGTGAGACATGGAGATGTGGTTGCTTAGATACCATAGATCCTGCATGGCCAATGGAGGCAGAAAGTCAAAGAGTGAATTAGATTGTTACCTTGTTCTGGTTTGGAAACAGAATTTGTTTTGTTCACTGAGGCAGAAGACCATGGTGAGTTGAGGAAGGGAAGACGCTGCTATCAAAAGACTGCATGGAGGAAAACAGGAATGAGGAAAAACCCAGTGGAAAGCTTCAGGGATCAACTAGAGAAAAAGAAGTGCTCTAGAAGGAGCAGAAATACAAATAGCTAGTAAACAGTAGAACACCAATCATGATAGTGCTTTAAGGGCAGCATCTGTGGAATGTGAGACTGGACCCTGAGTGTGCCTGCACATTCATGCTCTCTCTGTTCTCTCTCTTAGTCTTTCTCTCTTTCTCTCTTATTTGCTCTCTTTCCAGTCTGTGCATATAAAGAGAACATCAGTTCCATCCTTCATTTGAGCTTTGAGACAATTGTCTCAGCACATTGTGAACTTTTTTAAAAGGTGAAGTCATATGAAAGAAAATAGCATAAAATCACTAACATGAAAAAAATCCATCAATGGGAAAATTATTTTGAATAATAAAAATTGTATCAAAACAAAAGAATCTTGTCCAGAACAAAATATTAATACACATTGATATTAATGGTATACCTTTCACTATGGGATTCTGACATAATATATAAATCCTCTTTAATTTTCTGTTAATATATTTATTCATATTTTCTGATATGTGAAAATTTAACATCCTTTTGTCACCTGCCTTTTAAAACCTTTATAGTCACTTTGAATCTTAGAAAGTGTTTGTATTCTAGAAAAGCTTCATGAGAAGTCAGAGACCTTCTGCATTTGAGGAGATAGTGACCCAGTGTACTCAGGAGCAATGTGCAATATGATGGAATAACAACAGAGAGTCAAAAGTGTGTTTGAAAAAAATAAGTTTGCATGGAATTCAATAGTCCTGCTCCAAACACACAGATGACATTGAAAGAAAATGACCTTTGAAATCAGTTCCCATGGCAATGAGACAAAATCCTGTCAGTACCACCCACAAGCCCCTGATGGGGTTACCTTAGTCTAGCTATTGTTGTGTTCTGTGGGCCAAGTAGATGTGAGGCAAGCATCTTCTCTGTGTTGGAGAGATGAGACAGAACACGGCAGAATGGATAAGAAAGGCGACTCAGTCACTGGGAGGGTACAAGAGGGTCACTGGTTCAGCATTCCCATATGGCCCAGGTAGAGAAGTAGCCAAGTCCAGCAGAGAATGAGAACACAGAACAGTGGAAGGGTAAGGCTCTTCAAAATTTTATTTTAATTTTTGTGATGCTTTATTGAACCATTAAAGAATCCTAAGTACAGTAGATCAAGATGTAGCTAGGAACTATTTCTTTCTTGGGTGTAATCATTCCATCAGGTACTATTGATTGCTTGACTGAGTGATTGATTGATTGATTGATTGAGTGGCATAGACAAATTATATGGTCTTACATAAATATTTATCTCATCTTTACCATTTAGCTATATCCTAGTACTGCTAAACATTTTATTTTTGTCAGGGTCTACTAAGGTGCCCAACCCAGACTTGAAGTCAACGTGTAGTCTAGGCAGAACTGTATAAGAGATTGCACACTAAAGAAGCAGCTGGTTCTTAGGAACCAAGATCCTGATTCAATCATTGAATGAACATTCACACTCATCACCAGGGTGGCCCTGGGGCACAAGATGATCTTCACATACATCAAGGCTTCTTACCAATAATGCCTCATTAAGAAGAATTCTTCATGCCATTAATTAATTGATTAATCGTAAGTGTGAAGGTAACTCTGAAACAACATACAAATAGAATATAAATTTATGCAGGAATTGAAGAAATCTTTACTTGAAGATATTTCTTGATTGACAGGATTGAAAAAAATTATTCTAGGGAGAAAATGTCTGCAATTTGTTTTTAATGAGTATTTCTCTACTTATCTTACATATTTGACACGTTCATGTCTTGTTTGCTCAGATCCAATACAGCAGTTAATGTTTCTATACTTCTAAGGAGCCTTCAGACTCATCTGACATTAATTCTGAGTGTCAGCAGTTTCCCCTGCAGTGGCAATGTTGCTGTGTTCTCTCAACACTATAATCATGAAAAAGTGAGCAACTGGAAATTTAATTTGGAGAATGTGAAAGAAACAGAGTCAATTAGCTCAGGTTGTTTGTAGGCAACATATGCTCAGCTTCCAGCGGGGGTGAACAAATGAGGATAAATGAGAAACTGAAAGAAAACACATGCAAATACTTGTTTTAAGATGCAGTGGCATTAAAGAGCATGTGCTCTCTACTGATCTCAAGCAAACAAGCATTTTGTCAGATTGGTGGGTAGTGAGCTGTGTCCAAACAACTTTGTAAAGAACAGTGAATAGAGTGTAATGAATTTGTGTGGCAGGGGAACAACATGTTTTATACTTAAAATGATATCGTAGGCACCACATGTTCAAAAAAAAAAAAAAATGATCAAGGAGAAACTGCCTAGGTGTTTGATCAGGGTGGTTACTAAATTGCTTTTCCTATATTTGACAAGTTTTACAGAAATGCCATCAACAGAATAACCACTGAAGCCAAAATGGAATGCCTTATGGAGTGGTGTGCCTCACTTGATATTCAGGTGTAGTTCAATAGCATGTGTGGTCCACGTAAGAGTGCAGGGGTGGGGTCGAAGTTCCATCTTGTGCAGTTTGATAACTGTGATTAAGAGTTCATTTTTTCTTCACAAAGGTGGACTGCTACAATTTTCTTATTTTTTATTTCCTCTGAACTCTGATATCATCTACAAATGTTAGATTTCTCTTCAGGGCAAAGTTCTACAGAAAACTACTTCTGGATAACCACTTCATTTTACCAGAAAGGGTCCAAGACACTTCAGATATTTCAGACATTACACTTGGATTTTTAGTATGATCCACAATAAATATGCAAATAAAATAATTCTGGTTATGCCAATATCTTAAAAATATGCTACCCAAAATGAATTATTATACTTTTTAATCTTGCAAGCTTTCATTTTATTCTTGTTCTATGAGGAACTTAAAAAAAACCTGCCTGTGAATAGTCACATCAGCTGTGGGATGTAAGATCCTGAGTGGATTATTTCACTTAAGCAAGGAGTTTATTCCTCACATGGTAATCATTACTGCATTGGCCAGGAGTGAGTAGACAGTCAAATTATTAGGCACATTTACATTTAGCACTTTTATTTTTACGCATCATTAGTGGTGTGTGTGTGTGTGTGTGTGTGTGTGTGTGTGTGTATGCTTATGGAGGTCAGGGGACAATTTTCAGGACATTATTCTGTCCTTCCACCTTTGGTTTGGTTATCTCAGATTGTCTGTTTTATGGGAATGGGTGTCATCCTCTGAGCCATCTAGCTCATCGATATATTAAATTGTGACAATTATCACTTCTAATATCTCAACACAAACAAATCATAAAGTACATGGTGGGTTATTTTCTAAGAAGCCCTAGAGAGTTTGGGGATAAAATTACAAAGGATTCTCTCTCAACATTTCTTAAGAGTACCTTGGATATGTTGGTCCATCTGTTTGTTTTAAAGGTGATTTAGCTACAGATCAAAGCAAATAATATCAGCTAGATTTTGCACATGATTTCTAGCTCATGAGGTAAAGGACAGGAGCCCCTCCCCTTAAAAGCATATACATTTTTTGAAATGTTTTCTTGAGGCTGAGGAGATGGCTATACCTCATACAACTACATCTAGAATAATATGAGGGTAAAGGAGGATAGAAACAGTCACCCTTCTCCAATAATGCCCACCAGAGCACCTGCCCATCATCCTTAGATACACTTTCATTTCTGCAGGAGAAAGAACCAGGCTTTGAGACCTCTTATCCAGTAGCAAAGAAACATGCACCCTTTCAAAATTAATGACATTTAAGAAACCAGTGGTACCAGAGACACAATTTTAGTTTTGTTTTCAGCTACCCATCAACATGCATTCTATTTATAGTTCACAGAAGATTTGATTTGGTACCCTGTTATTTGATTAATTATACAGCTGTCAAATTACATAAGACTCTCACTGTTTCAACAATACAGAGAGAAGTATCCCTAGCTCCTATGCTCACAAGCAGATATTTGGGGACTAAGTCAATATTCTGGCAATCAATATTGACATTAAAGTTATTTCTATTTGTATTAGTAATTCGATGAAAACAGATGACCATGGAAACGAGAGATCTTTGGGAGAGAAGTAAATCTTGGTATTTTAATGGTCACTCAAAATGATGCTATCAAGTGAAAAAAAATATGATCTATACAGAAAGTGCAATCTAAATTTAAATTACTTGATAATAATGAAAGCATAAGCTTTTAAAGATAGGAAGATAATAGTTTTAAATGCTGCAACAAAAAATGAATTAGGGATTAGGGATACTAGGTGAAAAAAGATTCTGGGCTTTAGAAATCTTTCTCAGAATGAACTAAAACAAACCAAAAACCTACAACAACACTGTGTACTGTTTTCAAATGTTATAAAACAGCACCATCTTGGCAATATCATCTAATCCAAATGTAAAATGAAACTAGTTAGAGAAAATGAGATAGGTCTGGGGATGTAGTTCAGCTGTATTTGCCTAGCAAGCCCCGGACTCAGTCTTCAGCACCACATACAACAGTGTGGCAGCATTTGCTTATAACCCAAAACTTGGGAGATGGAGGCAGGAAGGTTATAAGTTCAAGGTCATCCTGAGCTACTTGCTTTGCCTCAAAAATGAAACAAAACAAAGCTGTTAATGCTTTGTTGATACTGTTAATGTTTGTGATATTAAACACATGCATGACATTTACAGTTCAAAAACTTGAATAGTAAACACACAGCTTTAAAGATTTATTTTATTTTTTATATATGAATGTGTGTGTGTGTGTGTGTGTGTGTGTTTGTGTGTGTGCACATGCATGCATGTGCACACGTCTGTGGGTATTGGATCCTTTGTACCTATAGGAATAGGTGATTGTGAGCTCCCTGATGTAGGTTCTGGGAACCAAACTCCTCTCCTTTCAATAACATGTACGCTTAATCATTGAACTATTTCTTCAGTTCTGTAAACATGCGATCTTTAGATTTTACTTACTTACTTTTATTTATTTATTTATTTGGTTATTTTTTTTCAAGGCAGGGTTTCTTTGTGTAGACTTGGCTATACTGAATGTCTGTCCGTAGACCAGGATGGCTTTGAAATCATATTTAAAGCAGTAGAAAGTATGCTTGAATAGTGCAGAAACTGAAACATGAAGGAAAGGATCTCAGTTTCCCTGTAACAGGAGTTACAGGCAGTTGTGAACAGCTATGTGGGGGATGAGAGCAGCAAGTATTCTTGACTTTTTAAGCCACCTCTCAACCCCTGAGAATGAACTTCAAACTTACATCACTTCTGATGGAAACCTGAGGACCAAAGGGCAGCCACTAATGATGGACAAATGGTGTTCTACATATTGTATTGAAAAAGTAGCAGAATTGCTGGGCTCAACAGGCAACATGTGAGACAACCAATTATATTGGAATTTAATGTTCACAAAGACATTACTTAATATATCCTACATGCAAAAAATTAAAATCACTTATACTAATGAAAAAGAAAACATTTCTGCTTACTTAAAAATGATACTTAGCTGAGAATGTCACATTTTACCTGGCACACTCTCAGGCTGACTGAAGAGGCTTCAAAATACTAACATGGCCGTATTTCCTTCTTAGTGTTAAGGAAATTTAAAAACGATTCTACTGGGGTCCATGAAGCCAACGAAGTGGGAAGAAAAATACTAGTTATTTTAAACAAATGGGATTTTCTCTAATGAACTGGAAAGGGTCCAAGTTTTATTCTGTTTCCATGATAAAATACCTCAACAGAAAATGACTTAGGGGACAGAGGGCTTATTTTCTTTCCATTACAGTCCCTTTACAGTTAATCATAACAAGCAAGGCAAAATGGCAGGAACTTAAAAAAAAAAAAAAAAAAAAAAAAAAAAAAAGGCCTGTCACAACAAGTCCACCACCAAGAGATGTGAAAACAGAACACATGCATGTCTGTACTCATCTCACTTTCTCTTTTATGCAGTCCAAAGCTGAAATCTAGGGAATGGTTCCACCCATGGTGGGTTAGAATTTCCCACTTCAATTAACATAGGACCCCCTCCCCCAGCCCCCAAACATTCCCAGAAGCCAACTGATTTAGGCAATCCAATATAGAAACTTTCTTTCCAGGTGAGTCTAGATTGTGTCATCTTGAAGATTAGAACTAATCATCAAAACAATACAGTGGATGGGGAACTTTGAGCTGGGTGACTTTGACAACAGTGAGGTATGTTCTGAAGGCATCACAAGGAGGCCAGCTTTAGAGTGAAGTCTTGGGCAGGGCAGCAGCTGTGAGCTCAGTTAGGAGGCTATTCAAATGCTCAGGCTAGACCTGGGAGGTACAGACTTGTCCCACACAGCTTTAGACTTGGGGCCCTGCATGTTTACATTGATTTCATCTGTATGTCTAGACTGTGCAAGTCCCACAACACAAGTGGTCACATTTAAGAGCAAATTAATTTCCACATAGGCATCTTTGTCATGTTCCTCCCTTTGCTCACTATGTTCCAGGACATTTGCTAATTCTGTAAGCTTGACCTCTGGGTACTTCTAGTCTGAGACTCTATGCATCTTACAGCACCCTTTGTTTTCTCCAACGACTTTCATATACCCTAGGCTAGATAGGGTTTTGTATATAATTGTGAACTTGCTCATAACAGCTCCTGCCTACATATGTACTGTTATCACTTCGAAGTGGATGGATAGCAGATGTCAAAATAAACATAATAAATGCCCCTTAGAAAATATAAAAATCAACACTAATATGTATAAAAATAGGTAATATTTGTTACAGCTGGGTAGAGAACACTTTATGGGGCATAGTCATACAACAGTATGGTCTACAGGGAAAAGATTCCAAATTTATACAAGAAAATTAAATACCTTAATATTTAAAAGGTGACTGCTAGGTCCCAGCTTCTCTATGTGTCTAGAAATGGGCTTGAGCTGGACTTTCTCGTTCTCTTTATTATCCGAATGATTTGTTCACCCTGTGTTCTCCACACTATTTTACTCTTTCTATCTTCTACTCTCTGCTCTTTCATGCTTCCTCTCATCTCTCCTGCTTCCCTCCATCTCTTGCTATCTCCATTACTTTCTCCTGCTCTCCTGTATTCCTAGCCCTGGCCATGTTCAGCCTGCTTGCTTTATTTGCTCTCTGCTCTGGATATTTTCTCTCTCTTAATCACAATAAAACCCTCCCCAACCCTAATGTAGCACTCATGTCTACAGTTTCTTTATGGCATAGCAACTCAAATACAGTGTCAAGTTCTAAATGTGGTTTAAATAACTATTTTAAAGTATTTCTCATTTCTTCCAATAAAACACAATGCTAAAGATTGCATGGTAGGTTAATAGCTAAATTGATTCCAAAGACATTATCCTAGAAAGTGGTTCTAATTGGGGAGGACCTTTTCAATGAAAAATAATGTGTGAATAGTAGCTTTTCAGGTAGGAAGAAAAATCTTTTTGTATCAGCATTCAGTTAATTTGCTGGTGGGATGCAAGAGACACTACCACTAGCTGAGTCTGGAGATCTCCATCTCAAGGGAAGTAACACTGACTAGCCTGTCACATCTCAATCGCTTTCTCAATTAGCAGCAATTTCTTTTAATTGTTTCTGTCCATAGAGCAGTCTCAGATATATAAAAATTAATTACCCAGAACTCACATCTTTATAATTTTAACCTTTTTATGCTTCGGTTGTTTACAGTGACATTTATTTAAATTGTTTTTCAGATGACTGTGTGTAGCAGGCAAGTGACTGATAAAAGTTGAGGGAGGATGTGGGATGTGGAGGAAAGTAATTTTTTTTTTTATGGTACTTTGAGACTTTCCTAGAAATCCTTGGCTCATAGAAACTTGTTTTGACTTGGCTGAAAGACACATCCTATTAAAATGGTATTAAGGCAGGATCTCCTCTGTGCTGAGGCCATTACACTGCAAATTACACACAAGATGAAAACCTGTTTCGACTTCTCATTCTCTTCTCCTTCAATTATGATAAGGAATCTCCCAGATTACAGACTGTTAATTTACAACCACGAAGCCAAGGTCACCTGCAAAGTCACTCACCTCTGCTCCATGAAGCCTCTACTATTCCTGTGGTACTTAGCAAAGTCTGACATTTGACAATAGTCTTCACTCTCAGCTCTGATAGACAAATGTTTTTATTATTTTTTTAATAAGTGGCTTAGGAAAAAGTCTTATATACATCCCGCTGTTTTGCTCTTTTGTTCATAATCTGATACACTGGATGCCTTCTTGGATTCCATTAGAACCATAGACCACAAACTCCATTCTTTGTGTGTGTGTGTGTGTGTGTGTGTGTGTGTGTGTGTGTGCGCGCGCGCGTGCATGTATGTCTCCTTTCTTAAAACTTGAAGAGTTGATTTTCTGCTCCCAAACATGCATGCACGCATACTCTTAAATTGTTGAAAATGTCAATCAAATGTTCACCATGTCCCTGTGTCCTAAAACCAACATAGAATTTTTACAGGATGAAATGCAGCCTTGCTACATGGAGGAGTATAAAGATATTGTACTAGCAACATTAGAATTTATTGTAATAACTACATGTTCACTTAACATAGTGTAAAATCTAAGGAAATAAAGATTTACAGATGATCTTCTGTCCTTAAGTAATGCCTAGCTGAATCTTCAAGAGATGACAATACAAACATCGTGACTATGAATACTGCCTTTAAAACACAAAGTACTTTATGAGACACACAGCTCAATGTGCTCAGGATACTCTACAGGAGTAGAGGTTGCTGCTAGGAAACCTGGGCTATATTTTAGAATTTATTTACCAGTTGCCTCTGAGTAGTACTTTTAAATCACACTTAGATATAACAAGTGCCAAGATAACTACATACCAGGAAGAATAATGAGATTAATAAATCTGGGAATCATGCACTCTATAATTAAGCTGTTATTCTTGCCTAGGCTAGCATAGTATAACTATTATATAATTGCCGATAAATATCAAGCCCTTAATTCAGAGTAATCTTGTAGGTATTAAAGAAATAAACTACCCAGTAACTCTTCAAAAATATCCTCTCACCGAGGTAATGTAGGTAATAACATCTGTGCATGTCAGTATAAAGAGATCTTAATTCAACTTTTTAAAGGTAGTAGGACAGGATCTTCAATTAGTAGTTTGATTTCTGGAGCCAATCAGAGCTACTGATTCCATGGGCAGGCTGGATGCTCTCTGTGACATTTACTATTGGAAACCTTTGTTATATAGACTTCAATAAAGCTCTTACATTTTACCCTTCATCCATGGTAAAAATGATGTCACTAGTTACCCAGGATGAAGTATTAGTCTCAGCACCACAGGGGACCTGTAAATTCTCATGCTTAACCCCAGATCTAAGGAAACAGAAATACTTTGGGTCCAGTCACTGATGTTTTAATATGTTCTTTAAAGAATTTTGACAGAAGCTAAGACTTTCAAAGCACTGGGAAAGGGAGAGTGGGAAGAGGGGGAAAGGAGAGAGAGGAGAAAGAGAGATATAGAGGACAAAATCTTCCTACACTTTCCACTGTAGTAGAAACAGCTGAAATTTTGTAAAAGACCTAAGATTTAAGCACATGAGGAGAAAGCTTACATGTCCTTTCTGCTTGAATACTGTTCTAGTCAGGGTTACCATTGGTGCTACAAAACACAATGATCAAAAGCAACTTGGGGAGGAAAGGGTTTATTTTGCTTTTATATCCCAAGTCACGGTCTATTGAGGAAAGCCAACATAGGAACTCAAATGGGGCAGGAACCTGGGGGTAAAAGCTGATTCAGAAGTCATGGAAGGGTGCTAATTGGCTACTTACCATTTTATTCTTAATGGCTTGCTCATTCTTCTTATAGAACCCAGGACCACTGGCAGAGGCATGACAACACCCACAATGGGCTATGGCTTCTCCCCATCAATAACAAATTAAGAAAATGCCCTACAAGTCTGCCTGTATTATGGAGGCATTTTCTCAATTGAGGTTCCCTCCTCTCAGATGATTCTAGCCTGTGTCAAGTTGACACAAAAGCAGAATGGAGAGAGAATCATATTGTTTGGGTAGTATTTTGGGTAACTGAACTCCTTTTCCATTACTACTAATGATGTTTTGGAAAAGTAGCACTCTGCCATGACCTCATTTAGGCACAGGAGCTTTGCGTTTCATCTTCCATCTTTTAATTTGTTTCTTCTCCTTTTGTGATACTTAGAAAATAACTAAACCAAAATTACAGTGCTTGATGTGGGAAACGTAATTGTGATCTTTATTGAAAAACACATTCACTTGTCATATTCTATTAAAAACTACTCACATGCTGCTTCTGGGAGGAAACTGTACCCAGTATCAGTAGTGAGTAGGACTGTAAGTCTAGTCTCACTGAAATACTAAGGATTCAAGACTATTTTCTGGAACACAGCAATATGCATTACTATTTCCAAAATCAGCTTATAAAGATAAAAAAATTACTTCTTTTTATATTCATTATAGGAACAAAAATATTGACTAATAAAATTTAAAAAGAAAGCATACATACAAAAACATTGTTTAGTCTGTGTCATAGAGTATCATCTAAAATGAAAACCAGAAACTTGGCATTTTCCACAAGGCATGCTGGAATAGGTGACATGGTTTGCTTGATGCTCATATCTCAGGAGAATTATGGGAGATAAATGGATTAAGTAGAGAAATGCAAAAGTTAAAATGGTAATCAAGTTTTAAGTGGACTTTAATAAAAATGGATTATAACCAAGCATTATAGCAAACACCTGTAATCCCTGGCATTGAAAAAAGTGGAGGCAAGAGGATCAGGAGTTCAAAGGCAGTTTGAACTGCATAAGTTCCCAAGACAAACCAATGAATAAATAAGTAAACAATAATTAAAAAAATGTATTAGAATGGATAAGAGGGGAAAAACTAGCAAGTCAGTTTTGAGAACATTTGTAGTTAAGAGATGTCTGTTAAATCTTTCTGACTTTTAATCAGAGACAATAAAGAAACATTATTTTAAAGTAACCACCCTCTGGTTGTCATTACATTTACAAGTGTCAAGAGTTTAGTTGTCTGTCTCCCTCACCCTTTCTGGAGAGTGGAAGAGGGATGGGATGGGGCATTGGTGAGGGTCATGGGAGGAAGGGAGGGAGAAAGAACTGGGATTGGTATGGAAAATAAGACTTTTTAATTTAAATTTTAAAAAAAGATTCTAGTTGTTAAACTTTCTTCAAACCCAGTGTTTATCCTCTACTGAAGAGGTGTGATGACTAACGTGGTATGGCATATTTTAGTATTCTTTTGAAATACATCAACAAATACTTGGTAATGTATTAATGTCAAAGGCCTAACTTTAATAAGAAGCAAGTTGAGGGAATTGATATTTCAGTCAGAGATAGCTCTTTCATGTCCAAGCCATTCAACTTACACAAAGGTCAGAAGTAAAGGTTGAATTATTCACAAAGGTGACTTTTAACATATAGTACTGACTCCTATCTTTGTTGACCTGTCCATCATTGCTAGCCAATAAGCCCATGATACAGAACTGCCTCCAATACAACTTCACCAGGGCTATCTCATGTCATAACACACATTTAATACTGAACACAACACAGATCTTCCTGCCCTGCAAGGGAGAGGAGACGGGTTATTCAAGACTCCTCACCTCCACTTTGTGGTTTACCTAGAGACTCATAGATCTAAAAAATTAACTGGTGCATGTTATCTAAATATAGATAAAGATACTTTTAAATTTCACCTGGAATATTTCATATGAAGTCTTTGTAACAAATTTTATTCAATAAAACTACAGAAGGGATAGTATTTTCAGCTAATTTTATTCAACAAATGCTTAGTAAGCTGGATAACCTCTGCCTGTTTTCTTTTTTGTTGCTGTTGTTTTGTTTTCCAAGACACAGTTTTCTCTGTATTGCTTTGGAACCTGTCCTGGAACTAGCTTTGTAGCCTAGGCTGGCCTTGAACTCACAGAGATCCACCTGCCTCTGCCTCCCAAGTGGTGGGACTAAAGGAGTACCCGGCTGACCTCTGCCTGTTTTAGTGACTTAAAATTAAATGATCAATGTTAAATTTGTCATTGGCTCCTAGACATGTAGCAAATTTTGTCATCATGTTTTACACAATTCTAGGCTGTACATATGAAGAGAGGAATGTGTGCATGTCTTTTCACACTATACTGATAGCATCTAAAGCCTGAAGGAGAAGTTATGTGGATCTCTGCAGTAAAAGCACCAGTGATGCATCCACTTCACAGTAGAAATTTGTGCTTTCAGACCTCTGGAAAAAATACGTCCTCTTGATATTTTTAATGTAGGTATCTATCATATTTTAATCTCTCTCTCTTAGTGTTCAGGTATTCTTACAGCATTTACATTGAAGATGAACATCACTCAATAGAGAGAGAATGCTGATTCAAGTAAGCATAACATGCACTGTGATGTGTTCCATTCTCAAGAACTCTGAAACCTAAGTGTTTTATTTGTTGTGCACTTTCATTGTTTCATTCAAACTTGTGTTTGAATTGCCCTTCTTTTCAAATATTTCTTAAGGTTAAATTAAGAAAACACTACACAAAAATTAAGAAGAAAAATCATAGGAAGTTAACACCATACCACATCTAGGTATGGTACAAAATTCTCAATTAGTTTTCTTTCCAGGAATCAGGGATTTTTATGACATAAACAAATTTTTTTTTGTTTGTTTGTTTGGGTGTTTTGTTTTGTTGAGATAGGGTTCCTCTGTAGCTTTGAAGCCTGTCCTGGCACTTGCTTTATAGAGCAGGCTGGTCTCGGACTCACATAAATCTGACTGCCTCTGCCCCCCAAGTGCTGAGATTAAAGGCTTGCACCACCACTTCCCAGCCACATAAATTCTATGTTTGTGTTTTATCATTTTCTATGTAGTAAATTAAATTATATTAGCAACATTAAGGTTCCTCATGGTCTATTATACTTCTTTTTAAAGAACAAATGTTAAAATACCATTTTTTACATAGCTGAATTTAGGACCTATCTAATTTAATGATTTGTTAGTTTGATATATCTGGATTCCTGCCTATGTGTCTATTAGTCTTTTACCCTCAAGGACAACTGATAATACCTCAAGACACTAATATAGCCTATGGGTGTACTTTTAGCCATTTTCTACAATATATATTTTTGCCTGTTCATATTCTATGGGATGAAGTTATTGATTATGGGAAAGAGAACACTTTTGGGTATTTCCTCAGTGGTTCATGAGTCCACACTCACAATACTCACAATAGCAAAACTCATTTCAGTGACATTAGTCTCATCAATGTGTGTTAATCCAAATGCCAAATTAGCAGAAATTTGGACATTTAAGATAGTTGAAGTTGTCTACAAACTTTATCAGTATGAAGGCCAAAATAGCTAATCAACCCTGGATAGAAATGGCAATGTATCCTAAATGAACTATCAAATATTAAAGAAGGCTATAAAAATCATCATTGTTGTGGGCAACTCTCCAGGGAAGGAGGAAACCTCAGATTTGAGGATATCTACTTTTGAGTATTTGTCATGATGATGCTGATGTTAGAAAGAGAATAAAAATAGAGATAACAAGGAAAGCTCAAGGTAGGAGAGGATGAAGAGGAGAGGGAAAAGAGATTAGTAAGTCAGGTTGTGTCATTCTTATTATTACATATAATATATGTAATAATATCCAGTTATGTTTTCTCTGAATTCCAAAATCCATCTGTCTGAAGACACATGACTCTGGAAAATGCGTACATTGAAAAATTCTCAATCCCAAAATGATGGAATTGGAAGGTAGAACACTTGATAGATGAGTGATTGGGGGATGAAAATCAAACCCATGATAAGTAAGAAGTCTAAGAGACGTCCCATGTTCATCTATCATGTGAGGATACAACCAACTCCACACATACTGAAACTCTAATCTTAAACATCTCAAACTCCAGAATCTTAACAAATATGTATTGTCTTAAATCTACACAGATTTTTTGCATTTCTGTTGTGTTCTAAGCACACTAAGTATTGTTACTATGCTCTAGTCAGTTTAGACAGTATCCCTCACATACTATAGGCATGCTACCACTCAGCTTCCTCTTTGAACTCGGTCTTTGCTTTGGGGCATTTGTACCTTTTACCAAATTGACTTTAGTTCACGTTAAAGAAATTGCATGAAGTATCATCATGCTTAAATGTAGTTTGTCAAGTGGTGAGTTCTGTCCTGTAAATCTCTGGAGGGAAGGGTCTTGAAGAGTAGGCATCACCTCTGACCCAAAGTTGCATCCATGAAATCAGAAGCCTTTACTAAAGTTTGCAGAGTTGCTGAGACTCTC
Organism: Phodopus roborovskii; assembly: GCF_943737965.1. Taxonomy (NCBI): domain Eukaryota; kingdom Metazoa; phylum Chordata; class Mammalia; order Rodentia; family Cricetidae; genus Phodopus; species Phodopus roborovskii. Next base: position 20,533,313 of record NW_026126434.1, on the reverse strand, counting down.
ACATTACTCTGCCATTCAATGGTAGATCCTCCAGTACATTTTCTCCACATAGAAAGGATATATATTTCTGCAGACTTAAAATTGAAAATCAGATAAATGGGTTTTTGGTAGTTTCCTTAATCATCATTACAAAAATGCTCCATATCCCGGATAGCTAATTTGCAAAACAATTATTGGAGTTCAATTATTCTGGAAGCAGGTGATCATCTTCACTCTCTTTTGCTGTCTATTTGCATGCATTCTTCAAATCTCCAGGTCTCTGAATGTGGCCATGTGCCACTGTCTGAGTCTGAATCTGGAGCATTGTAACTCAAGGTCATTCCACACATGCTCTATAAGTTATACATCTTGTGGTGCCCACAGAAAACATAATTTTAGCTCCAGTGTGATTTACCAATCTGGCATATGACATCTTTAAACACTGTGTGGTATAATATTGCTTCTGAACACAAGGCATATTTACAACCCAAGTATTCAACCTGAGAATGTCCTTATTTGTGACACTTCATATCAAAGCAAACAGACTGAGAAATGAGTGCTTTGAATAGATAGTAGTGTTTTTAATAACTCTCAGCCCAGTACATGTACGCCATGCTGATAAGTGCAAACTCGTTTTTACAACCCTCAAATCACATACAGATACTTCCTGCAGAGTGACTTAATCCATTCCCATCTCCTTCTTTGCTCTTCTCTCATATGAAAATTACCTGAAGAGTTATATTTTTAGGAAGCAGTTATTCATATCATATGCCTTCAGATAAATTTTCTGTTAAACTTCACATTGGAGACTTAGAGGTTTTGGGGTATTTATTACAATTTTTTGATATTATCATGATAAATATATATAGGGTCCATGGTAATTATTCTCTGATTATTCAAAATGTCAAGGTTTATTTTTTTCTATTTCAGGAAGATAAAATAGATGTCTTCTGTTTTATTTATTGATATTATTTTTACCTGGTCATCAACATTATCACAAAACCATGGCAAGGTTGAGAAACATCTCACCGAAATTATGAGAGAGATATTATAAATTTCATTCACTTTTCCACACAAACTGAAAACAAATGTAGTCATTTCTTGGTATCATTTGGTATTATAATTTATTTTAGGAAGGGTTGCCAGGAAATTAACACATGGTTTTGGTTTCTGAAACATGGATTTGACTGAAGAAAATGTATCAACCACTGGAAAGACTCAGATGTGTTTTGCATCAGAATGAGCACAAAATGTTGGCCATGTGAATAAACTCAGAAGGTCCAAGAATAAGAAAAAGACTTGGAGAAAAAAAAAAAAAAAAACCTCCACAATAGACAGGGCTTGAGAACCAATTGTTGTATTGAAGCCTTATTTGAACACTGGAATTTTGTTCTTAGCATAATTAGACGCTATTGGAACATTTAACCAGGTGTTTTAAAGATATTTGCCTCTGATTTCTTTCTCAGCCCCTTTGTCATCTGAATAAAGTAGGGCTACTGATTTTTTTAAATTTATCTTGTATCCTGCTAGTTTGCTGAAAGTGTTTATCAGCTGTAGGAGTTCCCTGGTAGAGTTTTTTTTGGGTCGCTTATGTAAACTATCATATCATCTGCAAATAGAGAAAGTTTGACTTCTTCCTTTCCAATTTGGATCCCCTTGATCTCCTTTTGTTGTCTTATTGCTTTAGCTAGAACTTCAAGTACAATATTGAAGAGATAAGGAGAGAGAGGGCAGCCTTGTCTTGTTCCTGATTTTAGAAGAATTGCCTTAAGCTTCTCTCCATTCAGTTTGACGTTGGCTGTTGGTTTACTGTATATTGCTCTTATTATATTTAGGTATGTTCCTGTTAACCCTGATGTCTCCAAGACCTTTATCATGAAAGAGTGTTGAATTTTGTCGAAGGCTTTTTCAGCATCTAGGGAAATGATCATATTTAGAAGGAAAGGGGAATATTAATTAATTATTTTTTAAAAGAATAAAATTGTCTTAGGGTTTCTATTGCTATGAAGTGATGCCATGACTATAGCAGCTGTTATAAAGAAAAACATTTAATTAGGGTGCAGCTTGGTAGTGTGCATGAAGACATGATTCTGGAAAACTAGCTGAGTGTCCTACATCTTGACTTGCAGGCAACAAAAAGTGGTCTCTGATGTTTGGACATATTTGAGACCTCAAGGCCCACAGAAACATACTTCCTTCAATAAGATCACACCTACTTCAATAACACCACACCTCCCAATAGTGCCACTCCCTTTGGGGGAGGTATTTTCTTTCAAAATACCACAGATACATATTTAAAATTGCTAGTGGTAATAGAAGCTAGTACAGTTACTATAGAAACTGGTATGGGGGTTTATCAGAGGGTTAGTAAGATGGCTGAGGGTTAAGGAGTTTGCTGACAAGACTGAAGACTCAAGTTCAATTTCTGTGCCTGACATGGTGGAAGGTCAGTCCTAACTCCAGGCCACACACTCCACCAAACACAAAATACTTAAATAAAAGTAAAAAAAAAACAAAAGCAAAAAAACATGGGAACAGCTAGAATTATAACTACTGGGGATTGAGTCAGCATACCACAGAGAGGCCTGCATACCTGAGAAATGAAAACCATGCATATGTCCATTAATGTGTGAATAGATGAGCAAAATGTAGTACATAAACACAATGATATTCTTCTCATCCCTAAAAGTTCAAATAAAAGTCACTGTCAAAAAAAAAAAAAATAGACAGACATTAAAATAATTATGTTGGGTAAAATGCTTGGCTCAGGAAGACAAATACTGTTTCCTCATACACAGAATCTAGATTTATAATTTTGTATGTAGTTATGTATGCATATGCATGTCTGTTTAGGACATGAAGCAGATAGGGGAATGGCAAGTGAGGAGGAAGTTATCTTAAGAGAAGGTTCTAGAAAGGGCCACAAAAAACACACTACAATGGAACAAAAGGGCAGGAGATATGGAATGAGAGTCAGAGGCAGGAGCCTTGTGATCAATAACAAATGATAGTAAGGTTGAAGCAGAAAATGACATGATCTAATGTCTGCTTTTCAATAGTTATGATTACATTTCAGGTCCACCTGAAAATAGCAATTGTGAGACTCTAGGAGTTAACCAACCTGTGATGATTTGATTATAAATCTGCTTTTGGATGGTGCATGTTCAGCAGCTCAATACTGGAAGACTTAATGTTAACAGCAGTTCTACTTCAAGAAAACCTACTATCTCCAATAGACTTACACTATGCATGTCAGGGTATGTACTGATAACTTGTGAGGTCCAAAAAGACCAGAGACTGTGGAAGATGCTGTCAGGTAGGACACGGAGGGAGGAATGGATAACGCAGTTCAAGGCAAGGACAGTCTGCTGGCTAGAATGCCCTACCATTTTAGGAAGCTCAGGTTTTGTTCCTAATATGTTCAGCTATTGGATGAGTACCACTTGCATATAGCATGTGACCTGCTCTTCTGTAAGCCCATTGATTACATGTTAATCTCACATAAGTAAAAACACTCACATTGTAGTTGGATATTGGGCCAAATATTTGGGTACTATGATTTGGTTAAGTTGATATATAAAATGACCCATCCCAAGTTCTACTCTTCCAGTCAGAGAGGGAGTTATGTTGACAGTTATATCAGTGGGAGGCTATATCTTCAAAGTTATATTTTTTGTGTGTTTTTCTGAGTCAAGGTATCATGTAGTCCAGGTAGGCCTACAAATTTCATTGTAGCCCAGGATGACTTAACTCCTTATCCTTCTGCCTCCACCTTTGTCCATGGGCAGAAAACTAGGTCACATTTCCCAAAGAACATAGCTGTTCTTGACTTCTCAATCATTATCTCCCAGGTCCCTAAAAGCTGTCAATAGAGTCTATGAAATTAAAATGCTCTTTTAAGAACTTACTTTATGCTGGCCAGAGTTGTTTGGTTTGTCTGAAAGTCTGGAAAAGTAAAAATTAGAAGCATAGTTGCCTAAGTCACCTCTAGACATTTGGAAAAATGTGAATCAAATGGAAAAATTGGTTATCCTAGAGATTGAGGGCTGAGGATTTCAAATTTTTGTTTATTACTTTTTTTTTCTTTCTATGTGTGTGTATATCTGTAGGAATGTGTGCCAAGTGTGTATGGGTGCCCAAGGAGGCCAGCAAAGGGCCTCAAATCCTCTGGAGTTGGAGTTACAGGCAATTGTGAGCCACTCATCTGACATAGGTTCTGGAAACTAATGTCTCTGGAAGAACAGAAAGCACCCTCAACCCATGAGCCATTTCTCCAGTCCCTTCTTTGTTTTTAGTCATAAGTATTATATATATATATATATATATATATATATATATGTGTGTGTGTGTGTGTGTGTGTGTGTGTGTGTGTGTGTGTATGTGTGTGTGTGTGCTCACAAGTGAAGACCCAGATCTAAGCTTGTACAGATAATAGGTCAATGTTCAGTGTTTTCTTCAAAAACTTTTCATCATTTTTTGAGGTGTGACCTCTCATTTTCCAAGGGCTCACAGTTTCTGTTGTTCTGTCTGTCCTACAAATGTCCATGATCCCAGGATATGGGATATATACATCCTTCACAATGTCTTGCTTTTGAATTGGATGTTAATTCTCTGAACACAGTTTCTCATACTTCTATAACAAATATATTTATTCACTGAACCAACTCCTTAAACCATCAATTAGTTATTTTTTATTTTTATTGGAAATGGATTTATTTTTCATATAATATACTCTAATTATTTTCCCCTCCCTCACAACCTCCTAGATCTTAATCATCTTTCAACCAACCCAGATCCATATCCCTTTTTACTCTCTCTTATTAGAAAGCAAAAGAAGAAGACAAAGGAGGAAAAAGATAAAATAAAATCAAACACATCTGGATAGGAAAAAAGAATCAAATGGTCAGAAAACAAAGAACCAAGGAAAAGGCACAAAAGACACATGTAGATCTAGAGAGACACACATTGGCATGCACAAAAACCTCCTAAAAGCACAAAATAGGAAGCTATAGCATAAGAGAAATACCTATAGTATAAGAAAAAGGGAGAAAAGAAAAAAAAGAAAAGACAAACTCCCTGTCTTTTTCTTTTTGTACAGCTTGGTATGGGCATGGCCTTAAAAATATTTGTACACCCAGTGAGACTCTGTTAGAGAACACTAATTTTTCATTTGCAAGTGGTTACAAAGGGAGGGAGCTTCTGGATTAGGGCTATGGCTTTAAGTCCATGTGGTATTTTGAATAAAAGTGGCAACCATGGGCCCATGTATTTGAATGCTTAGTCACCAAAGAGTAGCACTATTTGGGAAGATTCATAAGGATTAGGAGGTGCAGCGCATTTGGATGAATATGTCACTATGAAAGGGCTTTGAAGTTTTAAAATCTCACACTGGTCCTAGTATTGTATTTCTGCATCAGGATCAGGATGCATAATTCTCAGCCACTTCTATAGTACCATGTCTGCCTGTGTGTCATCATGCTCCTGACTGTGATGCTAATAGACTAAACCTCGGAAACTGTAAGCCAGCCCTCCCCCCTTCTGCTGCCCCCAGTAAAATGCTTTCCTTATAAGAGTTGCCTTAATCATGGTATCTCTTCACAGCACTAGAGCACTGACTAAGACAGTCTACTTTCCCTCTTAGTGTTGGAACCCCATCAGGCCCACATAGGCCTTATATATGTTAGCACAGTCTCTGTGAGTTCATATGTGAATTGGTCCTGCTTTTTAGAAGTGCTTGTTTCCTTGTTCTCCATCCCCTCTGACCCTTAAAATCTTCCCAATTCCTCTTCCACAGGGTTCCCTGAGCCCTGAGGGGAAGAAATTGATGGAGACATCCCATTTAGGACAAGTGTTCCAAAGCACATATTATCGGGCTGGTGGGCTGGAGGGGAGTGCTCTGTATTTGCTCCCACCTTCTGTAGTAGGAAGATTCCTTGATGATGACTGGGCAAGGCTATTGATCTATGAACACTGGAAAATGTCATCGTGACTCATTGTATTGCTATACTCCTTCAGCAGAATAGTAGTTTTTGATTTTCCCTTGAGTCTCAGCCCTGTCTAGGCTCAGGTTCTTGGCCACCTAATGAGTGTTGGGATAGATTCTATTTCATGGAGTAGATCTTAAATATAATCAAAAAGTTGCTGGCTTATCTTAAAAGTTCTGTTCTTCTATTTCACCAGAACATCTTGCATGCAGGTCACCATTGTACATGGAATGTTTATAGCTGGCTGGTATTTACTTTTCCCCTTTGGTAGCATGCAGAGTACCTTCAAGTAGCATTAAAAACTAGTCAGTAGGGGAGAAAGATCTAGAAACCATTTTGATTTCTCCATGTTTAATGAGTTGTATAGGTGTTATCTTCAGCAATAGGGCCTTACCATCAGTATGTGGATAGCAGCCAATAGCCTGGGTTGTGTGTGGGTTCTCATCGGGCCCCTTTGGCCAACAACTTGATTAAATAAGGCCCATTCCCAATATTGAAACCTTTATTTGGTTATGAGAGATAATCCAGTTGAGCCTTTGTCTCCTTGTTAGTTTACCATTTAGATTATCTTCATATATAAACATATTTTAGGAAGATTCTACTGTAACAGGTTTCCTTACATCCATGCAGGTAGCCCATAGTTTTAGCCAATGCACATTCTCCCAGTTTGGTCCTCTTACTCAAGTCCCGCAGTCCATCCATATCTATTCTATATCTCTTTCCAAGTTGATCCAATCCTTCCTGCAGTCCCTTACTCTGTACCTAACATATGTGGTTATTTGGGCTGTACCCTGCTTATTGAATACATGACAGCTAACATCCAAATATAAGTCAATACATAACATATTTCTTTCTCTGGATATGAGTTACTTCACTCAGGAGAATTTCTTCTACTCTGTCCATTTACCTGCAAATTTCATTTTTTTAAACAACCAAGTAATAGTCCATTGTATAAATGTCCTATGTTTTCGATACACATTTGCTGCATCAGTGAACATTAAGACTTTTTCCAAATTTTAGCTATTATGACTAGTGTAGCAGTGAACATGGTAGAGTCCTTTGGGTCTATGTCCAGATGTAATATAGCTGTATCTTGAAGAAGATCTATTCCCAACTTCCCAAGGAACTGATTCAGTGTCTAAAAGTTTTATTATTCAATTTTCACTTGCTTGGTTAGAGTCATTCCAAGATATTTTATATATTTTGAGATTATTATGAATAGCATTGTTTCCCTGAATTCTCTCTCAGTCCATTTTTTTTATTTAGGAAGACTACTGGTTATTATGAGTTGTTTTTGAATTGTACTACTTTGCTGAAATTTTTTCCAGCTGTACATGTTTGCTAATGGAACATTAAGGGTCACTTATGGATGAAATCAAATCAGCCAATAAAAATATTTAAGCTATTTTTTTCTTTTTCCCCTTTCTATTTGTGTTCCCTTGGTCTTCGTCAGTTGTATTATTGCTAAGGGTAAGGCTTTAAGAATTATACTGAATAGGCATGAAGAGTGTAGACAACCTTACTTGTTGTCATGTTCCTGATTTTAGTGGAAATACTTTGAGTTTCTATTTGGATTGATGTTGGCTGAGCCCACCAGTTTTTAATGTGTATAATGTTCAGATGTTTCTGTATAATGTGTATACTTTCTAGCCTCTTCCTTTATCACTGAAGTAAATTATGGATCATTTTCCATTCATATGAAAAGGCAGGATGCCCAATGATATGGTCAGTGCAAATCCACAGCAACCCAAAGCTCTGAAGCACATTTTCAAGCTGGGAACTCAGTATGACAATTTGGAAAACTTTACTAAAATCCTTTGTTTTTATATTTCTATTAAGGAAAGAAAGGATCAGGTACTGAATGCTCTCCTGTTGACATTTAGAATGTGGCATGTTGATATATTTTTGGCTCAGGGCGTTTATTACCTTGTGGCATTTTGCCTCAGCTGTTCCTCTGCACAAGGGGATAATATACTGCATAATTAATTCAGCACAAGCCTGCAAGTGCCACACCTGGCTGTTTAAAAAATACAGAGCATAAGTACTCAATCCTTTTAAACGGCTAAAATCATACTGAAGTAATGAGAAATACCAAATCAGAATAAATTAGGCAGCACCAACATATACAACTTGCTTTTCAAAGGTGGAGTCCAAATTAAATATAGTCATACACTTAAAAATTAATCTAAATTACCAGGTGACTCCACGTGACAGACAGTGAGAACAATAAGCGGTACTATTAAACTTTTCCAGGAAGTGGTTGTGCCCATCAAATGAACATCACGTGTGACCGTTATTTTCCCTGTTGTGTGGATGGCAAACTGAGACCTTTACAAATACAGGCTTGTTTTCTAATGGCACTGAGAATTTCTACTCTCATTGATTTATTAGTAAGTGTCCTAGACTATGGCAAAAAAAAATTATTTCCATAATTGGTTTCTACCCAAATTGAGAAACAATCAGAGAGTTTCAAAATACATGGCTAAGGAAAGTTAAACATGCCTAACACAATTTACACAACTTTCATCCTTAACTTTCATATATACTTCATAGAATAAGCATAGATCAAGAATCCATAGGAATTAATACTTAGAAATCTTTTCCCCAAGTAAAGATGTACTTAATCTTGGCACTCAGATCATCATAACTTTAATGTTTCTCCAGAGTTCAGAAAATCAATTCCTTCTCAGAGTTCAACTGTTCTACAAAAAAATAAAAAATGTAATGTCTTATTATTGAGATGAAGATGGGATGTAGTGGACAGTGGTAAACAGAACAAACCCTGCACCTTTAAAGAACTGCTCTACAACTGTGTCCCCGAGACAGTCCTATCCGAGCTTTTAGTCTCTGTTATTGTTACTCTTGTTGATTAGCTGGTGCTTCTAAGCCCCGAATCTGAGACTTCGTTTGACCTTTAAGGAAAATATACAATATGTTGTAACATATAACAACACATATGGATGCACTGCTTATCAGTTGTTGTAAGCATGGTCTAAGCTACTATTGTTTCTTCTTCAAGCATGTGTACAAGACCACCCCCCCCCCCAAAGCTCCATGGGAAACACATTGCAAAGAATTGTCCTAAAGACTGAACAGGGAAACAAATTTAACATTTAAGACCTTATTGAAATGGAAAGGAGTATTAATGAGTAGTGTTTTGAGAGTCATGGGGCTTGCCATAACAACTACTCAAAATGCAGGGACTGGTGAACTCCCCTTTAAAAACTAGAAAGTAGACAGGCAAATTGGTGCTTGCCATTATATTCTTACTTTAAAAGACTTAACATGAGTTAAAATATACAAACAATGTGGCTGTTTTTATAATCTATGATTATATTAAGTCAATGTGGACACATATGTATATAAATTCTTTACACGTGCTTGTTTGGATAGGACAGAAAGTACAGGTACTGTCTTTATTTAGTGTGTTTCTGTGTATTATGTATGTGTCTTAACATCTCAGTGAATTGATTTAAAATAAAACTCACTCAACATCTAGCACGTGAGGTCATTGGATTCAAGCTGGAATATAATGAAAACTAGAACCCTCACTTACCACTGAAAAAGAAATATGTGAATGAGTGTTATGAAACACTTGTAGTAGGGAATATGCAGACCAACATAATTTTACATTATTCAAAATGAACCTTGAATAGCAAATATAAGCTTAATGTATGTAATATATGGTAAGGAGTGGTGGAGAAGTGCAGGACCAAATCAAAATCATGTGTTTGTTGATTAGGTGTTTCTGAGCTAGGTGAGATGAGTTAAAGAAAAAGACAAGATATAGCATTATTTTGAACAAAATGATGAAAAACTTGGTAATTTACTTGATATGCCATGTTAAACATCAATATTTTTTTAATTCTAAACAGCCAAATATCAGAATAGTGTTTTGAAACCTAACTTTGGGTTGATATGTGGGTGCCTAGAAGCAGAAGAGATGGAAAGATGGGGCTTCTGACTTAACAAAATCTTTTAAGTGGATGTGTTAACACTGGGAATTGAGGGGCTCCAATATATTTGATCACAGTGAATAGGTAAAATAACAGGGGCGTGGGAGACATCACAGTTAGTCATGAAGGGCAGTATGCCATCTGTACGGAGGCAGGCAATAACTATCCAACAGTGATAAACCAAATCTTGGAACCTCAGATAGAGCTGGAGACAGAGATGTAATCACAGCTAATGTAATGAAAACAGAGAAAAATAAATAAGTAAAGCCTGACCTCACTAATGTGGTATTGCTTAATTTAGTCTTACCAAAATATATAAATAAATAAATAAATAAATAAATAAATAAATAAATAAAAACAAAAAAACTGTATTAAGGCAAAAAATTAAAAGCAGAGAAATGCATATATCTCTACATTTAAGAATAAGAAAAAATACAAGTTTTTCCAAAATTAATAAAACTATCAAATATTTAAGATGACGAATTCAAAGCCTTTGAGAGAAAAAAGTGAAGAAGACACAGATTTTTTGAGCTCCCAGACTGTAGGCTATTTATATAGAGTGTGGTCTGGGAAGATGTTTCAAATGTTGGAAGCCTCTGGAAACCCATCATCCTGACATTGGACAGAGCAGTCCAGAAGCAGAAGACAACATAAACAAACTGAAGGAATAAATGTAGACAGCTCTATGGGAATAAGAACTCTTTGACAAAGACTTTAGTGGGGACATTTGAAGCTAGTTGTTATGAAGACCTATCAAAGCAGCTAATCCTCTCACAATGAAAAGCATTGGCACAATAACTCAAAGATGGGCATATACAGGAATACAGATATCATGTCAGTGAGTCAGAGTGTCTATTCAGGGATAAATTACTCAACAAAAACATTGCAAAACAACTCAAAAAGCAAATATATACTATTGCTTGGTTTTGAACAAATGAATAATAAAACTTTTTTGCATCTTGGTCTGTGTTTCATGTAGAATACAAAAGAATGAAGAGACAGATTAAAAACACAGAAATTAAAATTTGAAGTGTAAAAGCAAACTCAAGTTTGACCCTTGATGCTATAGAGAGGATTCAAGTAATGATCAATGAATTTTAAATTCCCAGTTACAGAGATTTTTTTGCAATGCTAATAAAGACAAATTTTATTGACATAATAATATCTTTAAAAGAGTGATAAAAGAGTAAATTTATAAAAAGATATTTTGTCAAGATTTTTCTCATCTTATTTGGCCAGGGTGAGTAATTAGCACAGTCTCATATATATTACAGCCCAGTAGATATGTACTAAATTAATAATAAGTAACTGGCATTGAATTACCAATGACTTTAGGATCTATATGATACATTAATGTTAGTGATGATAAAGACATTAATTTCTGTTGAAGACAGTTTTCTCTAGTAGAAAACATGATCTACATTTATAAAACATGTCTATCTCTAAATAGATGCTAATTTAAAGCACAGACTTTGATTTTTTTTATTGAGTTATTGAGTTAAGCTAATTCAGAATACAATAAATCACATTCTAAAAGGTTTTTTTTAGGCTGATAAATTTTGTGTGTATTCTAGTAGAATTAAGAATATCACTGAGGTAATTCTTGGAAAATTTCCCAACAACACAGGGGTGAGTATCGAAATGACTTTTGGAATCCAAGGAATTAGTTTGAAAGTCAGACACTATGTAATTACAGTCAACATGTACAGTTCAGCTGACATCAATGGCTGTTTTTCTCAGTCAGAAGAGCAAGATCTTATTTACTGAAATCTCCAAAATTTTTAGCAGGAAATATTAAAGAAAATTTAAAGATTTAAAGATCGAAGGGAGGGAAAGGGATGAAAATATAAACATAAACAAAGCAATTTAAACATGAAATGTAAAAATGAAGTCCAGTTTGACATGTGCTTTATTTGTGGAAGAACATGTGAACATCTAAAAATGTCCCTCCTACTATTGTCTTCTCCAGCAGAATTTGGACTCTCCCCAGCAGCATTTGTCTGTAGCTACACCAAGAAGATGCTTGACTGTGGCAGAAACCACACTGTAAAGGCCCAAAGATGTTTATGCCTACTTCTCTAATAAGGTTATCTTTCAACTCACTGCCTTGCTCTGGGCAAGCACCAGCAGGTATAACCTGCTAGCAACCTGAGTTACCCATCCTAAACATGGTTTCAGTGCCACAGGCAGAAATATTGAGACATTTTTTCAAATCTCATAAAAATAAAATCAGAGCCTTATGGAAACTAAATGATTCCAGTTTGAAGGCACTAAGTTTAGAAGTAAACACATTGCATATTTTTCCTGGATGGCAATATACAAATAATCTTTAATAACTAACTACCAATTTGTACATTTATGGATGCAAAAATTAACTTTTGTTTCACAGAGCATTAAGGAATGATCAATCTCTTAGAATGGTGAAGTATAGGCTGGAGAGATAACTCAGAGGTTAAGAGCACTTGTTACTTGCTACTCTTGTAGAAGACCTGTATTCATTTCCCAGAACCCATGTCATTTAACTCACAACTACATAAAACTCCAGTTCCAGGAGATTCAGGGCCTGCTACAAGCACCAGGCACATGTGTGCAGGCACTCACAAACAGAAAATAAAAATTGAAATAAAAATATGAAGTATAATGATTGATTATCCATGCATTTTAATGTGGCATTAATTCGTAAAGCATGGTTTGAAGAGCCACCTAAAGGATACCTTCTCACGTGTTTATTTGTTTGAATATCTCCTTTTATACCAGAAAGCATCTGCCATGCCCACACCCCTGATGTTTCTGTTTAAACTTTCTTTCAAGGGGGTTAATGTCTCAGAGATTTCTTGACTAGACATCAGTTCTCTCCTTATAATAGTAAATTTGGAGCTAAGGAACAAATTAGCCCATTGAAGAAAATGTGATAACTTTAAAAGTTGAATTACATCTTCCTTGAGTGTATGAAAATGATCGTGTGTAGTGTGATGATGGTGGAGATTCAAAGGTTCATCAGGTATCATGTTTTTCACAGGTAAGATCAATATCCAGCTTGACACATGCCACATGAGTCACAGGAGACCTCTATGTGCTAGTCAGGCAATATTGCTTAGTTTTTGCCCTTCAAAATTAGTAAAATTTTGCCATTGTTTGTGACCATCAACCAAGTCATCACATGGGATCTCGAAATTAGTACATCTAATTAGCATCATTTAAGAAGCATCACAGCATTAATGCTTCATGTGTTAGTTGTTCATGCCAGTCAATGCATCAGTAGTCATTTGCATTTAAACTAAGCTCTCACATATTTAAGATCCACTAAGAACAAAGTCTCCATACAAATGTAACGCTGGATGAGAATGTTTTGGAATAAAATTCTCAGCAAATTACTGCAGATTTAAGAGAAAATATTTCTGTCCTAACATTACCTAACTTCTCACATAAGACTGCAAATCCTAAACCTCTGTTTTCATTTATACTGAGAAAAACTTCAAAGATTTTCCAACAAATTATAATATTGTAAATTATGTTGGGAACCCAGAGATCTGGACAAGTAACAGAGAAAGTTCAGGGAGATGACTCCTAGGAATTCAAAGTCTATGAAACAATATATGGGCATGCATGCACAGACATACACATATCTGAGAGAAAAAACATACTATTTTGACCTCAGCTAGATGTCTTATTGCATTAGTTACTTACTTTTTCTTAGTTTTTTTTTTATCAATGTACACTTGTTATATAAAATGGTGGGTTTATTTCTGATATTTTCACACATACATATCATGAACTTTGATCATATTCAACCTCCCCCAGTTGTCTTCTTCTGACCCCTCATATTTCCTGCTGGATTACTTTCTCTTCTCAAACAGTCCTTCTTTTACTTTGATATGTCTTTATGTCATCTATTACACATCTATCCATCCATCCATCCATCCATCAATTCATCCATTCATGTAGGTATTGCTCATTAGAGACAATGTGCAGTCCTTGTCCTTCTGAATTTTTAACGTCATTTTCAGGACCATGCCTGCCTTAAATTCTCGACTCTTGGGTACGTGTATATGACAGTCATGATACTGGCATGTTTTAAAACTCAGAACCGAGAGTAGAAAATATCCATTCATGTTTTTCTTTCCTGCTTCTTTAAAAATCTATCTCAAGGGGCAGACTATATATTTAGAATCTGCTAGTTTCTACTTCCACATATCCCAGCAGCATCTCCAACATTTCTGAATGTACTAGCAATGGGACACTGTTCTAATTTCCTTGTGAAGATACTTTAAAAATCAGTGTCAGAGAGTTTGTGGCTCCTGGAGTTCTTTCCTCTTGTAAAACATAAATTACACTCTCTAAATAGTATATGAAAACAGTGTTATACAAAACCATCACTTCAGTTCTTTGCTAGTAAATTTTTCTATTCTCAACCAAACTGTCTGCAAAGCATTTTGACAGGATTCTGGGGGGTTTAAAGACACAAATGGAGGAGAAAATATAAAAGTGAACTTACCGGAGTCCTCAGTTCAGGAATGGCAGCTTGGTAGGTGAGTGGACGGCAGTCACGGGTATTTGGCACAAGAACACAGGGCAGAAACATTGGTCCCAGGTCATCTCCATCTAGAATGTCCACTGTGAGGGTGGTAGTGGTTGTTCGCCTCTCATTCAGATTTTGTGCACGGTCCTGATGAGTTTAAAACAAACAAACAAACAAGCAATTAAATAAATAGATGATGTAAATATCAGGTAGGTACTATTTAGTTTTACTAATTCTTTTCTTTCTTTTTCTTTAAATGAATGATCGGTGACCTATGTAAGCCAAGTATAATATGGGGGGGGGGAGTGGAAGGTGAACTGTCAAACAGTTGTATCAAAACCTAGTTCCTTAAAAGTACATTGGCATCACTAGTGTGACAGGATAGAACTTTTCATTGCATTAGGAAGAAAATGACATGATTTTGTTGTGGGTTTCCTGTCTACTTGGGAATTTGCTTCATTGAGTCACCCTTGAGACAGTATGTAGAAAGAAGTCTAAGGTAGAATGAAAACTTCATCGTGGAAGCCAATCTGACAATGAATGTAATAACTTGCCAACAGAGATGGACAAGAAGAAACAATGCAGAACATACCTATTAGAGGCAAAAGTTGTAAACTGTAATAATGTTTAAAATACATTTTTAAATATTTGGAGTAGATTTAAATCTAACAGCTTTTTTAATTGGTGTGAGCTAAATTTTCCTGAATATGCTATTTAAATTGAAAATCTTGTAGATAATTGACTGACTACAATTTTATGATTGTGGGGGAAAGGCATGGCACACTAAAGACCAAGAGTCTAACCAATTTTGAGATTATTTCTTCTTCTTCTCCTTCTCCTTCTCTTTCTCCTTCTCCTTCTTCTTCTTCCTCTTCCTCCTCCTCTCCTCCCTCCTCCTCCTTGTCTATTTTTGAAGCAGGGTTTCTCTGCATAATAGCCCTGGCTTTCCTAAATTGGCTCTGTAGACCACCTTGTCCTTGAACTCACAGAGATCAGCTTGCCTCTGCATTCTGGAGTGCTGAGATTAAAGGCATGGGTCAACACATCTGGCTTCCTAGCCTTAAAAGTAACTTATCAATGTCTGACTCTGACCTAAAATAATTGTTACTAACACACACACACACACACACACACACACACACACACACACACACACAATCTTTTTTAATAGAGTAGCAGTAGATTACTTGCTCCTACCAATCACAAAGGGAAAATTGTATCCAATACAATCTGAGACCTACAGCAGGGATCTTCCACTAGACTGTAGCTAATTATACCCCAAATCTCCCTCCTGATATGCTTAGTTAAGACCTTGATTTATGTCATTCTGTTGTGACTATAAAAGCCCATGTGACCTTCCCTACCGTGGATTATGTTACCAGAGAAGCCTAAATGGCTGCTTTCAGGTTACAATCTGTCTTCTGTATTTAGCTCAGAATAAATAATCTCCTATTCCTTTCTTACAAGAGCTCTGCTTTGTACATCACTAGGAATAGCACAGAGTATCCCAAATCAGCATCTCTGTTTTACTAATGTGTTATATTAGCATACAATTTTTCTATAAAGTAACATCTTGAGTGATTTGGGGTTTGCTCAATGAGCCTGGACTTCATGGGCATTCTCTTGGCCTTTAGGCCTCTGACCTACATCCAGATGCTCTAAAACAAAGGTCCATCCTTCCTCTTCTTATGACACTTACTCCAGGAACCTTGAAAATTTCAATTCTGTCTCTGTTCCTATGGGGTGAAAGTCTTTTCTACAGCTCTCTAGCCTAAATGTGATTCTTTCACATTCTCTTATAAAATCATGGTTAAGAAATTTGAGTTTTCTACTCATTATCCTTGGGAGGATAGGAATAGAACTTTCTAAAAGACTTGGTCCAAATTCTAAAATTTCTTATTGCCATAAGTATAAAAAAGGTTAATTTTCCCCATGGAAAGGACCACCATTAAGTATGTTTTCCACTTCCTGCCTAAATCCCCACATATACCAATCACCCTCTAGCCCTTGTGATGTGGACTTGTTTCTTCTTTGTTACACTAATATCCTTTAATAGACATCCTGAACTTATTTAATTTTGCTTTGAAAATTTATTGTTGCTAACTAATTTCAAGTTTATTTATTTTTGCCAGTGGCTCCTTAATGTCCTTTGTCTGTTAATATATCCACCAAGACATTGGGTATTTAGCCATAATGTTTCTTAACAAGTCTCAGGTTTTTGTTGATCATGGCAGTGCTCAATATTAAGGTCATATATTTTTCACAGTGTCTTTAAATGTAGGTTATGGGATTTGGGAAGGAAAACTGCAGAGGTAAAGTCACCCTTTCATCACAGTATGTCAAAGTTGTCTTCATTAGTAAGACTATAATTTACACTGTGTAAAAGGTTGCAATTATCAGGTATCTTTCTCACATAAGGAATGGGAAATGACTTCATTAGAAATCTACAGTTTATCTAAAGAATGGTGGCCAGGGACACACAAGAAAGAAACACTGGATGAATCAGTTCCTCCTGAATACCCACTGATGATGGCAGTGTTGGTGGCAGGATCCCCTTGGGAGCTATCCTGGAGAGCCACTTCTGTGTGCTCTATTCCTACATCAATATCTGGCCAGCCAGTATGGCACAAGTAACAGGAAAACAACACTGTAAACTGTAAGTGATATAAAGAAAACTAATTTCTGTATACATTTTATCTAATTTCAGTAAGCTTGATTCACTCACTGAAAAGGGAAGATGCCACCCAGGAGCTAAAACGAAAAGCTCATTCATTGTATGTACCAATTTACACCCTTTACTTTTCTTTTCTTCCTTAAAAATAAGATGTTTTCAAACTTGGTTTTTAAATGGGATATTTCATTAATGTAGGAAACTCTAATTACTATTGACAGAAATGGCACTTTAAAGCATTTTCTGAATTTAACTACTACTCTGCAAACTGAATCATGTGCCATCCAAATTTGTAGGAAACAGTTCCCACCACAGTGACACACTATTAATGAGTGATCAAGGGTAACTGCTATCACAGGATGGACTCTGATCCCCAGTCCACATGAAGACAAGGAGAAGACAATGTAAACGCACAACAAGAAAACAGCCCTCTGTGATCAGGAAAGAGAACTCCCCTCCCCTGAAACAAGTCCTGGCCAATTTTGATCTGGAGTTTTAAACTCCAAACTACTGATAAAATAAATTTCTGTTTTATTAGGTACCCATTCTTTATAAGGTGTTTGTTATTAAAGCCAAGATGGCTAATGTAACTGATTAATTTACATTTTCCTCAACTTATACTGTTATTTCACATATCATGTACGTTTCCTCACACTATGCACTTGTTAACATCACTCAGAAAAGTGTGATACCCTTAAGGATGACACAAATATGGCTCGGGGGACCAGGATGTGGGAAAATCATCCACTACCAAAGCCAGGGTAGGCCTGTAGGCTCTGGAGCTCTTGTCTCATGAATTAAGAGAACAATATTTGGAGACAAAGGAAGAGTGAGTTTCAAAAGAAAATTTTATTTACTTTATTTTAGAATTATAGGTAAGAACTTAAGAGAAAGACAGCAGAGCCGCTGTTCGTAGAAGTGGGTCCCCAGAAATGGGAAACCACTGAGTTGTTAGAATAGTTTCATGGGACTCAAGGAAGGCAGAAACTAGGGTGAGGTATGGAGCAGGGAACCAGGTGAGCTGGTTCATTCAGTCTGCCCATCCAAGAGGTATTCCAGTATCATTTTCAATCATGATTCACATGTAGTTTTTGGTCAGAGGAAGCATTCTTAGGCTTTCACTACCACAAAACTGATGACAGGACCAAGGACCTTTCTGACAACTAACAAAGAACCAGAGTCAAAACTGTCTGATTGTGCATTCCTACCTTAAAACTGACATAAATTACCTTAAGGCACAATCTGTTTGTTCTTCCTTTTCAAATAAAAATCTTTAATCAGTTTTCTTAAAAATAAATCACTCAGCAACCTTTATGTTTAGCTAGATGTAGGTTTATAATTTATCATTAGCTAACATGTGGGAAATAAAAAAATGTGCATGCATCTTCAACACATTATTATACATCAAAACCAAAATGTTATTTTAAACTAACAGACACAAGAATGAAGTTGGAAAATGAAACACCTTTAGAGCTTTAGAGAAGGAGTGTACTCACGTCTCCAAACACCAGGTCCACACAACCTCTGGAAACCTGATGCATAATCTGGAAAGCTGAACTTGCCCAGTCTTAACAATCTCATTACCCTCCTAGTTCCAACACAGCTAACAAGATTACATGCCCTGCCATCCCAACAAAAAATCATGGAAAAACAAATGTAACTGGACTTCTGTCACTGCTTGGGGAAGACCACAAAGACTGGCTCCCAAGATCTTAGCACCTCACTCAGGGTTTCAACACTTCAAACTTTCAAGATCACATGGTAGCAAGAAGCCTCTAAACTCCCATGCAACTCGGTTTCTGAATAAAATTATTGCTAAGCATCATGATGAAAACCTAACTTTGTTTTTCCAAAGCAAGGTATGTGCCTAGTAGAGTCTCAATAAAAATCACCTTTGACACGGAGCTCAGGTGTAGCCCGTTATCACACCCACTCTACTTATTAACCACAGCTTCAAATATTTACCTCTAATTGTAAGGAATGTAACATGCTGAATACTAGATAATATGTCATACTTGTTCATTTCCATGAAATGAAGATAGTGTCTGTTCATCCTCCGATGTGTGGTGGTTGTTGGACTGGTGTTGACCAAGGAGCAGAAGTATGTAGCTGCCTGACACAACTCTCTCTCAATCACTTATCTTGCCTCTCAGTCCTACCCACAGCTTTTAATTATAAACTTCTGAGGTAGAATTCAGAATAATACCTTTTCAACATGCTTCAAGGTGACGCCACTACAGCTTTTGTATATAGTACCAGAAGAAATTCCTCAGTATGGGCAGAGACCAGCTTTAAGTATGCTCAGAACATTAGAGGGTGACCTAATTGACCCCCTATGCTTCCTCCATCCATATATAGAATATATATATCAAGGACAGGTATGCTCTGTTGAAGACTTAGTCACTCTCAAACCTCATGAGGCCACCACACCTGTTCAGAGGCACACTTTGCTTTACTAGCTCCAGAACAAAAGAAGCTAAGCACTTACGTTAGCTTGGATGATGACATAGTAGCGAGTCTTATCCTCATAGTTGAGTCGTTTCCTCAGCACCACATTTCCAGTCAACATAAGTGGGATTTCAAAGGTGTCGTTGGATGTCTGTAAATGTGAAGTACACTAACTTCAGACCAGTTGTAGAAATGCACTGTGTAGCTTGATATTGTGGTTTCATCCTCTAAACATTAGAGTTAGTAGGTTTACTGTTGAAAATAAAGTGTGAGTGTTAAGTTCAGACCTGACATTCTTATCCATCAAAGTGATTGATGGTCATCACTGAGTTTCCTCAGAGTCCTTTGAATATGATGACTTTTCATGGTTTTTCATGTATTATTGATACATTCATCCATAGACCTAGACTGATTTTTAACCAAGTCTACACATATGATAAAAAAAAACTTACCTTATTATCATTATCTTTGTCATTTGATTTTGCACAAAAGCGTTCAAACATTTTCAACTTACATTATCTACTGAATTTTACTTTCCAATACTAGTATTTACTTTGCATTCTAATTATTTGTTCACTTTAAAAATGGGTTGCATTTTTATAAACTAATATGGGAGCCAGTGAGATGCCTCAGCAGGTGAATTCTTGTAGCCATACCTGGAGGCCAGAGATAGGACATCTGCTTTTAGATGTTGTCAGGAGATATGACCTGAATCTCCACAGCTAATTTGAGAGCATTACTGAAACTATTTAGAAGTTGCTAACATGCCAACAAAGTCAGAGGGTGAAATGCAGAGTCCAGGTTTTATCTGTGAGGTTTTATACATATCAGGATGTTTGCCCCACCTTTGAGAGATAATGAATTATATTTTGGGTCAGACATCTTTATTTGTGGTTTCTAACTTTCACAACTGGAAGCCTTGTGGCCCTTGATGATTTCTATCTGTCTACATACTGTGGCCTGTGCATCTTTTCATGTGGACTGTGGCTCCCCATGTTTGCCATCTGGTCCTGTTTTTAAAAACTGTTTAAGCAATATATCCCTAGTTTCTCTGCATAGTTAATTTTCTGATGCTCTACTCTGAAACCTTCTTTGTCTTCTCATTTCAGATTAAGACTTTGATATGAGGCATTTGTATTTTTGTTTTACCTCACAGATTCTGTATGTCTTGAGACTGAGATAGCAACCCTTCTATCAACATAACCTAATAATAACTATAATCTTCTCCATTGTTGTTGCTAACAGTTTTCATTAAAATTTTGTAGACTTATTACAAACAATGACATTAATAGCTATGTTATTGCCCTTAAAACTACTTTTCAATTGGATTTAATTCTTACAGCTTCATCTAAATATCACATATATGAGATTTTTGCTTTTTATTTATTTCATAAATACTTGAGATTTAAAAAAAAACAAAAGGGAAAGAATATACTTTATAATAAAGCTCTTCTGAATGCCTGGGGCACTTCTATAGTGATGTCATTTGTTGTTTAATTAAACTAGTTTTTTAGTATAAATATGTTTTCTGAATTTCAGAACTCTAATGAAAGTTTTAGAAACAAAATATAGGCTGCATATTCAGGACATTCTTTCCTCCTCTTCCTTCTGTTTAGGAGTATATTTGACTAAATCAACTCTAAATAAATGCTTTAAGTAGTGAGGTTTGTGTAAGCAAACACTGTTTCATTGTGTTACAAATGGGCTATGAGGGAACCAGGCACACCCCCCACCCCAGTTTCCAGAGGAAGACAGAAGAGGTAGACATTCAGTTTCTGGTGTCACCACCTGAGTGTCATGGAACATCAGGTGACCCAATCAATGCTGATGGATGTGGTTAAGAATTTACTTGAGTAATGGTGAACATGGAGGTGACAGGAATGATCCCCATGGCACTTGGTCTGTTCACTGATTCTTTGTTCATAGGTTTGGCCCACAAAGAATTGGAGTCAGATCCAAAGCAGTATTATATTTTTGAGGCAAAGCAAATGCCTCCATGACAGGTTTGGAGAGTTGTAAGCACAAAGAGTGTTGCTGTCCTTAATGTTGGAAACTTCAATGTTTACCTCCCACCCTTTATTAAAGAAGAAAATCTTGCTATAAGAATAATCTACTAGTGTCCACTAGTTCAAAACATTTTCCTAGCATTCACAGAGGTACACATATAAGTACCTGGAAATTCAATGACTTTGCAGTTATCAGACATGAGGTCATCTCCATTTAAGATAGGCCAAACAATTATGTCACCACCCCAGAAAGATACCAAGATGTCAGGAAGGGCAGGTAGAATTCCCACCCTATGTATAGACACCTCTTTGAGAAGGGTGGGAGAGGGCTGCTGCCATTTCAGAAACTCTGTTCTCAGGGCTGACCCAACCCCATGAATGTAGATGCATTGGTAGCTGAGCTGATGTCTCCATGGAGACAGATGCTCTGGAAGCAGGAAGTACCTAGCCTTCCTCTGCCCCCTGCTTAGATCTCTGGCCATTTGTCCTGTGTAAAGATAAATAATAGATTATATGCAGCTCTTATACCTGTGTAATATTTAGAAATATCATTTGTCATCACCCCATTATATTTGTTAGAAACACAGAAGGGATGGTGCCACAAAGGGAGGCATACACACATGCACACAGGTCCCCTCAACATGTAAGAGCAGCTGAGCACAGGTGTGCCTAGGAGGACCAGTAACTTAAGCTGTGGAAGGTGGATAATGCTCCGTTTCTCAGAAGCTTTTTCTCACAAACATCACAAATGTTTTAAAAGCTTCCCCCAAACCCCAATCTCATCCACCTTACTTTTTTCCTCTCCTTCCCCACTCATCCATTTGATTCCTTCAGTTTTCCTCATTTGCTCACTTTGGGTACAGCTGACTTTCTCACTTAGTCCCAATGGATATTATCAACTGGTTTCTATTCAGTTTACATTCCTTCTTTCCCATATCTCTTAGCAAGATACGGTACTGTATTCAGCTACCATCAATCTATAGGTTATGCCACTGCTGACAGTTTTCCCTGATCCAACTTCCCAAGGAGAAAAGAAAAAGGCTTAACAGTAGTTGACAGCCTCTGTCCAGTCAAAAGGGCCTGACTGGAATTTAAACAGACAGTAAAATTTGCCCCTTTATAGGAAGAAGGAAAACTAACCAATTATACTTTTAAATACAAAAAGGGATATCCCTAAAGGTACAAGAGTAACAATCATGTTTTGGTGGTAACCAATAGCTGTCTAATGGATTTAAGACTCATGTAACAGAAGGAAAGTCAGGCCTGGTTCTGGACACCTAAACAACTATCCAGGGCTAGTGAGGTCATGGATCTTAGAGGAGAGTCCACTACCATCATTTCATTAGACCAGGAAAATTGCTAACTGTATTCTAAATATTCACCCTTAAACTTACAGATAACTGAAGGAGGAAAGGGAATGGAGAAATGAATTAAATATATTTTAATTAAAATTTTAAAAACTTATGGGAAAAAAGAAGGTATATACAAAATCAGAAGAGTTTAAAATTTTTAAATGGCAAAATAGAAAAAAATAATTAATGAAAGAGTGGCAAAGGCTGAAGGAATTTCGTTTCTCTTAGGAGTAATTTATTCTGAGTCAAGTCTCCATATCAGAATTATTCTCACTAGCACTGTGGTTGCAGTGTGGAGAAGCCGAAGCAGAGGCTCAGTTGGGCTAAGAAGAGGTACTGAAAGACAGACACAAGGAGGAAAATCAAAGTGTATTGTCTGAGGCCACTATGTTTGTGACCATATGTTACTAGATTATAAATGCATGATGCTACTCAGATTTACCTGATAATTGGTGATTACAACCAACCTAGTCACTGATAAACATTTGTATGTGTCCAATCTTGAACATAATGATTCTACCATAACACTGTATTCTGAGTGCTGGGGACATAATGGTACCCTCATATAAACCACTTTCTACCCACAGCATCATCATCATGTCTTGTATATAAAGAGGTGAACAGACATCTCAGATTCCAATATCTTCCCTAAGTTTATTTCTAACATGACAAGTACAGGGCAAATTTAAAGATTCAAAGTCTCTCGTTGCAATAATAGTTGTGACACAGCAGCCCACAGCATATCAGTGCAGTTCCACCGTGGATTCGCATAGGCTGAAGGGGTGCTAAACTGCTCTAGGTTGTTCAGATTTTAAAAGATCCAGTCACTGCTGCTATTGCACTGTTTTAGGAAAAGCAAGGTGGTCCAAAAGCAAACACAAGGGAAAGTAATCATTTACTAAAAACATAACTCCTATGTGGCCCCATACACATATATATCTCCACTAACTGGGAAGAGAATCAAAGCCAGGATAGTCAAAAGGAGAGAGGGAGGTACATTTTCTTATTTTATAATTATCTGAGAGAAGGCTGACAGCAGCATTACACCGAGACACTTCAGGTCTGATAGAGATCCTGGAATATTCATCAGCTGATACATGAAAGACCAATTTCAAGACAACAAAACCTGATGAGGGCGAGGGAGGAAATACTGGAAAGATGCTGCGGAGGGAAGGAGAAATTGAGAGGTGACTCTACACCACACCTTCATAAACTCACTAGCAGAAAATCAACTAAGAAAAGCACACACTGAGTGGGATGGGAGCTGTACACAAAAGAAAACATGCAGCTGGAGTTCAAATACCATGGGCAGAATCGAGTGTGTTTCTGCAGCACTGGACTCACTGTGCTCAGATGGGCTCCACAGCAACCTGACATGACTGAGAAGGAAATCTTAACCTTTTTAAAGGGGAGAATCAAATAAGCAGTATTATATTAACCACATAAAGACTTTATTCAGTTACATAAATCGCCTATTATGACAGTTCCAGTGCTAAATGCATAAAATGCCCACAACAAATAAAAAATGAAAAATCTTCTTTTGTATTGCTTGCAAAGAAATTAAGACCCATGAAATATGGAGTATTCACACACAAAGAATGCAATACTGAAATTGTTTTTTAAATATAAAAACAAATCATAGGAAAGGTTTAACAATAGGTTGGAATTGCCTGAAAATGTGGTAGCCTTGAACATAGGCCAATGGATGTTATAGTTTATAAACAAAAGAGGAAAAAATTAAAAGTGAGTGAACAGGGCTCATGAACCAATGGAAAGACATCAAAGTGCCTGGCATTCCTATAACTAGAGCCTCAGGAAAAATGGTTATAGAGAAGTCAGAGGAACAAGTGTTTTAAGCAGACAATGGCTGATTTAATTTAGGGATGATATACACCCATTATGAACAATGATCCTAAAAGAAGTTAACTGCAAATGAATAGCTGAAATGCAAACATTATGATTTTTAGCAATGAAATTAAAGAAAACACCTGAATATATATAGATAGAGATGTATATGTAGTTATCTGACACAGCACATGCTGGAAAGACAACTAAATATGTACCAATTAAAGTGATGTACATCTTAAAAGATTTGTATTACTCCATTACTCTGTGCTAATCCACAGGCTGGAGAAACTCACTTAAGTTGGGAAATGATGGAGCCCAGGCATACCACATACCACGCATGCTCACTCAATGTCTCAGAGGCAGGAGTGATATAGCCCAAACCCAGAAGATTACTGTCATATTGAAACTCACACATTTCTCAAGAAGGGAAAAATTTTAAAACAACCACTCATTTCAGTGTGAAATTTTGTAGTATTTCCATTTTGGCTCAAAAATGGCTTAAGAGGCTGTGTGAACAAATCTGTGAGTGTGTAAGTTGAATTAGGTTTCATTTCACTATTATCTGACTCAAGGATTAAATATCTGACTTTGGGCAGCAAGTGAAAGAAAACAAGCCAATTCTTATATTTTATCCTGTGTTGTATAGCATGAGACTAATTTGAAATTACAGTTGTTTGGACATTTAAGAACCCAAGGTTCTCTCCCGATCTCCACACATGCACCATGGCACACTCATGCCTATGTGTACACACACACACACACACACACACACACACACACACACACACACACACACACAGGTGGTTATCACAGTATATCAAGTTCAGAGTTTTCACCATATCTAAATATCTTGACCCAATGAACAAGACCTCAACCCAGGCACCTTCTGCAGTTATCAACAGTAGTAGTGATGCCAAGGGTGAGATTTGGGTTTCTTTGTAATGTTGAGACACTGTAGCTAAATGGCTTATCTGTCTGTAGGTTGTAGGGGCCACATAATTGATCTTAGTAGCAGAACAGCTGTAGGGGGCACATAATTGATCTTAGTAGCAGAATAGTTAATTTCTGAGATGAAAAGCAGTCAGAGAGATTTCCACCGTGAGGAAGAAACCTGGCTTCACTGAACTTCTGAAGAACAGCTTCCAAGTAACTCACGGCTGTCTCAAGCTGCAACTAAACCTTGGATTATTATTTTTTTTCAATGCAGTAAGTATTTCTTTAAAATGTATGGGTTGGCTCTTGGTGGTTGCTCTGTTCCAGTTTTACGGCTTGATACCAAAGTCTAAGAAAAAGACTGACAGTTAATCTGGAAATGTGCCATGCACACAGAATTATTTAGGAAAACCCACAGAAGAAATCGACAAATTGCTTAGGAAAACAATGTGCATGTGGTCACTGGTTTTCCTGCCGCTGTAGGGAAGGAGTTGTTTTCACCCTTGACTGCTCAAGTTCATGCTCCTTACATCATTTCTCCTGCAACACTTCATTGCAACTGATCATTGCCAAGTTCCCCTCACATTCTCATTGCTTGGCATCATGCCCTATGTCTATGCCCACACTCTTGTTCTAAGGCTCTGTTGTAGGGGAGATGAAAACAAACCCCAACTTTTCAAAGCCTTCCCTTGACATTGCTATCTTCCCAAGATTTTGCTTTTAATTCCTTATTTCTAAGTTTCAACACAGGTCATCAACAGTCATCTCATTAGCACACAATGAAAAGCCCACCCTTCTGAAATGAGGCTCTGTGCTCTGAAACATCAGCGGGACACTTTCACCTCTGGACAAGGGTTTCTCTCCTGAACTATCTGACCTGAGAGAAGAAAGCTCTAAGGGAAGACTCTCCCAATTAGTTATCTAATACCAACTGGTCAGCTCTGAAGTCTTAAACATACAAGAAGTATTATATAGACTGAAGGAATGAGCAGGTTGTAATTAGGAATATAAATGCACCTGTATCATGCATGTATGTGTTTTCAGGGCTGTGTAACAAGAATTTAGAAGGGGGATGTATATTTGAGAGAGAACAGAGTGAAAGAATGGGAGGGTAAAGGGGAAGGGATACTGTGCATTATATTTTAATTTTAAAACATTTAAAACTTTTTTTTTCAAAAATGCAAAGAAGTGTACACTTGTTGTGTGTCATTCATTTAAATCCACAATCAGTGATAGCTGGACCTGCATTTGAGCCCTCACTCTGTAAACCCAAGGATTCATTCCTGCTACTTCTTCTTTATAAAAAGCTACATAAAGAGTGCAGGTCTGAGTGATGAGGATGTGATGTTAGCTGTGCTGCATTTTATATCTGTAACATAATTATGAAAGAGAAGTGTGACATCAGAAAATTCACTTGAGAGGTAGTTTTTCTTTGTTTGTGGAAACCTCGAATATTACAGAAGCTGCCTCAGGAGTTATGAAGAACTCTGGTTAGATTTTTTCCCCTCCCCATTTTCATTTTATTGAAAACAGATTCTTCTCTCATACAATGCTGTATGATGACAGTTTACCCTCCCTCCACTCCTCCCAGATCTACTCTCCCCATGTCCCTTCAGAAAGAGCATGCTTCAAAGAGACAACAACCAAACACAGTAAAACAAGATACAACAATGTAAGACAAAAGCCCTCATATCTAGGTTAAAACAAGGCACTCTAGTCAGAGGAAAAGACTCCCAAGGGCGGCAAAAATATTCAGAGACACATCCACTCCCACTGCTAGGTGTTACCCTGCCCCAAACACCAAGCCAACAACCATAACATACATACAGTAGACCTAGGACAGACCCATGCAGATTCTGTGTCTGTTGCTTCAGCCTCCCTGAGCCAATGTGAGCCCTGCTGAGTTGCTTCTGTGTGCCATGTTCTCTTGGACTTTTCAGTTAAAGAATTCTGACATTATGTAAGAAGTCACTAGAAACAAATCATTTCATGACAAAAACAATTAGAAAACCAAAACAGATATACTGTGGTCTAAAACAAACAAACCATCCCTACCCACAAACCACAAAGGGCCATGGCTGTGTGCCTTGTTCTGTAAGGGTTCAGTGACATGGATGGGGCATTAGGGACATTCTATACCAGAAACATACTTCCTGTGTTTTTTTCCAGGTATAATGGTAGCAGTTAGATTATCTGCAGCTTCTAGGCTGATGTCCTGTTCTGTGTTGTCACTGGTGATTCATTCAATGTAATGGAAATTCATTGTTTAAAAAATGGTGCATTTTATCTATCTCCAAAATAAGCTTTTATAAAATATTCATCAATATTAAGAATAGTGCAACTCAGGGATAATTTATTAATTATATTAGCTAAAGCAACTACCTACTACATGCCTCTCAGCAAACACAAGCATGAGCACCTACCGGGTCTTCAGGGTTGTACTGAATGACGTACTCTATCTGTCCATTCGGGCCATCATCTATGTCTGTAGCTCCATTGTCTCCTGAAAACCCCGTGAATATTGTGGTGCCAACTGGAGTGAGCTGAAAAGAAAAAGGAAAGAAAAACTGTCTGCTCTCCTTTGATCATCTGTACAAACTATCCAGCTTAAAAACCATGTCTGGATTATATAGCAGAAGGGAGAAGTAAGCTGCCCAAACCACAGACTCAGTACTAGAATAAGTAGGCAAATCTGCACAGTCCACACACGAGTCCTTAAGTGTGTGAAGTTTGCAACATCAAGACTGTGATTGGATAAAGAAACAGAAACTTGAAAAACACTTGGACTATTTTGCTTCCATTAGTTTCTCAGCCCCTGTGGAG
Source organism: Phodopus roborovskii (assembly GCF_943737965.1). Classification (NCBI taxonomy): domain Eukaryota; kingdom Metazoa; phylum Chordata; class Mammalia; order Rodentia; family Cricetidae; genus Phodopus; species Phodopus roborovskii. The sequence continues at coordinate 20,504,794 of NW_026126434.1, read as the reverse complement.
AAAAATGCATCTGTTTTCTTTTGCAAAAACCTTAATGGATTAAGTTATTTCACAAGCTAGCACTTGCAAAATAGATTGAGGTTGGGGTTTTTATTTTAAAATAAGAAATAATTTCAGAGAGTCATAAGATGAAGGTTGGTGATACATGTAAAAGGTAGATTAACAAATAGCCATTCTGATAATAAAATCTACTTCTCTAGCATAAACCTTCCCTTACATTTCACTGGCGATTTTAAAAACAATACACTTAGTGACAAAGCTCCAAAACATCAAATTGCAACTACTGGAAAGGAAATGTATTCATTTATTTTTGCAATTGTATGGTTATCTCAGAGATTAGTGTTATTTATTTATGATTTTTATGATTTCAATTCAGGATTTGGTGTCTTACATATCTTTCACAGCAAATAATTTAGTTTTATTTTAGAAAGTAAGCAGAAATACCATTCTACAAGAAATTTTATTATTTTATACTTCTGAAAGGAAAAGGAGGAGAAACAATGGCTTAGTCCTATCAACAGAGAAAAGTGACATGATTGCTATATGGAGCCATAGAAGATATATCTAAACAACAATTTAAGTTAATATCAGAAAGGGATTTAAGTCTTTGAAAACTAAATAGCAAGCTGCAGTATAACAGAAGATCTTGCCATTTTATTCTCTTCATGCTACTATCTTGGTTTACACTTAAATAAAAATTCATTTGATCTTCAGCTTTGGAAATGTTTGCAGCATTGGTTTCTTGGTGTGGAGGAGGGGCAGGTTCAGGCACAGCCAGGTAATCCTGGAGCTCATCATTGTACACATGAGGGATCTTGGCTCCTGTTCCTGTTGTTGTGTTTATAGTAAACATCTGAATGCAGCTGGCCCTTGCTCATTTTTACAGTTATAGCACACTAACACACACACACATGTGCATTTACACATAAAGTAGAGCACGGTTCTTATGATCTGCTTGTAACAGACCTGTCTGACAAATGTTTGAAGCTACTAGAAGAGGAATTATCTGCGAACAAGGTTTGGAGGTTCTGACTGGACACTTGCCAATCAAAATCTGCACTAAATGCAAACAAATGGAATAAGATGGTGAGATACATAATTAAAAAAATAATTGACTTTAGGGCTTGCCACTCAAGCAAGAGGACAGAGTCTTGTATACTCAGAGCTCAGGTAAATACCCTGAAAAAGAACTTCCCTAATTACCCCTTATCTGTAACTGCAGAAATATGTCAGAGGCATATATCTTGCTTCTTAGAATAAGGCTGATTTAGGAATATTGTCTTCAGAACCCAATGCTTAAAGGCAGGGAGCCCCTTGTCTTTTGTGTTTGAGGTATGTAGTGATTGAACAGTGTTGTGGTGGCCCCTGATTCCAGTCCCAGAAGACAGAGGAGGCCATCCCAACAAGTTAACAAAAGAAATAATTTAGTTGGTCTCTGGGTTTTATTGAAAGAGTATGCCTAAAAGAATAATGCAGAGAACAGTTTAAGAATATTGTGGATGCCAACTTCAGGTATCCAGAGGTACATTCCACATTCACTTACCCCCTTCCACACACACACCATACACACAAACACACCATATCCATACACACGAAAAGAAAATAAAAGAAAAAATAAGTGTAAAATTAGTAGACTAAATGTTTAATATTTCTTGTAATATTGCTTGTATCTTTGTGCTTCCATGCCTGTGTACATGTAACCTGTAGGTGTGAGTATACAAGCATATTCCCATGTCTATACTAGAAATATTCTTGTGTGTCTGTAAGCTTGCCTGTGTACATGTGCCACATGGGGGAGAATGTACAAGCATATCTTCATGGGAACTTTTCTGACTGAGGCACAATTCATGCTACTTTGTAAACTCTTGAGTGTCTTGTGGGGGTGGGAGCCCCTAAGACTGCCTGATCTTGTGGGGCACAGTAGCTTTTGACTTTAATCCCAGAACTTGGGAGGCAGAGGCAGGCTAATCATTGCGGGGCACAGTAGCTTTTGACTTTAATCCCAGAACTTGGGAGGCAGAGGCAGGCTGATCAATGTGAGTTTGAGGCCAGCCTGGTCTACAGAGCAAGTTCTAAGACAGTCAAGGCTTCATAGAGAAATATAAGAACAAAGACTACCTGCTCTTTTGTAGTCTATACTTTGTGCTATTCATAGTTTTGGGCATATCAGCTACACAAATAAGTATGTTCTATATCTTTTTATATTTCAATATGCACATTTTAATGTTTTTTGAAGAGCCCTGTACGTAATCAGACCAGCCTGGGCAAATGCTTAAGGATACCATTTATTTATGTATGTATGTATGTATTTATTTATTTAGTGTCTTTCCCCATCAATCATTTACACAGCTATTTTAAGGTTCATAAACTATATAGATCAAATGAAAATCAAAAGGCATCAGAAATCACTACTCAAGCCAGGTGGTGGTGGTACACACCTTTAATCCAAGCACTCAGGAGGCAGAGGCAGGGGTATCTCTGTGAGTACAAGGCCAGCCTGGTCTACAGAGTAAGTTCCAAGAAAGGCTCCAAATATATACAGAGAAACCCTGTCTCAAAACAAAAAGAAAAGAAAAGAAAATCACTACCAAGAAAGTAAAATAGTTTATGAAGTTTTAATAGTGAAAATGTTTCTTGAATAAATGAATGATCAATGCCTCAAAAGACAGGCAAGTTTAGGCTGCTTGAAATGTATCTAAATGGTACATCCATGTAAAACTTGGGTAGGAGTGCCTCAATAGGTACAGTTTTGTTAATACATACATTATGTATTTAATAATAAGATCACTGTTTCCAGATGCTATGGCTGGTAGAAGATTTTGTATTGATTTATAAAGTTATTTTTTCTTAATAGTTAAGCAATTGCCTTATTTAATGAACAGTAAGATGTGTTAGAATGTAAATATAATATTACTGTTTATTGTGCAGGTATCATATGATACACTGCTCATTTTGCCAACTTAACTGATTTTGATCAAGAGTCTCAAAGAGAATATTTGCCTTCACTAATCTAATTTGATTTCCCCCAGAGAATCATCGTGTTCATTGTTTGATTTATATTTTCATACAGTTGTTATTTCATTATACGTGGGTCTTAAGTTGTATAAAATTATCATGAATGCTTAATTAATGAACAATAACTCTGGGGTTCAAGCAATGTAGGACCAGTCTGTATGTAAGTCTCTGTTTACACACTTTTATATAGTTAGCCAATATACAATCTTTCTTAACTATTTTTCTATAAAAGAAATTTAATATGTAACTCTGATTCACTAACATATTAACAACACAAACCCTGTCTAATGAAATTGACTTTACATCCAAATTTTCTCTGTGAGCCTCATTCATATCATCCTTTGCTTGGGGACAGTGGGAAGCATAGGACAATAACCAACATTTAACAGATGTTTAAAACAACAAAATCGTCAACAAATCATCATGAAATGTGAAAAAAAAGTCACACTTGTTGAACTGCAAAGTCAGTTGCATTTAGCAGGGGAGCAAGTGTTAAGATTTCTGAGGCTGGGACTGCAGCACCCTGTGCAAGGCTGAGTCCTTTTCTGAGGTTAGCTTCTTCCCTTCCCTGCCCCTTCCACAGCCATCTGTAAATGCATGAGTCTAGGTCCAGACCTGCAGCTGAGAACCCTCTTCTTATGAGAATCGTTTGCCTGGTGTCTCAAGAGACACCATGACCAAAAAGCAAGTTGGGAAGAAAGGGGGTTATTTTGCTTACATTCCCACGCTGCTGTTCATCACTGAAGGAAGTCAGGACAGGAACTCAAACAGGGAAGGACTCCAGAAGCAGAAACTGATGCCATGGAGGGCTGCTGCTGACTGGTTTGCTTCTCATGGCTTGCTCAGCCTACTTTCTTACAGAACTCAGAACCACGGGCCCAGGAAAAGCACCACCCATTATGGGCTGGGCCTTCCTTCACTGATCACTAATTGAGAAAATGCCTTACAGCTGGATCTCATGGAGGCATTTCCTCAGCTGAGGTTCCTTCCTCTCTGATGACTCTAGCCTCTGTCAAGTTGACACACAAAAGCAGCCAGTAAGTCTCATCTGGGAACTCTATTCTCTTTCGCATTCCTTTTCCACCATCCCACTATGATCAGCAAACTCAGAAGCTTAGTTCCAGATAAGGACCCCATGAACTTGCTTTGCTCCTGGGTAAGCTTTGCTGCCTAAGTTGGTCTCTACCTTCTGCATTTCCCCCCCATTCTCCTCCTTTTTTTCCCTGACTGTGACCATTTCCACACAGACCCAGGTGCAGATCAGTGGCTGCTGAGTCTTTTCTCAAGAGCCATCTTTTGACTGGTGAGACACTCCTTTCTTCTCCCATCTTTCCCTTTGCCAATGCCATCTTACACCCACAGACCTAGCTCCAGACTTGGGGTTTGGGAGTCATCTTTGCCAGGGCCAGCCAAAGGGCTCATTCACTAGCTTTGCATGACCTATGTTAGGTCACTCAGCCCACAAACTGGCATAATCTTAGTAAAGCCAGGAGATCCCATCAGAAACACAATTAAAGAAACAAGTCCCAGTGCCCAGGCCAAATTGCAAAAATAACATGGCCAAGAATATACCCTATTTCATAAAAGGCAAAGGGAAGGAGTTAAAGACACAAATTAACAGACACTCAATAACACTTGGTGATTTCAATACCCCAATAGATATTTCTCCAATAGATAGGTCATCTGAACAAAACATAAAGAGAAACTTCAGAATTAAATGACATCTTACATCAACTGGAGACAACAAATATATACCAAATGTTCTTCCCAACACCAAAGAATACAGGTTCTACTCAGCAAGAGTAGAATTCATAATCCAGGAGAGAATGGCAGTCTCTAAGATAGGATAGTTATTAAAAATTATAATTAAAAATTTAGGAAATTTCTTTTTAACTAGTAGCAGGAAATATTATTTAAAAGTCAATAAAACATGTCTATTTTTTTTAACCAGCATGACTAAAGGTGACTAAAGTAGGAGGGGCTGTAGTAATAGAACAAGGATCCATCCTGGGTGCATGGACTGGCTTTTAAGAGTCCATTTCCAATGGTGGGATACCTTGCTCAGCCTTGATACAGTGGGGAGAGGGTTGGTCCTGCCTTAACTTGTCTTGCCAGACGCTGTTGACTCTCCAAGGCCTCACCCTCTCTGAGGAGTGAACAGGGAGCAGGACAGAGGGAAGTGGAGGGGTGGTAGAAGGGGAGGGATGGGAAACTGGGGTTGGTATATAAAATGGAATTTTTTTTAATAAAAAAAAAAAAAGAAAAGAAAGAAAGAAATGAAACCGTGAAAATACCAATTTTCTCCAGAAGGTGGAGCACGGTGCATGCTGTTGTTCTGCAGTGGGACCAAATTTTCCTAACCACTTTGAAAATATTTCCTTAGAAAATTCATGCATATCCTATCACTTGCAATTTCCTCTTTAAATGATTTAACATTTACCAAACAAGAACATATCTAAATGTACCCTCATGCCATACATAAGAGTATAGATAAATAAGTGTTGACAGAAAAAATTGAATATCCCTCCATAGTTAAGGAATGGAGATAAATCACTATGATAGAAAGGTTTCTGAGAATACAAATGTCCTTCTTCAATCCTCAGTACTTCAAAAATCCAACTAAGTTTGAAGTGAACAACCTTCAGACCATTGCACACTGTGTTGCTGCAGGTTCAGTACAGATGGACTGACCAGCAACATAATGGTGAAACAGGAAGCCTGGGCATAAAAGAATGTACAAAGTAAAATTCAAGTTACACTAGCAAGACCAATAAAATGAAGATGTTATACTACCATTTACAAGAGAGTTCCTTCCTGGTAGAGGGGATGGCTCGGGAGATCTGGCCTTGTCCCTTGAATGATTTGATTTAGAATGACACTCAGGACTTGACTTTGGAAATATCACTGGAGTGAATGATATAAGCCATTCATTTGTGGCATCTCTGTAATATTTCAAAGGTGTTCTTTAGTATAAAGCCTTCATCATTTAGTATCAATATAAATATCAAAATGATTACATGTGAAATGATATGGCATTTAGGATTTGCTTCACAATAACATTGCTGAATGAAGAATACAATAAAACAAGTCTTTCTGTGCTGTTGATTGCTGAGGCTGGATAACTTGTATTGATCATTGTACAGAAGAAATTAATAAGGATTTGAACAGATAACAAAGAATACATAATGAAGTCATTCTTGCTCAATATGTCTTTCCTTTCTGTTTATACCAATTCAACTTTTTTCTTGGTTTCCTAACATCAAGATGAAAAGGTTAAATATCAAATGTATGCAAAATATTCATCAGAATGTGTCTCTTAGCGGACTCTGGGATTTTATACTCCCGGCACAGTGCTGATATTAGAATTTTCTTTCTTGGTGTCTCTTAAAATGTGTCCTTTTAGTCAGTCTCATTTTTGCAAGCAAACTGTGGTGTGAAAGCAGTGATTTTTAAAAGAACTTTTCAGAACTGCTGGCTTGCTTCAGCAGATTACAACAGAGACTGCAAAAAGCAATTTTGATACAAATACACTATTTACCCACAAAGGTACAACACGCTGGAAGTGTCCACTTGCTATAAAACAAATGCAAAAAGCAAAAAGGAAAAATCAATAACACCAACTTAATAAAAATGCCACTTCAAAACTCCAAAATATAGAAATGGTTCTAAGGAATAGGATCCCAGTGCAACATAAGAAGTAAATTGATGTCACAGTGGGGATTACATGTAAGAACATTCTATTAAAACCATGTGGCTTTGGATTACTGAAACTAGTAAAGAAACATCAAACTGAGCAAGACAGCCCTGCCCAGTAGTTAAATACCAGGCGTTACTGCTATGTATACTGTACTAACTAAGCAATTTGCTACATATTCTTCACAATACAATTTTAAGGACTGTATAGGAACAACAGTGTCATGAAATAAATATATATTACTTGCGCACATGCGCACAAACACACATACATACTCTAACACACATATTATATATATATTATTTAACTGGTAACAATTACATTGTGTTTTCAATGTGGAAGGTGCACCATATGTTTATATGTTGGTATTGGCTAGTAGTAGTTATGTATTTAATATTGCTGTGGAATATTTAAAGGTGGACCCAGTTGGGAGAAGGTCGGTCTAGCTTTGAGGCTTCTCCCTTCTTCCTGAGAGATATGATGTGACTAGACAGCTTCCTGCTTCTGCAACCATGCCTCTCCCACTTGCTTATATGTGTTTTCCAAAACTGGAAAGATCTGAAGGGTCATTTAGCTTAATGACAAAACATGTTATCAAATGTAGAGGACACTCTGTATGTCATCTCACAAAGCATGAGTTTATGAGAGGTGATCAGACTGACACACCGCTGCTTTCCAGTTATCAATATAATCTGTGCGATTCATGGCATTAGACAGACGTTGCTTGACAATCTCAAGGAAATCTGCTCAGCAGAAGGCCATATGTGGTTAGGGATGTTCCCTGTCCAATCAACAAATCCTTTGTACACTATCTACAAATCTATAGTACACTATCTTGACCCACAGGGTGGCTAGGTATTTGTCTAAACATCATTCTGCATATGTGTGCAAGAGGCCTCTGAATGAGAGTATAAGCAGACCTGTAGAGTAATAACATGTCTCAATTATCCTTCCCAGTGTGATGTGCCTCTTTCAAGCAGCAGAAGCCACGAGTAAGAGGAAAGCATGGGAGGGGGGAAGTACTTCTCTACTCTGTTGTGGAGCTGGGCAGGATCTCTTTCTGCTTCAGACCTGGACTTGAATTAGTGTGTTTTCCATGTGTAAAACATAACAGCAGACTATGCTTTCCTTTTCAGGAAATACATACTGACCTGGGATGAGCTTAATAGGCTTCATATATGCAGCTTACTTTCCCCTAATATAAATAGCTACATATTTTTATGGAACATATGACAAATGATTATAAATGACAGAAATTACCATGTGATATGTATTAGTTGCTACATATTCACTATAGAATAAGAATGTATGTCACCTTTTATCTACTAGAGGGGATGGTTGTCTGACCAATCTTTCTCAAGGTCATCACAGTGAAAACTTTCCATGGTCTAAAATAATGAAGTTCATAAATGGGGATTTGAGGATGCTGGATTTAAAAAAAATCAAGGATGTGTAAATAGAGTTTAGTTAATAATAGTGGGTACATGTTTTAGTTGTTAAGACTGAACCATACATATTTAAGTAGCTACTAATACAGGAACTTAAATGAAGACTTTACAACTCCCTAAAATAGAATTTATGTATAAATTGTTCTTATAAAAATATGACAATAAAGCAGAACAAAATCTAAGATATTAGAGTATTATTAGAAAAGTAACCTCACAAATAATTTTATTTTATAAATACCAAATATAGCAAATAGTAACTATCTATCACCAAATCAAACAAAATATCCTTGAAACTGAGAGAAGAAAAGTAAAAGAACAGAAATGTTCCCAGATATTTTCTTTCTGGGTGGGTTTAACTTAACTGAAATTCAGTAGCTGGCTCCTACAGGTGGACAAAATCATTAAGATTATTATACAGTGTAAGTGTAGCTGAAGAGGCAATTGAAATGACTCTCCATGAGATACAAAGTACTTAGAACACTATGAGAATATTTTTGTAGTGGTTTTCCAATGTTAGCTTGGAATAAGGCAACGGTGTCACAAGATCACATGTAATAAGTGTGTATGCTCTCACACCCTGCTGTTGGACACACGTTGTGGTCCAAGACAGTCCTTACTCATCCTATGTGTCTTGGAGAAACTTGGAAAAAGTTAACATTTCTCAAGGGAAGCTTTAATAAAAATGAAGCTCAAAATTTTAGGACTTCTTTAAGCGAAATATTATATGAATGCAATAACAATTAGGGATTAAAAGAGCCATGAATTTGAAAGATAGTAAGGAGGGGTATATGGAAGGCTTTGGAAAGAGGAAAAAGAAGGGAGAATTGTGTTGTATCAAAATTTTCAAAAAGAAGACAAAGAAAAAAAAGAATAAGAAAGAATGTTATACTTGGTGGTATAAGAGCTAGTATTAGAAGCTGTGATCAGCCATAGCGACAGGAATAAAGATAGCTGCATGTAAGGCTAAATGAGATATCCAATTAAACAACTGTATCTCCTAATTCAAAGACAAAAGGCCTTGTATTAAATGCCAACAACTACACGATACTCATCTTGATGAACATTCCCTTTCATTTCTACATAGACATCTCCATGACAGTATGGAATTCTATAGAAAAGGCAATTAAAAGTATAATACATATAATTGCCAAATATATGCTGTATCTAGTAAACTTGTCCTTATAACCAACTGCATTTAATGGTGTGCCATCATCATCCTGTACTCCACTATGTACTCTACAGTTAGCTTATCATAAATAATTCATTTTAGTTGCTACTATGATGCATTGAAGGAGAATCCTGGTAAAATTTGAAAAGAATGGGAAAATGTGTTCATTTTAAGAAAAAACTATATAAAATGAGTATCTGCAAACACAGTGGTTTAAATTATATTTGTGTTGGTGTTCCACAGGCTTCAACTGTTTACATCCTATTTGACTATCATGCTGTGCTAACCAGTTTTCTTCAGTTTTAAAAAACAGAATTATTAGCAATATAATTATAAGTCTTGGGATCTAGAATTACCCTAACATGAATATGGGAGTAATGAAGAAAAAAAAAGTTAACAATTTCATGATAAAGTTTCATTGGTACATATTTGATTTTGATAACTTGTTTTGGATGTTTACCCCATCAGTTAGATTCAACATAAGGCCCTTGCTTCCATTAATTTGTAGTAACCATCTAAAATGCCTTGCTTACTTTTCTGATAAAAGGACCTAAGCCTCTTTGTTTAGACAGGAACTATCCATTCTGAAACTGGACCCATGTCATGAAGATCCCAAAGGCTTTTCTTACAGTCATTTCATTACAATGTGGTTCTCTTATCAAATTGTAAAGTTAATATGAATAATTACTGATACAAATGATGTTAATTATCCCACTCCTTAGACTTTTGGAAAACATGGTTTGAAGACATGGAGAAGAAACATGTATTTAATTTTATTATTGGTAGTTTCCTAGAAACTGAAGCCTTGTTATCTTTTTTAACCTCATGAGTTTATACATTATTGTGGTAAAGTTCCACATTTTCAAATGAGACTACTTGGCTTTTGACTTTCATTTGTCACTTTATAACAGGTCATGTAAAACCTGAGGACATATCTCTGCCCCTACACCCTCAGCTGTCACAGGAAACAATGAAGTCACAAGGTTTGAGATTGTGTGTAGGTATTCAGAGATTTTTAACCAGGCTATTTTACAGAAAAAAATTAAAATCTGTTTACCAGCAGTGCATTTCAGTGTTAGTAAAATTAGTAGAATTCTAGTCCTATGATAAACTAACATTATTCCACTTAATACCAGAAGAGGCAAAGTTACTAAAATGATAAGTCTTATATAGTAATTCTATTATAAAATATTAGGAAGTAACATTAAAAATTGGTCTGCTGGACATTTAAGCTATTAACTAAGGCATAATTTATGGTGTACTTGTGATGTCAACATTTGCAATATAATTTGTTTATTCAGGAAACCTGAGGTTAATTTAACGTCTCATATTGACTTCCTTAAATTGTAAGTGGCATCTTAGATTCAGAATTGTGAAGTAGCTTTTAGAGTTTTTTTTTATTATTAAGAACATAAAGCATTAGAAATTGATTACACACAGATTTTTAAATTGACTGTGAACCTCCTTGGATAGTTTGTATCGAGTTTCACAGTGCTTGTATAGAAAACTTGCCCAGAAAAACAGACATTTGGCTAAAGGGGAGTCATAATGAAGTCTCATCAATATGACCTCAGGCTTTCTAGGATATGAGAAGTACAGTAAATATGCTCCAGTGGTATAAAAGCCAGTGGTGAATAAATGCACAGAGTTACTATATCACAGTGTTCCTGGTAATGTCCCAGTATGAAAAAAAATTGTTTCATTGTCATGGCTGTTTATAATGTATTTGTTTCTTTTAAACTTTGTCATGCATGAACTTTTCAAATACTTCAGGAGAAGAGCCCTACTAATTATGAACTTATTGGTTAGAAGTCATTCAAGACATATGCTAAACTCTGTGTTTTTCATTCTTTCCAGTTTCAACTCACTGTATGTATTCCTTTAATCTGATGATGTATTCTTGAGTATAATCCCAAGTTTTACATAAAGATTTGAAGCACATAGAATAAAACAAAACTATGTTTGAAAATAAAAATTCAACCAATTATAAACAACTTTATCATCATTGATTACCAGATTGGGTGAAATTGTAGCTCCTATGTAAAATCTATACTGGACTTCCTATATAGTTTTGGTGGATATATTATTTATTTATTTTAGATAGGTATAAACAAACAGAACTACTGATTCATAGAGAACCTATCTACCTGATTGATTTTATACACACCAGAAGATCATCAAAGTATTTGGCCCAATGTTTTCAGGACTAACATAAGAACATTACAGTGCTTCCCTAACTTTGCTGAAAATTATGACTGTAATTACCTTTAAATTAAAAGCATAAGCTAATTAAGAATAAGTGTAATTAAATTCCATTTTAGTACGTACTGTGATCAGTAGCTCATAGTTTAAAACAGAGTCACTTTATCCTAATAAACTTACAAATAATAGCATCACAAGTTGGTTTAAGGAAACAAGTCAAACACTTGCCCAGACTTGAATTCTCCATCTCAGTGACCTTTAGACACTTAGAATGCCCATTCCAAAGCCATGGAGCATCATTTATGGATTTATCACTTTTTTAAATGTATCTTTTTATTTAAATTAAAAACAACCTTATTTAATATATCAATCCCAGTTCCCTCTCCCTCCCATTCTCCCATGTCCCCCACCTGCCCCCATCCCATCCCTATCCTGCTCCATAGAAAGAACAAGGTCTTCTATGGGGAATCATAAAAGTCTGTCACATCATTTTGGTCATAGCCTAGGCCCTCCCCATTGTGTCTAGGCTGAGAGAGTATTCCTTTATAGCGATTTATCACTTTTTAAAAGTTAATTACCTATTTGTTGCTTGATTACAAAAATACTTTTTAAAACACTGAATTTCTACCCAGTAAACTTGGTAAATTCACTTTAAACTAATAATTCATATGTAGATATGTTCTTTTTCTGAACAGTCTACAATATTTAGTGTGAATAGTGACTTTTATGTTATTTTGTAAATATATGGGGAATTCGTCATCTGTTTTCATTGATTTTTGAGGGCCAATGTAAGCTTTTTATAACATATTTGTATGATTTCAGTCATTTGTGATGTGTTTATAGATCTATAGATACAAGCATTTGGTAAATTCTTGTCATATTTTATATCCTTAAAAGGTATGAGTCCTGTGCTCACTAAATAAAATATTACATATGAATCTACCAGAACAACTTTGCTAAATTCTTTGCTTAAAAATTCTAGTTTGTTTGTGCTTCTTTTTGCTATATTTTAATCCATTACAGAGATAATTTCTATATCTTCTTTAACAAAATGTAACAAATTTAGAGTGTTATAGAGTTTATTTTCTTTTATATAGTTATGCTAGTTAGGATGACACATTTTTTAAAAAGCTGAAAACTAAGCAGTGTGTCATCCCAGGCTTTTCTCCATAGAATCTGGAAAAAAATACAAAATACACCTCCAAACTCATCTAATATGGCCTCAATTAGTTGATTAATTTTGTCCTTTATAACTGAGGAATGGAACTCCTTGATGTTCCCTGCTTAGGTTTCTTTGCAGCAATCAGAGTGTATCTACACTAGGGTTTTACAAGCATGTGTGATTGATGACTTTTTTTTTTTTTTTCTTTTTTAGGTTTTTCAAGGCAGGGTTTCTCTGTAGCTTTGGAGCCTATCCTGGAACTCACTCTGTAGGTCAGGCTGACTTCAAACTCACAGAGATCTGCCTACCTTTGTTTCCCCAGTGCTGGGATTAAAGGCATGTGCCACCAACGCCCAGCTGGTGATTCATGACTTCTTATGTCACCTTTTCTTAATCTCTTCCACCTAATTTCTCTCCTGTCTTCTTCCTCTATTTTTCTCTGACTCCAGACAGGCAAACATTAAGTGCGTACATTTGAAGTCCAGAGTAGCAAACATTTATATGTCATATATGTATGTGCACACACACACACACACACACACACACACACACATATATATATATATATATATATATATATATATATATATATAATGTTTAATGCTCAGACCATAATAATTAGACCCTCAGTCTAACAATTTGCCATTTCTTTTTGGTAGGAAGTTTTTAGGTCTTCTATATTTTTAAAGAATGAATTATGATGATTTTCTGTCACTATAGTAGTATTCCTCCTTATACTGCTACACTGGCTTCTCTCCTCCCTCCATCTTTCTAGATCTCATAGTGATGATTCTGTTCTCCATTTTCATGGATACCAAGTTTTCATCTTCCATTAGTGAATAAGGGTTTGTTGTATATCTCTTTTTATGCCTGGCTTATTTCACTCCATTTTTGCTGTAAATTGCAGGGTTTCATTATTTATGATTGGATAATTCTTGGTTTTGCCTGGAAACCATCTATTGTTTTTCCAATTATGCATGGATAACACATCAATTGATTTCCCACTTTGTAGTGAGTTTGTCAGAGTAAACACTGTGGCTAGGTATCTCTTTGTTCCACTGATTTCATTTCTGTTTGTTGCAAACTCACTCTTGAAGAGCCTAATCCTACCATCATTCTAGTTTTACTTGTTTTGTGGGGTTTCCTTTTTGATGTCCACGATGGATTTGCCAACTTTCATTCCCACCAACAGTGTACACATTTTCCCTTCCTCACTCCTGATCATCATCCTTTTGACAATAGCCATTATAATTAGATATAGTATCAGATTGTGGTTTCATATGTTATTGAAAAGTAATAGTAATGAACAACATTTTTATGTTCTTATTGGCTACTTTTATACTTTTCTTGGTAAATATCTGTTGATGCTTTCTCCAGGTTTCAGTTTTTCATTGCTATCATTATTATTTGGCATTAAATTTTATGAGCCCCTCTTAGATTATGCAACTTAATTCGTTATTAGGTTTTCACTCTTTTTAAACTTAAAAATATTTTTCATACACTATATTATGATCACAGTATCTCCTCCTCAACTGATCCTCTTCCTTCTACCCATTGAACTCCATACCCTTTCTCTCTCTCTGGAAAGCAAACAAACAAGCAAAATTAAAAGCAAAAACAGGGAAAGAAAAACAGAAGAAACACAAAGACACATAAACAAAACCCATAGAAACACAAGGTTAGAAACCATAATATACAAGCAAAAGGCCAGTTAAGGCAAAAATAGCCCAAATAAGACAATATGAGACCAAAAGTCAACAAAAATATCATTGGGTTCACTTTGTTTTGTCTGTCTGCTGCTGGGCATGGGGCTCACCCTTAGGTGTATATACCCCAGTGGGTCTTTATTAGAGAAACCTGATTTTTTTCCTTGGCAAGTGGTTGTCAATTGCAGAAAGCTTCTTAGTTAGGGGTGAGAGGCCATGCCCACTTCCCCTTCTCAGTGCAGGAGCCCCACTGTGTTTGACAGTTTTCAAATACTTTCCTTATCCTCTCTGTTGTCTGTGCTTCACTTTGTGGATGCTCTTTCTTTGATGTAACCCCATGTGTCTACACTTGCTCTTTTCTGCACATCTCAGCCTTTACTGACATTTTGAAGCTGTTTGCTCTTTCCTTCTCATCCTTCTTTATGGTGACTCTACATCTGAACCATTACCAGTTTCATGCATACAGGCTGTTTCTATAGTTAATTGCTGCTTACTCAGTAGAAATGGGGAAACAGTTGGGATCTGTCTATGTAAAAAGCAGGGATTTCAACTTTCCCCTGTGGGTTGATTTGATTGATCCAAAGTCCTGTTTCTGGTCCACAACAGGCAAGTGAAGGAGAAGGAGCTCTTCTCGTAAGGCCTGTATATTTTCCATTTTCCAATGTTTTATTTTTGATTACTAGTTTTCTTTCACTGTGGAAAGTACATGATAAAATTTTATGTCTTAACATATTCAGGATTTTGTGGAGGTGACCATCAACTACACTCTACACAATCAAATATGGGGTCTGTGGATCAGGTTTACCTCAGCTGCCTGTCATAACAAAGCACTGAACAGCTTTGTAGAAGAAATTGGGTTGTTAAAAACAATGGGTAAAAAAAATGTTACATGTTTCTATTTTACATCACTCCATTATCCAGATGCTGTGTGAATTTAGGGTCTGAAGAAATCAATGACCAATAAATATAGATCATCTAAGAGACCCTGATTTCTGGAGAATAGAACCCAAGCTCATTTTAGATGACAGGAGAGGAAGAGCTCATAGGACAGAACATAAGCCAGGCAGTGGATACGCCTGTGGGACTGAGGAAGTAAATTTGAACAAGGTGAGGCATACTTCGCCGAAATGCAGGATGAGAAGAGCATTGACAAATGATGAGACTGCGGGCCTTGAAGATCCACTAAAGGAACTGGCCTTTTCTCCTGATAGTAATGGGAAATGACTCAGTCTCTGAGCAGCAAAATGATGTGAGGGAAATTGTATCTGAGAAGTATTACTCATCAACAAGACAGCTGTAGGATTGTGGGAGAGAAGAAAAGTAATCTGGAAATACAGACTGCTTTAAAAATCAAATTAAGAGCATTTTAAGTTTCAGTAAGAAAAATGAACAACAGACAAATAGAAAGAAAATGAATGTGAACTAAAAGCAGATTTTTGCCTAAACTAGAGCTTTGCCTATGATAATTCGCCTATCAGTTTCTATCATTCAAGTTAGCAATCAAACAGGGAAAACTCTAATTCAAATGTTGTACTTCACATATTGAAAAAGAAAATGCTTAAAATTAACTTAGAGGCAGAGACATGGGAAGTAGTCAGAAACCATGGTTACTGCAAGAGCTGATAGAAGGATTTCAAAGACAGAGTGAGCCCCTGACCAACATACTGAACTTATAATGGCCAAGCATTTTAAAGTGATACTATTGCACCTTCTATTATTTAATTTTACCCAATGTTTAAAAATACAAGATTTTGCACAAACAAAACATATCTTAATTGGCTTTAGGAATTGCTGAACTGAAAGTATAAAATATGTGTTTATTTCCAAAATATGCTAATGGCTTCATAAAAATTATGTATGTATTTAAAAAAGGAAAACATTTTGAAGGTAAGAATAGTCTTAAATATCAAGGGAAGTATTTTTTTATATAGCAACTTAAAATAATGTTGTATGTGTCTATATTGAATATTGGAAGTGATATTATAGTTACTTTGTAAGTGTTTTCTAGCTTAATGACTAACAAGACAACATTAACAGAGGAACCATTACTTAAAAAGTCAGAGGAATATTTGGGAAAAGGGATAATTAAGACAAAAACTAATTTTTAATAAAAAACTAATACTCTTAAGGTATTTTCAAAACATCATCATGATTTCCACATAAGAACTTGTAATAAAAATGAAATAGAAAGAATATGGCTGTGGTTTCCATTTGAAGATTCTGAGTATCATAGAATTGAAGTTTAAAATCTCACAGGTGGCTCCTGGGCTCACTTGTAATTTGAGACTTGATAAGGTGAGGCAGAAGGGTCTCCAAGCAATGAGCTTGGAGTTTGAGGCCAGAGGGTGCTGTCTGACTTATAGAGTGAAAATATTTTAAAACAACAATAAACAAATAAATTATTATTATTAAATATTAGTTAACTAGTCTCACAAAAATAATTTCTTCTAAAGTCTAATGAGATCATTTTATACATATGAAGACATTTTGTTCAATGTTTTCAATAAATATAATTGTCAATAGCATGCCTTGACTTCTCTCAATTTATTCTATTACAAAAAAAAGTAATTTTCATTTTTCTGTAGCAATCAGAATTTCTGGAATTCTATTATAAGTTACTAGAATGCATTTTTCTAAATATTAGTTCTTATTCCACATTACTATTATTTCTGGGATACATTGGTCATTATTATAATTGAATTACACTTTTATAATATAAGCTAATCACATAAATCAACACAAGGGCACAGACCTCATTCACTGTGGCATAGTAGCTTTCATGCTTGAATGTGGGTGAGTTGTCATTCCTGTCTCGTACCACAATACGCACTTCATGATAGATAACTGTGCCCACCTTCTTGTTGACACACTGGACTTGCACCACGATGGAGTGTATATTCATTGGTGGCTGCAGGGAGAAATTACATCTTTCTTAAGCACAGTTTTGGTCAGGGTCTGAGCACTGTCAACACACTTAACCACTCATTACTAGTTCAATTACTTTTTCTCTTTGCACTATGATAAACTAGGAAACAAGACAGTGTTGGCTTGGTTTAAAAGAGAAGACAATCATGGTTATTTCATTGTTTACTTCCATATCTAAACATATAAGGTTTTGAGCACTATTGTGATCATAGAATTGTGCTGATGAATGAAACCACAAAACCAATACTGAGGCTTGCTGGAACAAAATTGTTTTCTTTATAAAATCTGAAGAAGTAATGGCACTAACTTTATTTCTTTTAACAAAGTTATCAATAAACTTCTGAGGGATGAGAGACACCATAACATTTTATTCATTTGCTTTTTCTGAGGATATATGTTCATTAATAATAAAATTAATATGAGAAAATAGATCAACTCACAAGTCAACCAAATTCAAAGTACACAATAAACGCATATACATTGTCTATCTTTCATCTCTTCTTTATCCACCACTTCTTTTAAAATCACTACCAGGCTCATCAAATTTTCCCTGCAAACATTATTTTGTCAGAATAATAATTAGGGAGCTCTTCCCATCTTAATTATTCTGTCTCTACCATGTATCATCTTTCTAACTTCTACTATTAATTCTTTTATTTTTTTACTGTACTTCTCATCCTTGACTTCATGTATTCTGTACTTTATATGTTTATGTCATAAACACTGATAAGACTGTAAGCCCTCTCCAATCATAGGGTACTATTCTAGTGTAGTAGTTACATCCCTCTACCTAGCAGCTGAAGTATGCCTAGAATAGATGAGTAAATTCCCTTGGAATCAAATCACCTCATTTCTCACTGTTTCCACAAATACTGTCTGAATGACCTAGGACAAGTTTAACCTATCTACAGTGCTTGCCTGCTCAACTCTGACAGTGGGAAGCCAACAATGTCAACTGGGGGTAGTACTGCAGTTATCATGCAGGATTACCCACTACTGGCCACTAATTTATCACAAACACTAATTTTATGTAAACTATCTTCCAATCACAACACCATGAATTCCCATCCTCTTAAACTTTCATCCTATATTCATGGTGCATTCAATGTTATCTTTTGTCATGTTTTAGAAGCACATAATGAACTATTTACTATTCATCCATTTGCTGTGTGCCATAGATCCCAGGAGTATTGTTCCCTGTCTATCAGCAGTGTTAGTTTCACTGGCCAGCCTCCTCCACACTTGACTATGTGCTCCTTGTCTGACCATTTCCTATGTAGATCACTACCATTGTACATGAATCAAAACACTACATTTACTTCATAATATGAGCACAACTCTGTTAAGCAAATATGCCAAACCCACCCTTAAAAACAAAATAAATGGAATCTATAAAATATAAACTAATAATTTTGGACTCTATGACAAGCTACTTAATGTTTAGGTTAAACCAATTGAGTGGCAAGTTAATGATCCTTGGGACTGAGAAAAGGGCCATGTAAATAACTACATGCCATGCAGAGATGAGAAGAATGCTGCAATGAATGTGTTTAAACTGCAGCAAAATGTTATTTAACTAGGAGGGTCTTTGATGAGCAACAAAGACAAAGAGAACAGAATTGGTAAGTGGTGTCCTCCTTCAAATTCAGGTGAAGATCTTTACATGAGCTGTGACAACATTCTGTGTTGTGATGTCAAAATGGCATCAATGAAGACAGGGAAGTTATTTTTATAGAAATTCTGAGTGACACAAAAAAATCACAGGAATAAATAATAAACACCACACTAAAGGCAAAGTCATCTTAATAATTCACAATAAACAATGTTGCAGTTTTGTAATAATACATGTCAGTCCCCAAAGTTGTATAAACAAAAATCACCTAAAAACTGTTCATTAACATTGACATTAACATTGTTACTATTCAGCCATCTGTATTGGCCTGTCCTTGGGGTTCTGACAGGATATGCCCTCAGCTGCAGACACTAAGAGCATCACCTGTGGTTACTCACTATGCTCCCTTTTAAAAGGACCCTGCCTACCTCCCATCCTTCTCTCTCTTTATCTTCCTCTCTGTCTGTATACCTCTCTCTTTCTCTCTCTCTCTGCCCCTCTCTCTTCTCTCCTGCTCCTGTCTCTGGAAGCCAGTGTTTCCCCTTATCTTCCCCCTTTTTATGACTCCCCAAAACCCCTCTGCTTGAACCCTGTTGCATGGCATCTTTCTCTCATGCAGCACTTTTCTTAAATTACAACCAAAATGAGGACATACTGACAAAAGACTGATAGCTAAGAGTTACTCTTACATGCTAACAATAAAAGCAGAGGTTGGAACACTAATGAAAACCCTATACTTAGTACTAATATCAAACGCATAAGAACTTGACTTACCAGACACCATTTTATAGGCAAATATGAAATAGAGCTAGTGCATTTTTAGAAAATTTGGTAACTTTCACAAGTTAGAAAAGACAAAAACTTGCCAACCAAAATAGCTTTACCAGAGGTCCATTAATAAAACATCACCAAATGCAACAGAGTAGCCTACCAGCAAACTCACCCTGAAGACTCTCAAGCTTCAGCTAAAGGACTAATCTAAAGGACTGAATCATAGAAGAAGAGTCCCAGAAAGAATTTAAAGTAAATAAGGCCTGTGTCTTTACTACCAGTTTTAAAAATAGTTGCTTTAATAGGCTAGTAGAGAAGACTGATTGTTTTAATTGTAAAAATATAAACAGAGTAAGTATGCCTACCACTATCCTTAGCAAAGTCTTGGAAGACAATCAGGTGAGTTACATTTATCTAAAGTTATCCTCCTTCTAAATATTTCAAGAGAGACATATGAAACCACCTATCTTCACTTGCAGTTTTACATGGCACAGTAGCTCTGGAACAAAAACGTCACAGGCTTTCAAAAGAGTTTAAATGCAGTGTATGAGGAGCTCCTTCTTAGTCCATCTGAATACCCATAAATTTGATATAAACAAGCCACCTGGAATTACTGTCATTCTCAACGTCAGCTCCCTGTGCAATGCTTAGTGGCATGGATGAACTCACTAGGCAATAAATTCCAACCACTATGGATTACACTGAAGTGAAGAGTTCCCCACGGCTGATATTTAAGGCACAGTGTAATTTTGCATTGGAATAAATTCTATTCTCCTGCACAGAAAAGTCATAAATACATCAAGTATAGTCTCACTGAGTTGATTAATCAGAGATTAGGGACACTGTAATGCTTATGGCAGTGTCAGAGAGTTTGGGGAGTCTATAATGCTCTGTAATGGCAGAAGCAGCATGGGAATTTTGGGTGAACTTTCACAGCTACTGCCAAAAGTAAGCCAAGGCAATTCTTTGATCTTTCTTTCATCTTGAATTTTGTTTACTAAGAAACATGATATATATAAATCATGTTGGGTATATATTTCAAATAATCACATTCAATGAAATCAAAAGTAGTATTTCAAAACCACGCCTGCATGTCTGTGTATTTGTGTACCTGTGTAGCAGGAATGATATAAATCACCAATTTATGGAGTTTATCTTTGAAAAGTATTATTGGAAGAATGAGCTGAAGAAGAAACACTCCAAAGTGATGTAAAAAAGATGGAAAATTAATCTCTTAACGTAGCATGAGAAGGGAAGTTATGCAAAAGAAGCCACTGATGTCAACACTGTAGATTGTAAAACTCCTCTATAGTATAAGGATAATTTGATATTTTTAGAAACCTATTACTTGAAAATTAATGATCTGAAGTTTCTTTGTTTAAATGAATTTTTTTTGCAAACCTTTAAGATTAGACCTTATTTTTCATAGAGTATACGTGTTTCAAATTCTTCTAGGCATGGATGTCTTTGTCATGCCCCTCCCCTCTGCCCCCAGCCTGTGGATTTATCTACTGCTTCACCAGAATGAAGAATAATCTGTGTTTTACAAAAAAAAGGGGGATAAATGAAATATATATTTTGCATTTCTGAGGTTTGGACCCGAGGCCACACATATGGTAGGCATGTACTCTACCATTGATCTATATAGATCAGCCCTGAAACTGATTTGCAAATGAAGAAATAGTAGTAATGACTGCCCAGTGTTTTCGACTCCTTCAAAAATTAAACAATAAATAAAGGTATATTTATAGGAGTTACTTAAGAAACAAAATTCCATTTTGAAAGCCATAAAATTTGTAGATATTTCACAGTATTTGTAATAATGACAGCTTCTAGATTGGTTGATTGGTTGAAATTAACATGAACTAGTCCTTGGATACTAAGAATAGTCCTGTAAAATTTATATCAAGTAGGTATTAATAAACACAATGAAGATAAAACAGACTGGTAAAAATTATTGAGTACAGAATAGATAATTACACACCAGTATTATACATATACATATACATATACATATACACGTACACATACACATACACATATACATATACATATACATATACATACATACATGTGTATAATACTGGTATGTGCACACACACAAGCACACACACACACACACACACACACACACACACTTATGGATCTGTGGCTTATTCATTCCTAAACATCACAAACATAGCAGTAAAATAAAAAAGAAAAGATGAATTTGGGATGGAGACATGAAAGGGAAAAACTTAGAGGAGGTTGGGAGGAGGGAATAGAAATGACTAGTTGATATTCGTAGATAGAAGGCCCACCATTTTCTAAAACGAAACAGGAGGAGGAGTGGATGGGAGTGAGGAGCACCTATTGAAAAATTTTAAATTTTGAAATATTGTTATTTACATTTAAATTTGCTTTTTTCTCTATATAGACATGACTATACCAATGAGGGATCATCAGAAGCGTTAGCAAGCAGAGGGCAATCAACTTGGCTTGGACTTCTATCTCTAGAAAAGATTTCCATTGTTAACTCATTTAAAAGAAAGTATGACTGGAGAAGCACATCTGGCATGCCCTCACCTCTCTTCTTTGTTATAGTTCATTCAGACAAATGACTATTTAGTTGGTTTTTATTTCAATAATTTGAGAAAAAACACAATAAACCTACAGGGTATTCATTAAAGAAGATGGAAACTTGGACTCTCTCTCAACTTCATAAAAAATACTCAAAATAAACCAAAGGTCTGAAGACACGACTTATAAAACTAACTGCTTGAATGAAAGGAGTTTAACATTGGTGTTGAACACACTGATGTGGCGACTGTTTATTTTTAATGCTAATATTCCCCAAAGCAGAGGGAAAAAAAGCAAAGTTTGACAAGTTTGGATAGAGTATATCAAACCAAGAAGCTTTGGCATAGCAAAGGAGAAAGCCAACAGGGTGATAAGTGTTGTCATTTATTAATTGGAGAAATTGCCAAGTATTCACCCCAAAATGTTAATACTAGAATATATGAAGAATTTGAAAGATTTAATATGAAAGAAAGAACTCAACCATAAATATGAATTGACACATCTCAGCAGAAAGTCTAAATGACCAAAGTTTTTAAAAAGCTATTGAATTTCATAAAAAAAGCAAGTCAAAGCGTCACTGAAACATTATCTCACCTCAGCTAGAAGGTCTGTTATAAAGAAAACAAGTGCTACTGAGACTCAAAGAGGAACTGCTTATATGATTTTGTTGGGGATGCATATATAACACAAAGTTTATAGTAAAAGTATGGAGCTTCCAAAAGACTGGATCAATTGCAAGGCACATCTATCTCACTTATGTGTTAATATCAAAAGAAAATGACCTCATCATATCAAAGAAAAGTTTGTGTGTCTATGCCTGCTACTGAACTACACTCAGTATATAGACTTTAGAATCACCCTAGGTGCCTATCACAGAGCAGTGGCTAGACAAAATGTGGTTCATTACACAACAGAAACTTCCTTAGACATTTAAGGAATAGTATTCTATCACGTAGTAAAACCAAGGGACTTAAAAGACTTTATGGTATATGCAATAAAGTTAACTAAGGAAAGAAGTAATGGTATTCTCTGATATGAATGTTTTAGGTACAGTAGGTTGAAATTTATGATAGTGATTACCAATTGATGAGAAGGGGAGTTGTGGGAGTTGTTGGCAACAGTAGGCTGGTGTACAGGACCACAAGTTAGACAGACAGAAGTTAACACATTAGATTTACTTCCTAAATGTGTGTGTGTGTGTGTGTGTGTGTGTGTGTGTGTGTGTTATTTTTCACAGTAAGCTATTGCCTAATTTCTAGATAACAGAAGAGTAAACTCAAGGGCTCCATACACAATAATGAGATGAGATTGCAAACCAACCATTGCTTATTACTTAGATTACATTATAAATTCTATATACATATTGAAACATCACACTAAAACCCACATATGTGTATGTTTAAAGTCATCCTTAATACACAATGAAAACTATTACTGTGGAATTGGGAGGCATGAACATCAAAAGCTAAAATAATGCATGAAAGATTGAAATGTAGCATCAAACACTAGAGATGCACAAAAGAACTTGATCTGTGGGGAATAGAATAAAGAATTCACAAAGAAAGACAGAAATACTTATAGGGACCAAGACCAAAAAATACAGAGGCAGACACACAAAACTGGGGGCAAGACCGAGTAGGCTTCTTCTGGTAAAACAACAGATTTCTAAAAACATTTATCATTCATATACATGCATACATATGTAGAGAGAGAGTTAATATTCACCTGCATTCTAGTTGTATTTATCTGGTCTTTTTCTGCTTTATTGGCCAAAAAATTGATTTTATTTTAGATCTGAATATCATGGAATATCTAAAATCCAGGAGAATTGTGTTCAGTAAAATATTTCTGTAGTAGTTTTATTTCCTTTAATTTTATGAATGAATGCAAAGCCAAATGTTGTAGTATGGAGTTTGGCAGTCATGATTATCAGCTCTATCTGGCTATAAAAAGCATTCATATTGTTTATTATGGCTCATTATATTCATAAAATGAATGAACCAAATTATTTGGCAGCAACTCCAAGAATTATATTTCTGTCAAAACTCCATGTTTAGTTTAGTTTTCATTCACAATAATTATCTCCTCTATAATAGTGTATGTTTTATCAGTATTTACTCTTGAATAGGAATATATTTTAAATTAATTAAAATTTAATATATTGTAATACATATGTATATACACATACACTGGGCAGCATCATAATAAAAGTAATCTCAATGTGATAACCAGGTACTCAAACTTTGTTCAAATGAATTTTTCTATATTATTTAGTTGAAAACATCAACAAGAAATATTGTTAAGGATAGCCACTGGTTGCCAGCTGGTGGTGGTGCACACCTTTAATCCCAGCACTCGGGAGGGAGGCAGAGGCTGAGTTCAAGGTCAGCCTGGTCTATAGATCTAGTTCCAGGATACAGAGAAGACCACCCCACACTGCCACTTCAGACACATGTGGGAGACTTAGCCATATGCTGTCTTGCCAAATCTGACAAAGAATCCTAATCTCTTGACACCCACCCACACCCCAGGCCCAGACAGAAGCCATATCTCCACACATGTGAGTCCTTGCTGAGTCTCAGTTACCTCACTCTGATTGCAGATGATGATATTAAGCATGAATCCCAAAGTTCTACCACAAAACTTCTACAATCAAGAATGTTAGCAAAGCATCAAGATAAAACATCAACTTATAAAAAAAACCTGTAGCCTTTTTATATATCAATAACAAGAATTCTGAGAAAAACAGAACATGGGAACACTTTCACTTAAGAATACCTTCAAAATATCTATGAATAAACTTAATCAATGAGCTGAAAGGCCTCTATGATAAAACATTTATGTCTCTGAAGAGAGACTGAGGAAGATACAAGTGTAGACTGCCAGTGTTCATGGATTGGCAGAATGTTGTGAAAATGATCTTCCTGCCAAAATAAATTTGAAGAATCAATGCAATTAACACACAACATTCTTCAAGGAAATCAGAAAAAATATTTTATAATTTATATGAAAGAACAAAAGGCCCCAGAGAACTATAGAAAACCTGAGCAAAAACAATGATCCTGGAGTGATTGCTACAGCAAATGACAAACTACATTACAAAATTATAGTAGTAAACACAATGTGATACCATCACAAAAACAGGAAAGTGTAGTGAAGCAATAAAAAATGGAAGACAAAATCATGAGTTCTCTTAGCTACAGCCATCTCATGTTTTATAAAGATGCCAAAAATAGATACTGTAGAAAAGACAGCATCTTTAACCAGATCTTGCTGGGAAAACTGGATGTCCAGTTATAGAAAAACAAAATTAAACCCAAATCATTCACTCACACAAAAATCACCTTTCAATGGATCAAAAGCTCCAGTGTGAAAATTTAAATATTAAAATTTCTAGAGATGAAAACATATGCACTACCCTAGAACGTATAGGAATAGAGAAGGACTTTCTGCATAGGGCTCCATTGTTTTTTTCAACATCCTAGTCAAAATACTTACTGTATTCACAACGGCTAGACAATGAAAACTGCTGATGCCATTGACTGATGAGTGGATAATGAAACTGGTACATATACACGAGTGAGTTGTATTAAATTGGAAAGGAAATGAAAGCATGGCTTTGCAGGTATAATGATGGGACTGGGCAATGTTATACAGTAAAATATCTCAGACCCAGAAAGACAAAGGCTGCATGTTCTCTCTTATGTGAAGAACTTAGCTCTGAATCTTTAAATGTGCTTCTATCACATGAAGTCATCTCAGAAGCCAGCAAAGTAGAAAGAGAGCATGGGGGGAGGGCAGGGAGAAGGAGCTCTGAGGGGCTTGGGGAATATAGTAGGATTCAGGTGGTATGAAGAGGGAAAGGGAGAAAATGGGGGAGGGAGTTTAACTAGGGAAGATGGAGGAGGAAGAGAGAAATAATGCTAAGGGAGTTTGAAAATTCCATGGGGATACATATCAGTTCATATCTAGGAGTGGAACAGAAGCCCTGGTTTATGTCACTAACTGCCCATCAATTGTACTTTGTGAATGACTCAGTACAGGTGTGTGTGTAGGAAGACTGTAGATAGAAAGACTTCCACTGAGATAAGTGCAGCCCTAAGAGCAGTGCTGTAAGCAAGGGGGCTAATTCCAGGAATCCAGGAGCCAAATATCCTGAAGTAAACCGTGAACCAAGGAAACGGCAAGTAGAGGGATCTATTACAGACTGCATGTGGGACCCATGTAGGATGAAGGGGTCATGTACTCAGTATTCTGTTGGGATGTGGGTCATGAAACTACACAGCAATGCCCAACAGCTAGGTCTGCTTTATCTCTGTAGCCTCTGGGGTACTCCAAGGTAGGAACATATCTCTGCACTGCCCCAGTTTTCCTAGAGCCCCATGTACTCCCCTACCTTCTTTGTCCCCAGGAATGATGGGGACACTTGTGGTTGAGATGGGGCACCAATCGTTTCAATACTTTGACAGCATTTTTGGAAATGATGGATTGGACAACTTTAGTAGTTCAGCTGTTCTTTATGAGAGAATTGAACCCAGATCCTCTGGAAGAGCAGCCAGTGCTCATAAGCACTGAGCCATCTCTCCAGCTCCCAGCTGTTCTTTATGAAACTCTTCTGCCACACTGTCTGACAATGGCTGAAGGAGGATGCTGCCAGGACTCTTGTTTACCTTCAGCTTTTATCAGCCTTATGAACATAATGCTCAGCCTCTTCCTTCCAATTCTAATTGTGCTAGCAGCTAAATGAGATGGTACACACCAACTTCTGCACTTTCCCAGCCAAAAGGCAAATAGTACCCTCACTTTAACATTGCTGGGAAAAAAATGTGTTTTAGCCCTACTGGGCCAGAGTCATCATCTCTTTATTCTTTGTAGTCTGTTTTTTAGCTAAGAACTGGGACAAAATTCTTAAGTGTTAAACTGGTTCCCAGAGGCACAAATGTCTCCTTCCTTTCTTATTCTTATATCAAGGAGTTACAATTTCTTTTGTTCCCATGTCTAATAAATGAAACCTAATTATATGAATAAAGTTTACTATCATAGAGATAGTGCACATAGACATTTAAATGGTACTAAACTATTGCACAGCGACAGAGGAAAAAAATAAAAGCACTGACGTCTCTATCCAGAACTCTTCCAGTACTGTTCAGGAAAAGCATCTGTTTAATGGGGTCCAACAGCACCCAGTAGTCCACGTTGTCCTTCAAAGAGAGCTCTATGGTGGGGTCTGGTCCTCCAGCAGTCCCCTTAATCAGCATGTTGTCCACCAGAATTGTACCTGCAAGCCAAACACAGCTATTTATAACCACACTTTACTCAAAAGCATTCTTTAGCAAGGATTATGCTTGTAAACCCAGCTGCCTCACACATTTCTCCCAAGGCAGAGCACATTGAACATTGTACTGAGCATCACAAAGGTATTTTTCTTGGCCTCTGGAACTGCAAATATCTACCTTCATTATGCTATTTGTCAGTGACATTTGGGGAAGATGCAGGTGGGGCGGGGGTAAGTTCAGACACTTTGCAAAATGCCACCTCATTTCTCTTCAGCAGCACTGACTCTTCCCCATCCCCTGTCCATCATTTCTCACAGGATTTATCACTGAATTTTTTTTTAATCCTGAACAATGGAAGCAACTGTAACAGCAGAGCAGGATACTGAATCCACTCTGTGAGACTTCCCATATGAAAAGAGAGATTTTGCAAATGAGAGAGGAGGGAGGGGGACTAGAAGAACAACAAAATTCCCCACGGTGAGAAGTGCATCTTGCTCTTACATGTCAGGGTGAATTCATAAAACACAAATCTGAATGCTACCTCCTAGACACACAGCAGTAGTCGTTCATCTCTAAGATATGTCTGGGGCACTCAACTGTAGTGACAAACTCTTAGGATTTTTCATTTTAATGCTTGGTTTCTTCCTTTATTTTTTAGAGAAAGCAGTTACTGAATGAATATGGAAAAGAGATCAAGCCTCTAATATTTCTTCTCAGCAAAAGAATCCATGTAGTAGTTTGCAAGTAGAAAGTGATTGGCGGTGATGCAACTCTAACTTATTTTTCCCCACACAGTTATGATCTTCCTGCCAATCAACAGTGGATTATGGCTTGGAGTAGTCACTTACTGATATATCATATTTTGTGAATATCATATAAAAACATGACTATGAAAATAAAGATGAGCTTTTCTAAACACTAGAAGAAAGTGAAAATATTAAGATTACTCCTTGCCTTAGGAAAGGACTCAGATCATATATAACCCACAAATATACAACTGGGCTTGAAAAATAAAATGCCAAATTTGTCAATCATATATTGGAAAGGCAGGGAAATGGCTTAAATATTATACGATTACATAGTAACAAAGTATAAGATTGCATCATGTTTTGATTTTCCATTGTATTTTATTAATATTAAGGTGGAATATATAATATTTCCTAACAACATTCTATTGGCATGTTTTATCTGCCTAGGAAATTTTGAAAGGAGCTGCTTTTCTTTATAGGTGAATCTGTTTTGCTGATGTACATATTATATTCTTCACATGTCCCTAAATTTTAGATGAGCTTCTTTTTCTTTCTTCTGCAGAATAACTGGGAGGAATTTTTAACCAAACCATATGTTTATCATTGAAGCACATTTGTGTCTTTGCATCTCCACACCATTGAGAGCTGAGGTATCACAGAAGATGCTCTCTCCTGGATAAGATTGTAGTGATGTTAGCTCTGAGGATGACGGCCAGCCCTCTCTTTCAGCCTCAAATTATATGGTGTGTGCTTCTACTTTGAAAACTAGATGCTGAGGATCTTTCTTATTTAAACAGATGTATTTAATTTGTATTTTTTAAAGCAAATATCCATTTATTCTTTTTTCCCCAGAAGTTAAATGTTTTCAACCATCATTAAAAGGATAGAAAGTTTGCTAACAGATAATTAAATTTGTGAGACAAAATCTTGAGGGCGGAATGGCATTTTATCAGAGTTGGGCAATGATTTTTTTTGTTAACTTCTCATTCACACATAGTGTTTATATTCCATTACTGAAAACAGATTTTTTTCATATAATATTTCTGAATATGGTTTCCTTTCCCCTAATTCCTCCCAGATCCTCCTCACATTCCCTCTCTCATTCAAAGTCAAACCTTTCTCTCTCTCCTTAGAAAAAACAAAAGGGCACCTAAAAACAATAATAAAAGACAACAAAAACACAAAAACTTGAATAGGACAATGCAAACAAATAGAGGAGGAAGAGCCAAAAAGAAAGCTCAAGAAACACATACAGACACAGAGAGATACACGTGTTCACAAACACAGGGGAATTCCATTAAAATACAAACTGGAAACTGTAATTTTTACTCTGAAGACCTGTAAGGCAAACAATAATGGTAACAATACAAAACAACAACAACAATAACAATAATGACCTTTCAAAGCACTATGAGACAAGAACTTCCAAAAGTGCCATTGAGTTTATTTTGTGTTGGCCATCTACTACTAGGCATGGGGCCTGCCCTTAAGAGTGTTTTGTAAACCCAGTGAGACTCCATCAAAGTCAACAGATTTTTCCTTTGCAAGTGGTTATTATTTGGAGACAGCTTTTGGGGTAGATAGCAGACATGTGTCCACTTCTTTCCTCATTACTGCAACCCTGTCTGACTCAGGACCTTATAAGCACAGTGCATGGGGCTACAGTCTCTATGAGTTCATATGTACATCAGCCCTTGCTATGTTTAGAAGGTCTTATTTCCTTGGTGTCATCAATCTCTCTGGCTGTTTTATGCTTTCCATCTCCTCTTCTGCAGGGTTCTCTCAGCTCTGAGGGGTGAGATTTGGTGGAGTTGTTCCATTTTGGTTCCAAGATCTTACACTACTTGCACATTGTCCAGCTGAGGATCTCTGTATTTTTTCCCATCTCCTGCAGGAGGAAGCTTCTTTGATGGATGAGCAAGACACTGATGAGTACAGCAGAATGTCGTCAGGAGTCATTTAATTGCTACCTATATTTCTTTAGCAGAACAATAGTACTTGATTTTATCCTAGGTCCCTGGCCTATCCAGTCTCAGGTTCTGAGCTACCCAAGCAGTACTAGGGATGAACTCTATTTCATGGTTGGGCCTTACATTTAATACCATATTGGTTTGTTACTCCTACAAGCTTTGTACCACAGTTAGACCAGCCTATCTTGCAGGCAGGTCACTATTGTAGATTGAAGAGTTTGTAGCTGGATTGGTGTTTACCTTTCTCCTATGACAGCAAAAGTACAATAATCATTAATTAATAGGCTCTATGTAGGCACCAGCTCAACTTCTTCATGTTCAGTGAATTGTGTAGGTTTTGTCTTCGGCAATAAGGGCCTTATTATCTGTTTGTGGAGAGAAACCAATAGCCTTGGCAATAGTCTGGATTGTGTAGAGATTACCATGAGATTACTTTGACCAAGAAGTCTGTAAGATGTAACTCATTTGGGAACTGGAGGCTTCATTTGGTGAAAGAGATGTTCAGTTGGGACACAATATACACATAAAAATGCAATACAGAGACAGTATATTTGGAAGTATGGTCCACAACCAGATAGCTCCTTTTTCTTTGAAAGTCATTTTAGTTCCTTAAGTATATGGTTGTAATGCAAATGGATCACACTCTAAAACCACTGAAGAAGCCTCAGCATGGAGGGGAGGGCCTTTGTGTTCTAATTATCTTAATTTTGTGAAGCTTAAAAAATAGATTGTACAGAGAGAGGGAATAATGGACTGACTGGGTTCATTCCAAGCTCTGAATATATCTACTGCATAGAGCTTCCCAGATGATGCCATGATCAATTAATGATCCAAAGCAGTACAAACATTATGTATTCCTTCAGCTTCTCCAGTAAATGTCTCCCCCCGTTTTACCCACTTGGAACACTGGTACACTGTAAAACCATATAATCTTTTACTTTCTCCCAAATGTCATTCTAGGGGAAAAACAAAAAAGAAACAGTAACTGAATTCTAAGATCATCAGACTAAAACAAAATTCTTTTTATGTATGGATCTTTTGTCCTACATCCTTCTAGGATGCTCACAGAAACAGTTTGTCATTGGATTTTCTCCCTTCTTGGTTTAGAGACTATTTAGCCACTTGCATTTATCATATTTACATAAGATTCTGCTTTGAGGGTGAAAGTATACCTGTTGCTAGCAACTTCATAAAAAAGTTTCAATACAGTTTTTAGTTGAATTGTGATTTAAATATTAGGAGACTATTAGCAACCTGCCATTCTTTCTAAGGATGAATAATGGTGTCTGCCATTTAAAAAGTAGCTAGATGAAAACTCATATATAAAAGCACATTTTTTTGCAAAATTATGTTTTTGCTGAAATTTCAATTATTTATATATCATAAAAGAGCAAAACTCATGACAAAATGGAATACTTCACTAAAATGTGCATATGTTTTAGGGAATGATACATTTTATTTACTTATTTTTACTTTATGACATTTAATAGATATGTGTTAAGAATTTGTAAAATTCCATTATAAAAGTTTAGGAATACAGTTTTTTTTTTCTCTCGAGCTTTTTCTTTAGAGACTAATATAGCTACTTTGACATTTAGTCATCAGATAACATCTACGTCAGTTGTAAACTAAGTATTAAGTAAATGTATATGCAGTATGGATTTTCAAGCAAAATTTAGGCATACTTGCTCAATTTTCATTTTTCTAATGAGAAATATAGTCATGAAAATCTAGAACCAGGACAAAACTTAGCATGCCTTAAAGTGTGTGTGTGTGTGTGTGTGTGTGTGTGTGTGCTTGTGTATGTACCTTTGTATATCTCTGTTTCTCTCTGTGTATATCTATCTATGTGCATCTGTGTATCTCTGTGTGTATCGGTGTATGTGTGTGTCTATATCTGTATGTGTTTGTCTCTGTGTATATCTTTGAGTGTGCATATCTGTATATATTTATGTCTGTGTATATGCATTGATCTCTATCTCTGTGTGTATGTGTTTCTCTATGTGTCTATTTATGTGCATCTATCTTTGTGTATATTTGTATGTGCGTGTGTGCATGCATGCATGTGTGTGTGTGTATATTAGAAGGGGGTAAAAGTGGGAGGAGGAAGGGAGAGAGAAAGAGAAGAGAAGCAAAGAGAAGAGAAAAGTTATCTCAACCTTTGTACTATATCAACATCTCTCTGTCCTAAGAGATGAAATCTAAGGTGAGGTGACCCCACTAGAAGATATAGATCTCACATCCAAGTCTTTTTCCTTCACCACTTAGTCTTCTTTTAGATTTTTAACTATGAAAACCTTTGAATTTATGTTTCAAGTATCTGGAAATTCTCTACAATAGCCCACTCCTTTTGGAGAGGTACCTTGGTCAGCCTAGAGGGCCTTGGTCCTGCCTCAAAGTGATGTATGAGACTTCATTGACTCACCATGGGAAGCCTTACTCTCTCTGAGAAGTGGATGAGTGGCACACAAAAAATAGATGGTCAAAGATAGATGAGAGATGATAGATTGATAGATAGATAGATGATAGATAGGTAGGTAATTTATTAAAGCCAACAGGAAAATGGCAATATCTATGCAAAAGACTAAACAGAATCAGCAAACAAGGATAACTTATTTTCAGCTACTGTTGAGAATCTTTCACAAGGCAAAGGCTATTTCTTGCTTGTCAAAGGAAATGTTAACAATCTAGCAAACAATGGAGGTCATATTACTAAGGTCAAATGAGGATAAGATTTGTTTACTGGGTCCAGCAGAATAGGTGATAAGGCATAAGGACCATGTGATCACCACCCCTTCCAATTAGCAGACATGAAGGTGAGAAAGGCTCACACTTTTATAACATTGCATGACTATCATTTTCAGACTATCACATTGAAGCAGTTTCAAATTAACTAACATTTTCAAAACAGATGACTCTCAAATGCAATAGAAATGTGGATAAGAGGAAATTCTTATTTTGCCCTAGTCTTTCCTTCTTTGCAAGAAGGAAACTGAGGAAAGAAGTGCAGGGGAAGACAGGAGACTCAACTTGCCATATGCACACCTCACATTTCTTTCACTTGAGAGGCAAAGACTAAGGTGAGATGTTGTCCTAAGCCCTTCTGCTGCTCTCCAACCATGTATACTCTTGTGACCTGTCTCTCTTCCTCATGTTGCTCCATCTGCATGGTTTGACAGGATTCCAAGATTGGGACAAAGTCAATTGATGTACAATTTGCTGACTTCTTTGTCATATTAATATTGGAATAGGGAACAGAAATGGTAGTGAATCGATCTGTTGTGAGCATATCGCTTAATGATTTCAATTCTTCCCTATAATTTTGAATTTCTGTTTGAACCCAAAGTGTGTTTATATTGTCAACAGCATGATAGGACGCACTGCACTCTCCTGCCATTTCTGTGACAGTTTCACATTTAAAGTATTTAAAATACTTTACAACATGATATAAAGATGAATTTGTTGGGAGAAAAAAGCAATTTAATCTTCTTTTCTAACACTTCTCGGAGAATCCTGATTGCAACTCTAAAATTAAATCCATTTTTTTTCACCTCTAAATTCATTCAAAGAACCATCAAGAAACATGAGGTTCTTGTGACTACACTAAAAGACAATTAGAAAGCATATGGCATAGAGAGGTTTTATGTCACAGGTAAGTTGCCTCCAGAAACCAGTCATTGAAGGGCTTACTAAATAATAATTGCATGCATTTACTACTTGATTTCTAAGTATCAGGGTATTAGGAAAGTCAACAGTTACTTTTGTACCACAGCATGCATCTTGGGGAAATAAATACACTGAAGTTTGACTATCAAAGAGTAATAAAGTACACTAATAAATGATAGCAAAACATTTGCTAGGTGTCTCAGAAGAAGCTGGACAAATCAAACAAACTGAATTAATGAACTTTCTACCTACAAATAAAATTAACTCTCTAAGCTTCTGAGAGTTTTCCATATTAAAGATATACTATGTTAAAAATCAAATTAAATTGAATAAGTTTCTTTTGAATATTTTTAAATTAGTTTCATTTGGTCTTTACATGATAAACCCCAGGCAAACACTGGATGTCCAAGGTGAAATGCTGATGTGGTCTCAGAAAGCTTTATAGACTTTACTATTCAAACTTTCATTCCTCTGCTTAACCCAAACATTAAGTATCTTGCTCATTGTTATGCTCTGTTTCATGAGGCAATTTTCTTAATTTTATGGTGGGATGATGATTTCTAGGGTAGTTACAGTAACTAATTTTGTATTACCTTGAGTTTTGCAATCAACTTTGCTACATTATTTCTTTGTTCTAACAGTGTCTGCCAAATCAAGATTTCCTATATACACAGTATATTTTAGAGAGTAAGTTTATTAAACACTATAGAATATCAGCAGAGACTTTACAGAATGTTTTAAGCAACCTCAAAATCTTCATTCAACAACAAACCAACATTGCTGAACACACTACCAGAAAGTAATTGTCTGTTTCCTGTAAATATATCTCTACCACCAAAAATGAAACAATGATAGCTAGAATATTTTGCTGCTCCCAACACTCAAGAAAGAATTAAGATTTGATTAAAATACAGGTAAAGGATATAAATATATCTCTGTCCAAAGAAGATTCATAACAGACCAAAGAACACTATGAAAAATACCTGAATGTAATACTCACCAGGGAAAATCAAACCAGAACTACTGTGAAATCCCCCCTCCTACTCATTAGAATAGGTATCAACACCCCACCCAAAACACAGAAGAAGATATTACGAACTACTGCTAAGGATGGAAACAAGTTGATACTTGGGCTGAGAAGATGGCTCAAGGCCCTTTTTTATAGTACAATCATTCTGACCTGAGTTCCAGTTCCCTGAAAGCACATGCCAAACTGGGGACACCTGCATGTGTGACATTTAGGCCTAAAACATGGGGCCCAGACATGGAAAAAAGACTGGGGCTTGCTGGAACAAGCCTAGTTGCAAGTTCATTGAGAGACTCTGTGTCAAGGGAATAAGATGGAGAGTGGTAAAGTAGGAGACCTAATCTCCTCCAGTTTTGGCTTGTCCATGGGTATGTATATACAGCTATGTACACCATACCCATCTCTCTCTCTCTCTCTCTCTCTCTCTCTCTCACACACACACACACACACACACAAATAATGAAAAAGAGAAAATGGAACCCATGTGAGAAACTAAATGTATAGTGTTCATTTAATATAATAGTACTAGTTTGTCCAGATGGAAGTCCTGGAAACAGATTATGGTTCTGCGTAATACAGAATAGATGTAGTTATTACCTCTGATTTCCACACCTGGAAATACTTAATGGTAATCAATAATATTATGTGTATGTTGTTGCTCATTTGACTCCACAAGCATCCCCTTATTGGATGAAGGATAATGTAGCCTATATGAAAAGCTGAACAGATTCTTTGGAAAAGGATTTTGTGAACACATGGTACGAAATCTATAGCTATAACTCAAATCCATCCTTAAAAAACTATATCAACACCTAGGAAGAAAATGTAGTCCCTTCCATTAAGAAACAGTCTAAGGCCAAGCATTGTGGTACACCTTTAATTATAACATTCAGGAAGAGGTAGGAGGTGGATGTCTATGAGTTGAAGGCCAGTCAGTCTACATAGAAAATGACAGGCTAGCCAAGGCCACATAGTGAGAGCCTGTTTCAAACAAATAAACAGCTCCCCCACCAAAAAAAAAATAGTCTAGTGACTGGAAATGGGAAGCTAGTTGGTCCTGTGAGGATGGAACATTTGACTTTCACTTTGCCTCAGTTGCAGCTTAGCTGTACATTCAGGGACAGAGGTAGTAAGTTCTGCCTCAGCAAAACCATCTTGCTGAGCCTATATGTATGAGTTACTCCTTGCTGAGGCACTATGGTCCACTTTTTCTAGGGAAATTTCTTAATTCCTATTGAGAACGGGACACCCCTTCCATCACAGCATTTCTCACTACCTCCCCTACATCTTGGATAATGCTATAAGCAATGGAGCTCCTCATGGATGTTCGGTGCTTCTCTTAACAACATGCTTGCTCAATCAGATTGTTATGTGTGAATCCTGGACAAGCTGGAAGAGTAGGGTAATGGGCGTTTTATCAGGTTATGCATAAACATGAATCTACACCACAGTTCAATTGCCCCGAAGCTTTCAAGTACTCTAAAGTGGTGCTTCTGGACTGTAATGTGTCTAAGACTCACCAGGGATATTGTTAGAGTGACAAGTTCTGACTTTGTAACTGTGGTCTCTAGTTGTTGGCATTCCTTGTCTATAAATCTTGATTTGTGAAATCATATCTTTATCATTTTTTTTCTAAGTAACATCCTAGAGAGATGCCTCAGTTTCTACAGAGACTTAGTAAAACTATCTGTGGGTTTCTATACATCACAATATCACTGAATTAGGATCTCAGAGAGAGGGGCCCAGGCACCTGACTTAACAAGTCAACCACATGATTCCCATGCTCCATTGAGAATCGGATTTTACAATATCCTGGAAAGAATGGAAAAAATTTAAATTCTTAAGGTATAGAATGCTACCAAGAACTCAGAGCAGTCCAACAGATTACTAATATCTTCTTTGAGCATGCAGCATACACATTCAACATACTCCATACCGAATCCAAGTAAAGAGACTCAAGGAAAGGATTAAGCACTATCAAGCTTGAAATCATAATCTTGTAAAAAAAATTACCCAAGTTTAGTGAGTATGGTACAATTGATTAATGATAGGCATCATGGTCTAGGTACTTGGTAGGAAAAGGAGTCAACCTTTGTGGCCAGAGAGGTACATAGGATTTAGAGTTTTAAGTTTGACTACATCATTTCTCATTTTCTGTTTCAATATCTCACTTCTCACTTGTTCCTGCTTGTGTTTTCATTACCTTTGTCTCTAGCATAAAAGAAAAGAAAGGACTGGGGACTCATGTGGCCCTAAATCTGTCAAATATTCACAAACACACAAAGAAGTAGGGCTCCTTCAGAGCTCTCAGAGGGACACTCAGCTACCCCATGTATATTCTTGGTGCATTTTATAGATGTTAATTTCACAGTTTCCACATTTTTTTTGCTATGTAGATTTTCTAGGATTGTCAGAGAAAGCAAATATGATCATAATTGCTACTGTTGTCATGGTGATTAAATACTTCAGCCACTTGATTGTCCAATGTTCTACACCTGCACTTCATCCTGTGCTACTGCAGGTGCTAATTTGGGTAATTGTGATGCTATGCTTGGCATGGATTAGCCACATGCCATGTGGATTACCCACCTATAAGAAAAGAATGTATCTCTGGCTTTTCAAATATATGTACAATGCAGTCCAAAAATTTAATTATGAGTTCCATTTATTTATTTATTTATTTATTTATTTATTTATTTATTTATTTTGACCCTTGGAGGCAAGTCAAAGTACCAATTATAGTATCAGTGTGTCAGCAAGAAAATGTCAACTACCAACCATGGAAGCCAGTGTGGGTTCAGTAAAGGAACACTTAACAGGATGGGGTATGAGATGTGGTCATACACTGGTAAAGCCAGGAATACAGAAGGGAAATGTTACTAAAATAAACAAACAATGTATATAACAGAATCTAAACATCTCACAATGAGAGCCACTGTGAGGAGGTTTTCCTTTGTCCAGGAGCTTTAATTCCAATACCATAGGAACAAGCTTTTCTACGACACTGAGTCACCAGTCACTCAGTTCTATCCTTGGTTGTCAATCTCCAGTACTAAGATCAGCACCATATCACAATCAAGTATTCCCTCCTTATACACATGTACTCACTTCCAAAGCACCTCTCCTCCTGTCTTATGTCTACTTTAATTATGTTCCTTTTTGATTCCCTTGTGCAAACATTATAGTTTTTCCATGGCATTTTCTATATCACCCCTACTTCCAATTCTTATTCATTCCTGTGTCTATCGTTAACTTATGATTCCTCAACTTTCAGTTGCCATCCACACTCCTTTCTTGCCCCAAAACTCATGCCCAGATTTCCACAGCACCACTCACAGACCACATAAGTGAATCAAACTGAGAATGGATTTTAGGAAACCAGGGGGAGGAATTTGCAATACATTTTCTTGTTATCATTCTTGCACCAGTTTAAGCAGTCTGCATTTTCCAGGTGTTAAGTTTATTATTTATCATTATCCACTTTCTATCACACCTCTTACCCATTTATTAGAAAATAATATATATTGAAATATAACCTGGGCTGGATAAATTTAACAGCTTGGCCTGTGCCAACACTCTCATGGTTATTGCAATAAATCCCCAGATGGTCTTCATGTTAGAGACTCTACTCTGCCTTAGTCTATTTTCAACACACCTGCTAAAATTATCCTTCAGAAATATGCCAGCTCAAAATCCTCTAATGGCTTCTAATGCCCCAGAAAATAGAAACTAAATCCTTATGCTGCTCCAAAATGTCTAGCATGATTTAATCCTTTCAATATCTAGCTGGATGCTATTTTTTAAAAATCACACACCCAACTTCTCTACTTAGTCTTCTTGCTTTATGGCCCTATACCTAATTAGTCTTTGCATCTTTACAAGATTATCTCACTCATTTCCCCCCATGCTACTGACTTACACATTGGACTGTATATATTTTTCCAATTCATCTCCATCTAGTAAATATTTCATGGATTAATTAAAAAGTTAGAGTTCTATTATGTATGTAGTGGGACTTATTAAACTTACAAACATTTTGAAACTTTGGGCTGAAAATATGTTTGTTACTGGTTATTATAAAGTTTAGATTTACAGCACATATCACCAGAAATGGCTAAATAATTACCACTGCATTAATTTCACAATTTGATACATAGGTTTTGATTAGGGTTAAATTTATTATTGTAAAGGAATTATGTAAATATTGCTTTTATGTGCTCATTAAAATATTAGTTTGTTGATATAATTAGTCAAATCTACTTGGAAGTTTATATTTAACTCTGTTTACTGGTTAGTTGAGGGAAATATTAATAATTAATAATTAGTTACCTTCATTATAAAAAAGTCAATAACAACTAAGAAAAAAAGTACATACCCAAGAGTTTGTTTTGCTCAGGTTAAGTGTATTTCACTATAGAAAGATCTCAGTATCTCAAAGGACCATACTACACATGACAGATGTTAAGAACATATTTTTACTGAGGAACCCCATACTGATCTCCAAAATGGCTGTGCAAGTTTGCACTCCCACCAGCAGTGGAGGAATGTTCCCCTTTCTCCACATCCTTTCCAGCATAAGTTGTCATTGGTGTTTCTAATTATAGCCATTCTGGCAGGAGTGAGATGGTATCTCAAAGTTGTTTTGATTTTCATTTCCCTGATAGCTAAGGATGTTGATCACTTTCTTAAGTGTTTTTCAGCCTTTTTGATTTCCTCTATTGAGAATTCTTTCTTCAGTTCTGTACACCATTTTTTAAATAGGGTTATTTGTTGTTTTGTTGACTAATTTCTTGAGTTCTTTGTATATTTTTGAGATCAGCTCTTTGTCAGATGAAGGATTGGTGAAAATCTTTTCCCATGCTGTGGGCTGCTATCTGGTCTTGTCCACTGTGTCCTTTGGCTTACAAAGGCTTATAAGTTTGAGGAGATCCCATTTATCAATTGTTGATCTCAGTATCTGTGGTCCTGGAGTTATGTTCAGGAAGAAGTCTCCTATACCTATTTGGTCAAGGGTACCTCCCTTGTCTTCTAAGAGGTTCAGTGTGGCTGGATTGATGTTGAGGTCTTTGATCCACTTGGACTTGAGTTTTGTGCATGACGACAGACATGGGTCTATCTGCAGTCTTCCACATACCATCATCCAATTGTGCCAGCACCATTTGTTGAAGATGCTGTCATCACCTCATTGTATTCTTTTATCTGTTTTGTGGAAAATCAGGTGTTCAGAGGTGTGTGGGTTAATATCAGACTATTCCATTTGATTCCATTGGTCTACCTGTCTATTTTTGTGCCAATATCAGGCTGTTTTCAGAACTATAGCTCTGTAGTAGAGCTTAAAGTCAGGGATGGTGATGCCCCCTGCAGTTCTTTTATTGTATAGGGTTATTCTGGCTATCCTGGGTCTTTTGTTTTTCCATATAATGTTGATTATTATCCTTTCAAGGTCAGTGAAGAATTGTGGTGGGATTTTAATGGGGATTGCATTGAATCTGTAGATTGCTTTTGGCAAGATTGCCATTTTTACTATGTTTATCCTACCTATCCAAGAGCATGGGAGATCTTTCCATTTTATGGTATCTTCTTTAATTACATTATTTAAAGCCACAATGGTAAGCTTAACCCCAAGATACTTTATGTTGCTTGTGGCTATTGTAAAGGGTGATGTTTCTCTGATTTCTTTCTCAGCTTTTTAGTTTACCACAGGACCCAGCAATCCTCCTCTTAGGCATATATCCAAATGATCCACATCCATGCAACAATGACATGTGCTCAACTATGTTCATAGCAGCATTATTTGTAATAGCAAGAACCTAGAAGCAACCTACATGCCCTTCCAGTGAAGAATGGATAAAGACAGTGTAGCACATCTACACAATGGAATACTACTCTGCAGAAAAAAAAAAAATGGAATCTTGAAATTTGCAGGCAAGCGGATGGAACTTGAAGAAACCATACTGAATGAGGTAATCCAGTCACAAAAAGAGGAACATGGTATGTACTCGTTCATATATGGAATTTAGACCTAGAGCAAAGGATCACCAGCCTATAATTCACACTGCCAGAGGAACTAGGATACAAGGTGTAATCTAAGAGACTCATATAAGGTCCCTCACAGAAGGGGGAAGGGACAAATCCCCCAGAGCACATGGGAAATGGGGTGCAGTGAATGGAGAGAGAACTAGGAGAAAGAGAAGGAGAGGAGAGGAACACACGTGCGACTAGGAAGATTGAGTCAGGTTAGGAATAGAAGAGGAGAGAGAGAGAGAGAGAGAGAGAGAGAGAGAGAGAGAGAGAGAGAGAGAGAGAGACATAAAAGAGGGAGCCATTATTGGTTTGAAGAGAAAACTGAACCTAAAGAAAGGTCGAGACCTACAAGCCTGACTCCAACTAACATTTTGAGCAACAGTGAAAAATCTACCATAAATGCCCTTCCATGATAATGAGAACAAAAACTAACATCTAGTACCTGTTGGAAACAGAAGCAAACACCCATAACTAAGTAGTCAAACTAGAATTCAGATGCAGAGAGAGAGGACAAGACCAGGTTGCAGAAACACATAGAGACAGCTGACCTGGACAAGGAGGAGCTAATGGGCCCCCAGACTGATAGCTGGGAATCCAGCATGGGAATGACTCAGGCCCCCCTGGATATGGGTCTCAGCCAGAAGGACCAAGCAGTCTAAGGGACCTCAGACAGTGGAACAAGGATGTATTCCTGGGGCACAAAAGGTCCTTGCGGACACATCCCCCATGGAGGGATAACTGCCTTAACCTAGAGACAGAAGAGAAGTCCTAGTCCCTACTTCAAATGGCTTGACAGATTTACATGACCCCACCTTGATGGCATTGCATTGCATGTTTAATGGAGGTTGGGGGAAGAGAGGGGAGGGTGGTCAGGGTACATGTGAGGGGGGAGATATGGTAAGAGGGAGGGAGGGAGAGGGAACTGGGATCGACATGTAAAAAAAAAAAAAGTGGTAAGAAACTTAAAATAAATAAATAAATAAATAAGAGTCCAGATAATTCCATCACAACAGTTTTCATTTTGTTCTCAGA
Source organism: Phodopus roborovskii (assembly GCF_943737965.1). Lineage (NCBI taxonomy): Eukaryota > Metazoa > Chordata > Mammalia > Rodentia > Cricetidae > Phodopus > Phodopus roborovskii. The sequence continues at coordinate 20,462,788 of NW_026126434.1, read as the reverse complement.
GAATAGTCAGAAATGTTCTTGGGAATATGCATGAAACTCAATGCTGTATAATAGGAAATAAGTTTCTAAGATATCTGTATCTTAAAAGAGATACCTTAAAAAAAAAAAAAAAAAAAAAAAAAAAAAAAGACCTTGCAGGCACATCACCATGGAGGGGTACTCCCTTAACCTAGAGACAGGAGAGAAGTCCTAGTTCCTACTTCAAATGACTTAACAGATTTAGATGACCCCTTCTGGATAGCATCACCCTACATGTGGAGTGTGGGGGGATGGGAGGGAAGGGTGGTCAGGTCAGAGTGCATGTGAAGGGGGAGAGAGGGAAAGAGTGAGGGAAGGAGGGGGAGGGAGGGAGACAAGGAACGGGGAGGGAGAGAAGAAAGGGGAAGGAAGGAGGAAGGGAGGAAGGGAGAGGGAGGGAACTGGGATTGATATGTAAAATAAAAATAGAAAAAGAAAAAAAAGAACTAATTTTTACACAGTTAAATACTATTTCATTATTGGTGCTTGGGCAATTTGATGACAATATGTCTTATATTAAATTGAGTTGTAATTACTTTTTTAACCTCTTGTTATCTGAGACATTTGAGATGTGTAGATATTCTTGAGCATTGATTAATTACCAGCTCTCTGGCCTCTGTCTTTTACTCAGCATATCCTCACACCATCTCTCCTCTATCTTCAAGCTGGGGAAAAGTCATCCAACAATGTAAATTGCAATATCAACACTACTGCTCTCATTCCATCTAAGCCTTAAGACCACACCCATATCACAGATCTAGAGCATGGTATGTTGACCAGAAACAGCTGCTGTGTATACACTCAGAACATACACTCAGAAATATACACCCACACACGAACACATAACTGAGAAAAGAGGAAACATCGTAACAAAGAAAGTTAAATTTGCTTTCACAGCACAGAGTTTTACATCAGCTTGAATGGCATGAACAGGTCTTTACTTCCTCAATTAACAGTGAACATTCACAGGCATGATACTAATGTCACAAAAGATTTGACTAGGCTGAAAGATGTCTTCCTGTGGAAGGGAGGAAACAGCTGTGTGAAAAATGAAGACACCTTTTAGTCTTTCCTCGAGAATTTAACAATGTAATAACAATGTGACTCACTTCCTGTTGTGCAATTTCATATCTTCTTCCAGTTCACATTGTTAGTGGAAAGGAAATGATGACACAGTATCCTAAGATGTTTCCCTCACTCCCATGTCTTCCTAAACATAATGAACCATGAACCATGGTACATAGTGAAAACGCTGTCACCTGTAGCGGAGTATGGGAAAGGGAAATGTTTGATAATATTTTATCATCAATATGTGATTAAAATGTCAATACAGCTTTTATGACCTGAATATTCTGTTTAATAATTTAATCTGCTTGGGTTTTATTTCCAAATTAACTTAGCCACAAGAGTTCTGAAAGTCTCTTTTAGTCTTGACATAGAAGCTGTCTAAAACCAGCCTAAGTCCACGCAAACTATCAGCAAACTCTGCCCTCATCTCCCTAAAATTCTGAATGGAGGACACTACACATGAGAGTCGATTTACAAGGTTGTTGAATGGGCCATCCAACCACGTCTCCCATGGCCATGCTAAGGGAATTCTGAAATTCTTGTCATTTTTACTACTGATCTTCTCATTCTGTGGCAAAAGCAACTTGAAGAAGAGAAGGTTTGTTTGGCTCAAGGTTATAATACATCCTGATAGGGAAGGCAGAGGAGCAGGTCACATAGCACCCACAGGCACAAAAGCAGAGAGATGAATGCATTTCTCCTCTTCCTTTTTTATTTTGTCTGGTATAGCAGCGGTGAGATGGTGTCACCCACATTTAAGAGGGGATCCTTATTTCATACCCTCAAGGATACTCACAGATACACCCAAAGCTATTTCTCTCATTAATGTTTTGTTTCCTATTAAAATTCCCCACCAAGCCCATGTCTAGTCAACCTGACTCCAAAATACAACACACCTGCACTGCTGTACTAAGTGCTAAGTCTTTCATCCTTACTGAAGATTCTTGTAACAGCCACAAGCAGGAAATACCATCAAGTTCTTGGCACACACTAATACATTTGCAATGGGACAGACTCAAAGTTTAATGGTCACTATGAAAAGTAATGAAACAGCAATAACTAAATAAAGTTGGAGATAAAACCAGAATATTAGATTTCGAAGAAAATTGGAAGAGGAAAAATTCAGAGAAATGTATGAGCTTATTTCATCCTACGTTTCCTCCATTTACAACCCTTCCAAAAGAAGCTGGAAAGTCTCCACAAACTCTTTAAGACAATCTACATTTCATTTTCAAAAGGTTGTGGGCTGTTTGCTGTCTACCATTTCTGACCCACTGCAGTATCCCTTTCCTTACTCTACTTCATATTCTTACTACAGAAAGTTCCTTCATTTGGAGAGAAGACATTCCTACTGTCTGATTTTTAATCCTATGACACACTGCCTTAGAGCTATTCCTGTGCATGGAAATCCATCTCTGCCTTGCAATATGGGGCATATGACTGTTCTAGAATGTGCTTTAGTACAGTTCATATAGTATCCTATTACACTGGGACAAAATGATGTCTTATATGTTCTGCAATGGGGTAAACTACAGGAAGAAAATAAATTGAGGAAGTAGGCAGAAAAAGAAATAATAAAGAAAAATGATGGTAATGCATGGGAAACTAAATCTAGAACTTAGGTCTCATAAAACTGTACAATTAATCTTAGCTCAAATACACAGTTATTATAAATGAAGATACTATAAAGAAACTTAAATTAGTCTGGAGGTATAGAGAGGTAGCAGGGTGGTTGCCTGGCATGAATAATGCTCTAGGTTCAACTGAGCACACCATCATCAACAATAATAAAGGTCAAAATATGTAATGATTTTATAATCATTTTAGCATGTGTAGAAACTGATATGGCACTGGCTTAGGCATGCTGTGACTAAATTACACAAAACACCTTCATTTTTTATGTTTTATATTATATTATAATATATATATATAATTATATAGCATATTATCGAGTATTATATTAAGTACCTAAACATCTTGGAAAACAGACATACATAAGAAAAACAAACATACTGAATTGTTAATACCATCCTTTTCTTCATACATGTGTGTACACATCACATACATCTTTCTAGGTATGGCTATACATAATATAATGCTGTATAATATATTTTCCTGTCTTCTAATGGAGAAAATGTTCCATATTAGGGTGTGTTTTAAGTCCTGTGAATGTATACAGTGCCTTGCAGTATACAAGGGCTAAATGTGTACTTCTAAGCATTAACATCACCACTTGAAACTATGAGAGCCACGAGGCACATGATTAAGTATTTTAGTAGCTCTAAGCAGGTAAAGTTGTTTTCCCCAAAGCCTGAGAACCTAAGTTTTGTTGACCTGCCAGTTGTTCTCTGATGTCCATGTGCCCACAAATAGGTTCTGTTGACTGAGAGAAACCAAACAGCAGATAAAGAGCCTTTTCTTTCATTTGTGGAATCTGGATTTGTCTGTGTGTGTGTGTGTGTGTGTGTGTGTGTGTGTGTGAGAGAGAGAGAGAGAGAGAACATATCACACACACACACACACAAAGAATTGCCACCAAGCCATCATGAGACTAGAGGATGAGAGCCTAAGTGATGGGGAGGGCTTCTGTATTGTATTGAAGTGGGATGGGGTAGGAATCTGTATTGTTGGGATTGAAGTGGGATGGGGTGGGGGCTATGAGAAAAGAAATGGTCCAGCAAGAATTGGACAGTGGATTTCAGTGAGTGTGAGTGACAACAAAGTATAATGACGTATATGTATAAAAATGCCACAGTGAAACCTATCATTGCATGACAACTTTAAAAATTAATTAATTCTGTGTTCGATAAATTTACCTAAAAGGAGGCATGCGTGTATAGACATGGTTTACCTTACATCCTTCTCAACCAAGGAGGAGGAGGTAAATCACTATTGGAGGGACCTGTGTGGGGTCCTCCCTTATGTACTAGTCCTGGGAACCACCTGCCACTTGTGTGTTTTGTCTTCAGGTTTCTGTTACTGCTTTGTGCTGTCAGACAACTTTATTCTTGTGTAAGATATTACACAAACTGACATCAAACTCACCTCTTTGAGAACTATTTGTTCCCTGATGTCTCCTATGTATAAATGACAGTCACATTAATTCAACTCTGGTGATCTTCTCTTAGAACCCCCCTTTTTTCTTACAGGGGTTCAGTATGATCAGAGCTCAAGAGGACTGTAGACCAGCACTCAACCTATATACGACAAGCCCATTAGTATTTCCTGACTGAGAGATCAAAGGGAATGACACAGGGCTCCCACTTCACTGTCCTTTAGCCCTATAATTACAGCCTTTTGAAATCAGGTTCACAGTTATAAGGTGGCATGGCCTACAGAGGGAAAGGGCCGTGTTTCCATTCCCAAGTTTAATGTGCTAATAAAGAGGATGGAAGGCAAAATCCTGCACTCATATATATGTCAGGTTGGACAGAGGTGTAACCCAATCAAATACAAACATCAAGGGACTCGGCTGTCACCATGAGAGGGCCAGAGTTCATGTGGTAACTGTTGATTGGAATGGGATTTGAGACTATCAGGATGGAAATGATGTGTCTCTGTTCCAGTATGTTCTTTCCAAATGAGCAGAAAATGTCCAGATAATACTAGGAGAATCCTTATCTAATTTTTTCTAATTTCTTTTCATGAATATTTTTTATTTATTGTGTAATACTGCATCTGTTTGGGAATTTCTCAACAACTGCTTCTGACTCACACTGAAAAGCCAACTGAACATCATGGGTGCAACGTGTGCTCAGGTCCTAAACTTCAGGCAAACATCTGCCCTGCTGACCCCAGCCTCCTCTGGCTTTTCCTTTCTTCATACTAAAAACAAGTCTTCAAGATAAATATTCCCCCCATCTCTTTCTAGGTTTATAATTTAGGATTGCCTTTCTTGAAAACTGGAAAGCCATAAGTTTGAGAGACCAGAAAGACCATTTATCTGTGAGTTTGTATAGAAGGAGTAGACACTATTTCCACAAGCAATGTTGATAGACACAGATAGTTTAATCACATGGACCAACCAACCTCACTCGAATACCTTCCAGCATTTTCTTATGATTTACTTCAGCCAAGAAAATCCCTCTTGTCTGTTGTTTCCAAAGATGTGAGCAGTTTCTTTCCATTATAAAAATAGCCTTAAGTATTGCCTTCTTTACCTGGTTAATTTGTTCACTGAAATAATTCTTTGAAAGAATCTTACTTAATACAGTTGTGTATTGGAAAATGCATTTAAATTTAACCTATAGTCATTTTATTAAAAATGACTAAATACACTGAAATAAAATAAAATACAAACTACAAATGGTATTATATATATCCAAGTAAACACTTATCAACAAGGCTTCTGAAATTGAGACAATTTTGAACCAGTCACATTCAAATTCAAAACCGGACAGGCACTACATAATATTCCTAGTATGTTGACATGAAAGCATTTCTGCAAGATAGAAATTTATTCTTTATTGCTAAGGCTTTTAGATATTCTAAAATTAACACTCTCCCGTTGAAATTCATTACCCCATTTGTTCTCCCTTCAAAGGGCTATTTCACATTGTTCCCCTCTGCTATATGTGCTATCAAGGTCACATTGAATTCAGAAAATTGTTTTGTTTATTATCTTAATCAGCTACAATTTGTGTGTGTGTGTGTGTGTGTGTGTGTGAGAGAGAGAGAGAGAGAGAGAGAGAGAGAGAGATAGCAAGATTTTGAAAGTAATCTTATAAATATTACACTTACTCTCATATATTTTTCAAGGTTAGGAATAAACAAATCTGAGAGCCAAGGTTCATAAAGACCCAGATATCAGAGTTGCATTATGTACAGAGAAAAATTAAAATGGGCTCTGCTGAAATCAAACAAAAACACTATCTTCATTCTAAAAAGAATACTGTAAGGCAAAGATCACAGTCAATAAGACAAAATGGCAATCTACAGTGTGTAAAAAGATCTTCACTAACCCCACATCTGACAGAGGGCTGATTTCCAAAATATACAAAGAACTCAAGAAGCTAGTCACCAAAACACCAAATAATCCATTTAAAAAGTGGGATACAGAACTGAATAGAGAATTCTCAATAGAGGAATCCAAATTAGTTGAAAGACACTTAAGAAAGTGCTGAACATCTTTAGCCATCGGGGAAATGCAAATCAAGGCAACTCTGAGATACCATCTTACTCCTGTCAAAATGGCTAAAATTGGAAATACCAATGACAGTTTATGCTGGATAGGATGTGGAGAAAGAGGAATACTCCTCCACTGATGGTGGGAGTGCAAACTTTTACAGCCATTTTGGAGATAAGGAAAATGGGAATCAGTATACCACAGGATCCAGCAATTCCACTCTTAGGCATATACCCAAAAGTTGCAAATCGATGTAACAAAGACTTCTATCTGTTTAAATATGTTCATAACAGGATTATTTGTAATAGCTAGAACCTGGACACAACCTAGATGCTCCTCTACTGAAGAGTGGATAAAGAAAATGTGCTACATTTACACAATAGAATACTACTCAGCAGAAAAAAAAAAACAACAACGGATTCTTGAAATTCACAGGCAAATTCACAGGAAGAAACCATCCTGAGTGAGGTAACCCAGTCACAAAAAGAGGAACTCACTCATATATGGATATTAGACATAGACCAAAGGATTACCAGCCTACAATTCACACCGACAGAAAAGCTAGGAAACAAGGAGGACCCTAAAAGAGACATACATGGTTTCCCACAAAAGGGGGAAAGGACAAGATCTCCTGAGCATATTGGGAGTGGGGGAAGGAGGCAGTGAGTGGAGAGAGAGTTAGGAGAAAGAGAAGGGGAGAAGAAAAGGAGAGAGGCGAACACAGAACATGAGGGAGCAGCAAGATTGAACCAGGGGTGTAATAAACAAGAACAAGCAAAGAGATACCATTATAGAAGGAGCCATTCTAGGTTTAAAGAGAAACCTGGCACTATGGAACTATCCAGAGATCTACAAGGATGACCCTAACTAACAATCTAAGCAATAGTGGAGAGGGCACTTCAATGCCCTTCCCTGATAATGAGATTGATGACTACCTCATATGACATCCTAGAGGCTTCTTCCAGTAGCTGATTGAAGCAGAAGCAGACAACCTCAGCTAAACACTGAGCCAAACTCTTGGATTCCAGTTGCAGAGAGGGAGGAATGATGAGCAATGGGGTAAAGACCAGGCTACAGAAACCCACAGAGACAGCTGACCTGAACAAAGGGGAACTCATGCACCCCAGACTGATAGCTGGGATACCAGCATAGGCCCGACCTCTCTGAATGTGGGTCTCAGTTAGAAGACTTGGGAACTCTATGAGACCTCTGACAGTGGAACCAGGATGTATCCCTGGTGCACAAAAGGACTTCGGGAGCACATCCCCATGGAGGAATACTCCCTTAGCCTAGAGATATGAGGGAAGGCCTAGGGCCTACCCAAAATGACTTGACAGACTTTGATGATCCCTTTTGGAATGCCTCATTTTCCCTGGAGATTGGATGGGGAATAGGACGAGGGTGGGGGATCAAGAGGGGGATCAAGATGGGAGGGAAAGGGAACTGGGATCAATTTGTAAAATAAGAAAAAAATACAAAATTTAAAAAAAGAGTAAAATAAAAACAGTTCAAATCATCTACTGCCAAGGTCTTTTCTGGATTGTTGGAACAAATACTTTGTGCATCGCTGTATACATAGTCACACCTATTATTTCAACACCTGTGTCCAAATAGTTAAAATACTCTGAAGAGTAGCTGAGAAGATTTTTAGAACATGAGTGAGAATGATTACCACTCAGTGTGCAGGGTTAATTATAGCAACTGCTTAACAAGATAAAGTTTCAAATATCTATATCTATATCTATCTGTATCTGTATCTGTATCTATATCTATATGAAAGTGAAAATACCAGAGTATTGCCACCAAGGGCAACAGGATGATGAGCCTTCTGCCATGAGAGACATTAGGCTAGTAAGAATCTGGCCACAACAGGCACCAGCAGAAATTAAAATAACATCTGATCATGACAGGCACTAGGCTAGTGAGCATTTGGCCAGTAGAAAGGCACCAGCAGAGGTCATTTCTCCACAAGTTTGATGAGAGAATCTCAGGGGTATCTAAGTGGAACTGTGTGGGTTTGGGTTCAGAAAGAACTGACAGGCATCTCAAACTGGACAATATAAAAGGGCAGGAATTTAGATGAAGGATTTTGCAAGAGATCCAGTGGTGTACCGAGGAAGTAAATGCTTTGTGTTTCCGGTGAATATTGTATGGCATCAGAATCTTGCCATGTCAGAGAATAATCATGAAGAGCACTGTCTCAGGATGGTCACCAAGTATAATTAGGAATTGCTCCCCATGAGATGAGGATGGTAGAGTTGTCCAATTGACTATGTGGATAGAGCTGCATCAGACAAGAACCTGTTGATGCCAGGATTCCAAAGACGCCAGGCTTTGAAAAATCTGCCAAAATGACTAGTGCTCTTACCTCAGGAATTTATAGGTCCAGACCAGAGGATACAGCACTATGATATCTCCTTCCCATGTCCAGAAAGACAGTGTCAGCAAGTTGATGAAACAAGAAAAGATTAAGGCAGTGATAGAGTAAATTGTCAAACTTCAGACAACAAAGAATAAGCCCTCTATTAGTAGGGCTAAATAAATAGAGGTGATATATACATATGTATGTATTGTGTACATATGTGTGTAATTTAATTTGTTAGCTTGTCTGCTCTCTCCTGGTAGAAAAGCTAGGGAGTCAATAGTTATTTGTTCGAAGAGACTAGATATTTCTGCAGTCCCAATCTAGTGCTAGAGTTCAAGGAAATTCTAGAGCTGCCACTCTTGAGTGGCATAAGAGTTATGAAAAAGAAGTTTCCAATAGTAGTGAGGGAATTCCTCAGCATCGAGAATTGATAAACTCGCTAGAAGAAATGAAGACAAGCAGTCAAAAAGCAAAAGCTCCCTTCTTCTATTCCCCATTATGTGGGCTGCTATTAGAGATGTGGCTCAGATTTAAGGAGTGGTAATCTGACCTAAAGATCTGACCAAGAATAATCCCTCACGGGAGTGCCCAGCTGCTTGCCTTTTAGTTGATACCAGATGTGGTCAGGCTGACAACCAAGATTCTCATTACTAATACAATGGATAATGATATCATAGGGGACAAATAAGTGCCTGCTAATCCTTGCCCACTCTCTTTCTTTATGCCAAAGAAAGACAAAGTATACATTAAATTAAAAACACTTGGAAGAAAATCTAGAAAAAAAGAATACAAAAGCAAAGCTATTAATATCTACAAGAAATTAATATTTTGACTCAAATATACTCTTCCACTTCACTCAATGATGCAACAGCATAATATATAATATTTACACAGTGAAATTAAAATTACTCATTGCTTGTTCATCATTTATTTTTTTTAATTTCCATGACAAAGAATGGGTTATAAAATAACAACAATAAAAATAGCTTTGAATTTAGATTCTCCCAGATACCTGCCCACAAAAATATAAATCATCAAAAAACATGAGATGAAAGACAATAAGAGGGGAAGAAAGGGGAAGTTTTCTGCAAAATTTGTTCTGGTCTCATTTTAGAATAAGGAGAGAACGTCAAAGTGCCTTTTGTTGTCAGAGATACCATCCACAAAACAAGACTAAAGACTTCCCATGAGCAGCCAGATAGAAAATGTTTTCAATGCAAGATTATGATTACGTGTAGTCTTAATTATCTAAGCAATAAGTGCACAAGCCATGTGTTCTTAAATTCACTTGAGATACCAACTATCCCAAGTCCTTTAAATCACACATTGATTACACATTGAGAACTGCCACAGTTCCCCACCTCCCATACTTAGACACACAAAACAGGCCACAAATCATACTTTGGCAATTTTGGGATATCTTCAAAAAACAGACCTAAAACTTCTTTCCACAAAACTTCAAAGGATTTGCGTGGGTCAAAGAAAATCTCTTCAACAAATGGAAATTCATGTGAAACACAAGATTTAGCCCAGACTTCTACCTTTGCATACCTTCAAAAAAAAAAAAAAAACCATACATAAGGAACCTGAGCCCTGCATCTATGGGGAGAGAAAAACAAAGAAGAGTACCACAGCCAACATGAGATAACAAGTTTTAAGATTTTAAGGGCATAATAAGCAAAAAATAAAAGTAATTTTAATAAATTGGACTTTCAGGGGATCAATCTTAAGGTCTCATGCATGGAGTCAAATACCACATTGACTACACATACAATCTTTAATCCTGTAAAATTAGCATTGTAGAAGTTGATTGTGTGGGGATAGTTGGCAGCACTGGAAACTTCTTAGAGTCATGGAACACGTGTCATACAACAATTGGAGCAGTAGTCACATGGTTGTACATGTGTTGAAACTACAATTCACTTTGGTGCCATCTACCAGGGCAAACATCATTTATTTTATTCGAACCACCGTCTTAGCACTCGCTGCTCAGATTTAGAACCTGGGAAGAGGTGAGGAACCAGAAAAGGAATTGAAAACTACACTTAGGAATTCAGTTGCAGCTAGAATTTTGTGCATAATTATGTTATACAGACAAGAGGGGATATGTAAGGTTGGAGTTATGGATCAGCAATTAAGAGATTATTGCTGTTCTTCCAGGTAACCTGAGTTCCATGCTCAGGAGATTGACTTCCCTCTTCTGACTTCCAAGAGTACTACACACATTAAATACACAGACACACAGAGCCACACACAGACACAGACACACAAACAGCAACACACATAAAAATGAATATTTTTAAAAGAAGCTTTTTATAAGAGGCAGTGTATACTACACAAGATGTTTTCTTCTTGATTTCATCCTGCAGGGAAGCTCTTTAAGCAGGAAAGCAAGGAATTTAAAAGAGCTTCAGGAAGTTCCTGAAGCCAAAAAAGATCCACTTCTTCCCGGAAATAAACAATCCACGCCGCTTTAAGCTACCTTCAGACAAGCTGTAAAGAAGACAGAGACCAGACCAGCTGCCTGGAAGAAGCAGAAACCAGCCAAGCTCCCTGTAAGAGGTTTAGACCACCAAACAAAGTGCTAAGGAACACTACCCAATATATTGAGCTGTATACAAGCTTTGCGGTGTGCCAGGATTCCAGATTTAGGGGAGCTGCCATTCAAGCTAAGGAAGACTTTGTTGATGCAGCTGTCTTTGGGTCACGTTTGCTCCTGTAAGTAAACCCTTATCTATTTTCTGTAAGTAACTTCAACAAAACTCATTGGTTCACCAAATCAGAATTTGGTAGCATCTGTACTTTGATCTGTTGTGGGCCCTCTACCTGGATGAGTTGATATGTGTGCTACATCTTCCCAAGAGAACTCTTGTCACATAACAGCTACACCTAATGTCAGGTGGCTGTGTTTTTCAAGACTGGATAGTGGCTAATGTGCTGAGGACCTAGGATTGTAGACGGTAGAAAAACCTATTTGATTCTTCACTTCTGGGATGCAGGAAAAGCAGCATTTCCTGGGGTGGCTCCTTGTTTTAGAGTTGGGGGATTTGCCCAAATTATCCTTTTCTGCAGCCCTTCCAACAATATCTGAGATATTTATTCTGCTTAAACAAACTAGAGTGGACTCTGTAGTGGGTTTGTTATTCTGTTCAGTTGTTTAAAATACAATGGTACCTGTTGCAGGCATCACATAAAATCCATACCACTGATATAAGAACTTAGAGGTAGAAGATGCATTCCTCAGGAACACATAAAAGGAAACACACCCAGGATCTTGACAAAGAACTTGATTCTATAGCATAATTGGTTTGAATCATGTGCTCTGTCAGCATTTTGCTCAAGATATAAAGCAGTGTTTGTTTTTATAGCTGTTTAAAATGTGCTCAATTATTATTATTATTATTTGCCATCTTTGGAAAACCAGTGTCTCACACATGTTGCTTGCTTGTCTATTACCTAGAGATGGAATCTCACAAGCACAATTGTATGTAAATTGACTATCTGTTAAAATGCAATCTATGCAGAAGCCTATCATTGATGTGGTATGGATCAGAGCTGGGCTAGCTATTGCTATTGAGAGTTTCAGAAGGGCTGGCTGTGTGGAGCTCTTCTCTTCTTTAATATCTAGCTCTTACCAGTACACACACAAAAAAAGAACTGTAATAATCGTCCTAAAAATCATTCCCCATGTCTTTCCTAATAATGCAAGTCAGATGCTGAACAGTCATGATTTTCAACATGGCCATGAATTTTCTTTTATTTCTTTAGCCTTTGCTCGACAGTGAGGTTCTAGAAGACAGAGTGGAAGTGCAATCATGTACCCATAAAATAGTCTCACAGAAACTATCAGAGTTAGCATTTCTTATAGCTATTAAAAGTTTCCACAGTGTTAGCATTTATGTAAGTAATTGTAAGGAAACACTCTTCTGATGGAATAAATTACTTGGAGGCCTGTTTTTGCCCTTTTCCAAATAACGCTGTTCACTTTCTTGATAAACCTCACAATACACAGATTTTCAGAGGAAAATGAAAATAGGAGACTCCCTGAAGATAAATTAATAGAGTTACATTTATTTCCAAACCTTTAACAGAGGCTCCTGCAAGTTTGGCAAAGATAGAAAGTTTTCCTGACTTTCTGTCTGAAATCAAAAAGTAGCAGTCATTTTTCCAAAGAGACAGACCCACTATACTAGTGAGAAGATAATGAATCTGACTAAGGTAGCACTGTCAGGACAGGGCTCTGGTGTGTTGGAAAACACTTCACTCTTCAGGCTTCCATTACAAGAATATTTGGGATAGTTTCCCTCTGCAGCCTTGATGGGAGCACTTGCAAATAAATGTCACACAGAATCTAAGTGTGTTGGGCCTGGCATTACAGCAAAAGTACCTGGACTATGGAAGTGCATGTTCAATGAGGTGCATGGTCAGGTCTTGTCATTTATTAGTGCAGCATGTGGCTTTAACAGTGGAACAGCTAATTACAACCACATTTGTAACCCAGTTGTACTGGCAGCCCACTATGACTCTGAAGGGTACCAGAAGCTGATCTTGAGACAGTTTTAAGCACCACTTCCAAAACTGTGTGCAGGACCTTCCTACTTACACAATAAAAACAACTGACAGAATTACAAAAGACTAATTTAATTTCAAGGTGCTAATTTATTTATGTAAGTAAGAAAAAAATTATTTTAGTACATTGTGATAAAAAGGAAGGGTGGATTGATTATGTTTACCCATCAAGAGATTTTCTATTTGAGAATGAGAATGGAAGGTAGCAGTGTTTTTTGTTATTGTTTGTTTGTTTTGTTTTGTTACTTAATTTTGGTTTTGAAAGCATATATGGGAATCAGCCAATGTTATTTACAGCTCAAAAAGATGCAAATGCATTAAATCCCAATGATTGGTCACATATGACTTTAATCCCATCACTAGGGAGTCAGAGGCAGGCAGATCTCTATGAGTTCAAGGCCAACCTGCTTTATAAAGTTACTTTCAGTACAGCCAGGACTTTAGCAAGACCCTGTCTCAAAAACAAAACAAAATTCTCTCTTCAGTTCTGTATCCCATTTTTCAACAGGGTTATTTGGTGTTTTGTTGTCTAGTTTCTTGAGTTCTTTATATATTTTGGAGGTCAGACATCTGTCAGATGTAGGATTGGTGAAAATCTTTTCCCAGTCTGTGGGCTGCCATTTGGTCTTGTCAACTGTGCCCTTTGCCTTACAGAAGCTGATAAGTTTGAGGAGGTCCTATTTATTCATTGTCGATCTCAGTGTCTGTGGATTGAGAACATACTGGAGTTATGTTCAGGAAGCAGTATCCTATAGATATTTGGTCAAGGGTACCTCCCACTTTCTCTTCTAAGAGGTTCAGTGTAGCTGGATTTATGTTCAGGTCTTTGATCCATTTGGATTTGAGTTTTGTGTGTGGTGATAGACATGGGTCTGTCTGCAGTCTTCTACACACCATTATCCAGTTGTGCCAGCACCATTTGTTGAAGATGCTTTCCTACCCCCATTGTATACTTTAAAGCTGTTTTGTCAAAAATCAGGTGTTTGTAGGTATGTGGGTTAATAGTCCTGGTGCACAAAAGGACCTTGCAGGCACATCCCCCATGGATACTCCCTTAACCTAGAGACAGGAGAGAAGTCCTAGTCCCTACTTCAAATGACTTGACAGATTTAGATGACCCCTCCTGGATGGCATCACCCTACATGTGGAGTGGGGGGGGTAGTGGTCAGGGTGCATGTGAGAGGGGGGAGGGAAAGAAGAAGAGAGGGAAGGAGAGGGAACTGGAATTGATATCTAAAATAAAAATAAATAAATAAAAGAGTCCAAACATTTGCCTACTCTGTTTCCATTCTTGGACACTTAATTTGGAGATATAAAAGTTGCTTTAGTGGATTTTCTACCAACCAAAATTTGGGGTAAAGATAAATTAATTACATTCTATTATAAGTATACATGGACACACACAAATATAAAAAAATCCAAGAAAGAAAACAGAAAATCACAACAAAGAAATCCCAAGTGTAATAATAGTTATCATTTTCACATCTAGCAAATTATATACATAAGCTCTAATAGATATAAGAGTAAATAGAAGCCAAATGGCACACATGGCAAAAAAATAAGATTTATCAAATTGCACAGTTTGCAATGATCTAAACAGATGTATCACAGAGTGGGATAAGAAAAGTAAGAACGTTAAGTGTATCCTAGCCAACAGCTTTAACATTCACCTACAGCTTTAACAGAACCCTGACAAGAATATAGTGAGAGACTCCAGACTTGCCACAGTAATACTGAGGTCAAGAGAGTCAATGAGAAAAGACACTCAGTAATTTTAAGAATAAGAAATAGCTACAGACTTGGCCTGTTCTGAATGGCATGTCTGCTCTAACTGTGGGCTATTAAACAGATTCTGGAAGGAAATCAGCCCTCAGATCCCTATTCCCAATACTAGAGAGTGAACCAGGGCCTCGCACATACTAAGCAAATTCTCTGTGCTAAACCATGTTCCCTAGATCTCACAAAGAGTCTTTGACATTGTTTATATTATAGTTTCATGTTATATTTCAGGTAAAGTCAGTATTTCAAATTACAGAACACTTGGTGTTTCAATTAAAGTAGGTGGAATGTAAGAAAATACAATAACTAAAGGTATTAAATTGTCTTATGTGGTATAGGCTATCCTGGAACTCAACATGGAGCTGAGGCTGAAAGAACACATGTTGAATGCACATAGAATCTACATCTAGAACTCTGGTAAGCAATCAGAAAACATGAAATAGCCATTTTTATGAGTAATAACAATAGTAAAATAACAGAAACTACTGTTGTTTAATATTCAAGTCTCTGTATGCTATGCCTTGTGCAAGCAAATATTTGATTAAGAAAATTGCTAATGATGTTTCCATCATTAAAATCAATACCTGTAGGAAGAATTCAGACTTTTACCAGTTTGGAAGATCTTTGGAAATATTAAATGTGAATGTTTACATTTTGAAGTGTCTGATCTTTTGTTTTTCTATCTCATAAAATATGCTAGCCTCATTTTCATTTAGATACATTCTCTCATTTCAAGAGTTAGCTTGTGAAAACTTCTATGTAAATTCTGTTTATAGTTATTAAAGTAAATATTTTTGAAACTTGGTGTTTTGTATATAGAAATATTTAGTTATATTTGTATCATTTTTCTTTCTAACAACTAAATGGTGGTAATTATAATTGTCTTTATTTTCACCACAAATCTCAACAGACAGGCTATATACAGGTACACATCTTTAATTGCTAATTTGAATTCACAAAAGATAAAGAAAGCTAATCTTCATGTAATTCGGAGTAAGTATTTTTCCTTTGAATTGTAGTCATCTTAGCCATAAATTTGTTTCTACTAATCTATAAAATGGTAGAAAAATAATCATTAAGGCAACAAAAGATGATGATAACAAAGAAGAAAGTATAGTATGACATATTAAATATCCCCAGGAACCGTAAAATGAAGGCCTACTGCACCAGATGCCACAGCAACCACCTGATCCTATTTCACAGGAAAGCCAGTAGGAGACTGTCCACAGGTCTCACTAAACTTTGTCCTCAGGAAGTAGGGCAACTGGAGGTAACTAGCCCATCAAAGTTTAACTTCAATGGGTCATGGGTGCATTCCTTGATATTAAACATAATAACACAAGTTGGTGTCAAATCAATTTCTTGCATCAGGTTGAAACAGCCATGCAGGGCTCCCAACATTGTTAGTACATGTGGTAGTTTGAATAGACTTAGCCCCCATAATTTCATAAAGAGTGGAACTCTTAGGAAGTGTGATTTTTCTTTTTTTGGAGTGGATATGGCCTTGTTGGGAGGAAATGTGTCACTGTGGGGGGCGAGCTTTGACGTTTCCTATGCTCAGGGTACCACCCAGTGTCTCAGTTGACTTCCTATTGCCTGCAAGATATTGCTACCCCTCCAGTACCATGTCCGCCTTTGTGTCACCATGCTCCGCACCATGACAATGGACTGAAACTCTGAGCTGTTCTCACCTCTACTAAATATTTTCTTTTATAAGAGCTGCTGTGGTCATGGTGTCTCTTCACAGCAATAGAAAACCTAACTAAGACAATACAATCTGTACTTAGGGCTACTAAACTGGATAGATTCCCAGCTGAATTCACAATTTTGTTAAAATACGTCTCATGAAATACTTGATAATGGCATTTATTAAGCATCATTCATTATCTTATGTTCACATTTAGTTTAATATACTATATTGCCATTGGCTAAACCTAGCAAATTTTTTTCTCAGTTGTAACTGCCACAAGCAAATCTGTCTTCTCAAAACTGCCTTCCCAACTTCCTTCCCCAGGCATTATAGCACATAACTTTTATGCATGTCTATCTTTGAGCCACATCTATAGCAGAAATCTTAGCAGTATGCTCAGATGGGGACTCTTTATGAGTTTATTGCCAGTGAAGTGATGTCACCTTTTTTGTTTGAATATCAGCAGCATTCATTATACTTTAAAATAAAAAGGAACTATAATACAAGGGTGTCATATTACATTTAAACTTTATTCATTATAGTTAATGCCTTATTAAAATTAAACCGAGAATCAGACAAGTAAAGCTATGCCAGGTTTGGTTGCATATTATATCTATTCCTAAGTCATGGGTATCAGGCCAGGCTTTCAGAAAGTTAGTTTTTTCTCAGTTTCATCCTCTGGCAGGCATGTCGAGTCTTTTCACAGTGTGATAGGATATTGTAATCTATGAAGTTCACACTGCAGCACACGCTATCAAGTTGCAACATCAACTGAAACAAAGACTTTTGAAACAAACACCCCTTAATGTCCTAAGTAAATTTAGTATTTTGTGACAGATCACATTTGTAGGTATTCTGTAGTGTACAAGGGCTGCAGGCTATGAGCAGGACATTCCTGACAGAACAAAGTCAGAGAGGCAATTAGTGAAAAAAAACAAAAGATAATTAGGACAATTTTTTTCCACAATTTCCTTGCACAGATCCAAACCACATTTCATAATCAAACCATGATTATCATTTGCTGCTACTTGGGGTGTAATTCATGGGATATTTGAGAACTTACCCTATGTAGAGGTTGATGTGAGAAATTGGAAATGCCTGCAGTGGGAGCACAAAGACAAAAGCAATGGCAGGGGTGGGGGGGTTAGATGGACATAGGACCATTATTTACTTTTTTTCTTTGTTAAATCATACACACATTGTTTTCCTCTTTTAGAAAGTCCACAAAACCTCTAAATGATTTCAACAGTAAGTCTAAAATCTTTGCTGTGGGCCATGAATCTTTGAAGTATTTATAAAGCTTTTCTTTCATCCTTTTCTAACAGTCCAAACTTAAAAGCCCCTTGTGTCCCAGACTTACTGGCATTTATATATTGGGATTTACACCATCAAGACTTAATTAAAGACATCTTATTGCCTGCAATTTTATCTACTAACCTTTTCTTCTGTATAAGCACTACCCAATACTTCAGACTTTAACAGACATGTTCTTTCTTAAAAGCATGTTCTAGTTTTGGTTGGCCTCACACTAACTTTAGGATTACCTAATGTTGTAACTGCAATACCTACTGCCTGCTGCCTGCACTTTAGTGCAGGCAAGTTTGCAGGTGATTCTGCATTTGTCTGTTGGAAGAAGGGTGAAGTCTAAGGAGGTGAGTGCTGGTGTGTGTCTCATTAACCCCCACAATGGATTCTCCAACCAGAGCTAAGCTAGAAGTAATCTTGATTTAGTGATGGTTCTGATTTTTGTCTTATTTTCTTTTTATAAATTTAATTGTCTTGACTGAAACAAGCAACTCATCTTGGCTTACAATAAACTTAAATATTAGAACAAAGCCAAGTCGGTGATGTTTATATGCAGTGTGGTTTGGCTTAATAGTCAGATAAAGTTATTCATTAATAAAAAATGAAAACTGTAAGAGCATACAGGAATACTTTAGCAGAATGTGTTTCTGTGAAATATTAACAAGTTGAGTCATGTCCTTTACAATAAAATGGTTGAGGCTTTGAGGGCCTTTATGATATTAGAAAACTTAATTTGTTACAATTTAAAATGTATAAATAGTTCAAATAGTTTATTTTATGAGTGATTTTCACATTTTTTTGTCTAGCTTTGATTTCCTGTATGTATAACATTATACTCAAATGAAAAGGGCTACTTAGTGTATATATTGTACTTTCAAAACAAACGAAAAAGATATTCAAGGTTTTATTGGTTGCATGACATGGGTTCCTGGGGAGATATGAACAAATACCTATTCATCCCAGACAAGGAACCAACCACAGACAATAATAAGTATACCAAAAAGCCAAACTTGATGAACCAATGAGTTTTATTAGAATTTCTTACAAAAATATGAGTGAGAGATTACACACATAGCAATTAGGCTATTTCTGCTTCTTCTAGGTATATCAGTTTGTGTGAGGGTGTCTCTTAGCCATCCTTATTGCTTATATTTGCTTGGGAATGGCAGGGTCTAGAGAATCTGTTTAGCTTCAGTAACTTCCTGAAGCCTTTGAGTTGTTTACTTATGTATTTTAACATTTAAAGAGAGAGATTATCATAAATACAAGTTTCAAAACCTATTATCATTTGGAAGAACACATAGCAATGTGGTAATTGTTAGTTATTAGCTAAAATGTACCTACTCTCTCTGCCATCAGTATCTCTCACCTCTGGTTTGCATTTGGAGACTAAGTTTGTTCCTGATTTAGAGAGGATGTTTATTACAATCAGATTAGAAAATAATTGGACTCAAATTCATAAGTTACTCAGGAAGTTGAAGGACACTTTCTTTTCCCTCCTGGTTAGATTTTATGATAGTTAATAATGTCTGTCAACTTCACAGTATCTAGGATCACCAAAATAGAGAAACCCCTGGGCACACCTTGAGTAATTATCTTAATTAGTTTAGTCTCTTGGCATTGCTGTGCTGAGCTATGGAGATATGGTTCAGAGAAATGGGAAGACTCACCCTCAACATGAGCAGTGCCATTTTTTGGGCTTCTGTCTAGGACTTCATAGAAAGGAGGAAGCTAGCTGAGTACCAGCATTTGCTGTTAATGGCTTTCTAACTATGGACAGGGTGAGTTTAGCTATCCCTTTCATCTGCTGCTACAGCTTCCCTGTCATGCTGGACTGTATCACCTGGAATTAGCAGACAAAAGAAATCTTCCTTCCCTAAGTTGTTTTTGTCAGGGAACTTTATCTGGAAATGGGACAAGTCATTAATCCAGAAAGCATGCATTCCCAATTAAAGAAAGAAGCCCAGAATAGGAATTTTATTGCAACTGTCAAAACTGATACCCCTACCTGTGGTCACACATTTATATAACCTTCACTTCAGGGAGGTCCTTTCTTGCTCATTAGCGGTTAGACAATTGCACAAGATATAGGAATTAGTGACTGACAGGAAAGTCAGCAAACTGTGACTATAAAACTGAGAACATTCAGCAGAGATGATGAATGAATCACTTGTATGCTATAATGTAGAAGCAAACATTGAGCATTTGGCTAGCATTTCAAAGGGGAAAAAGAGGGAGGAGGTTTCCATTGGCAAGACTACTGCTTTAATATGCAATATCCTAATTCAGGAACCTCAATACATTTTCTTTGTTGTTGGTGGTAAATCCTTCACTGGTCTATGAGATAAGATTTCTGTCTTTAATTTGAAATCAAAACAACATTCAAAACCCACACAGAGAATACAGTAAACTAAAAACTTGGCAGTATATCAGGTTGGTAACCTCAACAACCTAAATGGCTAACAAATTGCTTTTGCTTGAGGTCAAAAAGAGAAATTCTGCTCTAGTCAATGCTGTAGACAGCTAATAATGACTATTACTTGCCAGTTATACAAACCTTCCCTTGTTCAGAGTACCTTATTTCACATCTGTAGCTAGACTCATCCATAATCACAAAATGTTTTGCAGCTGATTACATTTCTGTGCTATAATGAAGTTTTGCCCAAGGTGGCTTTGGGGTCACCTTCTGTCAAAAAAAATATCATGAAACATAGTAGTGAAAGTTGTCAAAACTAGTACAAATATTCTTATAATTCATATAAGGATAGGAATTATCCTTATAGAGATATAGACCCATGGTCACAACAGAGAACTTGAATTGTATACATATACCATACACAGAAAATTCTAGGTAACCTTAAAGATATAAACTCAGTCAGTATTTAGACAGTGACCTATCATGTGATCAATTTTCAGATAATTAATTTTAAGATAAACAGGCTAAATGAAGCTAAATGAAGACTACTTTAAAAACTATTAATTTATTTTATTTTGTCTATGTCTAAGACTGCATGGGATGTAATCTAGTCATGAAAGTGATTTTAACTTCCTATCAGTCCTTTAAGAGACAGATCTATAATCATGGTTGTACTAACTATAAACCAAAATCTTTAGAGTTTCTCCAAACACAGAAAATGAGCTCACTATGAGACCTGAGTTATTAATGGGAAGTAGAAAATATTTCTGAAAAAAATAAACAGCATCAGAATATAGTACAGGAGAATAAAAAGCAACTGCCAATGTGTTACAAGGATACTCTTCTATGAATAATTGATGCCAATATTTTTATTGTATTTTTCCCTATTTTCTATGTCATATCTACTACCAATGTCAAAGAAAACTTTACCAGGCTAATCTGACTCAGGACCTATTATTAAAAAGCCCTCAAAACAGATTGGGAGATACATATAGGTTATGCCATTGATACAGTTCCCACAACCATGCATCCGTTATTTAAGATATAGAATTAACCCCTTATTTCTTTTAAAATAAGCCTAGTAACAGAATGACCTATTGGGATACTACCACAGGGTACCTTTATGCAGTCAGTCCTCAAGAGCTCAACTTTAAACTTTACACTCTAAAAAGCACTTGCTTGCTACTGAGCATGAACAGTCATCCCCCAAATCCTCTTGTGAATAGTAAAGCATAAAAGCTATTCATACAATATTCACACTGAATTAGGCACGATAAATCATCTACCAATGACCTGAAGTACGCTGGAGCCTCCCAGCATATAGGGAGATAATATGCACCTTCCCATGTAGGACTGAGCTTCTAGGAATCCATAGCTACAAAGTTTGCCAGTTCTTTGTATCCTGATCCCAAGCACCTCCAACCACAAAGGACACTTTACAATAGTCTTTGCAATAGTACATAATCTCACAGAGAAAATGCATTGTTATATTGTATGAGCAATGCAAATGAATATATTTATTAGTAAATAAAGAAGGAATTCTGTTCAAAACTATTGCTTATTTCTCATTGGGAATGATGATAATTTTAATTTGATAAGTGATAAACTGTATAATCAATTTTGACTTCAGTGTTGAGGCCTATCTTCCTTCTCTGAATACACACCCTTTGCTCTGGGCTGTCAGTTACATATTATCAGCCAGCTAGGCATAAGCCAGCTAAAAACAAATATTTTTATTTATAAAAATAGTCCATTCAAGAAAAAGTGAAAACTGTGTGATACAGATTTCAAAGTCTAAACTGAGGAAACCATTGTCTTTGGGTTGTGGAAAGTATCCATTCAGATATTTTTCTATTTTCACTTCCGAATTTGACTCCATTAGTGCCCTACTCCATTCTCTGGGATTGCAATTTGATGCTCAAA
Source organism: Phodopus roborovskii (assembly GCF_943737965.1). NCBI lineage: Eukaryota > Metazoa > Chordata > Mammalia > Rodentia > Cricetidae > Phodopus > Phodopus roborovskii. The sequence continues at coordinate 20,440,530 of NW_026126434.1, read as the reverse complement.
TTCCTTTGGCTTATGCCTCAACCAGTGTACATCTAATGGGTCTGAAGAAAAGGCCATTGTAAAAGGACTTCAACAAAAGAGGTTGTTCTGAGAGAAAAGTAAAAGCCAAGAGTTTTCATTTATGTTATACTTTTGAATATTTATTTTTTATTTAACCTGTATGACTTTTTACCTGAATGTGTGTGTGTGTGTGTGTGTGTGATTTAGGGTTACTATTGCTGTGATGAAAGACCATGACCAAAGCAAGTTATGAAGTAAAGGGTTTATTTAGCTCACTCTTTATATCACTTTTTATCACAGAAGGAAATCAGGACAGGAACTCACATAGGGTATGTGACAGGAGCTTGAGACAGGAGCTAATAATGCAGAGGCCATGGAGAGGTGCTGTTTACTAGCTTGTTACCTGTTCTGGATAGTTTCATGTCATAGTCATCTGAAAGGCAGGAACCTTGATTGAGAAAATTCTTAAGTACAGGCTGCATGTAGATAAGTCTGTATGTTATATTTTCTAATTATTTTTTAGTGATGACTTAGGAATCTCATATCATGTGATCCAATCACACCTCCCAGTCTTCCCACATCTGCCCACACTATAACCCCTCCTCCAACTCCCCCCCACCAAAAAAAAGAAAAGAAAAAAAAATCAACAATCCCATTTTCTGTTGTCTACATATTCATTGGACTACTCATCCCTTGCTGGTATTTTCTTAATGATTGATCTGCAAGAGCTCACCTCATTGTGGGTAGAGTGACCCAGGGCTGGTGGTCCTGGGTTCTATAAGAAATCCATGTGAGCAAGCCATGAGACACAAACCAATAAGTAACACTCTTTAATGGCATCTTCATCAGAGGAACCTCCAGGTTCCTGACCTGTTTGAGTTTCTGTCCTGACTTCCTTCAGTGATGACCAGTGATATGGAAGTATAAGCCAAATATATATTTTCCTCTTCAAGTTGCTTTGGTCATGGTTGTATATCACAGCAAAATTAAACTTATGGGATTCTTCATGGTTTTCTCAACCTTGATTTCTTATAGAACCTAGGACAATAGGCTCAGAAGTAGTTCCACCCACAATGGAATAGGCCCTCCCCATCAATAACTAATTAAGAAACTTCCTTACATATAGACTTACATATAGATCATTCTTATGGATGTATTTTCTCAACTAAGGCTTCTTCCTCTCTGATGACTCTGGCTTGTGTCAAGTTGACATAAAACTAGCCAGTATAATAAGTATACCACATGTGTGCCTGATGCCCATGGAGGCCAGAAGAGAGCATCTGTTCCCCTGGAACTGAAGGTAGAGATGGATATAAGATATCATGTGAGTACTGGGAACCAAACCTCTAAATCTGCTTCCTCTACAATAGCAGCAAATATTCTTAACAACAGAGCCACCTCTTTAGTCCCATGTTATAACCTGTTTGCTGGTTAAGGAAGAAAAGAAGAAGAAATAGGAGGAGAAGGAGAAGGAGAAGAAGAAAGAAGAAGAAGAAGAAGAAGAAGAAGAAGAAGAAGAAGAAGAAGAAGAAGAAAGTTAACTAATTCCAATAGATTTATAGTGGTAGTATAAAAATATGGTTATATATATGTATATATACATACATGTATATATATATATATATATATATATATATATATATATGGCTTTACTTTTCCTTTATTTAACTCAAGGAAATTCCAGTTGGAATTAAAATGTATGGCTCTGAAGAAGGTGTGGTGATATGGGTCCAAAAATCTCAGCACTCCAGAAGCAGAGGCTGGAGGAAGGCCAGATCCAAGTAAGCATGTGTTACATAGTAAGATGCTATCTAGAAATAAGGGAGGAAACTCCGAGTCCTCAGCCCTCAGGATGATCCTAGCAGGGCACCAGAAGGCAGGCCAGAAACAGGCCCATACTTAAACCTTCCTATGGTTATAGGTGGGACCAGGATGCTGGCAACCTCTGAGTGTACTCACTCATATATGGATTTTAGACATAGAGCAAAGGATTACCAGCCTACAATTCACACCACCAGAGAAACAAGGAAGGAAACAAGAAGGACCCTAAGAGAGAGATACATTGTCCCCTGGAGAAAGGGAAAGGGACAAGATCTCCTGACAAACTGGGAACATGGAGGGAGGGGAGAGGGAGTTAGGAGAAAGAAGAGAGAAGAGGAGGGGAGAGGTGGGCATCAGGGAACAAGAAGATTGAGACAGGGAAAGAACAGAGGAGAACAAGAAAAGAGATACCATAATAGAGGGAGCCATTATAGATTTATGGAGAAATCTGACGTTAGGGAAATGCTCAGATATCTACAAAGATAAACCCAAATATCAATCTAAGTAATAGTGGAGAGGCTACCTTAAATGCCCTTCCAAAATAATTAGATTGATGACTACCTTATATGCCATATTAAAGCCTTCATCTAGTAGCTGATGGAAGCAGAAGCATACACCCACAGCTAAACACTAGCCAAACTCCTGTAATCCAGTTACAGAGAGGGAGGAGTCAAAGGGGTCAAGACCAAGTCAGAGAAACCCACAGAATCAGCTGACCAGAACAAGGGGGGGCTCATGCACCCCAGCCTGATAGCTAGGAAACCAGCATAGGACCGACCCAGACCCCCTAAATCTGGGTGTTAGTTAGGAGGACTGGGCAGTCTATGGGGCCTCTAGTAATGGATCAGTATTTATCTCAAGTATTCAAATGGACTGTCGGAGACCATCCCACATAGAGGGATACTTTCTCAGCCTAGACACATGGAGGAGGGCCTAGGCCCTGCTCCAAATGATATGACAGACTTTGAAGATTCCCCATAGTAGGCCTCATCCTCTCTGGGGAGCAGAAAGGGGATGGGCTGGGGCTTGATGGGGGTGATAGGGGAGGATGGGAATGTGAGGAAACTGGGATTGACATGTAAAACATCCTTGTTTCAAATTTAAATAAGAAAAGGAAAAAGAAAAAAAATAAGGGAGGAAAAAGAGAACAAACATATATGGCCTCATTATGTCAGGGCTGGGGCTCGTTTTTAGCTTCTCTTAGGAGAAAACTGTAATAAACTCTATGGTGTCCTCTCCCGCTATTCCAATTCTCACTCTTGCTATTTCACTTTCTACTATCCAACCAATCTGTTTTCTTCTCTACATACTTCAAGCTGCATGACTTCTATTGGAGCATCTCTCCTTCATGATCATGCCTTAGTTCAGCAAAAGAAATTAATAGAGCAGCAGAGCCACACTGCACATCACATATTTTCATATTGAGAATAAACACAATTCCTAATTCACTTTTCAATTTCTGTGTCTTCTCTCTAATCAGATTAAAACAATAACCAAGTGCCGTATTTATCCCTTAATTCAGGAAAATGACTGTAGCTCAGGCCTATATATATATTAATAGAAGCACCATTTACTTCCTTCAATTAGAGTGTGCCAAGAAAAACAAAACACAATGTGTGAGACATGCAGATTCATGGTGTAACAATGTCCCAAGCCTGCATATATGAGAAAGACAGATTTCTGCTTTACTCTTCATTAATGAGCGAAAGAAAAGCAGTGTTCAAAAGTCTGAGAGGGGACTTCACTCTGTTGTTTCCTTGTTAGCAAGAATCTGATAGAACGAGATATTTCTTTGCCGGAATACCAAGGAGAAACACAGGAAGTATGAGGGTGATAGCTACTGGACCAAAACAGACTATATCTACACAAAAAGAGGCATATCTGCTTCCAAATGACATCACACAAGACATACAGTTGACAATTGATGATTGATGTAAGTAAATAACTTCTAGCCATGATTTCCATAATGGATTCACTACCTGATTTCATAGAGCTTATTTGTTTGGAGAAACTCCATCTCTCTTTCCTTTCAGTGCCTTCAAGAATGTTTTCAAATTTTCAGCACAATTGAAGATTGTGTCATGGATTTTGTCTTAGACCATTTGTGACCTTGGTGATTTGTCCTCATTTTTTCTTGAAACTCTTTGATACAGAGCATCCCTGATGCATAGTCTTCTAAGTATTATACTACATTTACTAATCCAAAATGTAGGACTTTAATTTGACAGTTTTTCCCTCTTCTCACTAAACCAGCAGCTATCTGAGCACCCAACTCACCTTCAGAAGTCTTAAAAGAAGAAGCAAGGACAAGGGTTTATAATGGCTGGGCTTGGCTTCATATAAGGAGACAGAATTTACCCTAAACTGCATCTTGTACATTTCATCCTTCAATGGATGTAATCTTGAGATTCTGCTACTCAAAAATAATGATGTCTAAATATCACCATCCTCAGATCACATACACATTTATCCTTCTGATTTGGTTGTAGGATAGAAATCCATAATAGTTCTCCCCAATGACTGAACACTTCACTGCTTGGGTACCAAACCCCTTCTGTATCCTTAGAATGGCTAGTTGTTTCTTTCCACTAGAGCCTGGACATCAGTGAAGGTTTAAATAGTCAGGATTTCCACAGCATTTTCTTTTATATTTCAAAGCTTTATCATTTTTTCTTCCAAGTTTAGAATATCCATCACTTTGAATAAATAAAAATTTGAAAGATACCGAAATATTTTGTTTACCTCTTTTTTTGAAAATGATAGACTATTGAAGAAAATAGATTTTAAAAGAATGAACATTGACTTTCAGATAACAAAAAGTGACAGACATGTGGATAATTTAAATATAGAACAGAAAGGGATCTGAATGATGGTGAGTAAGTGTAAGAATTATGGGGAAGAACATAGAGAAACAGGTTCTGGGGGAGGGTGTGTATGTGTTAACAATGCACTGGAGACTCAGAGAGCAGGAGGTGAAAAGAAGACCATATGCTGGGCATTGGTGGTGCATGCCTTTAATTCCAGCACTTGTGAGGCAGAGGCAGGTGAATTCCTGTGAGTTCAAGGCCAGTCTGGTCTACCGAGCTAGGTCCAGGACAGCAATACAACAGAGAAACCCTGAAAACCAAATAAATAAATAAATAAATAGATAAATAAATAAAAAATAAAAAAGAAAGAAAGTAAAAACAAGACCATGACAGTGTAAACATTCAATAAAGCAACTGATTCTGAAGAATTGTAGGTTTTTGTGTTTTATGATTATGGTCAGTTGGTAAGGCAATAGTGGAATTCAGCCACCTGTGTCTGTGAACTGTTGATAATGTGAAGGTATGGTGGACAAGATCCATCAGATGCAATATAAATAATACTGAGGTAGTCTTTGAACTCTATAGAGGGCATCTATTATGTAATATTTATGTGCTATACTTTGTATCTCCTACTTTTAAATTGCCTTTATCTTGTTTGTATAGCAGAAAACAATTAAAATTTTGCTAAGGGTGTTCTACATGATTCAAATATTCATAACTTTGCTTTAAGTTCCTCAAAAAAGGAAAAAAAAAGCAATAGAAATCAGAGTAATCCAAATGCTAATTTATACGACTGTGAAGTTCTTATGCCTATAATAGCTGTTGGGTTTTATGGACAATTAGACATTGTAGAGGATGCAGTTATAAACTAAACTAATAGATTTCTCATTAGACTACCTAATAAATATTTTCCACTTTGCTTTGTAAACATGATCTCTTTTTAAAGTCTTTGTTCCAAAAGATAAAGTGCAATTTATAGTGAATGTTAAACTGACTAGAGTAAGATTCCCTTTATTTTTTTAATTTTTATTTTTTATTTTTTAATAGAGAGTGGATGTTGGCAGTTGAATGCCTGCTGTTTATTCCAAGTGTATGGATCAGCAGCAGACATTGGGGGAAAGTTGGCTGCTGCTCCACTTCCCACAAGCAGGATGCTGTGCTCAGTGAAGGGAGATTTGTTATTTGCACAGTAAGCAATGGGAAGAAGAGAGTACTTGAGCTTTATTCCCATGCAAATAAGCTATTGCAGGTGGCCTGTGAACAGGAGGTAAACTATCATTTTAAAAAATGGGTCAAATTTTCCTCATTTGTGCTCAAAATTTAACATGTTCAGGAAGAAGTTTTATTATGTTATTTTTTAAGAAAATGTGATATGTAGCCACTTCTTTTATACTCCTAGTTCACCTGAAGTATTTTCCTTTCATGATATGATTGATAAGTTAGAAAATTTGACAGGATTCTAAATGTGTCTTATTAGTATCTGTTTTTCTGGGTTGGGGGGACAGGCATCAAATTTGGGCAAAATCCTTAATTAAGAGGGTAAAAGTCTTACAATGTTACTGAGTATTCAACTTGAAATGCCCTTTCAAAAAAAAACCCCACATTTCTTTTATTTAGTTGGATTTACTGTATTTTTATCTGCATAAGTGTGTTCTGTCTGCATGTATATCTATGCATCGTGTGTATATAGGAAGAGGAAGTTGTGAGCTGCCTAACATGGCTTGTGGAAACAGAGTCATCTCTAAGATTTTTTTTTAAAAGTTAGGCCATATCCCAGCCCCTAAATACCTTTCATAAACAAAACTTTGTTATGCCTAAATTTTCATTAGCTATTTATCAATTTCTGTCATCCGTATATCTATCTATCTATCTATCTATCTATCTATCTATCTATCTATGTATGTATGTATCTATATATCTTTCTTTCTATCATCTTTCTCATTTATCTATGTATCTATCATCTATCTCTATCCAGCTAGTATCTTACTATATAATATCTACCTGTCATCTATCTCTCTAGCTATCATCTTACAATCTAATATCATTAATCCATTTTATCTAGCTACCATCTATCAGTCTACCCATATAACATCTATCTACCTCTCTATATCAAACTATCCTCATTTATCATCTATCCATCTACCATTTATCTATCATCTATTTAAATGTCTATCTATCATCACTATCATCTAACTATTCATTTATCCATCTATTATGTATCTGTCTATCTATCTATCTACCTATCATCTATCCATCCATAACCTATCTAATTCTTGTGGTTCTATGAACTGAACTTAAAATAAGCATGCTAAGAATGAGTTTTATTCCCAGCCTTGCAGTCTGTTTTTGAAAATACTCCCATTTTTAAGACATTTATAATTATTATGGCTTATACATCTCTTATCAAACTATCCAATGAACAATACAAGCTAAAAATAAAATAATAATTTTGAGGAATAAAATAACCTCACCAACATTGTTTTATATCACCGAGTACATGAATTAAGAGAACTTTATGTTTAACAAAATAGAAGAGTTAGATATGACAGTGTATGACTTTGATCAAAGTGTTTGATAGGCAGAGGCAGGCAGAATTCTGTCAGAGTTGGAGCATTCCCAATTGTGGCCTTACAGTTTCACCTATCTGTATTTTATTCTTATATTGACAATTTTACACCTGTTTGGATGATTTGCTACCTAGAATCCTTACAACTCTTCTTAGTTCCACAGAGCAATTAGGTATGTAAATCATGAAGGATGCTTGAGTTTCCCTGAAAATGTTTCGAAATATCTACCTCTAAACATACATAATACTTGACTGTTACCTCTTCAGTCTACTCTCCATGTCTTCCCAAGATTTACATAGCACGGTGTTTGGGAAGAATATTGCTGTGATGTATTTCACTCCATTAACAAAGGATATGTTACAATTTTTTTAAAGCAATGCATTGAAACATTTCTTCCATTTATCCCAAGCAACTAAAACAAACAAACAAACAAAAACAGCTGGGCTGTGGTGGCTCACACCTTTAATCTTAGCACTTGGGAGGCAGAGGCAGGCGACTCTCTGTGAGTTCAAGACCAGCCTGGCCTACAAGAGCTAGTTCCAGGACAGCCTCTAAAACCACAGATAAACCCTGTCTTGGAAAAAAAAAACAAAACAAACAAACAAATCCAAATCATGAGGTACTTTTACTACTATGATTTTAAAGGTAAAGATATAAATACTACTATTAAACCCAATCCTTTCCCTAAGTGAGACTGCTCACTGACTAATCTCCTGGACTCACTGGTTGAACTATATAGTGGATTCCTCATCATCATGGCATATGAGGTATTAACTGTAAAATACAACACACTTTAACACAGAATCATGGTCACACAATCAAGCAGGTATTCTAAGTACAATGGATAGATATGATTCATCTTCTAATGATTAAGGAGCTTGAATCACCAGTTGGGGATGTAAAGAGACCATGAAGATGTGGAAAATCATAGGGGACCTTTAACGCATTGCTATGTTAAGAAATAAAAACTGTTCACTCCATGTTTCCTTATTTCCCATTTGACCGAATTTCTCTTTCTCACTCACACCTTCCTATATCTATTATCCCTGTAACATTGTCAAAGAGACTTTCTCCAGAGCTGAGCTGACGCTACCAGTATGAAGGCAGTATCTCTAAGTGCAGGGGAACCCACATACAAGAAATCTGCATTTGTTCTCCTTGTGTGATGTGGAAACTTATTAAAGCAAAATCTTTAAATGTGCAAAATCTTTATACTTCTGAGGTCAGGAGTGAGGTATGGTTAATTCTGAGATACCCCCTTGATATATTTTCAGTTTCCTTGGGGGCAATGCTATTAGTTTCTTATTAATAGCACTAATCTCTTCAATAAACACATACTTTCATGTTTGAAACTTTGCCCCTTTTCCTGTTTCTTTTTTCCTGGCCAAATCTCAAGTTTAGCAAACAGTAATAACTTCATAACCTGAATTACATACATTTTTTTGTATCTTCCAGTACATTAATTAGCCCATTACTTTTGAGATTGTTTGAATGAAAATGGCTCCCATAGGCTTATATATTTTAATGCTTGGTTTCCAGTTGGTAGAACTGTTTGGGAAGGGTTAGGAGGTATGGTATGACCTTTTGGGATGAGGTCTGTCACTAGGATTGGGATTTCAGGTTTCAAAAGCCCACACCATTGCCAGTTAGCTCTCTATTTCTCTCTGCCTTCTAATTGTGGATAAAGATGTGAGCTCTCAGCTACTGTTCCAGCATCATGCCTGCTTGCCTGTGGACACACTCTACATCATGATGATCACTGACTGAAAACCTCTGAAACTGCAAACCCCAGATAGTTTTTACTCTATAAATTCCCTTGGTTATGGTGTGTTAACATCATAATAGAAAAGTAACTAAAACAACTTAAGGTCCAGCTCCTAAGAATCTTAAGATAGTGGCAAAATATAAACAAGTTCCTTGCCACAATCGAACACAATTGCTCTCTAGGACAATTCCCAATGGAGTCCTCACTTCAATTTAAAACACGATGAGCAAAGTATTTTCTGGCCTAATACCCATTAACATCTAAGAGCACTCTAGGGTATCTCTAACACCTCTCAAATTTTTTTCTGATGCCATCTAAGATTATAGTGGATAGCCACAGCAATGTTCCTATTTCGTGTTGGTCAGACTTTATGTTGCTGTAACAACTATACCAGTAGTCTTGGTCTCATGCAAAGATAGCTTGTAATCTCCATGTCAAATAAAACTTTTTCTTGGCTCCTGTCTTCTGAGATCCCAGTTTAATACAATAGAGAGGTCCTGGTGCAAGAACAGCCTGCATCACAATATACAGGAAGCAGTTCCAAAGAATGCCCGCTCTAGTGGGTCTCTTCTTCCTTCCTCTATTATTCTATTTCACTTCCAGCCTATTGTGAAGTAATCTTCCCAATTTTCAGGATTATTTGTCCTTCCTTTTAGTTAATCTTCCCTGTAAGCCACTTCCTAGACAGACCCAGAACAGTGCTTGTGGGAATTACTCCATCCAGCCAAGTAGAAAATCAAGTTTAATAGTTGCACAGGCAGGTACATGGGTCATAGAACCCACCCAAAAGAATGAGCAACACAAAAAAGTAAAGGAAATTATTATATTTTTTTCTCTCAAAGTAGAAACAAATCCAGAGAAGGATGAAATAGGCTTGTATACAGAGAACCCAACAATTAATATACTATTTGATTACAAAGGTACTTCTCTTTCCATAAAAAGCTAGTTTCTCTCTTGCTTCTAGTTTTTCTAACCATACTTTGTTCTTTATTGTTACTGAGTTTATATCTAGGCAGTGACTTCTTGAGTTCGATTTAGGTAATACCTTGGATTGCATGTTCATCTATTTTTGTTCAAGTGTTGAGAGTTCTAATTAACCTCGATCTTTGATTTCTGTCAACTCACCACTGGCTCTCCCCTAAACTCAGAGTTCCTTTAATAGCGTTCTAAGCTCTGTTGTGGCCTCTCCTGATAAAATGTCTTGTGCCAATCAAGTATACAAACATATAAATCTTCCCACTGAACCTGAACTCAAAGTTCTATGTCCTGTAAACATTCCAAGAAAATACTATTTTATAAGGTACTTAGACTATTAGCTTTCTTTAAAGATAGTGAGGGAGACTAGAAATGATAATTATTTCAATAGTCTTTTTTCTCTTTACATGAATTCTTGTAAAAATTAAATAAAAAACAAAAAACCTAGTAAATATTATGATTACTTGTGTTATACAATGTCAGAATATTTATTAATTGTATTTTGCCCAAAGACAGGGTGTTTGCTTGGATGCTATGCCCAGGTACTGTGATATGGGTACCATATGCATTGGATAGAGGCCAGTCTTGGCTGCATTTCTCTTGGTGTAGCTATATATAGAAATTATTCCTGGCCTTTTATGGGGAATATCCAAATGCATAAACAATATTAATTTAATAAGTTTATCCAAACTACTGTCTAGATACTTTCATTATATAAATCCCTTCAAATGGAAGCATTTGAATTCTTTGATTGAAATCGTACTAGACATTTTCTGAAATATTATCATTTTAATTTCATGTATTTTCAATTTTTTTAAAAACACCTAGCATTGCTGTTCTATCACAGTATCCTAAAGCAAATTGTTCTTGCTAGTTCATTGAGAATTTGGCACAAAGTTATCAGAAGAGAGAACCACAATGAGAGAATGCGTCTGTAAGAGTGTCCTGTAGGGAAGTTGTGGGGTATGGGGCATTTTCTGAATTAGTGATTGATGTTGGATGACCCCACCCAATGTGGGTTCTGTCATATGGGCAAAGGTGATCCTGTGATTTATAAGAAAGCAGGATAAGTAATGGGGAACAAGCCAGGAGCCAGTGTTTTTCCACAGCTTCTGCTTCAGTACTCACATTCAGGTTCTTGTCCTGCTTGAGTCCCCTTTGTGACTGCCCTCAGTTGTAGACTAGTATCTGGAATTGTAAGATGCCATAAACCCTTGCCTCCTCAAGTTGCTTTTGGTCATAGTGCTTTATCAAGCAATAGACCCTCTACTTAAGACACTTAACCCCAGAATAGATGTGTGAGGTAGTGCATTCTTGAAATCCCTCCATATGGGAGAGGTTAAACCAGGAGAATTGCCATAAGTTCAAGGACAGCCTGGGTCACACAGCAAATACCATTCTATCTAATGCTACATAGTGAACATCAAGCTATCCACGGATACACAGTAGGAGCCTGTCTTAATAATGCAAACATAGAAGCAAAGAAACAAAAAGGAACAGAAACATTAAATATGACTATATTTCACTACATTTGCTAAACTCACAAAATAAAAATCTTTCCCTGAGCATCTACAGGTATTGAGCTATTTGGGGGGATCTGGGGTTGACTATGACTGCTGTGTTTAATCTTGGTGCCAGGGATTTTGTCTGAGAACTATGTTCCCCTCAACATAGGCAGCATGTTTAGATTCTGATATACTCTTGATTGGCAAGTTCTTCTGTGGATAGTCACATGGGAAGGTCCCCTTCTCATATTACATTACACTTTTTCATAAGACCATAGAAATGTGTACTTGATCTGACAAAATGCTTTTTTACCCCCCTGAGGTCAAAGACTGAATCTTTCTCAGCTGTTTCCATGGAGATTTTTTTTTTCCTTTCCTCAACTGTCTATTGTATCTTTTGTGCCCTGGCATTTATCTTTTCAAATCTTTTGAGGCATCTCAGTCCAGAATTCATCTTCTCTGAATCGAGGTCCTTGGCTTTTTCCCTTCTGCATTATTTTGTTTGTGGGAATTTTGTGTATTCTTTTTCCTTGTAATTTCTCTCTACTTCCTACATGATGTGAACGCTCAAGGGACAATGAACCCATCTATTATTCTGTGTTTACCTCACATTTTATGTGGATATTAAAACATTATGTAAGTGCTACAAATCAGATACCCATCCCTCAGAAAGAGCTGAGGTATGGAGAGGAAAGCGGCAAAATTCAGTCTTGTGGATATGACTACAGTCACAAACTAACATCAGCTTTGGTTAGGAACAAAATACTTAAACAATATTAAACCAGCTAACATTCCAGCAGGGGTGGGAGCTCTTGATGCTCCACCCTTGAGGAGCTATTGGCAGTTGAAAGCTGCCAGGAAGGGAGAATAACTCTTATTTGTAGAGTGACCACAGGTAGGTAGCCCATGTTCCCATGGATGGCTCTACAATTGATGCACATATCAGAAGCACTTAGTGGTTATTAAAGAAAAAGAAGGCAAAGACATAAAGCCAGCAAGGGGACATGACTAGGGGGATGGGTGTTGGGAGTTAAAGGGCTGAAATGTGGATAGACATGAATATAGTTTGTTGTATGCATATATGACATTCTCAAATAATTATCCTTTAAATTTTATTTATTCTTTGAGAATTTCACACAGTATATTATATCCTTCAACTCCACCCAGATCCCCTAACTACCCTCCATGTTTCATGTTCTGTCTCTCTCTTAAAAAGAAACAAAACCAAAAGAAATCAGCCATTTGAAAACCACGGAATCTGATTCATGTTGGTCAACTGCTTCTGAGGATAAGATTTGCTCTGAGGTGTAGTCCATACACCCAGAATCTTTCAAGTGAAAATAAAAGAGAAAAGTAATGTTCCTCCTCCATTTGTGAATAGTTTTTGACCAAAGGTAGGACTTGGTGTCTATTTCCCAATTTCCATGCTGATGCTGTTGTCTGGTTTGAACTTGTAGAGTTATTACAGTCTCTGTGAGTTCATGTGCCCATTAGCCCTGTTGGGTCTGGAAAGTGATGTTTTCTTAAAATTGCCCATCAGTCAATTCTGGCCTTTATAATCTCCCCACCTGAACTTGATCATAGATCCTTCAGCCTTGAGGGGAGAAGTAAAGTTAAAGACATCCCATTCATTTCTGGACACTCCAAAGCCTTTTGTTCTCTGCATGTGGTCCAGTTGTGAGTCTCTTTGTTAATTATCATTCTCTGCAAGAGAAAGCCTCTCTGATGAGGGCTGAGTGATGCTCTGATCTATGGGTATAGCAGCGTGTCATGAGCAGTCATTTTATTCTTATGGTTATTTAATTGACTAATGGTAGTAGGTTTCTACTATAGCCCTATCCACTCTCAGGTTCTTGGCTACCTTAGGAGTGTAAGGTATGCATTCCTTCTTATGGAGTTGTTGGTTACCTCTCCACCCCCAACACACACACACATCCGAGTAATAATTAGACATAAAATAAAATGAAACAGTAAATGCAAGTCCACTTGCCATCTGATTTCACTAATTTGTTCCTGAATATTCCACAGAAACTCCAGCTGCAAATTTAAAATCTACACCAGTTTAAGCTCAAGATCTTGAAAGTGAGGAAAGGTGCTGTATGCTCAATCACTTCCTAAAAGATATCCATAGTTACCTGCCAAAGCACCTAGGCTCTAATCTGCAGATGACTATTAAATGTGCAAATGTCCTTCGGCGTTGCTTTTCCTTAGGAACATTCCCTCCCATGAATATCTAGTATTTCCCTTGTAAGATTTAATCACTTAAAATCACTTGATTTCAAATATTACTAAGATCTCATTTTTTAAAAAAATAGTTTTCTCTCTCCCTGTCTTACCTGTCTTAAAATTCAAGCCTCTAATATACATTGTTTAATTATGGCCTCTTTTTAACTATTTTATTTTCTTAGGATTTTTCCTGAAGTTCCTTCTCTTGGTGATCCTTCCCTATATTAAATGTCTTTCAGTCCTTTCCTTGGCATCTGGCTTCCTCAGCAGCCTATATTGCATTCTCCTCAGTGTTTTTGAAGGCAATGGCCTCCATGGCCTTTAGACTGGGTATTATGATGATGAGAAAATAGGTATTAAGTTGTGGGTTTGGGTGTTTTTGTTTGTTTGCTTGTTTGTTTGTTTATTTAGGATTCCTGGTTAAATCAAAGGTAATGTCTTACTTCATTGTGCAAATATAAGAGTACTATCTTGTCTTTGTCCTGTTCTTCCTGGGATGATCATTTTCATGAATAAACCCATACACCATTAGCTATGAGGCCATTTCACGATGCTTAGCAGCACCTGGAAATTGTCATTTAAAAAACAAAAATACATATTTCAGATGAATTTTGAATGAAATGTGATTTAACAATACTGTAAGTTTAAAATGAGTTTCCATGAACCACGTGATTCATAAATAAATGTTCTGTGGTGCTGAAGTGATGGCTTGGTGGTTAAGATAACTCACTGCCCTTGCAGAGAACCTGGGTTCAGTTCCCAGCACACACATTGGATGGTTGGATGGGTCACAATTGCCTGTAAGTCTAGCACTAGGTGAATCGAAAGTCATTAACTTCTGTGGACACATGTACTTACATGCACATAATCACACATCAGCACACATTTATACACATAATTAAACTAATAATGATAAATGTTTATAAAATATAGCCTCAAGTAAAAAAAGATTTCAAGAGTGTCTATTCTATTTTTCCCCTACAGATATCCCATAAGGAATAAGAACCTTAATATGATTCTAACTTGGATGCATAATCATCCAAATTAGAGTTTAGATACGGGCATGGAGGCACACTCTTGTAATTCTGTCATTTGAGAGCCTTAGGCAGGGAGGCTGTCATGGGTTCTAGGTCAGCCTTTACTATGTACATAATGTGTTCCAGGCAAGCCTGAACTGCACTATGATACCCATGGTAGTATAATTAATGGATTGGGCATGGGCTGAAACTCAGAAGTAGACAAAGTATGTGGAATCCATTCACCATGGTTTATGTGGCTTACAATTTCAACAGTCCCCTAAGCAAATTGAGCACTGCCAATATCAAAGAATCATGTATGACATTGAAATATGTAATTTTAAGAGCTGGGTTTGGGAGATATGTTTTAGAAGAGATTAGTGGGATTCCCTTCATCCCTCCTATTGTCTATGCTTAAAAACTTAATGCAAAGCAGAAGATTGGAAGGCCAGCGGGAAGCAGCCATTAGAACCAGAGGGACTCTTCCCTGGAGACTCAAGAGGAAATGGTAGAAATAGCATTTATTGTTGAGGCTAAGTTACATAAATATTATCTCTGCATGCTTACTGTAATCCTCTGTAATCTTCTAAAGCAAACAGGGATAGTAACAGTCTTTTCTATGTACTCAGGTCCTTCTCTGAGTGACTAGGACACATCTTATATGCAGCACTCATTCTCAATTCAAATTTCAATTCTTCCACTTCTCAAGGAATGGGTGCTTATGTTTAAACTCCCCTTTCCTCTCTTCCCTTGTGTGCTTATCTTAATCTCTCCTTGACTTACCTTTCCTTTGTTGTCATTTAACAGCTGATAACTTTAGCATCGTCCTTCTTTAATCTTGCTTCTCTTTGGGCAGCAATAGAAAAATTAGTACCCCCACTCTCCACTCTAAGACTAAAGAAGATTTCAAGGCATCAAAACCCTAGCCTTTTATTTCTCCTTTCTTGATAGTACGGACTCTCTTTGTGACCCTGGGTACATGAAGGCAAGAACAACACTGTCTCACCAAGCACTCGTTTCCTACAGTCCTGGGGCCATTTTCATTGACAATCAAATGCCATTTAGTGTGCAATAACACTATGTAAAATAATCATTTCATGTCCTTTGTTTCTTATGAATCTCGGTATCAATAGGTATCATAGGTATTGGGTAGAGTGAAGATGTCCAAATATCTAGCAAATAAAACACATGAGAGACATTTTGAGACTTTTGCTTCCTCTAATTACGTGTGTAGAATCTATAACATACTTGAATCTCATTGCTGATGTAGTGATGACCATACACTCCTTTGCACTGAGAAACATGGAAAGTACAGATCATGCCCAAGTGAGACAGGTGTTGGAAGAAGTCACATGTAAGAACTCAATGGGGAAGAAGGAAGAATACCCTGAGGGACACAGGATCTCAGTTTTGGAAGCAAGCTTGAAGTGGCAAATTATGGTCCTTATTCAAAGAATGTTTTGAAAAGAATATCAGGGAAGAGAGGTGGAAAGAATGTGAAAGCAGGAAGACTGGAAGGCATGCTTTTGAAATGCTGTCCTGTGTACATATAAAGGTTCTTGGCAGTAGTGATGCATAGACCAGACCTGCACAAGATAAAGCCAGTTAAGAACTCTATAATGGAGAGTGGAGTGTTTCCTGAGGTCCCAAGTTAGCTGAGGAGCTATTAAGAGTTGGTGGGTATCAGAAAGGAAGAGTCACTTTCTTGGGGTGTGTGGGTGCTGATAAGTTATCTATGTCCTAGTAGAAAAGCCATCCCCCCATGCTCTTATGGGGAGCACTAATTGAACTCAGCAGACTTAAAGAAATAATATTGCAGGAAACAGTTAGGAAACAAGGTTAGGACTGAGATGTGATGTGGGATTTTTGAAGAAGGTACAGGGGGAGAGTAACCAGTATATATATCAAGTTGCATCATACACATCTATGAAATTCTCAAAGAATAAATCAAAAGTTTAAAATACATTGTGAAGAAATGTATATTTTCTGGGAAGTTTTGCAGAGTGATGACAGAAAAATATCATCACAAAGCCTTGTAGCTTTATTAATGTTTTTGTTTTCCTTTTTACTTTATTTCAGTTTTTTTTTAACATAAATGGGAAGTCTTCCAAAGTGAGACATAGGACAAACTTTGTGTGTAGTCCAATCCATCATAACTATGACTGCTTCAACTGTACAAGATAATGAACTCTCAAAAGTTGAGTGCTCTTGGGTTACTTTAAATTAATATTACTCCTTTGTGGGTTATAATTATTAAAAAAAAAAAAAAAACCAAAAACATGCAGGTAATGGAACTGGCCTAGAACCTTGCGAATAATATTACCAGAAATATGATGGCTCTGATCTATAGACAGCCATATAAAAAGCAGTAATTCTAGGCCCAATAAAAATGTTAAAAGGAAAGCAAACTGAGATTGCCTCATCTGGATACTCAATCTGAAAACACAGTATCCCTCAGATGGAGTCCACAGAATATAATGAAAAGAAGTGATATAGGATTGCAAAAATGTATGATATCCAGTGGATTTACTGCAAATGAATAGTGAATAACCCAATCAATGTGTAGCTCTCTTATGATAGGTATATAAAATTCCATCAAATTTATATTCAAAATATGTTCAAATTTACTTAAGAGATGCAAAGCCTGGAATTTTATGCTGTTATTGCTACATGCTCACAAACAAAAATAATCATTTTAAATATTATTTCTATTAAAATAATTTGTTCATATCTCTACCCTTTAATTGCTAAGATCCTTCATGTTTTGTTGGAATATGAAAGATTAACAGTATTAAATAAAGATTGATAAATATAATGTCATCTTTTATATTTATCTTCACCATTGGCATTTATTGGCACTTGAAATCTATTTATAAGATCATATATTCTTGCTAACATAAATTATTTTTTTCAAGTAGTTAAAATTTTCATGGTTGTTTATAAATATTGCGTGCAAGTTTGTATACTTTAACAACTAGGAAATATTATCTCTTATAGATTATAAATGTGGAATACAAAATAAGGCATAGCTTAGACCAGTCTGAACAACAGCTATCCCTGTTCATGGATATTAGTGAATTTTCTTGGAAGGAGTTTTATTTATACCATTAGCATCTGTGCTTTGGAAAGTTAAACTAGAAATTATTTTCACTCTCCTAAAAACTTGGGAACGAGGTAGCTCTAAACAATTGAGCCTAAATACAACTGAGTGGATTTTAATAATATTTAGTCAATATGAGAGAGTTTTCACATAGTGAGCGTTTAACCAAAAATCACCAATATTCAGTAAGTGTAAAATTACCAGATGTTATAAAGTTAACTCCAACTCCAAAGTTCTGTAATGCAAATGTAAAATATACATATTTACTCTTGATTGACATTGTCTAAAATCTGCAGGAGACAACCACAATATTTAATAAATGTTTCTATAAATTAATCCTATGGAGTAATTTTTAAATGTGTACACACACATTCCTGCATGTACAAAGATATGCAATGCAGTGTTTTATGACTATCTTTTTATTCCACAGTAATGAATATGAATATTAATGTGAAATATTTTCTTGCTTCCTAAAAAAAGAACAATAAACCACATATTCATGAACAAAGATAACTACTTCCAATCCTTTTCCTTTGTGTATTCACCTTTTCAGATAATACTTTGCAAGGGTATCTAGGCTACATTTCATGGGTTTTAAAATATTTCAGGATGTGATGACAATTTTTGTTCATATCTTTTCAGCTGCTATTTCATATGGATGCAATTCAAGTCAAGGTAAAAATAATAAAGTATAAATCAGCCTTGCAACGACATATAAATCATGAATTCAGCAGCTAATTCAGATCTCAATATTGTGCACAGTACAAAACAATCTATTGCAGATGACTAATTTCAACTCCAACTGTCAAAATGACAAGAAAACAAGCTATTAAAGTCAGCCTACCTCACAAATGAATGTGGTATTTTACTGACAAACAGTAACAACTAAATAATGAGCAATATTAGGAAGATTGAAACCCATAATGTAACGGATGACATCCAAGGGCATAATGATATCTTCCATCCTCTAGTATGTCTGAAAACTTATTCTTCAGTTAACTTTTGTGTCTTCTTTTTTTCTCCAATAGAATATGAACCACAACCCTCCTTTTCCTGCTCATTCTGTCCCTAGTCTATAGCATTCAGAACTTCCTGTGTGGCAGTTGGAATGTTATCAGATATTCCCCAGTTCTTGGACCACCTGCTACTGTTCTCAGTGTCTGTTTAGAGAAAAACGATTTGCCTATTTTTTTTCAATTCTTGCAAATGAAAACTAATTTGCAATGTGTTTCAATGGAAAAATTCTACGCATTAAAATTATACAACTATATCTAACATACACTTAAATTTCAATGACAAATCACAGTTATAAACACATAAGATGAAGTTGTATTGAAAGCATAATCATAAATGCAAACATGTACATTGCAGGGAAAAGTGCAATACGAAAGTTCTTAAGCACCCTGCAATGTCAATAAAACCCACATACTTTGAATTTGTGGCATGTGCTTAGCACATTTTTATGCACTAGAACGATGCACTACTCTAGCCTCGAGGATAGTTACCAGTCTGGGCTGAGCTTGGGATATTGTTGCTACATATCACTAGCCACTAAATAATGTGAGGGAGAGTTTAGAGTAGTTACGACCAAATGAGGCTTTAATTTGAAAATAGGACATGCCTCCCTATTAGAGTTAAGATTACTGCCTTCCTTTCCTTTTGGATAACTAATCTTTATTGCTTACTCTATATACTCTGTATCTATTCCTTACCAATCAGTGTTGGACCAGAAATCATCACTAATACTAACCTTAGGCTATATACCAACCACACTACATTAATAATTGTCTTTGAAAATTCTGAATATGTGAATAAAATGCTTTGAGAATTTGAATGCTGATGCTGCTTTTAACAGTAGAATACCTGGTCTTTCACAATATAATGCATGATTTTATTCATTCATCCTCAAAACAAATATTTCCTACCTTTGTTTGATTGGGTCAGCAGACAAGGCACCCTTACATTACAGAAGCAAAGTGGATTCCCAAGAAGACAAATTAAGAAACTAGCGTGGCAGAGCATAAAAATCAGGAAGAAAGCTTATGTGGAGGCAGAGAATCTCATAGTGGGAATAATCAACTTCATGTCCTTGTGTATTGAGTGTGGGGGAGGAAGTAACTTCTTTCTGTTAGCTTGCAGAACTCAGTAGAAGGCAGCAACATTTTGTGAGGCAAAGTGACCTGGAGAAAAATTATTTCTCTCTCTCCTTTTCATTTGTTTTGCCCCCCCTCACCCCCCTTCCCTTCCTCTTTCTATCCCTTCCTTCTCTTCCATTTTGAACATGCAAATGTGAAATGTGGTTGAGAAATCCAAAGTGGCTAGACTTTTAAATGACTTTTTCATGTATTTTCAGCTAAATGTAACCAACTTTTCTAAGACAAAGAATAAAATTAAATTATAAGTGGAGGAAGACATTCCCAATCAAGTCCAGTTATAACAGTGTCTGAATAGCATATAAAATGAGTCCGTTTTGTAAATTATTAATACTTTAGTTAAATAACATGCCACTTGGGCCTTGATACTTGACATTGCCTATTAAAATGGCAAGACATTTGTGCCCAGCAATGTATTTCAATAGCAACATTGAAGAATTTTTCCTGTTGTCAATGTACTCTCTTTTCAAAGTGTGTATCACCAGATCGCCATTATCTCCTAGCATTTTCTCTTCTAGAAGAGAGACAGAGAGAGAGAGAGAGAGAGAGAGAGAGAGAGAGAGAGAAAGAGAAGAGAGAGAGAATGAACATAAAAGAGGGAGCCATTATTGGTTTGAAGAGAAAACTGAACCTAAAGAAAGGTCTAGAGACCTACAAGACTGCCGCCAACTAACAATTTGAGCAACCGTGGAAAGGCTACCATAAATGCCCTTCCCTGATAGTGAGATCAACAACTAACTTATCCACCATCATGGAACCCTCATCTAGTTAGTACCTGTTGGAAACAGAAGCAAACACCCATAACTAAACACTGAGTTGAACTAGAATCCAGATGCAGAGGGAGAGGACAAGACCAGGTTTTTGAAACACATAGAGATAGCTGACCTGAACAAGGAGGAGCTAACGGGCCCTCAGACTGATAGCTGGGAATCCAACATGGGACTGACTCAGACCCCCTGAATGTAGGTCTCAGGTAGAAGGACTGAGCAGTCTAAGGGACCTCAGAAAGTGGAACCAGGATGAATTCCTGGTGCACAAAATGTCCTTGCAGACACATCACCCATGGAGGGATACTGCCTTAACCTAGAGACAGGAGGGAAGTCCTAGTTCCTACTTCAAATGACTTGACAGATTTACATGACCCCACCTGGATGGCATTGCCCTACATTTGATATTGGGTTGGGGGGATGGGAGGAGAGGGTGGTCAGGGTGCATGTGAGGGAGGAGAGAGGGTAATAGGGAAGGAGGGAGGGAGAGAGGGAGAGGGAACTGGGATTGACATGTAAAATAAAAAAACAGTAATAATAATAATAAAAGAATGATTACATGATTGAGTTCTATCTATGACTCGTAATGACTGTTTAGCTCAGGACATACTGACACGCATTAGCTTGTGTTTTCTATTTGTGGGTCTCATTTCTCTTCTGTATCTGTCTTAGATAGCTTTAAAATTCAATCTACACAGTCTATAGTCATCAGAGAGGAATGCCTAGATTGAAGGTTTGTATATTTCAGACTGGCCTGGAGCCATATTTGTGCATGATTGCCTTGATTGTCTCAGCCTCCTGCAGGCTGCACAATTTCTTGGGCAGGTGGTTCTTGGGGGAGAAAGCTAGTCTGTGAGCCAGTAAGGAAAGAGGGTTTCCTCCATGGATTCTTATTTAAATTGCAGTGTGACTTCTTGTTTCAGTTTCCCTCAACGATAGTCTGTGACCTAGGTGTGTTAGAGGAAATGTACCCTTTTCTCCCCTAAGGTGTTTTGATAAAAGTATTTTTAGTACAGAAACCGAATGAAACTAAAGTAATAGCTTTCTTCATGCTGTTTGCACAGTATTAGTGAAGGATAGAGGGAGCAGTAGTGCACAATTCCCTCATTGATCACATCCATGCTTGTGTTTCTCCATGTGAGTTAAAATGCTGAGCCACAAACCCTTGTGAGCACGTCAGCTATTGGGTTTGGGCTTTATACCTTGGTACCCAACCAGACATACTTAGATCTAAGCCTAAGCAGGAGCATGAATCAGAGGCAACTATGCTGAATCCATGATGGGCTCTTTGGGCTATTAGCAGACGTGTGAAGAACTAAACTCTGGTAAAATCCTCCACGAGTCCTTTAAACCACACACGTGTTTGCTACGTCAAAACCCAGTGACCAGTAACCTTCCTCAGAGGACTACAGTAAGAATTAAATAATACACCACATGTTAAGATTGCAGAACACAGGTCAGTGAGAACAACTTCTAACCTAATTCTATCTCTTAGATGATTCATGGTGCATTCTTGAATGTATAAGCATTCCATGAACTGAGCTCCTCATTTACACAAATTACGATTAACTAGATCAAGATCACTCTTGTGCTGATTTTTCACTTTGACACAGTCACCTGAGACAGGTGTGGCTGTTAATTCTGAAAAGCGAGGAATGAGCAAAGTTTCTTGTGTGTTCGATTATACACACATCTTGAGAGCTAAGTCGACATGAACTGGCAGGTTGGAGGCATGGCTGGTGCTTGTTTGCATGGGTGACAGAATTGTGCTCCATCTGAATTTGAGTCTTTGGTAAAATTCTTCCCTCTCAGCTCTTCATTGTATATTTTTGAGCATGGTATTTTTCCATCTCAGTGGGTCTGGATGAGGATTTGTCTTTCATTTCCTCATTCTTCAGTATATGTTTGTACAAAGTAAAAGACATTTTCTAGATCCTCCCAAAACTTATAAAAAACATGAGCAACATGTTCTGAGAGGTCTCTACATGTGAGAGTAGTGAGAGTATTGATGGAAAAGGAAGCATGATTATTAGAGAGGATCAGCTAGGAACTTCAGAACATACAATGATGTGGTGACAGCCCCTTGTCCAGCCTGACAATTACACCACATGCCACAGTGAAGTATATGCTCATTAAAGGAGACAAGACAAGTACCCATTTCTGCTAACCCTGTCATGAAGTTATCTTAACACATTCTGAGTTAAAAGGATTGCTTTATAGACTAAAGGTTAGTAAGCTAAATGCACTCAACAAATAAATATGAATGTCAAATTGCCTTAGAATACTGCTTTCATCTTAATAATCCTATTGTACAGTCAAAATTCAAAGTATATACTTTTATTACTTACTTTTACATGTCTGTAACCTAAACAGAAGCCACAAAACGAAGGAGTATTTTAGTTTGACTCATGGTTCAGGGAGAGCATAACGGATGGCTGGGATAGACTGCCTACAGGAATCTAAGTTCAGACAGCCACATGCTGCATCTGAATCAGGTAGCCGAGTGAGTCTACCATCTTGGAGCCACCCCCTACAGCTTGGTCTACACTTACATGTTCCATCCTCCAAAATCAGTGCTACCACTGGAGACGGAGTATTGAAACACATGACAGTGTGGGGGACTTTTCACATTTAAATGCAAGTCTAACCTGAAAGACAACAAACTATTGGAAGTCATACTGAAAAAAGAAATCATTCTTTCCTGAATAGGTTAACAGTTTGCAAATTAACGTAGCTCATGTTTATTGGGGGGTGGGTGCACTAAGAGCAGTGAGTATAGTTTATCCTGAGCCAGAGGATCAGAATCCTTGCCCTAAATCCCGCGATGGATCCACAACTGCTCACTGAATCACTGGTAGCAAAGACTCACTGCTCAAGCAGACATTCACCTTTAATAAAGCTAAGTACTGTGTGAATGGTGCAAATTCCTATCTGGCTGCAAGCTTTTCATGGCCCGGGAGAGCAAAAGGGTCAGTGACTTCATTTGGTTTGACTTTATGTTCCCACCACCGCCCATGACAACACCTCTTCATCTGACTAGTGATGGTGTTTTGTGGCAAAGTGCTGACACAGTTCAGATAGAGCCCCAGGAGGATGCTCTCAATAGAAACTGACACATGAACTCTGGCATGGAAAATCAATGCAGTTACTTATTCAGGGGAAAGATTCAAAGAAAAACCCCAGCCTGAAATGAGAAAGCACTGTATGCTACTGGGTAGGGAGGCTGGAGGCATTGTGGGACAACTATAGAAAAATAAGCCTAAAGCTGTTCTTGCCATCAACCTTATGCAATTCAGAAGAGTTTGAGTCAGGGACAGAGCTGTCCCTGCACAGCTTTGCCTGGAAAAACAGCTTAGCTCCCTGGGATTGGTGGAGAAATTGGCCCTGCTTCTAAGAAGCTTTCCAAGAATTAGGTACAACCCCTAAGTCAACCTCATCTATGCCTTCATGTGAGTGAAATGTTCTCCCATATGTAAGATTTGGCCATTTGAATTCGGAGCAATGAGAGCACAGCTAGGGGGAAGTTAGGAATGACTACTACAATAAGAAAGGCTTTGAAAGTGCCTCTAATAGTTGTAGATTTAAAGTAATATAAAAGAAAGCTGGACTGGATGCCCAAGGAGACACATTCTCTTAGTTCTTGCATGCTCATATCCTAACCCCAAAGCTACAATGTTACAGGAAAAGAAAACTCTGTTTACATGTGACACAAAAGCCCCCCTCACTTATTCTGTGTGGGTATGTGTGTATGTGCCTATGTGTGTATCTCTGTGTATATGTGTGTGTGTGTTTGTGTACCTGTGTGTGTCTGTGTGTATGTGTGTCTGTTTGTTTGTCTGTATGTGTGCCTGTGTGTGTGTATGCCTGTGTGTGTGTGTCTGTGTGTGTGTGTGTGTCTGTGTGTGTGTGTCTCTGTGTGTGTGTGTGTGTCTGTCTGTGTATTTGTGCTTGTCTGTGTATGTGTGCCTGTGTGTGTGTGTGCCTGTCTCTCTCTCTCTCTCTGTGTGTGTGTGTGTGTGTGTGTGTGTGTGTGTGTGTGTGTTTGTGTGTTGTAATGCTCAGCTTCAGCTGGAGAACAGGATGTCAGGTGACCTCTTCTCCCACTCTCCCTTTCATTCCCTTAAGACAAGGTCTCTCACTGAATCCAGAGCTAGGCTCTTGGCCAGCAAGCTCCATTGATGCCCCGGTCTCAAACCCTGGTTTCACTGTGGGTAAAAGAGCAATATCTCCCTAACTTGCTTTGTGTGTGGGCTTTGGAATCAAAATGTAGACCTAGATTAAATTCTAAATAACAGGGAGATGAAACACCACCTGAACATCTCTCATCACCAAATGATGCTTCCAGTACCAGGAATGGATTAAATCTAATTAAGTCATTGGCCAAGTTTCCATGGGAACCCCCAAGCAACACTTGCTGTTGCCAAGGATATAAGTTGCTCTCCACAAACTGACAAGGCCCTGATGCTGAAGATACCACCTATATAACTTATTGAACATGGAGAACTAGAGCTGATGCCTACCTAGAGCCATCATCCGTAACAAACATACATTCATGGTAATGGAAGGTACTCTGCAAGCCACTAAAGGGCAAAGGTATTCAACAACCCAGCTAAAAACCCCTTCCATCTATCAGAGAGAGCCTGCATCAAGATATGTTTGTGTAATAGTGGCATAAAGCTTGTAGGAATGACCTATCAAGATCTAACTTGGTTTAAGGCTCCCTCCAGAAGATGGAATTCATACCTGATATTGGGTGTCAAAGAACCAGAGACTAGATAGGACACCATCCTAGGTGAAAACCAAATACTAGTTCTATTAAAGGAATGTAGCAATAAAACAACTCTCAATAATATTCAGCTATGCTCAATGATCAGTGCCTTGCCTGGCCATCCTCAGAGAAGCTTCCTCCTGAAGCAAATGGAAATAAATACAGAGATCCATAGCCAAACATGCAGAGTGAAAGGCCTTGGAACATTTAGCCCTAAATGGGATGTTCCCATAAAATTCATCCCCTCTGGGCTCAGGGAAACATGAGGAAGAGGAGGTGGAAAGGGTCTAAGAACCAGAGGAGACAAGAAACAAAGCCTTCTAAACAACATGAATTCACAGAGGCTGTGGCAGCATGCACAGGGCCTGCATGTGTCTAGGATCAGATGGGGTTCTAGAGTTGAAAAGAGAAGTTGACACATGCCCCCATCCCTAACCTAGAAGCCAACTCAAATTGATAACCACTTGGAAAATGAAAAGTAGATTTTCTCCAATGGGTCTACCTGGGGAATCAAACCAATCTTAAGATTAGGCTCCATACACAACAGTAGATGGCCAACACAAAATGAACCCAATAACTCAATATGTCAGGGATTTTTCTTTCTTCCTTCCTTCCTTTCTTTCTTTTTTTTCTTCCTTCCTTCCTTCCTTCCTTCCTTCCTTCCTTCCTTCCACCTCTCTCCCTCCCCCTCCCCTTTCCCCCTCTTTTGATTGCTTTTTCTTCTTCCCTCCCTCCTCTTCCTCCCTCTTTTCCTCCTCCCTCCTTCCCTCCCTTCTTTTCTCCTCCCCCTTCCCATCCTCCTCCTTCCCTTATAGCTCTTTGTGTATATATTATGGCTTTTGGTTTTGTATTTGTTGAGATTTCTGCCTGTGTTAATGTGTGTGCCTCTAAGTCTATATATGTTTTTTGTGTCTTTTCTTTGAATCTTTTTCTTCTGTTTGCTTGTTCTTGTTTTGTCTTACCTTACTTTATTATTATTCCTTATTTGGATGGGATGGGACGGGGTGGAAATTGGGGAGGAAGTGGGAGGAGTTGGGGGAGGGAAATGGTAACCAGACTTGATCATATGAAAAAAACATCCATTTTTCTGAAAAAAAGAAAAAAACAGATATACTCCTTTAAAAATATATAAGTAAAAATCTTTTTGAGAGGATATTTAATACATCAAACAAAATCTTGCCAGCAAAATATAGCAAAAATTATTGTATTTGATGTGAGAAAAGTTTTCAAAAATTACTTGAAATTCAAAAAGCACTTATTAAATGATGAAAAAAGTGGAGATGCCCTTGTCATTGTCCAAAAAGAAAACAAACTCTGTAGTCTCCCTCTCCCTCCCACTCTCCCTTCCCCTCTCCCTTACCTCCATTCTTACTCTCTCATGATAACATTTCTAAGATGCAGGTTTTCTTGCTGAACTGTTGCTTTATTTTTATTTTACTGTTAACTATTCCTCCATTTCATATTGTATTGGTAAAATAAGTGCTTTAATTATTTAAGTGCACATTCAATATTTTAATATTTAATACCTTAGTATCATGCTGTCTTCAGTTTATTATTAGAAGACTTTTATATTCTCAAGACAATATAGGGAATAAAATAGCAGCCCATTAAAAAGCATCTTTAAATATTCTGTCATTAGAATTTTTTTGTTATCCCTATAGCAACAAAAAGTGTGTATGAAGATCATCAAGTATAAAATATAATCACAGATCTATATGGAAAATTTATAAAGGTAAAAACGTAAACATTTCTCTGTGTATATGAGTATTATTACCTTGAATTGCATTCAGTTTTCTAGTATGTATTTATTTTAAGGTGTCTGTCTATAAACACACTTTAATCAAAGAATTAAGCAAAAATTGTAATTTGAAAGCTAGCAAGAGTACAATTTATAAAGTTCATGTTTCAAAGCAAATCTAAAATTATGTGTGTGTGTGTGTGTGTGTGTGTGTGTGTGTGTGTGTGTGCGCGCGCGCGCGCGTGTGCATCATGGTGTGCCTGTGGAGGTCAGGGCACAGCTTGCAGGGTGCGGTTTGCTCCTTCCATCATGTGTGTACCAGGGATCATTGGGTTTGGCCACAGGGTCTTGTACACAGCTTGTATGCTGATCACTAAAACTAAGAGCTTAAGAGAGACTTTTAATAAAGCCAGTTTACTGTAAACAGAAATAAAAAAAAAGAAAGAAATGAAATCCTCATTTCTACATTTAGAATGCAAAGATTGGGATAAGAACAAACAGGCAATTTATATAGCTCATAAATTATTCCCCAATGACAACGGCTGCATATGTCACTTAGAGTGGTATTTTGATTCGAATAAAATGAATCTTAAGAATAAAAATTGGAGGCTGGAGAGCAGGTGCAGAGGTAAAGAGCTCTGGTTGCTCTTCCAGAGGTCCTGAGTTCAGTACCCAGCAATGCTAGGGTGGCTCACAGTCATCTATAATGAGATCTGGTGCCCTCTTCTGGAGTGCAGGAAACATGCAGGCAAGTCACTGTACATAACAAATAAATCTAATAGTAATAGTAATAATAATAATAATAAGAATAAGAATAAGAATAAGAATAAAAGTTGGATTTAAGTGGGTTTAAGGAGAGACCAAAGATTAGATTCTTAGAAATGAAGAAAACATAATCAATTAATCCTAGTGACTCAAACAGATCAAGTGGGAGTCAGGAGTGTGCTTAGCATGCATGAAACCCTGGGTTTGATTTCCATCATTGCATGGAGCTTCATGTGTCTAATCTCTGCAGTGGGGAGGTGAAGACACAGGATCAGAATTTCAGTCATCCTCAGCTACATAGTCAGTTAGGAGCCAGCCTAGGTCAGGTTAGATCTGGTTTCAAAATGAAATGAACAAGTGTTTGGGGTCAGCCAGGAATGTCAGGGACAAAAGAGGTCACTGACTCAGCTCAGTTGTTCATGTGGTGACTAGATGTTCTCAATGGGCAGGGGCAGATGCAGGACTGAGAACAACAGGCTCAAGTCTCCAAGTTGGCATTATTAAACAAAACTAATAAACCTGAGGACATTCCTGTGAAACTCTGAATCCACATAGAGTACCAACAAGACAGAAAAAAATACAGACAAGTCTAGAGAATGCTGAAATCCTGGCATGCTTTTGTTAACTGAAAGTATCCCCAGATTTTTGTTAATATTTTTTTAACAGATTTTTCTTTTTAGATATATTTGTTTTATTTTTTAAATTCATTTTATATACCAATCACAGTTCCTCCTCCCCACCTCTCCCTAACCCACCCAGTCCACTCCTTAGAAAGGGTAAGCTCCCCCCACCCCCAATGGAGAGTCAACAAAGCCTGGCATGTTCAGTTGAGGCAGGACCAAGTCCCCACCCCCTCATTCATGCCCCACCCCCACATCAAGGCTGAGCAAAGCATGGAATGGGCTTCAAGAAGACAGCTCATGCACAGGGATAGATCCTTGTCCCACTGGGCCCACTGCCAGGAGTCCCACAACCAAAATTTTAATTTTCTTCTTAACAAATTTCTTTCAATGATGCACATTCTTTAAATGGATAAACACATAATCCCATTTTAGATGGATTTGCTGAAGCACTCGCATATGCTCAGCCATACCAAATTAAATTCATTCTGGTGTGATTTTACAACTTTCTGTGGTAATTGCTCTGGAACCATTATTTGTTTTGTTGTTTCTATCTTAGTTTATTAACTTTCTTAGGCAGGGTCTCTCTGTGCAGTCCTGGATGTCCTGGAACTCACTATGTTGACCAGGCTGGCCCCAAATTCACAGAGATATTCTTGTTTCTGCCTCCCAAGTTTTGTGATTAAAGGCATGTGCTACAATGCCTGGCTCAACAGTGTTTCTTTTTAATAATAGTTACACTATGGCTTGGCATACTTTTAAATAAGAACATAGTTGGGTGATTATGATCCCAGCAAGGATTGTTTAGAGTTTGAGGCTGACTGGGCCTACATAGTGAGTTCAAGTCCAGACTTGGGAATAGAGTGTGACCTTCTCTCAGAAACAAAACAAACAACTAATAAAACCCCCTTAAATCTATTTTGATACATTAAAAAAAACCTTTCATATGCGAATTCCATCACATAGATTGAAGCTATTATTTAGAATTAAGTTGGCTCTGATGTGTTGATTCTACTGATTTAATATTTAAACAGAAATACTGATGATTTTGTAGTACATGAAAATAGAATGACTGAATAATCATAATTTATACCATTTATTTATTTATTTATTATTTGGGACTGACTCTATGGCCTCAACATGCTAAGAATGTACAAAGTGCTTTGCCAGCCAGACCTATCCCTAGCTATCACTTTATACTTTGGTTAATTTTTAAAATGATATATTTATTTTCACTCTATGTGTATGGATATTTTGCTTCTATGCATGTCTGGGCACCAAGTTCATGCAATGCCCATGGAGGCAAAAAGAGAAAAAGAGAGCCCCTGAAATTGGCCTCACAGATGCTTGTTGGTCACCATGTGGATGCTGGGAAACAAGACCCAGGTTCTCAGAAAGAATATTCGTTCTTAATATATATATATATATATATATATATATATATATTAGCCAAAGCTGGTCTTATAAAAGTTGGTAATACATGTGACCATACCTGGTTTCATTTCTTTTAATTACAAACTACACGTCACCTGAAGACCCGACTAGCTATCTAAGTTTACTTCATAGGTCCACCACCTTTTACACCATGTACATTTTTTATTTATAAAATCCCACTAATGATTCTTACTTTATTAGTCCTTACATACATAAAGGTCTTGTATAAAATCAGAGCTAGGAAGGTGCATAGCACTCCTACTTTACTTCATTGGCATATTATTGTAGAGAAATTCAAATGCCATAACAATCATAATCACAAACTTTAGTCTGAAGAACATCCTTCTTATATGCCCTTCATAGGGACATTATAAGTCAACTAGGAAAAATAATCAGTATAACCTATAATTATTTCTGCAAGGCCTCACAGAAGTGGGGACTTCTAGGGAGACACTGGTATAGGTCAAGGTTATGATTATGCCATTGTCAGAGAAAATGCAATGAACTCACAAAAATCCATATGAATGAGAACTCTTTGTAAGTCTCCTCAAGGCCAGGCTGTAGCCCAGTACATGTGAACACAGTAGAGACACAACCAGGACACTTGCAGGGTAGGTGCTAAATGTTTTCACAATTCCTTTCATGAACTATCATATGCTTTCCTTTGGTTTACCCAAAGCACTATGAGTAGGAGATTTTCTCTAATTTGTGAGTAAAACACTTAACTGCCTGGCTCAAATAGCTAACTTCAAATATGGGGCACCCTATTCCACAGTGTATGTAAATGACTGCCCTGTGATGATTAAGAATGCCAAAATAGTAGGATTATGGTCACCCTATAAAACCATCTCTTGGAATTACTGTTGGGGTGATTATAGACTGGACCAACTGAGGTGGGAAGACTAATTTCAAATGTGGGGGGCATCATTCCATGTGCCGAACTCCTGGACGGAATGAAGAGGAGACCGAGAGTCAAGCACTTGCATTCCTCTTTGTCTCTCTCCTGGCTGCAGATGCAATGAGAACAGCCATTTGGATGCCTCATAAGGGTGCCAAAAGTATGTAAGCTCCATAAGCCACGTCTTTTCCATCTCCAGTCTATCACTAATGCTTAAGTACGTATTGAATTCCCATACATTTTCATATCCCAAACACTATTCATCAAACTAAGACATCATGCATTTTCTTCCCATGGTTTCTTTTTTTCATTTTTAAAATTAGAAATAGATTTTTTTTTTCATAAAATATATTCTGATTACAGCTCCTCTCCTCCAAAGCCTTCCCAAATCCTGACCACCTATCCTCTTACTCAAATCCACAGAAATCCTCTCTCTCATTAGGAAACAAACAGGCATCTAAAAATAATAAGAAAATAAAAACAAGTAAACCAGAATAGAACAAAAACAAACAAACAAACAAACAAACAGGAGAAAAGGGAACAAGGAAAAGTATGTGAGACATAAATAGATGCAGAAACACACACTTTAGAACACATAGAAATTCCATAAAAATATAAAATCAGAAACTGTAATATATATGCAGAAGACACGAAAAAAGAAAAAAGGCCTTAACATTATGAGACCAAGAACCTCCAAAAATGCCACAGAATTCTGTTTTTGTTAGCCATGTATTTGACAGGCATGGGAACTCTGTGGTTTGTATTCCCAATAACACTGTTAGAGAACACTAATTTTTCCTTTGTGAGTGGTTACCAGTTGGAAATAGACTTCCTGTTAAAGATGGGCACTATCTTCTTTAATAGGGTCTAATTGGCTTCCTTGCCTCCATTCTGTCCCATTTAATCTCTTCTCCTTTAGGGATATCTAAGTGAATCTTCTACTCCTCAAACAGGCTTTTATTGTACCTTTGATGAGTACTTTATGAGGTCATCATAGCTTTCACCTTGAATGGTGCTCTTAATAGCCGATTTACAACTAATGCCAGTAGCCTTGGCTTTCAGGGTCTATGTAATAAAATGCAATGACCTGTGGTGATACTTTGTTTGAGCTTTAACAAGTAAAGCTTACCTGAAGATCAGAGGGTGGAGCTAGCCATAGTTAACCATAGAGGTCAGGCAGTGGTGGCTCATACCTTTAATCCCATTCCTTGAGAGGGAGGCAGAGGCAAGAGGATCTCTGTGAGTTCAAGGCTACCCTGGGTTACAGGAGTTTGATCCAGTCTAAAAGAGACACAGAGGCAGGTAGTGGTGGCTCACACCTTTAATCCCAGTATTTAGGAGTCACATGCCTTTAATCCCAGTGCTAGGGAGGTGGAGACAGAAGTTATATGGCTTGAAGAAAGAGGAATATAAGGTGGGAGGAGACAGGAGCTCATTGTATTCAGTCTGAGGATTCCAAAAGACAGGGTCGTGTATTCAATCTGACGATTCATAGGGACAGGATCGCCCCCTTGGTCTGAAGATACAGTAAAGGTAAGAACTAGTGGTTGGCTGCTCTGTTTTTCTTATCTTTCTTCATTAACCACTATATCTGACTCTTGGTTTTTATTGTAAATACCAACTGGAATTTGAGCTACAGTGACTCTTAGGTATCATAAAATTGGCTCGAGGAACTCAAAGGATACCAAATATAAAATGGTAGAGTGCTTACACATAATGTGCACATATACCCCTGTACACATTAAATCATCCCTGGGTTAGATCTATAAAATATTTATGCTATAAGATCATATGCACAGTATATAGGCTAGGGGATAATGGGATAAGTTCACTAATGACACGACTTTAAAAACATTTTGCCTATTGGTTGAGCTCATGGAGTACAACATATACAAAGAGAAGACTGACTATTCTATGACATTTTAAAAACACTTTATGTCTCTCCCTCATTTGCAATTTTTAAACTAGTTCTTTCCTTTCCACACTTCAGTTCTCAGCTGTGGAACAGCTTTGCCCAGGCAGCTCTGCTGGGCTCCTCAGGAGCTGGGTGCTCCTTTCAAGCTGTCCTTGTAAAAGCACTCATTACAATGTGTTAGAATCAATGCCAAACAAATATATGTCTATCACTAAACTTCAAATTCTCTGAGACAAATGACTGTAGAAACCAGACACACACTGTGTCTCTGCACACCATGAAGCCAAATGAAAAGAAAATGCTTATAAAACTCGAATGAAGGATTGATATAACAGAGAAATGAGAGACACAGAGACCAGAGCACACGTCCATATTAGTTCCATAATGCTTGAAATTAATTTAGGGTTACTACCGCTCATTTTCCTAGATTTCTGTATCTTTATTGCTATTATGTACTCAAGTTCAGATGGTTTAAATACCTATTTAAACTAATTGTATTTTTAGGGTTTTCCAAAAACCTACAGATAACGACCATTTCTTAACCACTGTGATTGGCTAGAACCAAACTGCACAGAAAAACAAAGCAACAAACTATCCACCATCAGATTTTGATGATAAACCTTATTGTCAGGCACCTTGAGTTTTGATTGAAAAAAAATATTCTAAACTATAGCATTTATAGAGGAAAACTGAATTAAAACATGTCTTTAAAAGTTTTTAAAATAAGCCATGTGGTGGTGGCACACACATTTAGTCCCAGCATTCCGGAGGCAGAGACAGGCAGATCTCTGTGAGTTCCGGGCCAGTACTAAAGAGCAAGTGCCAGGACAGGCTCCAAAGCTACTTTAAGATCAAGATTAAGAACATTGTAAGCCTTAAAAACTAAATTTCCTACAAGAGTTTTTTTTTTTTGTTTGTTTGTTTGGTTTTTTTTTTTTTTTTTTTTTTACCAAAATTCAATCTGTCCATGTTATAGTTATTTGCAACCCATGTTTTCAAGAAAGGAGAAAAAAAAATGTTTGAAGTGTACCCTAGTAAGTCTAAAACACAATAATCTATCTCATTTCTTTAAGACAAATCTTCACAAGAATGTAATTTCAGCTGTAAAAGGAATGATACAACAGCCATAAAACTATTTGACTTATTTCAGCAGAAGACTTAGAATCATTAGTGAGAGTCCTTTCCACCCCATTCTCCCTCTCAACATAACTCATTACCACCTTTCCTGCAAGATTATATTCCATTTTTCCCTAAGCGTTCAACAGACTTATCTTGCACATTCCATTATTTATAGCTGTTGTGGAGAGATGAGGGGGGAATATGGCAGAAAAGAGAATGCTGTGCAAATCGCATATTATAAAATTAAATGGTAACATATTGTGTTGTTTCAGATCACAGTCAAGTCTAGAGGCAAAATAGAAATAACAGATGCAACATAAACGCAGAGCATAAATGCAGAGTTATTGTGTGCCATGCTGGATTCCAGGCTCAGAAAATTGGCACGATGTGCTCTATCTGAGGGTACACACACACACACAAACAAACACACACACACACACACACACACACACACACACACACACACACACGAGAGAGAGAGAGAGAGAGACAGACAAAAAGACAGAGACAGAGAGATATTGAAGAGACAAGAACCTTCTAATTTTGGTTGATAATAAACTGTTAGAAGAAACTGTACCCTAATTGGATTTCTCATTAAAATTTATAAGAGGAAATTTATTTTGTATTATTTTTTATATCAGAAGTTATAACAGATCTTTTAATTCAGCCATTTTACTAGTTTGAATGAACCTAATTAGACTCTACCCTGAAGCTAAGCATGGGTATCCTCCTTATTCTAATAAGTTTTACAACTCTGGTTTGGGAAACAATCTAAGGCAACTGGATTATTTGTGATTGAAATATAAATGTATATGTGTAAGTTATTGCACAAATAGCTCACTTACTACAGTTAATGTTGTATTTTATATAGTATCTGTGATACACAGTAGTTGCCAAAATTCCTTTTGATTTATACTCTAAATAGAATTCAGTCTACAGGAAAAAAATAATCTTACTCTGGAAGTGAAAATTTAAATTTAAAGATACTCTTTCTTCAGGAAATAAAACTTGGAGAAGAAAATACTTCTAAACTGTGCATTTTTGTGGTGAATTTACTGGGCCCTCAGCTTTTCCCTTAGACTATTCATGGCTATTTGCCATGTAAGTTTACACTAATGTTTTTCTCTTCTTTCCCCAAAAGACAGACAGACAGAGAGAGAGAGAGAGAGAGAGAGAGAGAGAGAGAGAGAGAGAGAGAGAGAGAGACCCACATTTCACTAACAGAATGAATTAAAAATTCTATTGAATAATTTAAACATGTAATACCCATTTTATTACAACTTGGGGGCTAATGACCCTATATTGCCAGTAATATCTGTAACCTAATTTGCTACATTAGCCCTCACAGCTTGGAGAATCAACACTGTTCTCTTCAAAAACTCATTTTATGGGCTTTTATTTTGGGGATTAAATGCACATAATCTGTCTCTTATTTCCAGATGGAAATTATCCATAAAAACTAGAGAATAAAAAGCATTAGGTGTAGTTATATATTATTTATGATTAATTAAAGCTTGTCTGAGGATTCAGAAAGCAAAGTCAGACACAAGCCATAGTAGCCAGGTACACACCTTTAATCTCAGCAGCCAGAAACTAGAAGGTGGTGATACACACCTTTAATTCTAGGACTCAGGACTTATCTCACTGAGTTCAAGGCCACCCAGGGATACATGATATTCAATCAATCTAAAAGAGTAACACATCACATGCCTTTAATTCCAGCACCAGAAGACTATAAAACACAGAAGCAGGGTCTTCAGTATTCAGCAGGAGGCATTGATTCTCCAGCCACACTGAAGACAGGAACATTCAGTCTCCAGCCAAGATGAGGAGAGCTTGTGGGTCAGCCCTTTCAGACCTGAGGTAGAGGTAAGAAGCTAGTGGCCAGTTGTATTGCTTCCCTGATACTCAGCTTGAAGCTTGAACCCCAGTATCAGTCTCTGGGTCTTTTGTTTATTCTTGTTACAACTAGGGAAATCTGTTCTAAGGTTTAAAAAGATCAATGGAAGAGTGTGTGTTCTGGGTGCCTGGGTCCTAGGTTCAATTCCCTAGGAAAGAAGTAGAGAGGGAGGCAGGAGAAAGAGAGGCAGTGGAGTGGTGAAGAAGAGGGAAGGAAGACCCCTGAGACATGGAGTGAGAATAGGTTTCTCTTAACAGGTAAGAGCACATTTTAATTAATTACATCATTAAACCTCTCCTGGTGACACTGAACTGATTTTAGAATGTCTAGTAGATAAATTAAGGGGGAAGGTCTGGTGACTAGGAGGTAATTCATGATAGTGAGACTTGTATACATCTGAAAACTAAATGTAGTATTACAAGCAACCATGATAGGTCATAGACTCTGGGAGTTTTGAACATTAGCTTGGTAAGAAAGTTTAATTTAAACCAAAAATGATGAACAAGAGGACTGCTACCATCATCCCAACATTCTGTCCAGAACACACAAAGCAAAAAATCTTATCTTCTCCCAAGAAACTACATATACAAGCTGCCAAATACTCATTCTACTAGAATTACGAACTTTCTCCGCGTATGACCACTCTGCTGATACTCCATCTTCATTATTTCCAACAGGAATATATGACTTATGATGCAAAGACAAGATTCTTCTTTTCTAAAAGCACTTCCTGAAATTTCTGAGGAAATGAATGGTTTTAGCACTTCATGAAGTAGACAATCAAAACAGAAGCCCAGAACTAGAAATATTGTGACAGTTTTGATTCTTCATTCAGAGAAACACGAGGCCCTTCCCAAACAAACAAACCCAAATAGGTGCCCAGCTCAGTGTCAAAGTGGGCAAGGGGGCAGATTAGCAAAACCGAGTCAGAAGAGAGTAACAGTGGATCTTTCTTCCCTAATCATCTTCTAGATTTCAGTGTGTGAGAGACTATCTCAAAGGAATGAAAATACCATGAGAAACATTGTTAAAAAAAAATCCCCTCCCCCAACCCTCTCCCTGCAGACTCCAAATACAGTCAGCAGGAAGGTGGGACTGGATTGCAGCTACATCAGCAGGTTCTACCCACCGGGCCTGTCTGGAGCCAAGTGAATTTGGCAGTTGTTATGGATACAGAACACGTTAGCCTGCAGTGTGGTTTTGAACAGTGAGTTTTTCCTCAATGGAATACACAAACAATACGTTTTAGCTGAGTTTTTCCATTTGCAGGAATTTATGGATTCTGTTTTGCAAAGCTTTCTTGAGTCATGTTGCCTCCTGATAATTTTCTTCCTTTTGTAAATTTGTTTCTGAATTGAATCCCTAGGTGGGAAGTAAAGGGCAGGGCCACATCAGCCCTGTATCAGTTTCTGTAAGAGCAAGAAATGAACTACTTTCTCTTAGGTCTCTATTCCTGTGATTAAACACTGATAAATATCAACTCAATGAGGAAAGGGCTTATTTCAGCTTAAGACTCAAATTACAGTCCATCAAGATGGCAAGTCAGGGCAGAAACCTAGAGGTAGAAACTGAAGCAGAGGCTATGGAGAATCTGGCTTACTGGCTTGCTCCTCATGGCTTGCTCAACCCTCTCTCTTATGTAACACAGGATTGCCAGCTTAGATATGGCAACCCCCACATGTATGTGGGCTTTCCCACATCAATTATTAATCAAGAAAGTAATGCCCCCAGTCTTACCCATAGCCAATCTGATGGAGGCAATTCCTTATCCAAGGTCCCTCTTCCCAAATAACTACCTTGAGTTAAGTTAAATAACACTGTGAGACCATGCAATTGAAAAGCCATTCTTACTATAGAGGGGAAGTTGGTCCCTAAGAAAATCATGATGTCTTTACCAGAAACAGATGATAGGATTAAAGGAAAGATTATTCGTACAAAGGAATCAAAAGCAGCAACTGACTGCACCTGAAGGCTGGCATCCCTCTAGGCAAGGCTTTTATTTTCCCACTTTCTCCTCAACAATATTTTTATTTCTCTCTCTCTCTCTGTCTTTCTCTCTCTCTCTCTCTCTCTCTCTGTGTGTGTGTGTGTGTCTCTGTGTGTGTTTATAAGAGAAGAAGAGTGAGACAAAGATAGACAGAGACACACATATTGAGAGAAAACTGTGGAAAATGGACATACACTATTTTTCATACTAGAATCTTTTAAAGCAAATATTACAAATCTTTTTAACTGAAAAAGGAAGTAAATAAGCAAAAGTCAAACGTGTATAAACCTATGATCTTTCTGATTTAGCCAGTAACTTCATTTACTGTTTTAAACCTGTTCATTCTTTTTAAGACACCCCAACCCCTAATCTTCAGAAGTATTTCATTACTTCTTAAAGGGAAAACACTACCTAGACAAAATCATATTTTGCTCCTGTAACAAAACAAAACAAAGATGTCAACCTTTGAAACTGAACAGAAAGGCAGAAGTTTTTCTTTTCTTTTTATCACTTCTCTTCTCTTCTATCTCTTCTCTTCTTTTCCTCTCTCTCTCTCTCTCTCTCTCTCTCTCTCTCTCTCTCTGTCTGTCTTTCTGTGTTTCTGTCTCTCTTTCTTTTTAGCACATGTGAAATATACCTGGCTCCATCCTGTGAGCCAAACAGGGCAAGTGGGATCTTTGGAAATTGCCTACTTGATAGTAGATGAACAGAGGACACAGTTATCCTCTCCTGACCACCAAAGAGATAACTTTTCTTCTCCCACTCCCAAGGCATCCACTCAAATGCTTCAGAACCATTTTTGACCTTTAATAGAATTCACCTTTTAAGAGTGCTTTCATAAAGCTAGGCTCATAGTTCTGCTGTAGCCTCCACAAAATCCTAAAGGAAATCTGATATACCTCCAATGGAATATGGTCATATAGCAGAGAGGATCCAGGGAATGATTATAGCCATAAATCAATACAAGCCAAATTAAGGGTTTGATATATGGTGAGCAAGAAAAAACTCACTGACATTTCTTTTAATCTTGGGATGCTATAAAAAAGTACTGGTATTGGCATAAAAATAGACAGGTAGACCAATGGAATCGAATTGAAAATCCTGATATTAATCCACGCACCTATGAACTCCTGATTTTTGACAAAACAGCTAAAATTATACAATGGGGCAAAGACAGCATCTTCAACAAATGGTGCTGGCACAATTGGATGAGGGTGTGTAGAAGACTGCAGATAGACCCATGACTGTCGCCATGCACAAAACTCAAGTCCACATGGATCTAAGACCTCAACATCAATCCAACCACATTGAACCTCTTAGAAGAGAAAGTAGGAGGTACCCTTGAACAAATTGGTATAGGAGACCGCTTCTTGAATATAACTCCAGGGGCACAGACACTGAAAGAAACAATTAATAAATGGGACCTCTTCAAACTTAGAAGCTTCTGTAAGGCAAAGGACACAGTCGACAAGACCAAACTGCAGCCCACAGACTGGGAAAAGATTTTCACCAATCCTATATCCGACAAAGGGCTGATCTCCAAAATATACAAAGAACTCAAGAAACTAGTCAACAAAACACCAAATAACCCTATTAAAAAATGGGGTACAGAACTGAAGAAAGAATTCTCAATGGAGGAAATCAAAAAGGCCGAAAGACACTTAAGAAAATGCTCCACATCCTTAGCTATCAGGGAAATGCAAATCAAAACAACTTTGAGATACCATCTTACCCCTGCCAGAATGGCTAAAATTAGAAACACCAGTGATGACTTATGTTGGAGAGGATGTGGAGAAAGTAGAACACTCCTCCACTGCTGGTGGGAGGGCAAACTCATACAGCCATTTTGGAGATCAGTATGGCGGTTCCTCAGGAAAATGGGAATTAGTTTACCACAGGACCTGGCAATCCCCCTCTTAGGCATATACCCAAAGGATTCACATCTATGCAACAAAGACATCTGTTCAACTATGTTCATAGCAGCACTATTTGTAATAGCAAGAACCTGGAAGCAACCTAGATGCCCCTCAATTGAAGAATGGTTAATGAAGATGTGGTACATCTACACAATGGAATACTACTCTGCAGAAAAAAACAATGGTATCTTGAAATTCGCAGGCAAGTGGATGGCACTTGAAGAAACCATCCTGAATGAGGTAACCCAGTCACAAAAAGAGAAACACAGTATGTACTCACTCATATATGGATTTTAGAACTAGATCAAATGACCACCAGCCTATAGTTCACATCACCAGAGGAATTAGGATACAAGGCATATTCTAAGAGATTCATATAAAGTCCCTCACAGAACTAGGAAGGGGCAAGTCCCCCAGAGCTCAGGTGAAGTGGGGGAGGACAGCGAATGGAGAGAGAAGTAGGAGAAAATGAGGGGGAGGAAAGGAAAACATGTGCGACCAGGAATATTAAGCCTGGTTAGGAATAGAAGATAGGAAAGAGAGAGAGAGACAGAGACAGAGAGAGAGAACATAAAAGAGGGAGCCAATATTGGTTTGAAGATAAAATTGAACATAAAGGTCGAGAGAACTATAAGACTGCTCCCAACTAACAAGTTGAGCTTACGTGGAAAGGCTATCATAAATGCCCTTCCTGGAGAGTGAGATCAACAACTAACTTCTCCATGGAGCCCTCAAATAATGCCTGTTGAAAACAGGATCAAACACCCATACATAAACACTGAGTCGAACTAGAACCCAGATGCAGATGGAGAGGACAAGACCATGCATCAGAAACACATAGAGACAGCTGACCTGAACAAGGAGGAGCTAAGGGCCACTAGACTGATAGCTGGGAAGCCAGCATGGGACTGACTCAGGCCCCCCTGAATATGGGTCTCAGCCAGAAGGACTGAGCAGTCTAAGAGCCCTCAGACAGAGGAGCCAGGATATATCCCTGGTTCACAAAAGAACTTTGCTAACAAATCCCCCATGGAGGGATAACTGCCTTAATCTAGAGACAGGAGAGAAGCCCTAGTCCCTACTTCACAGGACCTGTCAGATCTACATGACCCCAACTGGATGGCATTCCCCTACATATGGAATTGGGGTGGGGGAATGGGAGGGGAGGATGTTTAGAGTGCATGTGAGAGGGCAGAGAGGGTAAAAAGGGAGGGAAGGAGGGAGGAAGGGCTGGGGGGAGGGAGGGAGGGAGAGGGAACTGGGATCGACATGTAAAATAATATATTAAACAAAAAAAAAATGCTTTGACTCCAAAATTTAAGTTGAAGGACAAGTTACTGGGGAAAAGGTTTTCTATTTTTGTTTCCACAGAAAATGAAAAGATGTGGATTCCTTCCAGACTAATGTGGTTTGATCACACCAGACCGCCTGAAACAGAGTACAAGCTGATCCTACATTCCAAACAGCTGGACAAAACAGCCCTACAGACTACAGCTAGGATATCTGAATCTTCTTCGAATCCCCCAAGACAGCATCCCTTACCAGCAGGAAGTAGTTTGGAAAGAACGATGCCCAAATTCCCAAATATTGTGTATAAATGTTTGTTTTCATTTAATTGGACTTATATAAAATTAAATAAAATTTAAAAAAAGTAAAAAAATAGATTAGACTCAACTAAAATCACATGGCAATGCAGAGAATAAGGAAAAGATCAAAACTGAAAAAGAAAGTGCTAACTTATATACATTAATGTTCTCAAATCTCCTGAAGAGTTATTAAATAGGGATGACTGCTCTGTCATACCAAGTCTGGGAGGCCTTTTCAGATAGCTCTCAAAGAACCACAAATGTGTGTGTTCATCACCTGAGTGCACCGTGACAGCATAGAAGAATGTATATGAATAGGAATCTCCTGCATCACCATCTAAGACACCTAAATAAAGGACAGATGGAAGAGACCCTGAGTACACAAATAATGACACATGCTGATGCCAGGCAGGGACTGTGAGATATCACGACAGAAGATTAAACCCCTTTCCTCACAAATTTTCTCTGTTATTTTCGAATAAAGTAGAATAGCTGCAAAGACTTCTCATAAAGTATCTAGTGTCTGAGTAATAGCATTTTCCAAATTGCTGTATACCAGAAAGTTCCATTTTCTCTATGACCTACAAAAAAAATCTATTAACTGAGCATGGCTTCCTAGAAAGGGTTTCTGAGATGCACCCAAAAATAATCTGCTTTTCAATGAACAACTGACCCATGCTTCCTTCTGCAAGATGCACATTACAGGGAGGGCCAAGTGGCATACTCAGAAATGGGAGATTAGGCACACCAAAATATTGAAACCAAATCAAATTACATGTTACCTACTGTATTTCATATTTCTCTAGATGCAATCATGTTTCTGATATATATATATATATATATATATATATATGCATGTATGTATATGTATGTATGTATGTATATTACTTGGCCCATGGCTATTAAGCTAGATGTTACTCGGATGATGATATATCCTTGAGAAGTGAGGAACTGGGGAACTTCATCATCAAGTCAACATAGTTTTGAGTTTTATAAAACATGAATTGTTAAACATTTGTTTATAAACAAAACCCAGTCAATCATTTTTACAGGACACACACACACATCTACACACCACAAGTGTTGGAACCCAGCAGTGTGCTGACCCCACCCCCTGATCTAAGTCACGACTTACCTGGCTACACAGGGGACTCAGTTAAGCATGATCAAGTTTCCCTTTTAAAGCAAGCACACCAAGTGCTTCCTTCTCTTGCTCTCTTCTCTCCCCTCTTGCCCCTCTCTCTTCATTTCCACTCTCTTCCTCTCTCTGTCTCTCTCTCCTGCTTTTGGTTGGCCACCAGCTACCCACCCCTCTTTCTCTCCCCTCTACCAATAACTCCACATGGGCGCTGAGTCTTGTGTTTGTGTTTCACAGGCAATAACTAAAACAAAAGAACAACAAGTGATTGCAGTTTTGAGACAGGACTGCCTATTTGTGCATAAATTTGATTAAAAAACATCTTGAAGCATACTGTGGCTACCCAGAGCTTGAAAC
Source organism: Phodopus roborovskii (assembly GCF_943737965.1). Taxonomy (NCBI): domain Eukaryota; kingdom Metazoa; phylum Chordata; class Mammalia; order Rodentia; family Cricetidae; genus Phodopus; species Phodopus roborovskii. The sequence goes on along the minus strand of NW_026126434.1, from coordinate 20,397,687 downwards.
CCTTTCCAGCTCTGTCATCTGGGGTCTTTAGAGATGTGGTAGAACAGTAAATAGGCTCTGTTCAGTTACATGAAAAACATGAAGCATCCTGTCACAGCAATGGAAAATACACTCAGTGGTCTAAATTGTGAAATTGTTTGCTGGCTCTGCTCTTCCAGGTGACACAAAAGGACATACTGCAATGCATGTGGTCCAGTGAGTCCCACAGAGGTCCATGCAGTTGTCCCAGTCAGCACCTGAGTGGTTCTTTACAACTTCAGCAAGGAAGGGCAACTGCTTGTGAAGGTAATAGGACACAGACACAAGGTCAAAATGGTCCCTTTTAGTATTAATCTTTCAGCCTGAAAATATGCAATAGTATTATTGAAGGCCATTTAAGATAAACAAACTTGAAATTTATCAACAATTGCTATTTTTACCTTTTCAAATATTAAAGAGAATTAAGGTTTACAACACTTCCATTTGCAATTAATAGTTCATTGATTTATACTTATGTTAAGGTATACTCATCTCATACATTAGTTGCTATTCATGGCTCCCACTTATCCATTTTTCCCTTTTTCTTTAACTGTGAATACCTTGACTTTTACAAAACTTTTATCCTCTGCTCAAATCACTAGAAGATATCAGGACTAAGTTTAATTGAATCATCCAACAAAACAAATCTGACTGGGTTTGTAATTTGGCTTTTAGGTCAGCTGCATCCATTTTTTTTTTCTAGATTTTCTTTTTGGATAGAAACTATCCAAAGATGATTTCATGTTTACTCTGTGGGTATGGTATCTTAATGTTCATGTGTACTGCAGCACAAGAGGGGTGAGCAGAGAAAGCCTCCGGTCATGTTTGAGTCTATCTTACATTCCAGGTAAGCTAGCCCTTGAGCTTCCAGGGAGTGTTCCATCTTTACCCCACCCTCTGGTTTTAGGAACATTGGACTGTAGACCCCTGTTGTTTCACCCTACTTTACAAGGGTCCCTTGGGTTTGAAGTCATGTCCTAACACTTGCATGGAAAGTACATTTGTCCAATGAGCACTTGTTTACATTTTAAATAATCATTTTTTTTTCACAAAATGGTTGATTATTAACTACTTGAGTCCCATATGTATGCCCACACCCATAAGCAAACCTGATTTCTGACAACAGGCCAAAAATACACGTTGAAGAAAGGAGAGCATCTTGAAAAAATGGTGCTGTTGATGAAACTATACCCCTACTGCCCACCTTGCACAAAATTCAACTTCAAACAGCTCAATTAAGGATATCACTGTAAAGCCTGATACCCTGGATATAATATAGCAGGACATGGGTGTAGTGAGATATCCACCCCGCCCACACCAGGATTTTGTTTTCTTCTGTCTTATACTACTTGGTAGCATGCTTGAACTCAGGGACAAAAACTGGACTTTCAAAAGAGGACTCCAGTAGCACAAGCATTAAGACCAACAATTAATACATAGGACCTCGGGAAACTAAAATGCTTCTGTACCTCAAAGGACACCATCATTTGAGGGAAGAGGGAGCCTACAGTGAAAAATGCTTTCCAGCTATAAATCTGGCAGAAGATCAGCATTTAAATTTCACTAAGATCTCAAAAAAGGAACTAAACGTAGAGAAAACAATTCAGTTGAAAAATGGGGTACAGAATTAACTAGGGGGTCAAAAAGGTACAATATTAATTTATGAGAAACATTTTTTAAAATTGTTTGACATCATTAGGCATCAGGGAAATGAAAATTAGGACTACTTGAGATTTCATCTTATCCCTGTCAAAATGGCTAAGATTAAAAAAAAAAAAAGGACAAATGACAAAAAATGCTGGACTGCTGGTATATATGTGGGAAAGAGGAATGGCTATTCATTGTCGGTAGCAATGCAAACTGGTGCAGAAACTATAAAAATCAGCACAGTCAAGTTAGACATAGATTTAATACAATTTCCATGCTCTAGTCATAATAGACAGGGAGTGTAAATGGACTAAATGTTGATGGACTGAAAAATGCAAAGTGAAAATATGATACATTTACACAATGGAATTCTGCTGCTAAACACAACTAATGCATTAACAGGTAAATGGATGGAGCTAGAAACATGCATTCTGAGAGAGAACCCATACTCAAGAAGACAAATGTCATTTTTACCCTCTTATTTACAGATGCTGACTTTGAGTAATCAGATATATTTGTTTCATTTGGAATACCCATAAAGTTCAGGAAATTAGTAAGAGGTCATGTTGGTATGGTTTTCAAGTAAGAGAAAGTAGAATGCAATGGTATAAAGAGTTAAACTGGAGTGACAGATGTATAGGACGGATAACGGTAGAAATACTAGGAGGGGTAGTTTCCATCAAAGACACTTCAAAAAGTCCTATGGAAGCATTCAACTGTTAAAACAAACAAACAACAAAACTTCTTAAACTATGTACATATACACAAATACAAATACTAGTTGCCCTATAAAGTGTGTATGTGGAGGGGGCTGGCAGTGCCCCTACTAGGCACCATAGGCTTAAAAATAAAAGGCTCAGCGCCAGCAATAGGTCATTACTTTTAAAGCTTTTAGTTTTGTTTCAACATTGACCCACAGATCCACAGACCCACAAGCAATTGGCAGCGAGTGTTCTTGGTTCCCCTCCAGAACTTGACAGCAAGACCTTATTGCCAAAGACACCATATAGCTGAATCCCAGAACATGGCAAAATCAAGCAAGTATTGACATGGATACTTCATCCTTGCTGGTTAGCTTTCACAATGCTAGAAAGTGCTATACACTCTACTGGAGAAGAAAAGTCATCCTCACTCTTACACAACTGTGAACCTGGGAGCCACAATAATGTCTGGACTAGGAAGATATGCCCACTGATTCAATGACACAAACACTATGTTATGTTTTTAACAACTACTTTCTGATTGGGTTGAAGTTCCACTCCACAAAATGATATATTTGGTACCTCATTGGGTGAAGAGCCACTCCTAGACCTTAGGAATATTCATCCCTTCATGGTGCATGCATATTATTCCCTTACTCCAAATTCTCAGGGATCATTGTGGAGATCAAGCTCAAAGTCATAGGGCACCAAGGTTGTATCTCAGCTTCTTCACTATCAAACTAGAGAGGCACACTGAGTATCTTAGAGGAGAAGAGAAGCTTGTAAAATCAACATGTCCTCTTGGTGCATCTTTCTAACTAAACATAAGAAGATGCTGTGTCCTCAATGTTATGTTAAAGATATAAAATTACAGACGTTTTCTTTACTACTCTGACATGTACTGGCATTTATCAGGTAATCTCTAAGCCCGATTTGCATCATCCCACTCCAAATCTGCTGAAATGTATTACTTGAGGAAAAGTGTTAGGCAAATATTCCCTAAAGAAATCAATCAGAATCTAATTTCTTGGGGTAACACTTATCAAACAAGCGAAAGACCTATATAGCAAGAACTTTGCATCTTTAAAGAAAGAAATTAAGAAGATACCAGAAAATGGAAAGATCTCCTGTGCTCTTGGATAGGTAGGATAAACATAGTAAAAATGGCAATATTACCAAAAGCAATCTACAGATTCAATGCAATCCCCATCAAAATCCCAGCAAAATTCTTCACTGACCTTGAAAGGATAATAATCAACTTTATATGGAAAAACAAAAGACACAGGATAGCCAAAAGAACCCTGTACAATAGAGGAACATCCCTGACTTCAAGGTCTTCTGTAGAGCTATAGTCCTGAAAACAGCTTGGTATTGCCACAAAATAGACAGGTAGACCAATTGAATTGAATAGAAAATCCTGATATTAACCCACATACATACAAACACCTGATTTTTGACAAAACAGCTAAAGGTATAGAATGGAAGGATGAAAGCATCTTCAACAAATGGTGGTGGCACAACTCTATGATGATGTGTAGAAGACTGTAGATAGACCCATGTCTATTGCCATGCACAAAATGCTAATCCAAATGGATCAAAGACCTCAACATAAATCCAGCCACACTGAATCTCTTAGAACAGAAAGTCGGAGGTACCTTTGAATAAATTAGTACAGGAGACTTCTTCCTAAACATAGACACTGAGATTGACAATTAATAAATGGGACCTCCTGAAACTGAGAAGCTTTTGTAAGGCAAAGGACACAGTTGACAAGAACAAATGGGAGGGTAAAGAACTGAAGAGAGAATTTTCAATAGAGGAAATAAGAATCAAATTTGAAACACTGACCACATTCACTGATGATTTCATATAAAGCCGATCCTTGCCATTCTACTTGCTTTCTAGGTTTACTGAACATTGGAGTTGGTGGTAACTTAAAATTAGGAACTAAGATTCCACCTAGATTCACTAAAGTCAGAACCTTATATATAATACCCTAGTACCTAATATTTTTATGAGATTTCAGATGGCCTGCTCTTAACCATATTGAATGTGTTACAGTTTTGGCTTGCTGGGACCAGAGAATATTTCTTATTGACAATACTGCATATTCAGCAAAGTGTAAACATTAGGAAACATGCACATGTATAAAGGAAGGCCCTTGTAGCGGTCATTCCTTTCTTTATGAAGGTATTGAAAAAATATTGCAGGCAATTAAACTGGAGATTTCATACCTCTATGGGGCAATTCATTAAACATTTTTCAAGTCATGAGAGAGGAAAATACATTGTTGCATACATTTGAAACTGAAGCTCAAGATCTTAATTGCTGTGTTATCATTGATAAGCACTTGGCATATATATATATATATATATATATATATATATATATATATTTTTTTTTTTTTTTTTTAAAAAAATCACCAGTAAGATAGTGTCACCTTCTAAAAAGGAAAATAAATTTCTTTATATAGTTGGAACCAGTAAAATTTCAGATATAAATACATAAACTATAAGTTAAAAAATAAAGAAATTCTTTTATAATAATGTTTTATTAATTCTTTGAAAATATAATGTACCTTTGATTTGCAGTGTTGAAATTTTTTATTAAAATGTAATCATATCACTTCTCATCTCTGTTCTCCCTCCAACTACTTCAGGGTCCCCTCCCACCAACCTTTCCCCATAGCCCCTATCATTTTCTCATATAATGATGAGTATTTTTGGTTAGTATTGTTTCAAATATATGCATAAATATGAAACACAACTTATGAGTCTACTTAGTTTTCTGTTCCTTATATTTATTTAAAATGTATTGCAAATCCCAGGGCTAAATTTCAAGACACAAGAAGACACTTATATCTATAAATTCACAGGTGTTGTGACAGCATGCACAAAATTTACACAAGAAGAAAGGTCGGCATGACTTTCAATCCCTATGTGAGAAACTATTGGGAGAAACTAGGGGAAGTCAGTATTCTTTAACAAAACAACTTGGACTTGGTTGCTTAAAAAGAAAAAAGAGGACATAAGGACAGTGGCAGTAGACTAGGAAAGAGTTGGGAGAGGGGTGAGTATGATGAAAGCATATTGTGTGAAATACTTAAACTGCAATAAAAATAAGAAAAATAAAATAATTTTAAATTCCTTATTGCATTCTTCAATAGTCCATGCAGTTTAAATAAATTTAAACTATGACATATACAGTGTCTCTGAGTCACACGTATAGAGTAGACACTAAGTAAACAATAGGTTCTTAGGAGACTGACAAAGAAACATTACATTTCTCTCCTATGTAGGGCTAGAAACAACTTCTTGCAGCTAGAAAGAGGTATGGTTCCTCTTTTCTTGTTCTCAACAGTAAAACTGCAAATGTTCTCAAACTGGTTGCTTTTTACCACTTCAAAATCCATTTTCAGAAAGGAGAGGAGAGAAGAAAGAGAAATAAGAAAGTGATAATGCCTGGATGAGCAGAAAGAGGGAGCAGATAAGGAGAAAGGCAATGTTCTTTGAAGATGTGGCAATTAGAAGAGTTAAAATCCTGCTTTTATTTTTAGGAATCTTTATTATCTAGCTTTCCTGATTTTTTCATTACTAAATTATCTTCAAAATGAATAATTTAAAATTCACTAAGAAGAAAGTGTTGGATAAAGATTTAATTTTACCTATGTAGAAAAGGTTGATTATAAAACTACATAGTAACTGATGTTTACATTATACTTGCCCTAATGATCAAATTGAAAGTAATATACCACATTTAGTATTCTCAAATATTTAGTTTTAAAAATCTCTTTAGTAAAAATATTACTACTTCCTATGTGGAGTAAGAGTCAAGCCATGTATCCTAAAAGCAATAGGACCACCGTCTTGAATAGCAGAGGTGAGCCATGTTCAAGAACAGACTGACATCCATCTTTACACACAAATATAAGAGGTAAGAGGGCATAGAAGAAAGCTGTGGATGGGACTTATTGTTATTACCTTTCTAGCTGTGGCCATGCCTATTTCATATAATATTTTTATTGTCTTCTCACAATCAAGTAGCAACAAATGCAAGCTCTTGCAGGGTTGATGTTCATTTAGTAATTAGCAAAATATGTGTTACACATCAAACTTAGTATAAACAATTGGCAAATCTCAGAAGTTCTTGTCTCTATCATCCATCCTTGGAGTTTCTGCATTGGGCTGTGCTATTTGTCACAGATGAAAAGATGGATCTTAGAAGGTTGGAAATACAGCTGTCCTCTTCTCTCTGTTGCTCATAAAACTGTCTAGAAGTTCCCAACAATAAATTAATCATCAGGAGGAATTACTTCAGATGGATTGATTTACAGGAGTGTAGTATGATTCTCAGTGGTGGGACATGTGTCCACTGTCTGGGAGGCCCTTTTCATGATCCCATTCCCACTTCCACAGATGAAAACAATCAACAGACTTCTTGAACAATAAGTGTCAGAGCTTAGCTTATTTTCAAATAAGAAAAGTTTAGAGGAGAATTTAAAAATATGTATATGGTAAGATAACTAATAAACTCATAGCAGTAATATTCTTAAGATTTGTGTGCTTTCCAGAGAGCCAGCAGGATGTACAGTAAGAGTCCTAATTGGGGCCCAGCATTGTGGAGATCAGAGACCTCGAACCAGATCAGGGACTCCTTATAATAAACACTTGCAAGTAGAGACATGTGGACCAAGGAATATACAGCGTAACTTGTTGGGTTGCACTGCAGCTTTTTATTAAAATTTTCTCATTTTATATTCTTCATTGTTTTCTCTTGAATTTTGTTTATTGAGGGGGGTGTGTTGCAGGAGTTGGGGGCAGATAAGAAGGAACAAACAATGTATGGTATCAAGTTACATGATGTGAAAAACCCATAGAATAAATTTTATCAATAAAATGTATACATAATAATTGAATCACTCTCGTGAAATACAATGTATCTACATAAAATACAGAACTATAACTTAGGTAAACAGTCATGTAACAACTTGTCAAGTAAAATATTATATATATATATATATATATATACACACACACACACACACACACATATATATATATATACATACACACATATATATAATCAATTTTCCAGAAAGCCCCTTCCTCTTGCTTTTTATTTTATTTTACAATGTTAGCTCCTTTACTTACTTGGCATATATATTTTTGAGACAGAACCTCATTATGTAATTCAGACCAGCCTCTCAAACTCATAATTCAGTATGAGAGTCATATACTACTCTGTGTTTTATGTATAGGTAGTTTTAGGTTTCAGTGCTAAAGATGGAAGTGCTGGCTTTGAGCATGTTGAACTGGCAACAAGACCACTAAGCGGCCACAATCCATTCCAAAGCTATACACAATGCTCCAATTACATTGTGTATAGCTTTGGAATGTGTGTTGTGGCCGCTTGCAGTGTATACACTCATGTGCCTGGATTGTTAATCCAATATCCACCTAGTTGGCTGCATTTAATTGAATGTATTCATTTTCATTTTTTTCATAACATCCTATCTATTTTACACTCTAAATAACACATATATATCCAACTAGTGTTGATTTTGGAGCCCTTACAAGCAGTGCAATTTTGACTTCTTTGGGCATGTCTCTTGCAGCATTTTATATATGGAATTCTCTAAGTGCTTAGCTGTGTTATAACTGCTCAGAGTAAACAATTTTGAATTTTATAAAATATTAAAAAAGCCTGTGTTTTCTAAACCCACTCCCCCATAGCCATTTCAAAATGGTGGCGTTGTAGTAGATTTCAGTATATCTTCCTGGGCACCAGTTCATTATAGCACCATGAGCAGAAAGATGACAGACAGACAGACAGACAGACACTATGGTGACAGCTCTGTGGAAAGATCAGGTCCATAGTGCAGAGTGAAAGTCTCATATAAGGGAAGGGGGATCTATAGTAAGGGACTTGTAGGCATTATATATATATATGTGTGTGTGTGTGTGTGTGTGTGTGTGTGTGTGTGTGTGTGTATAGGGTGTGTGTGTGCTGGTAGTCAATTGTCCCTGATGGCTGGCATGTGAAAAGTTAGGACTCTATATAGAAAATAGGTGGGAAGAGTATGAATCTAGAACTATGTATTGAACTAATTTTACAAAATGGCATGGCCCAGGCTAATATTGAGTAAACACGTAAGTGATGTTTACTCTGGTGATGATTGGAGAGTATTTGTGGGTTTCAAGGTCATGGTTAGTTAGTATCTGAATGGGGATTCAGGTCTTGAGTGCCTAGGCTATATCAGACATGCTCTAGGAATACAACAGTGAACTGTCATAGACCCACCTCTGTTTCTTGGGGCTGCAATCTAATGTAGGAGAGGACCATGGTATTTTAAAGGTAAAATGTACTCTTAGCTTATTGGCAAAACAGCTAAATATTCTCTTTCTGCCTCTCCCTAGATCATGGCTTATGGTCGAGTTCTACATGTTCACACTTCCTTGTTAATGTAAATACAATAACATGAGTTATTCACATAATAAGGCATTTCTTTCACATATTGAAACAATGACTGCAGTATCACAGAAATCCTGTCACAGAATAAAGAAGGCATACTTTCCAGTAACCTTAATTTTAACTATAAATAGTTTTAAACATTAAAAATAAATTAAAAACAGATATGATAAATTCACATTACTATTTAGAATACCTTGCCTTGGGGCAACAGTAATTAAACAGCATGCATTTATAAAACTGGAACTCTAAGGCTGACCTTTGAATCCTGTCAAGGAAGACCAGCATAGCATTATAAAAATGGCTAATTCCTAACAGTCATTCCTTTGGTCCCCACCAAAAAATAAATACTCTGTACATGAAGTAGTGATTTCTAATCAGGGAAATACGTAAGGACATTAACTCAATATCACATGAAATGATAATAATTATCGATAACTTCAAATTATTGATATTTTAGTCTCCTAACTGCAATCATGAATTTTAATTGATTTTGAATGTAAAATAGAAAACAAAAATACTGGTGGCTAGTTAAAAAGTGAATGAAAAAAACATGTTCTATGACTTCTTAACATTTTGAAATAGTCATAATGACATAATACTTTTTCTCTGGGGACTCATAGTAGATACATGTAAATGGTATTGACTTACAGTCACCCACTCACAGTGGAGCATTATTCTGAAGACATTAAGATTCAAAATGTCCAAAGGATGTTCAACTGACACAATTCACTTTTATACTCACTTATCATTACAGGACAGGAAGCACAAGAGAGGCATAAATTCATCATGACAGATTTAAACATAAGAATAAACACGAGATTATATTCTATGAAACTTATTTTCTTCATAGAAACTCACTCTACTCATATTATGACCACTGAAATGGGCACTGAGACTTTTCAGGGACAACATTTCAAGTACCTCCTTCTGTTGGGTCATTCTTAACTTTAATTCTGACTGTCATCAGTGTCTTTAGATCTCTAGATAAACTGTGAAGGCCATAAATGAACTCTTTAGATAAGGGCCTGGTAGTACTTTTTCACACCTTGCCATTTCCATTGTACTGAGGCTAACCACAAACTAAGCACACTTGCCACCTTTTCCATCAAGATGATCATCTCCAAAGGTGATCATTTTACCAACTTGAGTGAAGACATTTGCAAGTATCTATCTGAAATGTGGATCTACTAGAATCATTTCTTGTCTCTGGATTAGCAATGTTTTGAAGACAATGTAATTTAATTAATCAATCAGTGGTTAATTTTGATGCTCCCACTTTGTCCAACTTCCAGGCAGTCGGTGTTAATGGATGATTGAGAATGTCCTATTTTCAGCTAGGCCCTTAACTATGTTCTGCCTATGGTGGTCACACAAATCACCCTAGATCATAAGACTTAATATAGTTTCTCTATTTTTTTTTTTGTTAGTGGAGCAGATATTTTCAAAAGATAGATCTAAGATATAAACAAACACAGAACCATGTGGCTATGTGCTTGGACTCAGAATTGTGGAGAACAAAGCTGCTAAAAAATGGGGAAGAGAAAGGTTCTCTGTACTACAGGCTGTAGATGAGTTCAATATTAATGGATTTGTTGGGAAATCAATAACAACATCAAGGACTTTCATGACTAGTACACAGGCTTGCAACCAGTCAGAACCACTCTTCTATGCTTATACAAACACATTAGCTTTCAGTCATCTGCTATCTCCTCCATTAACTTCTTACTATTTTTTGAAATTGCCACTCCTGTTCATCTGTGAAGTCTGGATTTGTTTATCTTATGTGTAGTATATAGTTTATAAATGCAACCTCATTTCTTCAGTCTTAACTGTTCAGGGCTCTAGTCAGCATACTGCTTCCCCTTCCTGTCTATTGCTCTCTGTCATCTTGCTGTTCGTTCCAGTTTCTCTTGGTTATCTAGCCCTGGCACATTTGTTGGTGTTCTAGACTATTTATTTTCTTGATACATACCAATACAATTTTATGTTATATCGAACAATGTCAGAAAATATGCATAAACACATCTCAAAGAGAGGTCTAAATAAGTGACTTTACAGATGAATGTGCACCTGACATAATCATGGTCAAGTAGTATCCGTTTATTCAGCCTGTTTATAACAAGAAAAAGAATGCAGGCAAGCAGTATCCTTCATGTATGTTATATTATAGCCAAGTTGATGGGGAGTTGAAAGTAGAAATGTGGATGCATGGATATCTTGATTTTGATTGGCAACCTACTCAACTAAATAAATATTTATAGGTAAAACCACTGTAGTGCATTTCCATACATTTTCAAAAGCTAATAAAGGAGGAAATAAAAACAGGAAAAGCAAAAATCTGGCTACCAAAATATCTTGAGTAATGAGAAAAAACAAACAAACAAAAAAACCAAAAAATAAACAAACAAAAACGTTCAGTGAAAATCACCTTATTGCTATAGACTGAAAACCAAATCTTCCATAAAATACAAAAAAATACAGAATTCAGAAAGCAGAAAGAGACTAAAAGAAACCAATCAAATAAAATAAGATACCTACCATCTCCAAACTAAATAAACCAAAAACAAAGAAAACATGATGCCCATCATCTCTACTCTCCAAAGTAAGTAAGTAAGTAAGTAAATAAATAAATAAATAAAACTTAACTCTGATAATTAGTAGCAAGTAGCTCTGATAGATTTAAAAGAAAGTGTGTTGCCACACCAATTGGTTATCTAATAGCAAATGGCAAGCCCTACAAACACATCTACAACTAGCATTGTACAGATTGAGCAGGTATATTTAAGAATGCAAACACATAAGCATATAACAACAATTAATAGTACAGCGGTCAAGAATTTAAGGTAGAAGAAGGAGGAGTCTATGGGAGAGTGTAGAGGGAGGAAGGGCAATGGAAAAATCATGTGATTATGTTATAATTTAAAAAATACAATAAAATGAAAGTTCTGTTGGTTATATTCGTATGTTTTCATCTTTTATTTAATAAGTCCATTTGTAAAGCTGAGAGTACTTCAGAAACACCTTGGGTAACAATTATATCCAAAACAGTTATTATTACTGAATTCATTGGGGCTAGGAGATTCCTTTATTTGCTATAAAGAGCAAGTGTACACTATTTAATTGAACTATATCTCTAGAAATAATGCAAAAGAAACACATAGTTTATAAAGTGACTATAAGTTGAATATAGCCACTACTTTAGCATTGATTGATTCACATGTGAAAAAGAACACGTGGTTGAAATACTGCAGCCAATTCCCTGGAGAACTATTTGATGCATAAATATTTCCTTAATTGCCATGGGAGGCACTATCAGACTAAAGCATTTCAGAATGGTATGGAATTACTGGTTTTCTCAAGTGGTTGCTAAAAATCTACACATTATTGATTTCTACACTTTCTTCAAAGGGAAGAATTTTGACCCATTTAATATCCTTTGTGTCCTTAGAGGAAAATTCACAGCACAATTGTCAGAACATCCAGATCACTAATCCACCCTATGATCACAAGGAATATGAATGTGCTCAAAATGATTATGTGTAAAGGTAATTTGGAAGAGAAACGACATAGGGTGAGGTCAAGAAAGTATAACCTAAAGTCTCAAGAAAGTGAATGTAAGACAGGTAACCCTAGAGATCCAAGTTTAGGATGGTTCAAGGAAAGACAGGGTGCTACACTTTCTTTCTTTCTTTTTATAAATTTATTTATTTTATATTTTACATGTCAATCCCAGTTATCTTTCTCTCCCTCCCTCCGTCCCTCTCTCTTACCCTCTCTGCCCCCTCACATACACCCTAACCACCCTCCCCTTCCATCCCTCCACCCCAATTCCACATGTAGGTCAATGACATCCAGGTGGGGTCATGTCAATCTGTCAAGTCATTTGAAGCAGGGACTAGGACTTCTCTCCTGTCTCTAGGTTAAGGGAGTATCGCTTCATGGGGGATTTGTCCACAAGGTCCTTTTGTGTACCAGAAATACATCCTGGTTCCACTGTCTGAGGTCCCTTAGACTGCTCAGTCCTTCTGGCTGAGACCCATATTCAGGGGGGCCTCAGTCCCATGCTGGATTCCCAATTATCATTCTGGGGGCCCGTTAGCTCCTCCCTGTTCAGGTCAGCTGTCTCTATGTTTCAGAAACCTGGTCTTGTCCCCTCCTTCTGCATCTGGATTCTAGTTCGACTCAGTGTTTAGTTATGGGTGTTTGCTTCTGTTTCCAACAGGTACTAACTAGATGAGGGCTCCATGATGGTGGATAAGTTAGTTGTTGATCTCACTGTCCAGAAAGGGCATTTATGGTAGCCTTTCCATGGTTGCTCAAATTGTTAGTTGGCAGCAGTCTTGTAGGTCTCTAGACCATTCTTTAGGTTCAGTTTTCTCTTCAAACCAATAATGGCTCCCTCTATTATGTTCTCTCTCTCTCTCTCTCTCTCTCTCTCTCTCTCTCTCTCTCTCTCTCTCTCTCTCCTCTGTCTTCTATTCTTACCCTGGCTCAATCTTCCTAGTCATATGTGCTTTCCTCTCCTCCCTTCACTTTCTCCTACTTCCCTCTTCATTCACTGCCCCCACCTCCACTTCCCATGTGCTCTGGAGGACTTGTCCTTTCGCCCTTCTGTGAGGGACCTTATATGAATCTCTTAGAATACACCTTGTATCCTAGTTCCTCTGGTTGTGTGAATTATAGGCTGGTGACCTTTGCTCTACGTCTAAAATCTATATATGAACGAGTACATACCATGTTCCTCTTTTTGTGACTGGGTTACCTCTTTCAGGATGGTTTCTTTAAGTGCCATCCATTTGCCTGCGAATTTCAAGATACCATTATTTTTTTTTCTGCTGAGTAGTATTCCATTGTGTAGATTGCCACATCTTCTTTATCCATTCTTCAGTTGAGGGGCATCTAGGTTGATTCCAGGTTCTTGCTATTACAAATAACGCTGCTATGAACATAGTTGATTGAGCACATGTCTTTGTTGCATGGATGTGGATCATTTGGGTATATGCCTAAGAGGAGGATTGCCAGGTCCTGTGGTAAACTAATTCCCATTTTCCTGAGGAACCGCCATACTGATCTCCAAAATGGCTGTATGAGTTTGCACTCCCACCAGCAGTGGAGGAGTGTTCCCCTTTCTCCACATCCTCTCTAGCATAAGTTATCATTGGTGTTTCTAATTTTAGCCATTCTGGCAGGAGTAAGATGGTATCTCAAATTGTTTTGATCTGCATTTCCATGATAGCTAAAGATGTTGAGCACTTTCTTAAGTGTCTTTCAGCCTTTTTAAATTTCCTCTATTGAGAATTTTACATAAGCGACCCCATAAACTCTACAAGGGAATTCCTACACCTGATAAACACCTTCAGCAAACTAGCAGGATACAAGATAAACTCAAAAAATCAGCAGCCCTACTTTATTCAGATGAAAAGAGGATGAGAAAGGAATCAGAGAAACATCACCATTTACAATAGCCACAAACAACATAAAGTATCTTGGGGTAACGCTTACCAAACAAGTGAAAGATCTATATAATAAGAATTTTGTGGCTCTAAAGAAAGAAATTAAAGAAGATACCAGAAAATGGAAAGATCTCCCATGCTCTTGGGTAGGTAGGATAAATATAGCAAAAATGGCAATCTTGCCAAAAGCAATCTACAGATTCAATGCAATCCCCATTAAAATCCCACCACAATTCTTCACTGACCTTAAAAGGATAATAATCAACTTTATATGGAAAAACCAAAAGACCCAGGATAGCCAAAACAACCCTGTATGTTAAAAGAACTTCAAGAGGCATCACTATCCCTCTACTACAGAGCTATAGTTCTGAAAACAGCCTTGTAGTGACACAAAAATAGACAGGTAGATCAATGGAATCGAATTGAAAATCTTGATATAAACCCACACACCTATGATTACTTGATTTTCGACAAAACAGCTGAAAGAATACAATGGGTTGAGGAAAGCATCTGCAACAAATGGTGCTGGCACAACTGGATGATGCAGATAGACCCATGTCTGTCGCCATGCACAAAACTCAAGTCCAAATGGATCACTGACCTCAACATCAATCCAGCCACACTGAACCTCTTAGAAGAGAAAGTGGGAGGTACCCTTGACCAAATAGCTATAGGAGACCACTTCCTGAACATAACTCCAGGAGCATAGACACTGAGATCAACAATTAATAAATGGGACCTCTTCAAACTTAGCAGGTTCTGTAAGGCAAAGTGGACAAGACCAATCCACAGCCCACAGACTGGGAAAAGATTTTCACAAATCCTATATCCAACAAAGGGCTGATCTCCAAAATAGACAAAGAACTCAAGAAACTAGTCAACAAAATACCAAATAACCCTATTAAAAATGGGGTAAAGAATTGCAGGGTGCTGCACTTTCAAACCAGCAACTTAACTGTCTAAAAATGACTTCCTCAGAATCCCTCATTCAGAACTGCAAAGCATTAAACATACCAAACCTAAGCAGTGTACTGGATAGCCAAGGAGGAAGTTAAATCCGAGTCCCCTTCCCAAAGCATTATGGCCCTGAACATGCTCCTTTCTCCAAGTGATACCGCTGATTTTTCTGTTATTTTAGTTGACTTATTCTAACTATGATTCCCTAATGAGTTTCAAAACTAGTGCCAGAGCCATTGATTTGCATAGGTGCTTTTTGTCTCACAAGGAATCAATCATTAAATTAGGCTGACTTATTCATGTGGAGAATTCCCTAATTTAGTAAAAACCTACGGGTTACAAGTGAGCAACCCCCTCTGTCATTTTGTATGGTAGTACCAGGGCCATTCTTGTTACCACTAGTTTGATATTCCTACAGTTTCTGAGTTTTTGCAAACAAAAGTTTTACTCTAGCTAGCCCTTGCCTTGATGGCCTATGATTTAAATGATGCATTTATAGAAAGTCACTCACTCCCTGTTATAGTTTTACTTAGGAGTAATTGTGCATATGTGCTACATGATTCAATCTGATATTATCCAGACTTATTTCTATAATGTGCATACTTAACATAATTGTTAGAATGAAGAAACATGCATATAACATATAACAGAACTGATGTTTCTTTCCTTCAGTATGATGGATAATTGCCCAATTAATCTTTTCATCATCTTCAATAATCATAATAATACCAGAATAATGAAATTTAAAATGTAGTTAAGCAGTCACTAACATTAAAGTCATCTCTCTCTATAAGAAAATATTTCAGTTCAGTGGTCATTTTTATATTTTGTCTGCTTTGTGTGTGTGCCTTCTTTTCCTAGTACTTTGGACATTCTATTATTTCCCAAAATCTTGTTGTTTATTTGAACATACATTCAAAACTGAAGATATGATTAATGTGAGAAAACACAAAGCTTGATGGAATTCTAATAAACTTAGAGACCATTTGAGGAGATAAGTAACAATTTTTTTTATTAGTACTCAGAAATCTTTCTCTTTTCTTGTCACTTCAGTTACACATTCAGACAGATGTCACCACTGACCTTTCGGGAAACCATCCCTCCGTACAAATGAAACAAACAGAATGTGTTGCCCTATATGCAGCCTCCTGGTGATGGACACAGCCAAATGGCTTCATGTGACAACAGATATCACACAGTAGTAATCATAAGAGCAGTTAAATATATGTGGAGCTGACATGATAATACCTTTATAATTCACAGGAAAATGATTCCTTCATCATTGTAAACCATTATCACTGTAAATGAAATAATTCATAGTGATTTGATAATGAGTTGGATAAGAATGTGATGGATAAGTTTGAAAGCATGCTTTTAATGTCATGTAGCATCTACCAAACCACTAACATTATATGGAGACTCATTTTTCTGTAACTAGAAATGTTAGGGCACTACAACATTAGAGAATAAAATAAGATATTTTTTCCGCATTATCCAAATGTTAGAATTACCATGTTATACCAAAGGGCAGCAGTTTGACATTGACATGGATGACTCTATTATCTTGGAAGAATATTACAAATATCACACCTATTTTAATACATTGTAAGATAGGACAATCATTGTTAATTAGCCACAAGAGTGGTGGGATTAGAAGTGTGTACTATCACCCCTGACTAGCCAAAATTTACGTTTCTTCTAAGATTAGAATTTCTTTGTGTCTATGTGAATAATCTGTTGTAGAAAACTCTAGTTTATTTAAAATTGTCTTTTGTTGTTTCAAATTTCAGTGGTCTTTGATCAAGAATCATCCTGCACTCTTGTGTAAATCCACTCAGAGAGAGACAACTAATTCTTTCTGGCTGACAATAGTTTTGCAGAGAATGTAAACATGGTGGGTTAGCACAATACCCACATCACTGTAACAACAATCCTTCCAAATGCACGTGTCGTCAGTACATTTTCTGACTCATCTCCCACAGAGCTTTATATGATTTTCAATATCTAAGTCATCTATCTTATTTAAACATGGAATACATGTAAGTACCACATCGCTTCATTTGAAATAAGTGCATTATTATAGAAATATGATGATGGGAGGGAGGAGGAGTAGAAGAAGGGGGAGGAAGAGGAATAAAAAACAACTAATTCCTATTGGCTACTATTTTATATTAGTGGTCTATATTTAACTCATTGAAGAGCCATTAAAAAGGCTGAGCTCAGGTGAAAACATCAGTATTTCTAAAGGTTTCTGAAATATTTGCAAACATTTTCCCATTCTGAGAATCTCACAGTGAAGAGAATTGTGTGCATTATATTATCTGGCAGATATGCATTTGATCTCAATAATTTTACTAATTTCATGTAAGATGAAAAATTGCAAAACATTTACTGTAGGTTGATATTTATGTGGTGTGCTGATCTTCCAACAGCTTTGGCAGCTTTTGAGACTTGGCAGTTATTGTAAAATATGTCATGAAAGAAGCACAACATTCTCAATGCTGCATCAAACAGCAGAGCTAAATTCCCTTCATTCACTAGTGCAGCCTTGGCAACCTCTTCATGCACCCTTTACAAAGTCAGGGCTCTGCACTAAAGGAGACTGGCACCTGTGCCGTGGCATGATCTGTAAGCCCTGCAGTAACATGCTAACACAGCTTCCTTTAGTAAAAATAACTATTTTATTCCAGCTCAGTTTCAAGCACAAAGGAATTAGATAGTCATTCTGGCATGCTTATTGGCTTTATACTTCCACTTAGAAATCAAAACTTGTATCTGAAAGGACAATAGATTTATTCTAAATAGAAATAGTTAAATTTAAGAAAACATAAATCTGCCTTTGGAAAAAAATCTTTTCCTGTTATAGCACTTTAATATATTTTCTCCTTTGTAAATTATTATAGTTTAGTTCCAACTTATTCAAGCTGGTTGCAATTACTTACTCCATATGTCTTCATTGTAGATGGATGGAATTAATTTTTAAATAACCAAAATACATTTTCATAATTACCTAATATTAAATGGAGGCTAGCAACAGTGCAGACACTTTGATTACTCACAAAGACCATAGATGAAAGTGGAACTTTACAGTGATTTCTCAGTAAGTAAAAAAGGGTAGCCATCAAAAGTAATTCATAATGAACTGCAGGTTATTGTTATAATGTTATAATGTGTGTTAATGTTCTCAAAGTAAGCCTAAGTAGAATTACAGGAAAAAAAGTAATTTTTCAATGAGCCACTTGACACAATCCCTTCCCTTAAAGTGTTATTTCAGAAGAAAAGTCCCCTGTAATGGGAAGTACACTAGCAGCAACCCAGCAACAACATCTAACTGTCCACTTAGATGGACAGTGGAGAAAATGCACAGAGTACTCTCACACAGGATGGCCCCAGATGTCACCCTCTTCTTATGACCCGATAGAGGGTGGGATTTGATAACTATTTTGAAGTTCAAACTTGTGAAGAGTGAGGGTTGTAGAACAAAGTCACATCTATTCTTGATTTTGAGAAAGTGCATTTTTTTAAACATACAACTCAGTATAGCTAGGTATTATTTCTAATGACTGCAGACAGGCCCGAATGGAGTGAATATTCAGGGTTCTTCCACACTGGGAACTTTAGCTTTGTGCTCTCTTTCAAGTCTATGCAGGCTCCCTGTTATACATGCTCAACCACTGTGTCTCACCAGTTTTAAGCTTTCATCTTTACCATATTCCAGACAGGACTCACAGTGTGGTCCCTTCTTTGGAGAAGTCTGCTGCATTTCAGTTAGATGATTCTATGTGTGACTGTCAATTCCACCTATTTACAGAAGAATCCCAGCACATATATGATTCATGCTTAGGTTAACTCAGACCAGTCATGACTCATGCAGAACTAGAGACATATTCACCAAAAGAGTCTTTTGTGACATAATCCCAAGGAAGCATTTCTAGAAGTGATATATTTGAAAGACTTGGGCAAGAAATTAAGCATGAATCATTAATAGATTAGATTTTTATTTAAAAAAAAAAAGAGTCTCTGATCGTATCAAACCAAATTCCAAGATAAAAAAAATTTCTTATTATGGACAGTACTGGTAAATACAGAATGCACTTACCATTCCGACTCTCTTCATCAATGGCCACGATGGTAGCTGGTGGGCCTCCCCTAGCTAGCTTGCAATCTAGAGAAAAGATAATCAAAGACCATGATTAACAGGTGCATGAGAACTTAATTAAGGTTACATTCACCAAGATATATACCAATATTAAAAAAATACTATCAACTTAGTTTACAACATTTCAAGTGTTTGACTATTAACAGAAAACATTTTTCCAAGGCCTACACAGATTCTATGACATCATAGCCAAGCACTGCTCAAATTAACTGTGAGAAATAGTCAGTCTTTCTGGTCAGAGATAATGGAATGGTAATTTGATGCAGAGAAACAACATAGAGAGATGATTAACAGGATAAATGATGAGAAAGCTCCACAACAGAAACAAATATAATTGGAAATTAATTGTGATAAAGGGCATAATTAAAGAGAGTGAACAGAATGTTAATGATTCTCTAAAAACAGTAGAGGGAAAACAGACAAGCAAGGGATGTCATGAGGTGCTGGGGATCATTTTAGTCACCTTACCCTCATATTGCCAGTCTGGAGTCAAAGTACAAAATCACCATTGGGAGCAGATTAGAGAACAGAAGAAAGGAAGAAAGGATACATGTATATATTTAGCGAGAGATTTACAGATTCACAAAGTTCATTATACCATAACAAATGAATTACTTAATGATCTGTGAAAAAGTAACCCATCAAATTTTATAATACTAATATAATATTAACACCAAAATTAGATAATATATACATTCACCATCAGTATAGAACTATTTAGCAGTGACAATAATATAAAATACATTTATACAGTTTTTTTAACATAAATTGTTTAAAGCGAGTTTTTATACTTTTGTTGAAATCTTCAGAGTAATGTCTGTCAATCAGAATTGATAATTCATATTTAAACACTCATTTTACCTTATTGAGCATAACTCAATAATGACTATAAAATAGCTTTATAACATCTATAAGTTAAAGGTGGAGGCTAAGCTTACAAGTTGACACATGTACATTTCAGAGGCAGAAGACACTCTTCAGACAAACTAATAGGATGATATGTGTATATATGTGCATTTATGGCACTCAGATGCATGCTAGAAAGTAACTTGACACACATGGCTAACATGTGCTATCGGGAAGACAATTTCTAGATTTGCTGATAAAAACTCATTTCCTGCCTTTTATGCATGTTGGCGCAGGTCATACAGTCTTTGGAAGCAGAGCTCTGTGAAGTAAGTGCATTTCCTCTTCTGAAGTGGAAAGGCTGTTTTAATCTCATCTTTATCAATGTTCATGTGTGCCTCTTCAGACTTCACATCCATAGTAACTCTACTCTGTTCCCTCCTTCCTGGACCTCCCCAAAGCTTGGCTCTCTGTCTATCACCTCTGTTCTTACACAGGTTTTATCACCAGCCTCCCAGGGATCCTGTTTCTGGGCGTGTCTGTTCATTTCATGAGATCTATCTGCATGCAATTCAGAACAAAGTTAAAACTTCCCCCCCCCCCAAAAAAAAAAACATTATGTTTCTTGTTTGAAGTAAGGAGAAATTCTGAATAACCATCTAAGATTTTCCTTCTCTGGCTTAAATGAATCCCCAAGTGTTCCTGTTTTGGATATTGAGCCTAGCCTTCAATACCTGAGACATTTCTCCAGCCCCAGTTTAGTTTTTGTACAGCAGTGACAGGAAGTATGTAATTATGGAAATGTGGCACAGGGGCACTTGGAGAATCACCCTCAGAAAGAATTAATGTAGCTCTCCTAGAACTCCTATCCATTCCCACAAAACAAAGGTGATCTGAAATGATGAGCCTGGCTTTGATCCCCTAACTCTTATATTCCTTTGTCACTAGGCTCCCATTTTCCACCAATAAGTAATACCCTGTCCAACTGATGCTTCAGGATTGGCCCAACCCTAATTTTATTTTATTACTTTTAAACACAGAACACTGATGTGTTTGTCGGACACATTATCTATTAATAACACAGTATTCAAAGTAGCTCAAGTATTTGTTTTGAAATGATGCATTCATAAAAGTATAATTAGCTCTGAAATGCAGGAAAACATTTTTTAATAACAAGTTTATTTAGAATTGTCTTGAGAAGAAAGTCATTTTGGATAGAGTAGATAAGGACTTACTGAGTGTAAAATACCCTAAGTGAAATCAAAGGGAACACTGGGAAGCAATTTGGAATTTCCTGTTCTCTGTGGCCTGTAAGAAACCCACCTTCCATGAGGAGGGTGAGTTAGCTGCTGGTGAGGGTACCTGGGAAATGGGTTTCTCCACTCTGTTTATTTTACTTGTCACTGACTTTGTTAAACCACGCATAGGTATTCCATGCTGAAAATTTTCAATCTCTTAGGGCCTTACATATTTCCAACATCTAATGAGCTACTAAATGTGAGATGTGTCATTACCCAAGTCAAGGTGGCTTTTTCTACAGATATGTCACCATGCTACATGTATACCATACATCCTTTAATGATCTTAAACAACTAGTTGTATTGAGAATCAGAAGTGACAAGCAGTGACAGTTTTCAGATTTCAATCCTAAGACATTCTGTTTGGACTGCAGTCCAAGGACCATTCAAAGTTAGCTACTAACTAAAATCTTCATCTAGGAGAGGAGGAAGCCTAGGAATATCATCTAATTCTAAAACTTTCCTATAATATCATACACTGTTGTCTCAATAAAATTCAGAGTTCTTCACTTTTATGTCATGTGCTGCCATGACAACTGTCACCTAATTGTCAATGACTGGCACATTGTTTATTCCTATCAGTTTTCTGAGAGTTCCATTGCCCAGACCATGTCTCCACTTGTAATTTCAAGGCAGAACTCCAACATCAAAAATCAGTTGTTCCTTAGTCCTAGGCCAAACCTGGTCTCTTTCAGTCACACTGGCAAAGTAAATGTCAATACTGCGTGACAACTGAGTGAAATCATCTATGCCCTACTACTTCCTATGCTTCCTTCCAGGGACCCACTAGCAAGTCTGAATTTAGTGGAAGGCATCTTTTTATATGTTATGGTTTCCATCTTCTGACATGTGAGAGGATTCTTAACTCTCTTCTAGTCAAAGATCTCCCACGTTTTCTTCCCGCAGGAAAATATGTCCCAAAATTTATGCTAACTTTCTATCTTTAACATGGTTGTCATTGTCACATAAAAATATTCTTTTAAAAATGCTTAATACATATCATATGAAATTTCCTCTTCCCCAAGACTCAAGAATCTCCATGGAAAAGGAGAAGGACCATTATAAGAGCCAGAAGTAGTTGAGATCATTAGGGGAATAGTGATGTTTTCATAGACACGGAAGTTATACTTCTGAACTTGCAGAAAATTTGAAGGAATACCAAAGAATATGCACTTTCCAATCCAAGCATAGATGGGGTGGGCCTGGCCATCAAATCCTGCCCCTACCTAAGGAGCTATTTGTTAGCTGATGAGATGGCAAGAGTGAATTTCCTTCATGATGTGAACCTGGTAAGGCAAGCACACAACATGAGAATGCCCACTCCCAAGACTATTTAGGAAACACAAACTGGACTCCACGGGAAAAGAAAAATACATAAAATAAGAAGAAATGTCAAAGTTGGATGGAAAAGGAGAGGAGCGTGGAGAGGGTGGTTATGGGAAGTGTTGAGGGAGGTGGGATGAATATGCTCAAAAATACTATATGAAATTTTCAACAATAAACAAAATATTGTTGAAAATGACTAATCATTTGTTTTAGATTAGAACTAAGCATTTTATGGCCTAGACCTCAATGTGTAACATTACTTTAGAGAAAAAAAATCAAAATATGTTAAATGGCCCACTGGATGCTCAAGAATACATATTTCCCCTGCCTCTCAAACTCCTTTAGTGTGTGTTCTAACTGTTGACAAAATCTAGATGTTTTCTTTTCCTTAGTACTTTTCCTTTCATCCAGAGCCACCCTCAAGACCTGTTGATATTACATGTTTTATTTTTCTATTGTTACGCATTTTTTCCTTTTTGATCAATCTGTCCTTCATGTACATCTTGTACTGTTGTCAACATACACCTTACCTCACCAGGAAAACATTTTCTGGCCCCTGACTTGGTAGGAGTTCCTGATGCACACTTACGATAACCTGCACCAACATAGCAATTTGAGATGATCTGAATCCCAGTGACAAAAATCCTCTTAAAAATCCTAGACCTTCTAAATAATCCTATGGTGTGTCTTACAGATAAGAACATATTATAAATTAACCTTCCTTTTTTTCCTTTTAATCTTTAAAATGTCCTAAAGTACAAGAAACTAGAAAAGATTCACTGAAGTTTTCAACTTATTATAATTATTTGACACAGTTGTTAGAGGATTTTCACCTCTGTGACAAAAAAAATACAAAACTCACACATCTAATCTGTAAATTCAGCCATTTCAAGTTGAAATTGCTCCCTAGTGAAATATTTATGCTTTGACATTTGATATATAATATTTAATAATCTAGTATGAAAGAGATGGACATCCCTACTAAAAGTTTTCCAATGTTTCCTTTATTTTAATATGTCCCCTGAAGATCTATTGTGTTGTTAATCTTATTTTGTCACATTAACCAAATTGACTTCATTCTTTATTTTACATTGAATTTTGAAAGAAACCACTACAGAAGACTACAGCTAATCAAAATGCAGAGTTGTAGATTCCTGTCCAAATAGATAATTCTACTAAACAATTCTCATGCCTAAGGAAACTCAGTGGAAGTTAGGGTAGAAACATTTTAAGAGCCAGAGGATCAGGGAGTTTGTTGTGATATTTTGTCTCCTACTAATGTCAGAAACTACACCCATAAAGTCTCACTAGCTTGATCACCTAAACACAACATGAACAAGAATGACACCAATAGACATTCCATAGTGGTTGGAGAAAAGCTCACAGGGTGTCAAGTCTACATAAACAATTACAAGCAACTACAGAATCATGAGAGTGGAGAAATAGACACACCAATTGGTTAACTACACACAAGTAACATTATATGTACTAAGCAGGTTATATTTATGTGTATATTATATCTGTATGTGTGTATGTACATATAAGCATGCAAGAAAAATCAACAAGGAGAGCAACCATCAATTTGAAAGAAATCAAGGAGGGGTAGGTGGAAGGGTTTGGAGCAACAAAAGGAAAAGTGAGAATAGAAATTATATTAGAATATAAAAAGCTAACAAAACAAAAAATAAAATTAAGGCTTAAAATATTTTATGTGTATGAGTGGTTTCCTTGCATCTAAGTGTGCATATTAAATTCATGCCTGGTGTCTACAAGGTCAGAAGATGGCATCATATTCTTTGGACTTGGAATTATGAGTTGTTGTATAAGTGACAGAAATGGAACCCAAATCTGCTATAAAAGCACCAGGTTTCTTAATTATTCCTAGTCTCTGTTTTTGCTGTTATAGTATTTCGTATCTACATAAAATGTGTTTGGTGAAGTTCACTAAGCATTGCCTTCCATCAACATGATTGCTTCTCAATTTAATATCTTTTTTTTAAAGTCCACTGAGTTTTCTTAGATCGAAAACATAAAACAAACAAACAAACTAACAAACAAAAAACCACAGCAGATGTTTAAGTGTCTGGGTGGGGCAGAGTCTGTGTGTGTGTGTGTGTGTGTGTGTGTGTGTGTGTGTGTGTGTGTGCGCGTGCGCGTGTGTGTGTGTGTGTTTTGGGGGTATGGCACATTATGAAAAGTGGTTATACAGGATAGATTCAAGACACTTCTAAAACCAATTTGTTATTTTCTTTTCTAATTATTCTTAATGAGGCTATGTGAAAACTTCTCAGCCATGATTGTATTACTCAAAGCTACTGCACCAACTCCAGGATTTAAGATCACAGTCTTCAAGCAAGGAGGGCCTCAGCCTTTGTTTATATGTAAAATACTTCTTTAAATAGATATTTGTATAAGCCAATTAAGCATATGCATAAATGCTCATTAAAAAAGCAAACTGTTGACCAAAAGAAGAAAGAAATGATAATCCTTTAATTACTGCTAATACTCAGTAGGTGTTTGTTTTAAGCTAACATCTGTTTCACAGGTGTGAAATATTTCTAGAGCTTTATCTGCCATATTTACCTGTTAGTGTGTTGACATATTTTCTTTTCTTACTTAAATGGGAAAAATATAGATTTATTTCTATTTCTGGAACCTTGGAAGAATGTGTCATTATTTACCATTGTACTTACTACCCTTCATTTATACATCAGTATGGATGTTGTTGGAGGGAGAAGAAAGATGTATTTCATTTGATTGAATTATATACAAGTAGCTAATTAAGCAATGCAGGTAACTATAGTTAATTAACTATTGCAGTGGTTGTGGAGTCTGGCAGTTTACAATCCTTCACCTTATTTTCCTGCAGTAATATACTTGGCTCCTCTCTTTTTTAGAATGTTCCATGAGCCTTAGAGGGTGGTAGAATGTCTTGTTTAGGGCTGAACGACTGTGCTAATTCTCTGCATCTTGGGCAGCTATAAGTGTCTTCAATATTTGTGCTATAGAGAGTCTATTTTGAGGTTCTAGTATCAAAAAGGAAACATCTAAGGAGAAATAGACAGGGTCTGGGAAGAAAGTTACAAAACAAGAAAAATTGGAAAAGTGGTAAAATAAAAGTGAACACAAGACTGTCCCCTGTTTCTCTATTCATTTCATCTTGTTTTCTCAGGGCTTCCCTAGACACAGTAACTAATAATAACCTGCTTAGGGTCAGAATGTCAGAAAGTCATTACTGATGAGTGTAGGAATTGAATTGCAAGCCCCAAATAAATCTATCTTCTCTCCATATGACACCAGAGAGGCAAAGTACTTGCAATGTCTTTGTGTGTCATAGCCTTAAGCATGACATTATGCCATTCAATGAATACTTTATTCCTGTTATAACCATCTAAAGAACAAAATAAATACTGATCCAGTACCAGAGGCCTCATACATTGCTGGAAGCTCATTCCAATTAGAGGGATACTCTCTCAGCCTAGACACATGGGAGAGGGCCTAGGCCCTGCTCCAAATTATGTGATAGTCTTTGAAGACTCCTCATTGAAGGCCTCACCCTCCCTGGGGATCAGAAAGGGGATAGGATAGGGGTTGGTGTGGGGGGGCAGGGGAGGACAGGAGGGTGAGGGAACTGGGACTGACATGTAAAACAAACTTGTTTCAAATTTCAATTTAAAAAAAAAGAACAAAATAAAAGTCATTTTCAATCAGAAGTCTGTTGTGATCCATTCTGAGCAGAAAGAAATTGGATGAAATATGCATTTGTGCAATAAGAACAGAAACAGCCCTCACATGCAGTAATGGCAGTTTCAGGTGTCCCTAATGTTCAACATGTGAAGAACAAAGAAAGATCTTCTGTAAGTCCTTCCACTCACAGGCTCCTCTTTAAATAAGAAACTTGCAAATGACTAGGTCTTTGAAGATCTTTTTATGGGACTTTGTGGGGAAGATCCTACAGTTCCTTTTACTACAACTGCATATCTTGCATTTTATATACTGAATAAGCCCAATGAATACTTTATTATAATTGTGCTGCTCCTGGCCTATAAGCTGCATGGTCTTTCTCCATTCCCATCTTTTTTCTTAGTGCTGTGAATCAAATGTGTGTGTGTGTGTGTGTGTGTGTGTGTGTGTGTTTCCTATATAATTAGAAAAGACAGCATACAAAGGTTGAGATTGGAACCTCTTGAAATATATAAAGCCTGAGACACATCAGGGCAGGCCTCTTCATAGTGTTTCATTTTCCTGTGGTGCTGGCCTTGGTAAAGACCAAAAATAGACATCCTCTGAATGTCTGAAGTATTAATAATATGGATGTAGATCTCTTGAGATGGCCTCACGTTCCTGTGTTGCTAGACTTGGTATTCTCTTGATTTATTTTCTACTATTAGTTGGGTATCTTTTGGGAAATAGCAGCTTCCATTATCAAAACAATGTATCATGACAGTAGCATGTCATTGAACTCAAATCTGTTCTGTCTTGAGGTTTAAAAAAAGCTAAAAATAAATTTTAAAAAATCAGGCAAAAGGAAAGAATGTGTGAATGAAGGGAAGGCAAAAAAGCACATTCTGAATTGAGTAATTGGAAAGTAATAATTATCAAAGCACACACAACTCAAAGCACATTGTCTGGAGTGATTAATGTCTCTGTCTAATAGGACAGCTTATGGCAAGTTATACTAATTAATGGCTACATTATTGACCCTAACTTGTCATATACTATGTAATTTATGCATACTCGTTCAATAAAAGTGTAAGATTTATTTTATAAACCTTTATATTTACATACCTTATAATAAAAGTAAATGTCATAAAAATTCTGATTTTTAATCTTGTCAAGGATTTTGGTAAAGGAAGTACTAGATGATTTTGAAGGAGATATAATAGTTTTAAGAAAAAGGTAAAAATGAAATAAAAGGAAGAAAGGTATACATCCATATAGCAAATATTTTAAGACAAGACTTTTCACCCCAAAACTGGACTTCAGAGATTATAACAGTACAGAAATAATCACACAAGTATATTGTTGTAAAGCTATACTAGTAAATAACTAGAGAATTATGCATCTTTATTAAATTATCATTATTTGGGTGTCATCTGCATGTATGAGAGGTAGAGTGATTGACTGTGTTTATTGTTTCTTTGTTGTTATTGTTACCTTTGCTTTCATATCATTAAGACTTGGGTCCATAAAACTTCTGTTCTTATACAGGCTCATTTGCCACAAGGGCTAATGCTGTGTTTTGCAAAGAAAAATACACTCTCCTGGTATTGGAAGAAGAAAGGTAGTAAGTGATCCAAAGTGAGATTGAATGGGGGATCTAATGCGTAGTTCTTTGGTGTCAGAAACAACAGGCAATTGGTGTCTGGCCACCCATATATCCGGGGTACCTGCTGGGGTTTGTACCACTGGGAGTTTCAGGAAAACTTCAGAACTGTGATTGGATATTATTCTGTCTCTTTTGATATTTCCTCTTGTGTTTAGTTTCTGGTTTTTTTTTTTTTTTTTTTTTTTTTTTTTTGCATCTTAGTGACAGAAATGGATCGTGGGCACTGTGCATATTTAAACATACTAATTTAGGAAGGTATTTTCTACAACACTAGTATCATTTTCATAGGTAAAGGTAACTTGAAGGTGGGTCTTAGAACAATTAGTATTGGGATTTGTCATTTGAAATTTTAAAATGACATTTGATGCTTTTATTTTTACAACTTTCTCACTTCTTGACAATCTTTTGTATTTAATGAATATGTCTTCTATGAAGCAAATGTTCAACTTTACATTAAATAGCTTCTTTTGAAGGATATGCTGACAACCAGACATGTGTATGTTGAAAAGCTCTTCACAGTTAGTGACTGTCATTTTCACTTGTGTCTTTTGATAAGATAATACTTGGGAGATTGTCATATTCACAAAATACCTGTTTGTTTTTTTTATCATTTTTCTGTTTAGCTCAGGCTAGCCTTCCACTCTTTATATTTTTGCCTTAGGCTCATATGTGTTGGATTACAAACTTGTTCTACCATGCCTCCTTCACACTTGATTTCTTGATGTGGTGTTTTTGAAAAATCTCCTGGACATAGAGATAAAGTTATTTCTCTAGAGTATCTTCTACCAGTTATAAGTTTTGTCTCTTTTTAGGGCAAACAAATATTAGTCTTCAAAAACTATTCTTATATTTTTAATTAATTTTGTAGTATTGGGCATGAAATCTAGAGCTTCATAAGGTCCTATATCACTGGAATACATCATCAAGTATAATAATTGTTTATGATATGACAAAAAGTAGTGAATATCTAATTTTTCTAAATGCTAAAAGGAAGCAACACACACCATCATTATCAGCAATAGATTTTCACTCAACTGGATGACAACATTGATTTCACCTCAGCACTAAATAAAAGAGATATTAATCTAAAATTAAGTGTGTCATATCAGCTGTTTTTAATATATGGATACCCTTGGCATTATGGAATTAAGTGAACATTTATGACTAAGAACAGGAAAGCAGCACATTAAAGTAAAATAAACTAATTCAATTCAATTGGAAAATGAGTTAGAGAATAATTCAGGGGGAAATGTAGTAAAATAATTATCCTTATATAAGAAAGTATAGCCACCAAAATTCAATTTTTACTTTGACATCATATATTTCTCTGACTTTCTAAATGACACAGTTTTCCCTTTGAATATATGCCTGCATTAAACAATTTTAAAACACATCAGACCATCATTTTCACCACTATCTTCAATCATATTCTTAAATTTTATTAAACTTGTTAGAAATCATTAATTGTTTTTATAACTACACTTATTTCCAGTGGTATGCTTTTGAAGGAGAATAGTCAATAACTATGGTTCTTTAATGTCCGAAAGGATTTTAGCTGAACTATAGCTCACAAATGGATATTAGAATCTCATTTATTTTAATATCTCTAAGACTTCCTTACCATTATATAGTCCATTATTAAAGAAAACTATATGTTAATTCAGTTAGACTTTGATGACAATATCATTTTTGGTATTATCAATTATATTGTGCATTAAATGATATCAACATTCTTGTAAATGGGATATATTGATCACCAAAATTAATACCCATGGGGTCTTAATTGCTTTCTTTTAATCATTTTATAAATTTTTGAATCCTTTAAAGATTGTGGCCTATCCCATCTATTTCTGCTGACTGCAATGCAAGAGTAAGAAGTAAGCCCTCCATGTGAAACTCCTCAATATCAATGTAGATCTCTATTGCTTATCTCAAAGGCATTATTAATGTGACAGTGTCATTACAGCACAGACATTGTGAACACAGCATCTGGGCTGGAAAGATGGCTCCATTGGTATGGTAATTTTCATGCAAGTACACCAAGCTGAGTTCAGATGCCCAGAACCAATGAAAAAACACAGGAATGACAGTTCATACCTGGTTAAGAATGGAAAATAGGAAAGAGAGAGAGAGAGACAGAGACAGAGACAGAGAACATAAAAGAGGGAGCCAATATTGGTTGAACACAAAGAAAGGTCGAGGGAACTACAAGACTGCTCCCAACTAACAATCTCAGCTTCCGTGGAAAGGCTATCATAAATGCCCTTCCTGGAGAGTGAGATCAACAACTAACTTCTCCATGGAGCCCTCAACTAATGCCTGTTGAAAATAGGAGCAAACACCCATACATAAACACTGAGTCGAACTAGAACCCAGAAGCAGATGGAGAGGACAAGACCATGCGGTAGAAGTACATAGAAACAGCTTACCTGAACAAGGAGGAGCTAAGGGCCACTAGACTGATAGCTGGGAAGCCAGCAGGGGACTGACTCGGACCCCCCTGAATATGGGTCTCAGCCAGAAGGTCTGAGCAGTCTAAGAGACCTCAGACAGTGGAGCCAGGATGTATCCCTGGTGCACAGAAGGACTTTGCAAACATATCCCCCATGGAGGGATAACTGCCTTATTCTAGAGATAGGAGAGAAGCCCTAGTCCCTACTTCACAGGACCTGTCAGATCTACATGACCCCAACTGGATGGCATTCCCCTACATATGGAATTGTGGTGGGGGGTTGGGAGGGGAGGATGTTTAGAGTGCATGTGAGAGGGCAGAGAGGGTAAAAGGGAGGGAAGAAGGGAGGAAGGGTGAGAGGAGAGGGAGGGAGGGAGAGGGAACTGGGATCGACATGTAAAATAATAAATTAAAAAAAATTAAAAAAAAAAGAAAACGCTTTGACTCCAAAATTTAAGCTGAAGAAAAAGGATTTCTATTTTTGTTTCCACAGAAAATGAAAAGATGTGGATTCCTTCCAGAATAATGTGGTTTGATCACACCAGACCGCCTGAAACAGAGTACAAGCTGATCCTACATTCCAAACAGCTGGACAAAACAGCCCTACAGACTACAGCTAGGATATCTGAATCTTCTTCGAATCCCCCAAGACAGCGCCCCTTACCAGCAGGAAGTAGTTTGGAAAGAACGATGCCCAAATTCCCAAATATTGTGTATAAATGTTTGTTTTCATTTAATTGGACTTTGTTATATAAAATTAAATAAAAAAATTATATAAAAAAAAAACATGGTAAAGGGGGCAAGACAGATGAAAGATCTGGAAATTGCTAGCTAGCCTGTTCACCTTGGTGAACTCTGGATTTAGCGAGAGTCCCTGTCCCAAAAACAATTGGGAGAGCAATTGAGGAAGACTCTAGTGTCCTTCAAAGGTATGTGTACACAAACCGAAACACAAAGATACTCACATGCCACACATGCATACATGCATACACACAAGATACAGATCAGCTGTTTGTTTTGTCACTCAGGTGAATATTCTTGACCAATAGTTAGGGATTCAGAAAACCATAAATGGCTTAATGCAATGTAAATTACAAATAATCTCATTATTTTTGCTTGTTTCCCCATGAAAAACATAGATCAATTTACCTAAGACAATCTTGTTTGTTTAACAAAATAATTCAATTATCAATGGTCTATTTCATTAGAATGCCATCGTCAACCCTAACCTGACACAATCCCAATGAGCCCTTTGCACTGAAAGATCTGCATTCACCCTCTTGAGTTCAGATCCAAAATTTTGATATGTACCACTAAAACATAGCCTAAGTTCTTTCAAGGCAATGGTATCTCTTATTAACCTTCCTTTAATGTAACTATTTATTACTAACAGACTGAGGGGTGGGAAACACTCCCAAATAGCTCACATTATTGTGTTCAACTCAAAAAAATCCCATCTCTAATATATCTCCAACTCATTGACATGGAGATGTTCCCATCATATGTTGAACCCTTGGGGTGAATCTGCAGCTGCAATGGCACGTACTGATGATGAACCTCCACTTTGAGGGGCCTGTGCCAAGCTTCCAATTGCAAATTTCACTTTGTATACCAGGCTTTTTGAGAAATATTCCTGAACAATGTGATCTGATCAGATCTGAAAGTTGTAATGTTTGATGGAAATTTGTAAATCAAATGAGTATGGTAGGTTGTGCCCTACATTAAATTATGTCATATTACAGAACACAAAAGCTTTGAAGGAATGCCTTGCCCTGAGTAACTCCATAGTTTGTCCCATTTTGAGTACAAATGCAGATACAGAATAACTC
This sequence comes from Phodopus roborovskii, assembly GCF_943737965.1. Lineage (NCBI taxonomy): Eukaryota > Metazoa > Chordata > Mammalia > Rodentia > Cricetidae > Phodopus > Phodopus roborovskii. The sequence continues at coordinate 20,365,201 of NW_026126434.1, read as the reverse complement.
TGTGTCTGTGCATAGGTAAACAATCACAAACTATAAGAACTGTTGAATAGGTTACATATGCAACCAAATATTACTACCTATAAACTTAACATATTAAATTAGGAACACATGGACACATGGGTGTATCAGAGACATGACAGAAAAAAAAATAAAAAAACAAAAACAGCATGCCTAATAAATGATGTAACACATACATCTTAGAAAATAAAAGGATGATCGTAAAGAAGAGAGGCATGACACCTATCTTGTCCCATTATCTAGTCATTCTTCATGGCATTTATCCAGTAAAACTGCCAAATATAACTACTCTGAGACACAAATACAAGTGTAGTTTTATTGCTATGTTCCTTTAGCAGAAAAATACTATTGGATTTTTCCCTAGGTCTATGACCAATCTAGTGTAAGGTTCTTTGTCACATTAGCCATGTCAAATACAGGTTCTATCTCATGAAGAAGACATTTTTCATATTAACATTTTCTTTGTTTCTCACATTCATCACTTCTACACACCAGACACTTGCAGACTCCAACTATAGACCCATATTATTGCACATGGCATTGAGTATGTCTCCTTGAGGTTTTGTGTCTGTTTTATACAGTGGACATGAGAATGTACTGGTGAGTGTGTTTCAAACAATATACTAATAAGATTTGCTTTTACTTTAAATCTACCCAAACAATCTCTGAATATTCTTCATCACAGAGAAAAAAGATTTTAAACAATCATGGGATGACTTCTATTATATATATTTGGTCAGTACATAGTTAAGCTCCAGAATATATCATAGCATCCAAGACTTCTAGCTAAAACAATTAATCTCCACCCCATAATTCCAGGACTTTCACTCATCCAGGAAAATATAACACAGAGTTCTGGAGTAGTCAAAGAATCAATTGTCTTAGAAGATCACTGCCCAAGAGCTTTAGATGGAGACCAGGCCTGCACATCACAGAAAACATTCACTCAAGGCTGAGAAACACAATGTACTGTTAACCAGAGCAATGATTTACATGCTTTAATTGCTATTGTTTTCTTCCCCTTAATCACGCATTTATATTAACCAATTATTGTTATTTTTTCGCCATTATGATGTTTGAGCTTCATAGCTAGATTTAGAATCAGCTAAGTAGATTTCTCTGGGGCTTGTCTATGAGGGTATTTCTATCCTTTAATTTTTATTTAAATTAAAAACAATCTTATTTTACATACCAACCCCAGTTCTCTCTCCCTCCCATCCTCTTATTCTTCCTCAAGCCATCTCCCCATCCCCCCTCCATTCACTCCCCAGGAAGGGTGAGACCTCTCATGGGGGATCATCAAAGTCTATCACATCATTTGAGGAAGGACCTAAACCCTCCCCAGTGGGTCTAGGCTGAGAGAGTATCCCTCCATAGGAAATAGACTCACAAAGCCCATTCGTGTACTACGTTCCCAGCTATCAATCTGGGGGCCCACCTACTCCTTCTTGTTCAGGCCAGCTGTCTCTATAGGTTTCTGTAGCCTGGTCTTGTCTTCCCTCTCTGCATCTGGATTCCAGTTCAGCTCAGTGTTTAGCTGTGGATGTCTTCTTCTGTTTCCATTAGCTACTAGATGAGGGCTGTATGATGGTGAATAAGTTAGCAATCAATCTCATTATCAAGAAAAAGCATTCATGGTAGCCTTTTCACTGTTGCTCAGATTATTAGTTGGCGGCAGTCTTGTAGGTTTCTGGACATTTCTCTAGAGTCAGTTTTCTCTTCAAACCTATAATGGCTCCTTTCTTTGTCCTCTATTCCTACACTGACTCAATCTTCCTAGTCGCATGTGCTTTACTCGCCTCCTCTTCTCTTTCTCCTAGTTCTCTCTCCATTTACTGCCCCCCCCACTTCCCATGTGCTCTGGGGGACTTGTCTCTTCCCCCTTCTGTGAGGGACCTCATATGAATCTCTTAGATTCCTCGTTGTATCCTAATTTCTATGGAACTGTGAATTATAGGCTGGTTATCCTTTGCTCTATGTCTAAAATCCATATATGACTGAGTACATACCACATTCCTCTTTTTTTGAGTGAGATTACCTCATTCAGGATGGTTCCTGCAAGGTTCATCCATTTGCCTGTGAGTTTCAAAATTCCATTTTTTTTTTTCTGCAGAGTAGTATGCCATTGTGTAAATTTGCCACATCTTCTTTATCCATTCTTCAGTTGAGGGGCATCTAGGTTGATTCCAGGGTCTTGCTATTACAAATAATGCTGCTATGAACATAGATGAACAGATGTCTTTTTTGCATGGATGTGAGTCATTTGGATATATGCTGGGTCCTGTGGTAGACTGATTACCATTTTCCTGAGGAACTGCCATACAGATCTCCAAAATGGCTATACAAGTTTGCACTCCCACCAGCATTGGAGGAGTGTTCCCCTTTCACCACATCCTCTCCAGCATAAGTTGTCATTGATGCTTCTAATTTTAGCCATTCTGGAAGGAGTAAGATGGAATCTCAGAGTTGTTTTGATTTTCATTTCCCTGATAGCTAATGATGTTGATCACTTTCTTAAGTGTCTTTCAGCTTTCTTGATTTCCTCTATTGAGAATTCTCTTTTCAGTTCATTTTTTAATAGGGTTATTTTGTATTTTGTTGACAGTTTCTTGAGTTTTTTCTTTGTATATTTTAAAGATCAGCCCTCTGTCATATTTAGGATTGGTGAAGATCTTTTCCTAGTCTGTGGGCTGCCATTTGGTCTTGTCAACTGTCCTTTGCCTTTCAGAAGCTTCTCAGTTTGAGGAAGTCCCATTTATTAATTGACGATCCCAGTGCCTCCTGAAGTTCCTTTATTCTACATGGCTATTTTGGCTATCCTGGGTCTTTTTTTTCCATATGAAGCTGATTATTATCCTTTCAAAGTCAGTGAAGAATTGTGCTGGGATTTTGATGAGGATTGCATTGAATCTGTAGATTGCTTTTGGCAAGATTGCCATTTTTACTATGTTTATCCTACCTATCAAGAGAATGGGTAATCTTTCCACTTTCTGGTATCTTCTTTAATTTATTTCTTTAAAGACAAAAAGTTCTTGCTATATAGGTCTTTCACTTGTTTAGTAAGAGTTACTCCAAGATACTTTATGTTGTTTGTGGCTATTGTAAAGGGTGATGCCTCCCTAATTTCTTTCTCAGCCCCTTTGTTGTCTGTATATAGTAGGGCTACTGATTTTTGTTTTTAGCTTATCTTGTATCCTGCTAGTTTGCTGAAGGTGTTTATCAGCTGTAGGAGTTCCCTGGTAGAGTTTTTTTTGGGTCGCTTATGTAAACTATCATATCATCTGCAAATAAAGACACTTTGACTTCTTCCTTTCCAATTTGTATCCCCCTTGATCTCCTTTTGTTGTCTTATTGCTTTAGGTAGAACTTCAAGTACAATATTGAAGAGATATGGAGAGAGAGGGCAGCCTTGTCTTGTTCCTGATTTTAGAGGAATTGCCTTAAGCTTCTCCCCATTCAGTTTGATGTAGGCTGTTGGTTTAATGTATATTGTTTTTATTATGTTTAGGCATTTTCCTGTTATCCCTGCTCTTTCCAAGACCTTTATCATGAAAGAGTGTTGAATTTTGTCAAATGCTTTTTCAGCATCTAGGTAGATGATCATATGGTTTTTCATTTTCAGTTTGTTTATATAGCAGATCACATTGATAAATTTTAGTATGTTGAACCATCCCTGCAACCCAGGGATGAAGATTACTTGGTCATGGAGGATGATTTCTTTATATTCTTGGATTTGGTTTGCCAGTATTTTATTGAGTATTTTTGTATCAATGTTCATGAGGGACATTGGTCTGTAGGTTTTTTTGTTTGTTTGGTTGGTTTTTTCTTAGTTGTGTCTTTGTGTGGCTTGGGTACCAAGGTAATTGTGGCCTTCTAAAAAGATTGTTAATGAACCTTTTGCTTCTATTGTGTGGAAAAATTTGGCATTAGCTCTTCTTTGAATTTCTGGTAGAATTCTGTACTAAAGCCATCTGGCCCTTGCCTTTTTTGTTGGGAGGCTTTTGATGACTGCTTCTATTTCTTTAGGGGTTATAGGTCTATTAAGTTACTTATCTCTTCTTGATTTAATTTTGGTAAGTGATAGTTATCCAGAAGTTTGTCCATTTTCTTTGAAATTTCAAATTTTGTGGAGTTTTCAAAGTATGACCTGAAAATTGTCTGGATTTCCTCAGTGTCCATTGTTATCTCTCCCCTTTCATTTCTAATTTTGTTAATTTGCATGTGCTCTTCTTTTTGTTTAGTTTTGATAAAGGTTGTCTATCTTTTTGATTTTCTCAAAAAACCAACTCTTTGTTGCATTGATTCTTTTGTATTGTTTTCCTGATTTCTACTTTATTGATTTCAGCCCTCAAAGTGATTATTTCCTAGCATCTACTCCTCCTGCATTCTAAGGCTTTCAGTTGAGCTGTTAATTCTCTAATGTGATGATCCTCCATTTTCTTCATATAGGCACTTAATGCAATGAACTTCCCTTGTAGCACTGCTTTCAAGGTGTCCCATAAGTTCTGGTATGTTGTTTCCTCATTCTCGTTGAATTCTAGGAAGTCTTTAATTTTTTTTATTTCTTCTTTGGCCAATGTATGGTGCAGTTGAGCATTGTTCATTTTTTCATGAGTTTGTAGGGTTTCTGTGATGTGTGTTGTTGTTGAATTCCAACTTTCAAGCATGGTGGTCTGATAAGAAACAGGGGACTATACTATTTTTTTTTGTATCTGTTGAGGTTTGTTATGTTGCCTAGTATGCAGTCGATTTTTGGGAAGGTTCCATGTGGAGCAGAGAAGAAGATATATTCTTTTGTGTTTGCATGGAATGTTCTATAGATGTCTATTAAACCCAATTGAGACATAACTTCTGTTAGTTCTTTTGTTTTCTTGTTAAATTTCTGTCTGGTGGTTCTGTCTAGCAGTGAGAGTGAGGTGTTGAAGTCTCCCACTATCAGTGTGTGATGTTTTATGTGAGCTTTGAGTGTTAGTAGTGTTTCTTTTATGAATGTGGGTGTCTTTGTATTTGGGGCATAGATAGTCAGAATTGAGACTTTGTGCTGATGGATTTCTCCTGTGATGAATGTGAAATGACTGTCTTCATCTCTTTTGATAGATTTTGGTTTGAAGGCTAACTTGTTAGATATTAGGATAGCCACACCTGCTCTCTTCTTGGTTCCATTTGATTGGAAGATTGTTTCCCAACCCTTTACCCTGAGGTAATGTTTGTTTTTGAAGCTTAAATGTGTTTCCTGTATGCCACAGAAGTATGGATTCTGTCTTCATATCCATTCGTTTAGCCTGTGTCTTTTTATAGAAGAGTTAAGACCATTAATGTTGAGCGAAAGTAAGGATCATTGATTGTTAATTCTTGTTTGTTTTAGATTTCTTGTTGTTGGTGGTATTGTGAATATATTTGCCTTGTTCTATCCATTGGATTCTGGTGAAGGGGGATTATCTATTGCCTATGTCTTTGTGAGTGTAGTTAACTTCTTGGGTTAGAGTTTTCCTTCCAGAACTTTCTGTAGGGCTGGATTTGTAGAAAGGTATTGGGAAAATCTGGCTTTGTCATTATATATCTTGTTTTCTCAGTCTATCATGATTGAGAGTTTTGCTGGATATAGGAGCCTGGGCTGGCATCCATGGACTCTTAGTACTTGTAGAGCAAGTATCCAGGACTTTCTGGCCTTGAGAAACTCCATGGAGAAGTCAGGTGAAATTTTGATAGGTCTGCCTTTATATGTTACCTGGCCTGTTTCCTTCGCTGCTCTTAATATTCTTTCTTTATTCTCTGTGTTAGGTGTTTTGATTATTATGTGCTGAGGAGTCTTTTTCTTTGTTCCAGGATGTTTGGTGTTCGGTATGCTTCTTGTACTTTCACAGGCATGTCCTTCTTCAGATTGGTAAAATTTTCTTCAATGATTTTGTTGAATATGTTTTCTGCACCTTTGTGCTGGGCTTCTTTGTCTTCTTCTATGCCTATTATTCTTAGATGTGGCCTTTTCACAGTGTCCCATATTTCCTGTATTTTGTGTTAAGGATTTGTTGGGTTTAAGATTTTCTTTGGTTGATGGATCTATTTCCTCTAGTTAATCTTCAGTGCCTAAGATTCTCTCTTCAATCTTCTGTATTCTGTTGGTTATGCTTGTGTCTGTAGTTCCTGATCATTTGCCCAGTTTTTCTATTTCCAGCATTCCCTCTGTTTGTGTTTTCTTTATTGTCTCTATTCCAGTTTTCAAGTCTTGAACTATTTGAGTTGTTTCCTTTACCTGTTTGATTTTTTTTTTTTTCTTGGCTTTCCTTTTTTTTTTTAAGAGATTTGTTCATTCCTTCCAATTTTTTGTTTGTTTTTTCTTCCATTTCTTTAAGGGATTTTCTCATATCATGTTTGAGGGGCTCTACCATTTTTATGAAGTTATTTTTTAAGTCGTTCTCTTCTGCTTCATTTGCTTTGGTGTGTTCAGGTCTAGTTGGTGTAGAGTCCCTAGATTTCTGGTGGTGCCATGCTTGTCTTTCTAATGTTAGGTGTTTGCCATCCTCCCATTGCTTCTTCCAGTGGGTGCAGCTAGAGTCTCTCCCCCTTTCTACACTACTCTCCAGGTTGGCTTCTGTGGGTCAGGAGTTCTATGTACCTCTGGGTGAGCCAACCTCTCTAGGAGGTCTCTCCTCAGGCAGAGGCCAGGCGATCGTTGGTGGTCAAATATCAGGCAGGTGGGGACTCAGGGTGGTCCTGTGTGGATAGGGGGATCTAGTGTTCTTAGAGCAGATCCAAGAAGTTCCATGGAGGTGGAAGGATTGTTGGATCCACCCGTTGGCCCCATATTCAACCAGAGCATTGGGCCAGTGGTTTCAGTAGGGCACAGGGTGTGAGGGAGGGCAGGTTCTGGGGCAGGGAGGGTTTTGTGGATCAGAGTACTAGGAGTTTTCTCTCTGGGGACAGGATATAGCGGGGAGCAAGATTCCGGGCTAACCCAGAGAATTCCCAGGGAAGGGGGTGGGGAATATTAGACCTGAATTGGTACCAGACTCACCTTGGCAGAGGCCTGGTGATGGGGTCAAATATCAGGCAGACAGGGACTCAGGGTATGCAGATGTCCGGCAGAAGTCCGTCATTCCGGCAGAGGCCCCAGGATGGGGGTGCCAAGATCTTGTTTTATTTTGATTATTAACCTGTGCTACCAAAACCCAATTAATTCACTGACTCAAGTTACCCAGTTTAATCATATTTCCCCAGTCTACAAAACCCTTAATACATATGAGTGCCAACTTTCTGTTTTCTAATCCATATCCAGGCTGCTTTTCTTTCAAAACTACAGTCTTAAGTGCCAGTACATTGAAATTTCTTAGCGTGGTATCTGCTTAGGTCAATAACTTAAAGAGTTGTTATTGGTATTTATATTATTATTACTCTAATGTTTTTATTATAATATCTCTAGTTAACATACTGTTAAAAGAAAATGAGTGAAGAATAAGCTATTGTTGTTTTTAAAAATGAAAGTTTATGTCATTTTGTTCTTAGTCCCTTTGACATATTTGTTCACTTTAAATTATTTTATAATCGTTTCTATTTCTGCTTTTTAGTTTCACTCATTTTAAGCTTGAAATTCATTGGGTACTCGAGTCAAGTAACACAAATGATTAGTTCAGGTTCTATATCACTGAAGTAACATGACCATTGTCTTGTGGATACTGGATTTGTTACTGAATTCTCTTCCTGTCATTACACTGTGTATGAGAGAGTTAAATATAAAGAAAGAATAGTGCAATGCTTCCGACAGGGCAAAAGAGTATGTTTAAATTTCACAGAGTATGTTTAATCTCAAAGGGTGTGTGTGTGAGAGAGAGAGAGAAATACATACTTTTATTAATTTAGCATAAATCTAAAAAGTTAATGTTACATTATCCATCATGTTACACTTCAGGTCTTTAGACCTGCTCAACCTACAGATCTATAATGCTGTACCCTCCCCTTACATGTTCCCTTTCTCCAAAATTACATTTCTAATAAAATTGGAGGAACATTTCCTTTTCTCCACACAGTTCCCTACATTTGCTATTTTGTACCCTACTCCTCTCTCCAGATAGGATTTCATCCTGGCTGGGGTGGATTTCAACTCATTGTTTTTCCACCTCCCCAGGTCTGGAAGTATAGGAATGCACCACTGTACCTGCTGCATGCTATGTATGCTTCCTACTGACTGAATATCCATCCTGACAGGTATATGGACATAACTCATGGAGACTTTATTTACAACCCAGTCATTATTAGTCTTGGGAGTATCTGCAAAGAATCCTCTTTAATGGTGTGATGATATCTTTCTTGCACAAATAAAGCCTTTCTGGGGGTCAGAGAATGGATCTTGCCACTAGCTAACCATAAAGGTCTGTACAGATAGACAGGAAGAAATGCAGCTGGCCAGAAACTACCACTACCTATGTTATTTCTTGTCTGTCTGACAGACCCCCAGACCTCTATGGTTAGCTAGTGTCAAGCTCTATTCTTTGACCCCCATATAGGCTTTATTGTTCCAGAAAGATATCACTGCAAATAGTGTCAGGAAAGTTGTATTTCCACATGCAAATGAGTAAAACAAACAAAAATCAGTAGGAAATGAACAAGACCTAAATATAATCACAGAGATTATAAACAGCAGACAGCCATCAGGGAAAGACCCTGGACCTGAACTGTAGGGACATTTGTTGGGCATTATGCAAAATCTCAGACAGCAAAGTTTAAAAAAAAAAAGAATGGGACTATTAGAAACTAAAATGTATGTTGTACAGCAAAGGTAAGAAATGATACAGTGAAATGATGGCTTGCAAATTTGGACAAAACATTTGCATACCACATATATATCTGAAAAAGGCCCAGCATCATAATTTATGAAGACATGATATAATTGAATAATTAAAATATAAAACCCCAATTACTAAATAGAGAGAAGGCAAAAATGAACATTTCTTTAAAGAGGAAATAAAAATAGGCCACAAGAACATATCTTTTTTTTATTCCAGTTGTAATGTCTATTGAAAAACGATCCATTAATGTGACCCAAATTACTGCCTTTCTGGCAGTACCCAATGGGACTGTAGCTGAGCATTGGTTACCATGGACTTTGGGGGGCTGACTCATTAGGTTGTCCTGCTGTGGAAATGACCTCCTCTGGACATCTGTTAGGATTTCCTACCAATGGTCCTGCTGCTCTTGATATCCGCTCATAAAAAGGGGCTTTGTACATGGCGACCCTAGGATTAATCTACTTCAGAAAAAAATTGTCTAAGCCATTATCTCCCCAAATTCTAATGCATGATTAATATTTTTTACAAATCTTACTTCAGATGAAGATTTCTGACCCTAAGTGTTCCCAAAAGTGTTTTGGAGACAAAGTTAAAACTTCATGAGCACTTTGTTGTAGTGCACATAGTGTTAAAATCTGTTCATATTGACGGACATTTAGATTGCTTTTTTTTTTTAAGTAATGAATGCTATAAGGAATATTTTCATGCAAATCACTCTGTGACTTGATGAAAGTCTATGCTATAGGTAGATTTTTATGTCAAAGTTAAACAAATACATTTTAATATGTCAGAATGTGCTTATTTATTTTTGACAATGTATGTGAACCTGTAGCCTATATTTGTCTATATTTAAATGAGATTAATTTCTTGCTTCTATGTTAGAAATGAAAAACGGACCTGGCATTGTGAGAAGTAATACATTCACATACTTCTCCAAATGTTCACCTGTTAGAAGAACAGTAAAATCACCCTACATTCTTTTTTATAATTTTGTTTTTTTAATGAAAATATTTTATACAATATGTATTATTTTCCAAGATCCCATCTTCCTCCCTATAGACCTAATTTTATATTCTCTCCCTTTCTAAAAACAAACAAACCAAAAAAGAAAGGAAATTAAAAACTAAGATACAAACCAAAAAATACCCACAAAAAAATAAAAATAAGCAAAAGAGCATTAAAACAAAATATTCCAAATAAGACAAAAGGAAACATAAAGCCCACAGAAATATATCCTTGAGTTAATTTTCTGTTAGCCAGCTACTCTTGTGCCTGGGGCTTGCTCTGAAGTGCCTGGTACACTTAGTGAGACTCTGCTGGAGAAAACTGATTTTCATTTTTCCAGAAGTTATCAATTGCAATTAGCTTCTGGGTTAGAGATGGGATTTTGTTTCCACTTTCTATTCTCCATGCTGGGTGTTGTCTGGTTTGAACCTGTGCACATAGGTCTTGTATAAGCTGTCACAGTCTCCTTAGTTCATATGTGCATCTGTGCTGTTGCTTCTGGAAGAGAGATATTTTCCTTGAAGTCACGCATCACCTTTGGCTCTTAAAATCTTTCTGCCCCCTTCTCTACATAAATCCCTTAGCCTTGAGGGGTTTATTGAAGATAGCCTATTTAGGACTGAGTCTTTCCAAGTCCCTGACTCTCTACACCATTGCACAATTGTAGATTTCTGTGTTAATTCCTATCTATTGCATGAAGCATCTTCTCTGTTATGAGTTTAGTAAGGCATTAATCTATGATTATAGCAGTATGTCAAGCTGAATCACTTTGTTGTTATGTTCCTTTAGCATCACAATCATAGTAGATTTTCTTCTAGGCCCACAACCATTCAAGTTTCAGGTTCTCGGACACCTTAGTATCAGGTATAGGTTCCATCTCATTGAATGAGTCTTAAATATAGTAATAAAAAAATAAATAAAAAGTAGTAGATAATTCTAAAAATGTTTTTGCCATCATTGCACTAGTATTTCTTTCAGGCAGATTAGTGTTGTTTATTGCAGGGGTTGTTACAAGTAGCTTTTTCTGCTAGCAGGTCTGGTCTGGCCACTGCACCAGCCCCAAATAACATGTAGAGGTGCTGTATTTTATATAAAGCTGTTGGCCAGTTATTTGTTTCTTATCGGCTAGCTCTGTCTTAATGATTAACCCATTTCTATTGATCTAAGTACTTCCACGTAGTCTTATCTTACTGGAGAGAGGGGCTAGCATTCTTCTCTCTCTGTCATCCATCTTGGAACTCCTCCTTACTACTTCCTCTCTCCTCCTAGTCTCCTAATCCCTCCTATCTTGCTTTCCTATTGGCCAACAGTGCTTTATTCATTAACCAATAAGAGAAACATATTTACAAAATGACATCTCCCATCACTGGGTGATAATGATTCTGGTGCAGGATGGTAGACATGTATCTATTTTCATTCTTCTACATATAGCCATACAGCCACTGTTTTTCTCTGGTGTGTAATTTTGGCTTCTTTGTCAAATCTCAGTTGTTCATTGATGTGTGGAATGATGACTGAGTCTTCAGATTGACCCCACTGATTTGTTACCAGTTTGTTTTTATGACTACAGTCCCACAGTACAGCTTCAAACCTCCACTTATATTACTCAGACTCTTCTAATCTGTTTTCGTTTTTTCCTGTTTCTCCATATAAAGTTTACAATTATTTCTTTCAATTTCTGTGAAGAATCATGTTGGTATTTAGATGAGTATTTTATTTTCATAATAGATTAGCTTGGTAAGATGGCCAACTACACAATATTGATCCTTCTGATCCCCAGAAATGGGAAATCTTCCTATCTTTTGATGCCTTAATTCAATTTCTTTCTGCAAAGTCTTAAAGTTTTTATTATACAAGCCTTTTGTTTTGCTTGAGTTATCTGATTGTATTTAATTTTTTGAGGCTACTCTGATAGCTACAGCTTTCCTGATTTCTTTCTCAAGCTGTCTTTCATTTGTCTATGAGAAGGCTACTGAGTTTTGGTTGTTAATTTCATGATGTGCTACTTTGCTGGAATTGTTTATCAGCTGTAGATTGGTTTGTAATTTTTCATAAAGCATTAAATGGTCATGACAGAGACTTGCCAAATGGGGGCTCAAAACTTGACTCATTCATTAAAAATGTGCTAATTCTAGAGATGATGTAGATGAAAGCCAAAGAACATTGAAACACATCAAAGTTGGACATATAATTTTGAAAGTAAAAGTGCAACATCTTGGAGGTTTTTAGGGAGTTGACTATGTGAGCAACATATAACTTGAGCAAAGAAAGCATGGAGTAGACTGCCTCAGGACACCGGGAATTAAAAAAGGCTGTTCCCCTTTGTCTTTCCCTAAACCAGTGTTTCTCAATCTTCCTAATGCTACTAACCTGTAGTACACTTCCTCATGTTCTCTTGACTCCCAACCATAAAATTATTTTGTTATTACTTCATAACTCTAGTTTTTCTGCTGTTATGAATTATAAAATAAAATATCTGACATACAACATATCTGTTATGCAACCCCAAAGTTGTCATGACCCACAGGTTGAAAATCACTGCACTGTACACATTCAATATTCCACAATCAACTATGCTAACATCTTTATAAAGAGAAATTGGAGAAGGGAGTTTTCTATAAGAGAAAAATATTTTAATTTTTTTGTCTGCAAAAGCACTACTAACTTAAGTGGATAAAAACACTATATATTCATTTTATGCATTATATAGCAGGTGATATAATTAATTGATGTATATACATGATAAAGCATTCTTCAGTTTTTAGTCAGTAAGTCATTTTTCCTATTGAAAGAAAAATAACCTAAAGCTGATTATAAACACATTTTATGATGTTTTGTTATTATATCATTTAAGGATTGTATCATTTCATGGAATTTTATGAGGATTTAATAGGATGGTTGAAATGTAAATCATGAAATAAATATTGGATATCAAGAAACTAAAATAACATATCATGAAGGACAAAAAAAAGTCATTCATGTTTTCAGAAGCTAATTATTATTTATTATATCTACAATAATAATCATGGTATACAGGGTTGTAATAACAACCTGGGAATCTAAACTCTTATTAGAATATAACTTTCAAATGAATATGACCATGTGTAGTGTTTAATGCAGGGACTACACAGTGCTGAAGACAAGGAACTGTGAGTACTCAGCTATACATGTGATACCTTCATTAGTCTCCCCAGCTCTAAGAGACAGAGCACAGCAGAGAGGAGGGAGTGGAAAAACATAAGAGTTGGAGGCTGGGGAGAGAGAAGTACTATGAAAGAGTGACCCTTGGCCATGGGACATTGCACCCATGAACTCACCACAGATGTGGTTGTGTGCATAAGACCTATACAATATCAAAGTAGTTAAACTTCCAGCTCAGAGTATGGATGGCTCCTAAGGCTCCCCCCCTACCCCCCAGCAAAGGTTCTAATGACAGGTGATGGCTGGTAGGAACCAAGAGATCACCTTTCTTGGGAGTGCAACCACTGGTAGGTTCTGTATACTTCAGTGGACAACCCCATACCCATGCGCATATAGGCAGCACTAATTGCATCCAGTGTGTTGAACAATATTAAAAAGGAGGACATGAAATTGGGAGGGAGATATATATGATAGGGTTACTGGTGAAAGTGGGAAGTGGGACTGGGGACTGGATGTGATCAATACAATACATTGTATATATTGTGGAATTTTCAAAGGATAAATGTTAAGCAGGTTATGAAGACACTGACTTCATAACACATATACATATGTCCAAAAAATGCACGCGCGCACACACACACACACACACACACACATGCACATACACACACACACAGCTGCCATAATAACTGGCATGCTCCATACTGTAGAAGCATATACATTATAATTTATATCGCTGAATGAGTGAATTATCAATGGTCCATGCAGAGAGGTCAATATTATACTAACCTCTCTGCATGAAATCAAATACCTGAATCCTGTTTTAAAGAGAAGCCTCTAAGAAACAGTACTGAAAATGATTGTATATTTACTGAGGGAAAAAAAACAACACAATCAATTTGGTCTCCAAAAACTTAAAAATTCTTTTTATTTTCTTTTTCTAAAAGTTTTTTTTTAAATGTAAAATTAATACAATAAAAATGTGCTAGCAAGATGGATTTTAAAACAATTTAACTACTTGCATCCTAATACCATTTCTGACCCACTTATTATAATCTTTCATTTACACATTTAATTTAAGAATAAATAATAATTTGGTATTATTGCCCAGATATGAAGTGAACATGTTTATTGCTAATGCTATCAACTTAAGGCTAGGTCTACTGTAGCCACACAACCCAAGGTCTGTGATGCAGTAGGTACCGAAGCATTGTGGATTGTGTGGTTCACTGTCTTTGTTGGCCCATGATCTCCATTTGCACAAAGCCATGGCTTTAATATGATTGCATTAGCATCTGAATTTTCCAGGTTATCACTGACAACCATGCCAAAGGTAAATCCATTCAGAATGCAGTGTTACTTTCTGCCAAATAGAATGCTTGTCTGTCTGCAAAAGCCAAATTCCTTGTCCCATTGACAAAAGAGAAGCATGTAATGAAGAAGAAAAGTCGAAGGTAAAGTTTTTTCTGTAAATTATTGTGTCAGGATCCATTATATTAGTGGACTATAGACTGAGTCTAAGAGTCAAGAAGCCCTGGGGTTTATCCCCAGCACAGGAAGAGAATCATGTATTGCATATCATCTCACTTACCCCTGGCTTGAAATTATAAGAGAGACTAGAATCTGTAGGCAGTGTTTGGTCTCAAAGAGGAAGGAAAAGGACTGGGTAGATGGCCCTGCCTTTAAAGGTTATGTTCACAACCAAGACAAATAAGTAGTTGGCCAAATACCTGAAAAAACAAACTGGTAATATTTAGCTAGTTATAATATCAGTATACATCCTGACACATCAGGATAATCTTGCATGTATTTACCTGGCATTTCTCAGATACAAAACTGTAATTACCATGTAGGGTAAAATTGATTTTTACCTCAAAATGTTCAATGAAAGGAAAAAATGCAAATCTTCTTAAAAACAACAAACAACATACAAACCACAGAATATCCAGTTTTTTTCTTTTCTTTTTTTCTTTTTTCAGTAAGGGGGTGTGTTTGTCAGACAAAGGGTCTCCAGCATGAGTTTTGACTGGAACAGGACCCAGCTCTGGTTGGCTGTGCTTATTGATAGACAGGACAGTCCATTCCAAACTGTGACTGCTGGATCCTGCCATCACAGAATCCTGTGAAGTCTTATAGTGAGAGCTACAGGAAGCAAGGCCTAATTGGAGGAAGGTCACCAAACAGATGCCTTTGAGTACAAGGTCTCTGGTTCCTTTGTACAACTCTCTGCTTTCTGGCCATGCAGGTGAGCAGGTATATGCTCTACCACAGCCCTTTCACCACGATGGTCCCCACCATAGAGCCAGAGACAATAAAAACCAGTAATGTGGACTGAATATATGGGGATAAAATAAACCTCTTCCTAAAAAAAAAAAAAAAAACCAAAACCAAAACCAAAAGAAACCATTGTTCCTCTTAGATATTTGTTACAGCCTCAGGAAAGCTCACACACAACCATTGAAAAATACTCCAAAATATGAAGCCAATAGGCCTAAGACATTAAGAATGCAAGATTGACTGTTCTCTGATCAGTGCTGAGGGAAAACAAATATTAGACTAGTTACTAATTCACAGAGATGAACAAAAACCAGAGACAAACAAATGGAACCCCCACCCCCAGAGGCTCATTGACTTATCCTCAAAGTCTCAGAGAGGAAATAGGACAGAGAACCAGAATGCAGTTGATTAATTCTATATTAATTAATTAAAACTGAGTCACCCACAGCAAAATGTTCTCTTATAGCAGTTTTTATGAATTTATTATCTTTTCCATATGTTACTGAACTCACAAGTGTATAAAACTGGAATTCAGCCTTCTCTATTCTTTCCATATTATCTTTTTTTAAATATTAATTTATTTCCTTTATTTTTTTACATATTGATCCCAGTTCCCTCTCCCCCTGTCTCTCCCTCCCTCTTTCCCTTTCTCCCACCCTCTCATGTCCCCTGACCACCAACCCCTCCCATCCCCCCCCACTCTACAAGTAGGGTGATGTCCTCCAGGAGGGGTCATCTACATCTGTCAAGTCATTTGGAGTAGGGACTAGTCCTTCTCTCCTGTCTCTAGGTTAAGGGAGTATCCCTCCATGGGGGATGTGCCCCTAAAGTCCTTTTGTGCCCCAGGAATACATCCTGGTTCCACTGCCTGAAGTCCCTTAGACTGTTCAAGCCTTTTAGCTGAGACACATGTTCAAGGGGGTCTTAGTCATTTCCATGCTGGATTCCCACCTATCAGTCTGGGGGCCCATTAGCGCCTCCTTATTCAGGTCAGTTGTCTCTATGTGTTTCTGCAGCCTGGTCTTGTCCTCCCTCTCTGCATCTGAATTCCAGTTTGGCTCAGTGTTTAGTTGTGGGTGTTTGTTTCTGTTTATATTAGCTACTAGATGAGGGCTCCATGATGCTGGAAAGGATGTGGAGAAAGGGGAACACTCCTCCACTGCTGGTGGGAATGAAAACATGTACAGCCATTTTGGAAATCAGTATGGTGGTTCCTCAGGAAAATGGCAATCAGTCTACCACAGAACCTGGCAATCCCCCTTTTAGGCATATACCCAAATAATCCACATCCATGCAACAAAGGCATATGCCCAACTATGTTCATAGCAGCATTATTTGTAATAGCAGAAACCTGGAAGCAACCTAGATGCCCCTCTACTGAAGAATGGCACATTTATTTCACAATGGAATACTACTCTGCAGAAAAAAAATGGTATCTTGAAATTCACAGGCAAATGGATGGAACTTGAAGAAACCATCCTGAATGAGATATCCCAGTCACAAAAAGAGGAACATGGTATGTACTTCTCTTATATGGATTTTAGAAATAGAGTAAAGGATCACCAGCCTATAATCACATTCCAGAGAAACTAGGCTACAAGGAGGATTCCAAGAGATTCATATAAGGTCCCTCACAGAAAGGGAAAGGGACAAGATCTCCAGAGCATATGGGTAGTAGGTGGGGGAGGAGTGGAGAGGTAACTAGGAGAAAGAGAAGGGGAGGAGAGGAAAGCACGTGGGACTAGGAAGATTGAGTCAGGGAAGGAATAGACGAGAGGAGAGAGAGAGAGAGAGAGAGAGAGAGAGAGAGAGAGAGAGAGAGAGAGAGAGAGAATAAAAGAGGGAGCCATTATAGGTTTGATGAGAAAACTGAACCTAGAGAAATGCTACAAAACTAATCCCAACTAACAAATTGAGCAACAGTGGAAAGGCTACCATAAATGCCCTTCCCTGATAATGATATTGAAGACTAACTTATCTTTCCACATTATCTTAATCAGGGATTCTATTTGTGTGATAAAACACAATGACAAAAGGCAAATTAGGGTGGAAAGGGTTTACTTCAGCTTATAATTCAGTCCATCACCCAGAGATGTCAGGGCAGTAGCTCAAGGCAGTCACCTGGAGGCAGAGGGTCATGCAGAGACAATGGAGAAGTGCTACTTACTGGCTTGCTTCTTGTAGTGGGCTCAAGCTGCCTTCTCACACACCCCAGGGCACCTCCCCAGGATGTCACCTCCTACAATGTGCTGGTCCCTCATACATCATCAATCAAGAAAATACACCACTGGCTTTCCTACAAGTCAATCCTGTGGGAGTATTTTCTCAAGTGAAGTTCACTTTTCTTAAAGGACACTAGGTTGGGTCAAGTTGACTTAACATTAGCCAACACACACATCAATATATACCAAAGAAAACTGCCAAAGAAACAAAAGTGCTTGTTAACTCAAAGAGTTCAGAAACATGGTGAAATGGGGCAAAGTTGGCAAAATATTTACATTATTAAAATCATAGAAAAATAGATGTTAAAAAATAGCGAAAGGCACTCTTTAAGTACCATTGTTAGATTTGTCTCTTTTAAAGATTTCTTTATTTCATTTGTGTGTATGTGTTTTGTTCCGTGCATATGCAGACAATTATGGAATTCTGGAGTTATGGATGGTTGCAAGCAGCCTACTAGGGACCACACTGATCCTCTGAAAGGGTGGTTTGTGTTCTTGAATCCTATGATGTCACTACAGTCCTTCCAGATTTATATATAGTACATAGAGAGCACACTTCAGCCCATATGTTCAAGCTAATTTGACAGTAAAATTTACTACAATTAACTTTAGATAAGGCTGTGGTCTGATTATCTACCAGCATTTTAAGGCTTTGACTCCATGCAATTTAAAAGGACAATGAGAAATATGTCTGCTTTTTTGTTGGTTGGGTGTTCATATTTTTGTAACATTTTTATTTATTCCTTGAGAATATTATATGTGTACAATGTATCCGACCAGATCCACCAATTTGATTACCCACAGCTCTACCACATCTTCCTCTGAACTTCGTGCTTAGATTATTTCAGTGAAAAATGTACAGGTTGAAATAAGCTAAAGAAATGACCATTCAATACATCTTTGGGGGAGACTGCCAAGTACTGTATTACTTCTTCAAAAGGCCAACAATATGTGTATCTCTTTGGTTCAGATCTTTAGAATGTATGAGTATATCCTGGAATTTATGAAACTATGAAAGTATAAGCATAAGAAAATATAAATGCTTTAAACAAAATAATATAGGATATACCATGTAACTACAGGCAAATGTTCAACTTCAAAGTGCTACTTTTCAAACACCTCTTTCTGGGACAAGATCTACCAAGCAAATTGGGAGCTTGGCAGGAGGGGAAAGGAGTTAGGCAAAAGAGGAGGGGAGTGATGAGCATGAGGGAGCAGAAAGTTTGAATCAGGGAAAGAACAGAAGAGAGCAAGAGGGAGCCATTATTAGTTTCAAGAGAAATCTGGTACTAGGGATATTTCCAGAGATCTACAAGGATGACCCCAACTAACAATCAAAGCTACTTACATGCCCTTCTCCGATAATACTCTATATACCCCATATACCCTACATACCATCCTAGAGCTTTCATTTAGTAGCTGATGGAAGTAGAAGCAAACACCACAGCTAAACACTGAGTAGAACTCCTGGAATCCAGTTGCAGAGAGGGAGGAGTGATGAACAAATGGGGTCAAGGCCATGCTGGAGAAACCCACAGAATCAGCTGACCTGAACAAGGGGGAGCTCATGCACCCCAGTCTGATAGCTGGGAAACCAGCACAGGACCGACCCAGACTCCCTGAATGTGGGTGTTAGTTAGGAGGACTAGGTAGTCTATGGGGCCTCTGGTAATGGATCAGTATTTATCCCTAGTATATGAATGGACTTTGGGAGCCCATTCCACATAGAGGGATACTCCCTCAGCCTAGACACATGGGAGAGGGCCTAGGCACTGCTCCAAATGATATGACAGACTTGAAGACTCCCCATGGAAGTCTGCTCCCTGGGGAGCAGAAAGGGGGTGGGATAGGGGTTGATGGGGGGAACAGGGGATTCAGGAACTGTGATTGATATGTAAAACAAGCTTGTTTCAAATTTAAATTTAAAAAAACTTCCCCTTTACATTTTAATTCAAATTTCACGGTTTGAGTTAAGATTTTGTTGCCTGCATCTGTGTTCCAACAGGAAGGAGGCCCATATTTGAATAGGCATTTGTCAGTTGTGTTTCTCACTTGGGATGAGCATGTTTGCATTCTGTCATGTGGTCTTCATGATGGTTAGTCTTGGTTGTCAACTTGACTACATCTGGAATTAACTTAAACTTCTAAAATGTGCACACTGTGAGGGACTTTTGTTTAATTTGATATGGGAAGATCCATTCCTAATCTGAGATTGGAAGACCTACCTATAATCCATTGTTCAGAGGTGGGAAGATCTGCCTCTAATCTGGCCATGCTTCTGCTGGAAACCTATATGAGGATTTGTTATTCTAGAACCCTGAATAATACATATTGCTATTACAGACTTTTCTCCTACTCCCACCACATCTGGGCTTGTAGCCAAGAATCTGTGCTTCTAAATGTGTAGATCAGCCTCTGGGCCTGGGCTTCACTAGCTAGGTCATTCTACCCACTGAAGCCTGGTTTAACTTAGACTTCTCTGGAAACCAGCAAGAGCCAGTTATTACCTATTTATAGTTCCATCTTAACAGTTGAATATTCAAACACAAACCTGAGTTTTTCTGAATTATGATAATGATAGTGGTTGTGAAGCTAAACAATAGGAGAGATACCTTACTGGAAGGTACACATTGTTACCTTCTGATATGATAATGATGATTTATTATATGTTCAGATTGTCAAAAACTGAACCGTTGTCAAAACTCATGAAGCACAAAATGTAATTCCTGCATTTTTGTTCCATACAAATACGCTTTAGCAGACTCATTTGGAAAAAAAATATCTATACAACTTTACATTTGTAAATAATAAAGACTTAACTAAATGCTACCCAAAGTAGCAATTGTTCATATTTAAAGGCTTTTTGGTTGGTTGTTCACTTTTTTGAGATAGGATCTCTATATTATATCCTGGCACTCATTATGTAGACCAGGCTGGCCTCAAAGTCACATAGATCTACTTGTCTCTACCTCCTGAATGCTAGGATTAAAATGCATGTGCTACCTCACTCAACCAAAGGCTATATATATATTTTAAAGGTTGTTTTACGTTCACAACAAAATTGAGGGGCAGGTGCAGACATTCCTCATGCTGCAAAAGTACTCATCATCATGATAGCTCCACCCAATGCTGTGCATCTGATACTCAGAACCAGCATCTTCACTGAGCATCTCAGCTTATTCACTGTGTGCTTTACACACTATAGTTTAGAGCACAGCTTATAGTTTACTCTCTATAGCTTTTCCCAAATGCACAGATACCTGTGTTCATCATTAGCGTACCATCAGCGGTGTTTTCATTGCCCTACGTATTCTCTGTGCTCTACAAAGTCAACCACCCTTCCTTCAAGCCCCTGCCAAGCACTGGCTTTCTTTTTTAATTATTTCTATAATTTCTCTCCATTTCATCACACGAGATCATTGGAATCATAGACTATGCAGCTGTTGCAGACTGTTTTATTCACTTAGTAGCATACATGGAAGATTACTGTTTTTTTCATGGGCTGAAAATCTATTTGTATTTTAGCTCTAGATAATATTCCATTGCTTGGATGTATACCCTGCAGTTTATTTACCCATATACCTGGTGAGGCAAAGTTTTCCCCTCAATTCTCGCAACTGAAATTTAACTGCTGTAAGCACATATGAGTAGACTTTTGTGGGTTTGTGGTTTTACCACCTTTCAGTAAATACCTAGGGTTCTGTTGCTGAATCATGTTTAGACTTCCCTGTGGCTGTGTGGTTTGCATTCCTGCCAGCATTGAATGTGTATCCATCTGCTGCACAGTTTAACCAGGCTGTGTTTGGAAACACCCCTGATTCTGATATAGAATCTAACAGGTGTTTAGCGAGAGCTCATTGCTTTAATGTGTGTTTGCCTTGCAACTTGTGTGGCACATCTCTCCACAGCTTGTTTTGCATGTACATGCCATGGTTTTTCATTTTGTGGTTGATTTGGGCTATGGTATTACTTTGGTTGTTTTTACTAACATCCTTTTGACAATTAGTTGTTATTTTAGATAGTCAGTCCCGTACTTAGCTCTGTGTGTTTTGTTCTAGTTTGTCTCATCCCCTCATTTCTTCCCTAGCATCTCACCTTCTCATTCTCTATCACTCTCTCTAATCTCCACACCTCATCTCTTTATTCTCTCTTTCAAATATATCACCTGTAAAATCTCTCTCTAATTCCAGTACCTCACCTTCCCTCTCTCCCTCTTTCTCTCTCTGTATCTCAATTTTCTCCCTTCACAATGACTTTCAGAATTTTTTATTTTAATAATAGCAAACTTGCTTGCTTATATGAATATTCTCTGATGCTTCATCTAAGAGTTAATTTCTGTAGGAATGGCTACAAGTTTCATATCCATAGCATTTTCATGAAACCTTTCAAATAGAAATATAATTAAATTGCAACTGATACTACATTATTCCATACTTCACATTTGCCAGTAATTTTTAAATTATTCCATACCATTACTCAATACCATTACAAAGTGAGCATCTTTTCATCATGTTACAAAACAATTTCAGAATTATCTTTTTACATTGTCAATGTCATAAATTTTTGCAATGAAACAGCCTGACATTTTAAAATCGATTTTAGCCATTCAAGGAACCTAGACTCCGCTGGGTCAGAACTGCTGTTTTTCTGTCTTGAGAATTTCCTAATTATCTCAAAGACCTCCATAACCACCTGTGCACACAGATATATCCGTGCAACTCCAGAGAGAACAGGAAGCAAATCAAAGTGGGTCACAATGTCAAGTGATTTCATTACTATGTCAAGAGGCAAACAGCAAGGATGAGTGGAAGCAGAGTCCTACCAGGGCATGGTTTCTCTCCTGCTGTGCTTCCTGTCCCATCTGTGAGGTTCCCCAGTGACTCTAGAGGATAAAAGTCATCTTCCTACCCAGCACTTATCTGATCACATGAGTGCACTTATTAGGGAGAGTGCCTGCCACCCACTTAGCACATTAAATTATGCTTAATAAGGAGTCAGCTAATTTTGTACAGTTTGATAAGATACTATGTTAAAATTTACTTTAAAGCATATTTAAAAACTTAGTTCTTTTTTTTTAATGTTACTCATTAGCTTCAGCCAATTTTGCTGTAATGTAAATATTTGGTAAATTTTCCATTACTGAATTTGAATTTTCTTATGACTGTGGGGCTCGGAACCATGTGTTGTTCCCAACTTTACACCCCAAAACACATTATCCAACTCTGTCTAAAATAGCTTACCTCCAGTTCATCCAAGTAAACCACTTCTTAAAATAGCATATCATGATTTGATTTAATGAATGTTCATTTGCTTACTCAAAAGTATTCTTTCAAGGACCTAAGAATACGAATAAATAGTCTTTAATGGAGAATATGACTCATTTGTGGGGATTTCATTGGTTTTAACTATTTTAGTTTAATGGTCTTGAAAAATATATATGTGTGTGTGTGTGTGTGTATGTGTGTGTGTGTGTGTGTGTGTGTGTGTGTGTGTGCTTTGTACTTAGAACATAAAGTATAGTCACTATTCCAGAAGGTTCACTCTTGCCTCTCCTCATAACTAAGGCATTCATTCTTAGTTAGTAGACCTAAGGTGTTTTATTTCTGTTGTAGGATTTCCTATATTGAAATTTTCTGCTATGTTCATATGTTGGCTTATACTACAAACTGTTATACTGTGTTACTTTGAGAGATGTAGAAAACTACACACAAAAACATTTTTAAGGCTATAAATGATTTCACTAGTTATAAACTCAACCACCAATGAAGTATGGTCCTTAGAGAACTTCAAACCATACTTTATAATTCTCTTTTGCCCCATGGTAAGTTATTTTTTCTTCCTGTGGATCCATGATTTGAAACAACCCAAGAGAAATATATTGTTATAATCTTAAACTGCTTTTCAAATTTGAATGTCTATATTGTTTTTAGAGGAAACTAAATTTTATCCTAATATTTTAAAAATTAAAAATTAAATTCATTCTAATAGAGGCTACGAGCAGTTGGGCCAATAGTTATAAGTGCTAGGTTTTTTATGACATTAAAATATTTATTTAAAAACTAGGATATATACTATATTTATATTTTAAAGAAAATCAAATCTATAAAGCAATATTGATAAGCTAAGAATCTGATGATCTCAGGTCTTATGGTCCTTTTGACATATTTTTCTTTTTGGTCATAGAAATTCTGATAGGAGGATGTTTTGACTAGACATTCTCTCCTCAAGACACTGCCAACAGTGTACAGGATCAGTTGCTTACTCGGTGAATTAATTTTGAAGTGTTTACCTAAGTTAGAAGATACTGAGGAAGCTAAAATTAGAGTAAGACAACTGTGTGAAAATAAATTCTCAGTGGAGCCTATACTAATCAGGGTGCATAGTATCTGTTTCTGAGACTGACTGTGGGGATTTTCAGATGAAGTCAGATGTCAAGTCTGTTGCCAATAGGTCTCAGTTGGAATAACGTATCTGCTTTGGGAACCACTACTATGGGAGCTGCTGTATCAAGGAAGTGAGAAACAGGAAATGAGGGGCTTGCATTGTGCAAGACCATCTATCACATACCCAAGTTTTCCCCGAGAACTGTTTGCCTGAGACATTAAGATTGTCAAAAGTTGTGCTTTAGATTGGGATGTGAATAGTAAAATATTAAAGATACATGATTATATACACATAAACTTCAGATGTAAGAAAGAGGGAGGGAAGGAAGGAGAGAAGAAGAAGAAAAAGAAGAAGAAGAGAGAGAGAGAGAGAGAGAGAGAGAGAGAGAGAGAGAGAGAGAGAGAGAGAGAGAATAAAGACTATAGTAGGTAGCCACAACACATGCCAGGGCCCAGAGGGTTGACTAGATTCCAGCAACTCGGGGTTTTTAGAATGAGTCTATACATATTTCAAAATTTTCTATTCAGAAGTGTAGGTGAAGGCTTCTCAACTGTGGTTGAGATATAAAAAACAAAACAAAATAAATAGATAAATAAAAGATCCATATGAGGTTAGATATTAGTTTTCTATATTTATATTTTGATATTTTATATTCTTACTTTTCTTCAAATTACATTATAGCTTGATTCTCTTAGAATGATAAAAACACCACACACACATATGAATTTGTGCATATGTATATGTAATTTTCTACCAACTTGAGGATAATTGAGGTTATGAATCATATTCACTGCCAAATCTCCTTCTTGGCCAATATTCATACCTCCCATATAGTCACGGCATAGGAGATTAATGCAATGAAAATACATCCAATTTCTTCTTGATTTCTCTTTATTTATTCATGATTTTAAAAGAAAAATTTATGTGTCTAGGGCTAAGTGCATGATAATTACTTTTTAACCTTCCCTCTACCATCATAGGTACCATAATGTAGAAGAAAATATATAATATGGTAACAACTTTGTGTTCAGACAAATAGTATTTTCAGTGTAAATATTTTTTTAAATATAAAACACATAAAACTTTTTAAAGATGTGCACAGATTTATGAGATATTTTGTGATCCTTGATTCCTGTTTACATAATGACCTGCAGAGGGGAAATAGCACATTCATCATTTTAAATGTTTGTCCTTCTGTATTTCAAGGACAGTCAAGATTCACTCTCATCTGCTCTGAAATGTGCAATATAGTCCCCATGCTCTCACACCATACAGATTATTGTCCTTAATCACACACAATACTGTGCCATTAGCCCTATGTGTCCATATCTGTCTTCCTTCATCCATTTTCCCTTTCTCAATCTTTGGCATCAACACTCTAATCTCAAAATCTATGTTATCATACTTTCTATATGAGTGAGTTTCCACAGTGTCACTCATTGCCTAACTTGTTTATAACAATTTTAATTGAGTTGGTTTTGAGCCTTTGCCTTATAATGATTTTCTCCCTCCAAGTAATAAATGACTATAGATCATATTATTCAAAATACACAGTCTGTATTCACATTAAGGGCAGAGTTTTGGGAATAGCCATTAGGGGAGAGATTACTAATAAACAGTCTTTTTATTAAAAAGATCCAGGGTAACTTGTTTTACTATCTTAGCTTTTCCTCGACAAGACTTTGTATACTATACTATAATATAACCTAGATCAAATCTCATTATAACTCATTCTTCAACATTAGCAAATTTAATAACTAATAAGCCAATTTACAACTAAAACTATTTGAAGATGTTATACAATGTTCCTGCTTGTTATAATGAAGGATGATGAAGATGTTATACAGTGTTCATGCTTGTTTTGTGATTTACCAATGTGTGAAATTTTCCATCTGAATATATAGATCTTCAAGTTTATTGTACTCTTTCCATGTTCCCCTCACCATTTTACTGTGTTGTGCATATTTTCTTCTGCCAGTAAGTCTGTTGGCCATCCTTATACACTTAAGACAAAGAGAAGGATGTCTGGGGATGGAGAGTTGATGCAGTGATTAGCAGTGTTTGTCCTTTCAGCAGATCAGAGTTCAAACATCAGCACCTACATCAGATGGCTCACAACTACTTGTAATTTCAGCTGTAGGGAATCTGACACACTCTTCTGATTTCCATGGGGTATGTACATGCACACACATGCACATGGGTGTGCATAAGTATGCATAGTGTAGTGAATAAAGACAAAATACATTATGAAATAAAAATCTGAGGAAATTATCAAAAAAATAAAGGAGCAAGAGACACATGAATGATATTCTTCTGGTCAGATTCTACAGTTGCCACTTTCATATGAGGTTCACATGAAGCTATTTTATGATACACTAGACCCTGCAGCAGAGATACAGTCAATTCTATGCAACATCTAATGTGCTGAACTGCTAAGGAGTAAGAACTCTGCCAATGCTCATTAGAAGTACTGAAGTATTTCTGCCAGAGACTAACTGGAGAATCAAGCCAGCATGTTAGTCATCAATTATCAAGTCAGATAAAGATATTGTAGCTTATTATTGAAAATCAACAAACACCACACACACACACACACACACACACACACACACACACTCCAGCAACTCTACTATTCTTAGTCTTCTAGTTTAAACATTAGTATTTATTAATTGCTTGATCACTTATCAGCATTTTACTGATTTAATAGGTGTCTCAATTTGTGCCCAAGGACATATGGGTATCAATATAATAATCTCTCTCAAGCAGCTATTATTTACAAGTGTACTATAAAATTAGCATTTGAGGATTATCCTACTTGCCACTATTCAGTCTAATTGTAGAATATGAAGGGATGAATTTTGCACTGAGGGTATTTCTGAGGAGGACATATTTTGTAAAAGTGAAACTGTTAAAACAATGATAACTGGTCATTTGAAAATAACTTGTTTGAAGAATGAAGTGAAATGGAATGTATCATTTAGAAAAGTAAGTAGAAGATCTTTGTGATACATTTCTGTGTAGATCAATTAATTGAGAAGTTTTTTGTTTGTTTTGTTTTTATGTATTTTGAATAGTTGGCAGCTAGATCCAGACAAGACATACTGTGTGGCCCCATCACTGGCTCTTGAAACGAGAAGGCAGTTGAGTGTTTACCAGAAATGTTCGATGGTTTGAGTTCCTTCAGTGATCAAAGCCATCAGCCAGTCTCTTTCCAACTTCAGCCTCTCAGTTCAGTACAAGATAAACTCCCTTGGCTTAAGGTGTGGGGAATGTGAAATGTGTCACCTAAGGAATCTTTGCTTCCCACTGTGAAGAGTTCCTGAATTCTTTCCAGTGTTTCTGAAGACAGGAAGTTGTCAAAAATCACTTGATAATCTTGGCTCCACAGAGTATGGGATCTAGTGAAGTTAAATTCTTTTCTTAATGGAAATTTTGCACAAAAATTAATGAATCTGTGGACATTTACAATAGAAAGTGTTAGAGAGCACGAAAAGCCCAGACAGTAGAGGACAAAAAGCAAACCTGGAAGAGCTGAGAAAACAAAAGCAATGGAGTTGCTTCAGTCTTTTTCCCATGTTCACACCCCTCTGTGCTTTCAATATTAACACCTAGGCCAGCTAAGGTGCAAAAGCAATTGTTCTCATACGAATAACTGAGTACTATATTTAAAGACAGATAGGAAAATGCCTGCTAATATTTCTATTAATCCTTGTTACATTTATTTAATAGTTTCATCCATGGAACCCAAGAAATTACAAACTGCAGAGATGAAGGCTAAGGTCTGTCATTCCTTTAATGATGTCTCACTGTCTGTTTATGACAGGATTTATGCCTCACAGAGCAAAGAAGCAGATAACTTGCCCTCCCCTAGACCGGTTCCCAACAGCCTGTGCTCAAAACTGTTTCCTTAGGTCTTGCTCCTCTCAGAAGAACCCCATGGTGAGGAGGTCTACTGATTTCTTGCTCTAAGGACACTCTTCTTCCAGGAGCCCTTCTGTCATTTACCCAGACTCCAAGTCCATCTAAATAGTGCGCCATAATTATATTGGCACAAATGAAGATTTAGTGGCATACTGATTCATGTATTTCATTGACTGACTTACAAATAATCTAGGAAGAATTGGAATTAATAAGATTTTTACTCTTTATTAGTGACATCAAAATTGTCTGCAGAATATTTTTAATTATTGATTAATATAGCTCTTGAAATATTTTCTGAGTCTCTGGCAGCATAACCTAGAGCTGTGTATCTTTTCTGGAACTTTCCACACTCCACAAAGACTTAGGGTCAATTATCTTCGGCATAAATACTGAAGATGTCTTATCTCATCATTCTGGTGCTGTGAATCATTTATATAAAATGTGAAAAAAATCTCAATTGGTGAAATAATGCAATTTATAATATTCTGGCATTTTAACACCTTGACAGAAATTTCTGTGGTCTAATGTAGATGGGCTTTTCCAGAGGCTTACATCTTATAAGAGAATACAGATGGGAAAGGCTTTAGAAGGTATTTGTTATGCATTCACTTTAGAACGTTTCAAAATGACCTCCTCTGTTAAAAATAATAACAACATAACAGAACAATTTGAAACAAAAGAACAGCTTTAATTTGGTTTTTCACATCTGTTAGGTAGTGCCATTTTCCATTTTGGAGGGATGATAAGAATTGTGTATCTACTCAGTTCTTGAAGGTTGATTAATAATTTTATTTAATTAATATTTTAAAATCATTTTTGAAAGCTCAATCCTTGATTTTACTGAATTCAAATGATATAAATGATTTGGAAGTGCTTAAGTGGTGATTTTTGTTGGCATCAAAAGTTTAATGATCAAAAAATATCATTTTTTAATAAATGCCATTCAACATTTATGAATTATGATTTATTTACTTCTTATTGACCAATGATCTCCATTAGGGAAGGGACACGTGTCTGTGATGATTAAAGTTCTAACTATTTTGATTCTGCTTTCAGTCTCAGCTTTTCAAATGTGTAGCCACAAAAGTCAATGCCAAGAAAGTTGTAAGTTTATGTAAAATTGATTTCTAGCATTTTAAACCTCAAAGGGCTGCTGCTACAATCTGTAAAGTCCTCTAGGACTTGTGGACATTCTCATCAACATATTTATGAATCTGGAAAGTACTTGGGTCCAAATCTCCTCTTCTGTTGCAAATAGAAATATCCTCTCTGATGTTCTTTGCAGCATCAAGGCCCTGAAGCATAATGGGACTGCACGTCTGCTTTTTTCTCTGCAGCTAAGGGTACCATGTATATGGGGATCTCTTTAGTTTGCATTTTTACGGTTATTTTATTTTAACATGCTTGCATTTCATTATAAAATTATCTTTTAAATGTCTTCTTATTTTATTTCTAATTAAATTTATTCTTTTGTAATTTGTTTTTAGATAAATCTATCCTTTCATATATGTGTATAATGAGTTCAGACTACACTTACTCTCCACCTTCTCTCTTTCCCACCTCTATCAACTCCCCCCCCAACACCTCCAATCATTGTGAGTCTCTTTATAAAGTTCTGTCTTTTTGTTTTGTATGTTTGCTGACCCACTCAGTTTTACTAGGGTGCTGCACATGATGATGAATGTGGAACTTTCCATTGGAGCCTGGTGGGCTCACCAGTGGCTGAAGACAATCCTTATAAAAATGAAAGATCTTACATGTTCATGTGGCCATGTGATACCCAGTGCATGGAAATGAATACTTATCAATATGAAACATGGCTGACAAATACCAGAATTTAAGTGGAGGCATGTGTTTTCCCAGCCTTGTCTAATTGCCTCTGACTAGTCTGAAAGTGATGTGCCTGTGGATCTATAAGGTTGTATAGAGTGGAATGCTTTTCTGAATGGCTTTTCCCCTCTCAGTTTTCTTAGTTACAATATATTCATCCTACATAATATGGTTCACATAGACAACACCTTTTTAGTATATCACGTGCTTCAATGTATAACCACTTCTTTATATCCCTAATCTTCTTTCCAGTCTTCCTCATGTGCTCTTGTGTGTCTCATGCCTTTACCCATATGTCTGTGAATAACTGATTTTTATTCATCCATGTGGTTATCTATTACTAAAGAATTTAGAGACCCACTTATGAAAAAAATTAATGCAGTGTTTGTTGTCTACCTCTGAGCTTATTATGATGATCTCCAGTGGCATCCGCTCTCCAGTAAAGTCATTCATTCATCTCTTTATGAGTGAAAACAGAAACACCATTGTGTGTATGTGCCATATTTTCCTTATTCAGTCCTCTGTTGTCAGACATCTATTCTGACTCCATAATAGTCTGCAGGTTTAAAGCAGATTGATTGTTTTTATCATAGAACCACATAAAACAGCTGTATGATTGCCAACATACTAGAAAAAAACAATAAAAGAACAAAAAGTCCCCTAAACTCACCACACAAGCTATCACAATATCAATTCTCAGGGATTTCTAACCCATACCACAGTCATGCTTTCCCATACACTCACTTTGGATCATAAGTTACTAAGTAAATACCTATAGAGCTAGATGAACCCAGAGCTTACTTAAACCAGGTTCCTATGCACTCTGTGTTTTCAATAACACTAATGGCAATCTCCCTCATCACTTCTCTTATAGGATGCATGGATTTCCCCTTGTAAGTGAATCATAAAGCAATATGACAAAAATGTAAAGGGGAAATAACATACAAAGAAACATGTAACATATATAGACTACAAAACAGGATATGGGCTGGAGATGGCTCAGTGGTTAAGATTAGTAGCTGCCACTTTAGAGGTTCTGAGTTTAATTCCCAACAACCACATGGTGGCTCCCAACCATCTATAATGAGATCTGGTGCCCTCTTCTGGCCTACAGTCATACAGCCAGGCAGAACACTGTATACATAATAAATAAATCTTAAAAACAAAACAAAACAGGAAACAATGCTTTACAGAAGGAATGCAAATTGTTTCATTTTTAGTACTCACTCCTCACTGAGACTGTAGTTACAGTCATTTTGAACTCTTTTAAAATTAAGCTGATGAATGTATTTTTTTTCTTGTATCTCAGAAAACAAAAGGCAGTCCTAATAATTGATAAATTGGAGAGCGTAGTCAGTGCACTTCTCTTTCCAACACACAAGTTTATGTTTACACCTCATCTCTTATGTCTTTACATTAACTTATATTAGTGCTTGGGTAAGAAGAAAAGATCATCAATTGGACATTTCAATCAAAAGTGTTGTGTGCACTGTATGTTTCAGAGTTTTACATTTGATAGTCCAATGGCCTAACAATGAGCTTTACCTATAGTGCCCAGCTTTATCAATCATTGCAAAATAGAGTTGCTTCCTTAGAAATCACTTAATTATTTCACTTATTCATTTATTCAATAGATATTCACTATGAATAACATTTTGGGAAAAAATAAGCCTTACTGAGTTTAAATTATCATATATCTTGACATTGACCCATTTGACAAACTGTTGCAATTTACTCAGTTTTCCCTTGCCATTTCCAAATGTTTTGCAAAATAAAAAGTTAAGTTACTAAAGAAAAAGTCAAAATATCACACAATTTTTAAACAATATACTTACATTTTTGCAAGAAGAAAATAGTAAATAAGTCTTTACAGATATTGTTAACAATTGGTCAATGTTAGGTGGTCATGGAGCTTGATGTTTTAGGTCAAAACAAAATCAACAAGATCTAAAATAAAAATTTCTCTAAAGCATAAGTTGAGGTCTGTATGTTTCTATGAAGGGTAAAGCATGTGATGCTACAAATGTATATTAAGACAGAATGCCATACTTTAGATC
This sequence comes from Phodopus roborovskii, assembly GCF_943737965.1. Lineage (NCBI taxonomy): Eukaryota > Metazoa > Chordata > Mammalia > Rodentia > Cricetidae > Phodopus > Phodopus roborovskii. The sequence goes on along the minus strand of NW_026126434.1, from coordinate 20,333,566 downwards.
TGGATTTGGGGACATAGTAACTTGATGTGAATGTGATTCACAAAAAGTAAAAATGTATTTCCATGTTCCTGTAAGATATACTATCTAATCTTAGATATAAAATCTTAAAAGACATTGACTTTATTATTCAAAGGGTCAAAGCATACTTTGTAAGTACATTTTATTATTATTTTCTAGCAGAGTGGGATCTTCCCACAACTATAGCTTTGTATGCTTCATCCCATTTGTAGGTCAAAGCAGAAAAGTATTTCAAATGATTATCTCCTTCCTTTTTTTTATATATACATATAAAATGAACAAAAGGGGTTTACTGTGACCTGATAGTTTACCAATTACCTTACTCTTACATAAGAATTTTAAAAGCAGATAAACTTTGTTAAAACATAAATCTACCAAAAGTATTTCCTTTAATGTAAATCGCATAATTCATCTTTAAATGATTTCACAATGTTGATAAAAATTATGCCTAGATTTTATATAATTAGTAACACACCATTCATGGTGTGATGGTTCACATCTTTCCTTGGCTCATACTGTCTTCTTTAGTTTGGGTTCTTTCTTTTCATTCTCTTTTACTACCCATCTGTCTGTCTTTTCCTCTGGCATGCTCTTACAATAAAAAAAAAAAAATCTCTTGTATTTGTAGAGTGAAGTCCTCTAACTTCTGTCATAATGTTGCTACATGGATAGAGTAATTCTGTTGGATATTCTTGGGTGGACGACAACGTGGAATTGGAAAACATTACATTGTGTGAAACTAGCTAAAAGCACGTGAAGAAAAATACTGTATGATCTCATCCATACATGGAATATAAATAAAGTGTGTTCATAGCAAATGTATGAAGATTAGTTGCCACAGACTTGGAAAGAAGAAGTCAGAAGAATTAGGAGAAGGCCAATCGATGCATACAGTTATTACTTGCTAAAAACTGGTATGTGAAGCAGAGAGACTGTTGATATTGTTAATGAACTAGATACATACATAAAAGTGAGAAGAAAAAATCTGGAATGTTTTCATCTCAATGATAACTGCTTGTTTGAGTAGAAAAATAGGAAAACTAGAAATAAACACGACAATGTATGCATGTATCAAAATATCATGGGTACCCCATACATTGTTTATTTTCCATTTGTGTAATGATTTTAAAAATTAAAAAAAAAACAACTATTATACAAGTTCCCAGGGGAGGGAAGCAATTAGTCTTACCCAGCTACAACACCTATGAACCACAACAAATACCAGCACAGCAGTATATGCAAAAGGTAAAAGGGGTGGTGCTTATATGTCATTGGTAGCAAACAGCTGTCTAGTGGGATTTAAAATCCACTTACTAGGAAGTAAATCATGGCTGGTACTGGAAACCCAGCTTTTCCAGAGTAGTAATATTATGGACCTTAGAAAAGAATCTACTATAACCATTATGCTAGACCAACAAAATTCTTTACTTCATTCTGAACCATTTAGCCACAGATAAGTGTAGCATGCAAACCTCATAAAAAAACAAAAACAAAACAAACAAACAAACAAACAAAACCCTCTTTCTTTACAGCAAATCAAGACCATCACAAAACAACACATGTTGACATAGTGCACATATTGACAGATTGTGGGCAGTTCACCTCAATGGATACTTCTATTCCATAGCTCCTGATTCTCTGTCTCAGGGAGCACTGTAGAATATGGTGTGGAAAGATTGTAAGAGCCAGACTACCAGGAAGTCTGCAGTGAAATAGATTCTCCTAAAAATGGCTGCATACACAAGACCAGAACAATGGCAGTATCAATAAACATTTCAATATGGACAAAGGACATTTCACAGGATCCCAGCTCTCCTCTATAAAAACTACAGGCAACTAATGACTGCTGGGAGAAGAAGAATTCACCTTCCCCAATGATGAACCCAGCTGTGGCCATCCAATGCAGAATGATTAGCCTTGAAATAATTTAAGCACAAACAATAAAAATGTGCTCAGCAGTCTGTATTTGGATATATTTGTATGCATATATACATCTAGATATAAGTATGGTACAAATCTAATCAAAATAAAGGAGGTTACCGACTTAAGAGTAGGGGTATGGGAGGGTTTGGGGGTAACTGGGAGGGACTGGAGAGGGAAAATGGGGGGATGAAAGTGTTGCAATGCTATTTCAATTTTTAAAAGTTTAAAAACAAAAATTTAAAGATAAATAAGAATAATGCAGAAAACAAATCAGGAACAAAAAGGAGATATAACCAAATTTTCCTTAGGAAAAAACAGTTGTCATATGAAATATATGGCTGTTTCAAATAACGAGAACAAAAGAAGAAAGAGGAAGCCAAACCTCATAAGTATGGGAATGTCTAGACCAGATGCTAGGATTCTTTTCATTATATAAAGTTTGATTAAGTAAATATCCTTATAATACCAGATATAAAACATGGCAGGAGGTGTTCCTGGGATGCTTACAATGAACAGATACAATGGAGTAAACAATGTGGTTCAAAATGGTTTCAGGACTATAGATACACAATCTCCCTGTTCTATAAAAGCTATAAACTACCCACGAAATTAGCTGCCTTAAAGGGTTAGTCTGAATGAGCTAGCCAGAACTCTTAACAGCTACAAGCTGAACTTCTTTAATGGAGACATTAATCTTGTGAGAATTTCCAGTTCTTAGTATCAGTATCTCGAAAAGAGCTGTCCTATGAATTACCAAATTCTTACCCAAGAGGAGGAGAAATTTCTAGAATCTTGAAATCCTGAATATTTTTCAAAATGTGGAACAAAAGTTTTCGTGAATCTATGCATTGTTAAATGTCCTCAAATATAGTAAAAATTTCTGATCGACAAACCCCCAGAAATACTCCTATAAGATTATCTTCTTTTGACTTTACATCAGTATGAGAGTCAGCCAGTAGTGTCATTAGCTTTTTCTTGTCATTATTGCCTCTCAAGAAATAGTTACACATTTTAAAAAGGAGCTTTTATAACACAGGGATCCCCATCTTTTGTTCTATTACCATCTCAGATCACATGATAGGTAAGAAGCCTATCAACTCAAGCAACCACAAGAGGCAAATCCATACCTGTCACTAATTTGCTTCCTTTGTTTATGTGGTGATTGTTCACGTCTGAAACCTCATTAAATAAAAAAGTAATCTTTCTTGTGAGAAGATAGAGTTCTTAAGAATTAAAAACTAGACATTTCATCTTCAACCTCAGAGAGTTAATCTAAGGGTTATCGATTGAGTCTTGGAGAGTTCAGCATAGAGTATCCTGGCCCAAAAGGGAAGATATGATTCTTAAAACTGATTATGAAATCAAATCAGAAAAGATATTGCTCCAATTTTTCCTTCAAGGTTTGTTTTCAGGAAAATTCTATCCAGGTTGCGGTATTTGTTCATACTCAGGCATATTATAGAATTTTCATTTTATAAAGATATAACTGGTTCATTCAATTGGAGGATGGAGAGAGAAAGGGAATCAACCTCTACATTTTTCTGAAAATGAATTTTCTTGGATTAAGAACATGTGTGGATACTTTGATTTAGTTAGGAGTTGTTCTGAGACTGGAGACTGTAAATTTCATTCATTTAACTGGGTGGTTTGATGCCTCCTGAATTACAGGACTCTGTTAGGTGTTGAGAATCCAGCAGTTCATGATCTGTAGAGCACAAGCAATAATCCATCAGCTGTCAAAGACAGGAGCAAGAAGCCAGGTCCTTAGGAGAAGTGGGAAAAACAAGGGTACTAGGTGTGTGGTGGTTTCTTCCTAGCTTATTACACCTCTGGGATGAGCAGCAGTACAAGTGAGGTAGTAATTCTCTGTAGTAGTGCATAGCTGGCCTCAAATTCAGGCTGTCATGGGACAGGCAAGCTATCTTGAACCCTGACCTTCTGCTAATCCTGGCTACCTTATTGCCAGGATTTGTATTTCATTTCCCCATGGAGAATCCATGAAGTTGGGTTGATTACTGAAGAAAAGTAAAAGTGGAAACGGAGAACGCACTGGGAATCCAGTTTTGAATTTGTATTTTTGTCAACTTGTAGCTTGTCAACTGTAGTGGGATACAGTGGCCAATATTTTCACCCCAACTGGCAAAAACTGATCTTGGGGTATAACTCCCATGGATGGGAAGAGAGAGGATCACAAGTTTCTGAAATCAATGGCCAGAATTCCACAGATGATGAAGACCAAGTTTCACTTAAGAGAGAAGAAAAGGATGAACCCATAGAATAATTCACACAGGTCTGGGACATGTTCCTAGGACTTGAGTCACAAAGGGCATGGGAACATTTCTTCAGGGAACAGAAAGGAACTGAAGATTACCAAAGGCTTTGAACATTGCCTTGGTTCAGACATTGCAAGCAATGGTTCAAGAGAGGAACAGTTTGGATGTGGGGGAGGAAAATACAGATCACCTTACACTGAAAAGCCACCAAGAGATTAAATATATGAGTGAGTGTGTAGGTGTATCAAAAATGAGACAAAGAAAGAAGTTTTGACTGGTTCATAAACTATGTGAAAGGGAGTGCAGATTACTAATCGGATGGCCAGCACCACAGATAAAGGCACTCCAGCCTGACTGGGAACACAGACTTTCAATGAACAATGTAGCATGTCAGAGTACCTTGGGTATGTGCCATGTGTGTGTGCTCAGCAAAAATTAAAGGTAAATATGAAACAGAATTTCTAAGCGAAAAGAAGCAGCATGACTTTAAAGTGCTCTGTTTTTCAAGAAGCAAGTGGTTGAAGGAGAGTTGGTTGTTAGTAGAATTAGATAAGTAAATAATTGTGAAATAAAACTGATCTTGAAATATAATTCTTTACACTAACATAAATCTGGTGTCTGAGGGGGATCTCTAAAACTTTTACACAAAATATAAGGGGGAAGTCATCAAATTAAATGTTAAAGGATTATTATTGCAAATTCCAGTGTCACCCTTGAGGCCCAAAGTAGATAATTGAACATAAGTACAGAAATAAAACAGTAAGTTTAAAATATATGTCAACTTGAACTAGTAGAAAAGATTTAATAAGGTCAGTGTGTCTTTAGCTTTTGAGTTCATTAATATTCATGAAAATTATAAAAAGAAAACAATGCCAATAATATTTGTAGGAAAAATTAGATATTTGACGAGTTCAAGTCCAATTAGTAAATAATTTTTAAATACAACAGATCTTGGAAGTCAAACAGTAATATAGGATCTTAAAGGAATTTTTATGACTATGTGGATATAAAATTAGCTGATGGACCTAACTCATATGTAATAATTTCTTTATCTGATGGTTCTAAAACCAATTTCCTTATTCTTTCAATGTCTTCTATACCTTACAATAAACACTAGGGCATAAGCATCTCCAGAGACCAGTTTATCATTCAGCAAGACCTTGTTTGAATCACGGACAGGGTTGCCCAGCTTTCACGTTGCTGCAGCATCTTCCAGCCTCCTTTGCCCACCATGGTTGGATGAGACTGTACATGCTATTTTAAAAAGGCAGGAAGTTGTAAGTGGTGTGTCGATATTATGCTGCAACAATACACAGGGGTAAATGGTTTTCTTGTTTGTGTTTTAAATGAAAAGCTGTGGTTATGAAGAAAAAAAAGAAAGAAAGAAAATGGAAAGAGACCTTGAGGCCTTGAGGATGGCAGTAAGTGGTATGTGGAGAAGACATTGGTGGTTGTCCATGACATGTACTCCCTGATCACAGAGATCTCTCAATTAATGGCACACATTTATTTTCTGCACATTTTGCCATTATGACTATAATACAAATTATTATTGTTTCAGGTTAATGGCAGAAAATAACCTCTGGTCCTTGGCATTAAAATTACCATAGCATAAAACAAATAAACCACTGATTCAGTAAGGACGTGTGATGGACTGAGGGTGAGAATGGGGGCATTTTCACCTTTGTGTTACCTTGATGTATTCAGAACAATGAGCATTGGAACATGGTAACACATCAACAGTGTTCCTCAAACTACTGTAAAGATGGGGTGCTGTAATGGGGAACTGGATGTGCCAAGGGTCGGAGGTAAAGCCCACACATTGCTAAACATACTGCCTTTGTCCTCAATGTGACCCCCATAGGAAGACTTGTGATATCTGCTACTAGGTTGTCATGAAAATTACACATATATAAATTTAAAAATATATATACTTGAAATAGAATTCTTTAGCCAATAGTAGAACAGCAATAGAGCTACAAAGAGGGGCCAACAAAGCTCTGGCCTCTAAGTGCAGGTCTCTAAAAGCATTCATTATAAGGAACACTAGGAGGAGCTCTTCAAATAAGATGGTCTCCATGTCTGGGATATCTTTCAGGAGGGCAGGCACTTAGTACTCTAAAAATCCAAATTTTGCAAGAAATTAAAACATAGTTTTTAGTTTAATCATAGTTTAATTTACTTCCATCAAGCCAAGTCCTTTGCTTTCTATAGTTATTTATATACAAAAATGGAAGGCAGAAGGAAAAAAGGGAGAGAAGCAAGAAAGAGACTGGAAAGGGAGGAAGAGGGAAGGAAACAGAAAGTCCTTGGGCAGAGGGTTTAAGAGTAAATAATGTTTGAGAAATAAAAATGTACTTTAAGGCCATGTAATCACAGCCAAACTATGAGGCTCTATACTCAATCTACAAGATGTGAACAAAATATTAGAACCAAAATGAGTAATATTCATATATTACAAGCCCATGAATAATGTCACCCAAAGCATAAAATAAGCAATTATTCTATGTAAAACAAAACATTGACTGAGATGATTATTAAACTCTCTCCACTGGGCGGAGTGTATTAAACTTTAAAACATTTGGAAAATATAAATGGACACTTCTGCATTTGTTCATTTGTTTTAAAGTAAAAGTATTTGGTGGAGTCTTACCTGAAGGCAGATATTCATTATTGCAGTCAAGCATCACGAAATAAATTTCAAATATTATGTATTCTCCATAAATTACTCAGGAGCAAGAACAAGTAGGTTGTAAACTGCTCACACAAGCATAGAAATATTTCTCAGGGACAAATGGTGTGTTTGAGACTATCTATAGTAGAGTCTCAGGAAAAGCACAGGCAGCATCTTGCCCATTACCTAGGCTTCATAAAAAATGCAGATATCTAATTTAATTTAACTCTGAACAGATTTCTTCACAGGACAATTTGTATTTTGAGAACACATCGAAGAATCATTGCTTGCAATGTATGGCAGCTCAATGAAGAATAATCTGTAAACAAAATCTCCATCTATCAACAAAGGCCATTAAGGACCATAAAATAACCCATCCCTAACTGATTAATGCTGCCATGGAAAGGGATTTCAGGCCATTAACATCCACAAAATATACTGCATCTGGGCTTGCATTTATTATATAAATCACAGAGTTGTGTGTGTTGGTATAAGGCCATGCTTTCTTAACAACCTCCCCACCCACATTAATAACATTTTTATAAGGAAGACACTTTGAAGAACACTGAGCATCAGTGGGAAGTTGACAGCTCTATTCACTGTCTGGAGACAAAGGCAATGATGGTGTAGCTATGGTCAAATGTCAGGGGTGTAGTAATTCTTGTGTGTATTTTAAACACTACAAAGATATAGCTATTTTCCTTTATACATGTTGATATTCTATGGATGGTAACAAGGGTGCCTCATGGCTAGATTGGCAATGGAAATGTAGCCTTCATTGCATTAGACTGTGCAGTTCTGTAGTCCTAGTTCCACTCCCCTTTGTAGGGATGAGAACATGGCCAAGGCAGACCATTGCCTTCAGAGTGATGGGTTTTATCCACTGCATACAGCCTATCAGATCTAATGTCTTTAAAGCTCTGGCTTGTGTCTGTCCAAGGGTTCTAACACTAAAACCTACCTCTAGTTCACATCCCCTTTCAGAGCTGTCTTCTCAAAAGAAGCAGTTGAAAGAAGGCATCCTTTAAATGTTTTCCCCCATTTCCAAAGACATATTTTAACTTTGTTTTTTGAGATTATAATATAATTACATCATTTCTCCCTTCCCTTTCCTCCCTCCAAACATCCCCAAGTATTCTCCCTGCTCTCTTTCAAATTCATGGCCTCATTTAAAATTTATTGCTATTGTTATTGCTTTCCTATTGTTATTGCTGCTGGTGTGTATGTGTATTTGTGTGTGTGTGTGTGTGTGTGTGTGTGTATTTTTGTATTCCTAAATATATAAATACATCCTGCTCAGTTTGTCTAATGTTGCTCATATGTACATGTTTTCAGGGCTGGCTAATTGGTATTGGATAATGAACTGGTGCCATTAAAGGTTTCATACACATTACCTCATTTCAAATATTCCACACAAACCTAGTGATTTTTTGAATAGCTATGTCACAGCAGGAAAACCTTGATTTGACAGGTTAAGTAAAGTTTCCAAGTTTTTACATTCAGTCTATAGCAGTGCAAATTCAAGCCCTTGCCTGTGTTGTCACTGAAATTCATAGGTAAATGTTTACTGATCCCACTGTCATGATCTGAGTCTCTTTGGCCAAGGGCAGGGTCTGACTTTCCATTAGTTACTCTGGCCTGAGTTACTCCACCTTTAAATCATTTTGGTCTCTGGTCTTTTCCTTGTCTGCCTATCCTCGCTGGATTTCTATAATGATAGCAATGGCAAGGACTGGGGAAGAATGGTAGCCAAGCAGGCTTAATATCCACACAAATGTTCCTGAGATTAGAATGTTTAAGATCAGCTGAAAGTAGTGGTTGGCAGAGGTATGACAGGGTCTCCAGGACTGCAGCTCTGCAGACAGTGGCTGCCAGGTTCAAGTAAGGTGGATAGAGACACATTCCTGAATTGTATCACTTTGTCTTTGATTTCTGTTTCTTATTCCCCTCCAGGGTTTAACAACCCCTTTCTTCTCAGATTATGAATATCACACTTAAATGTAGATACGAGACACAAATTCCTAGGTCTCACATCATGAAAACCTGTCTACACACAGGCTGGAGGTTTCAAATTGGGTTGTCCCTCCTATTAACCAGGTTTTCTTACTATCAACAACAATGTTCATCTTGATGCACCTTTATGAAATTATTTTTAAGATATTAGTAGGGATGGATGAATGCAAAGACAATAACAGATGGCTAAATCACATTTTATCATAAAAGGGAAGGCAACTTTGCCCCACCTATTATTGACTTTCTATCACCTTGAACTTTGCTAGTTTAACATGCAGATGAATTAATTCCATCAGCAAGGAAGATACAATTATTTATTTATCATTTGTTCTATGCATAGACCTCACACTTGATTTTCACATTAAGCCTGTGGTTATGATTAGCTGTTAACCAAGTCTTATAGACATGACATGTGTTTACCATTCATAGTTACAACTTTTATAATGCCAGGAAGTATTAGAATGATATCAACTATCAAAACAATCTTAATCACATTTTGGCTTCTCAGGGGTTTCTCACTTACCTAAAAATATGAGACAAGAATATATGAAAGTCATGGAATAATTATATTTATTCAAATGAAATCTCAATATTGGAGAAACTAAAGAAACAGACTGTTAGGCAAAAACACTGATTCAGCTTTAGGAACAATAGAATGTGTATTATGTTAAAGAAATACAGACAGTCAGTCATGTCTCTAAATCACAAAGATGGTTTGTCACTCTCACAAGAAAATGTTTAAAGGATATTAAAAACATGAGTACAAAAAATACCAGCTGTAATTCAAACAGTCTACTCTGGTTGGTTACCTTATGATTACAACAAATGTAACTTAGTTTGTTGCACAAAACTAGATTTTGTTTTGAAAACAAAATCTACTATATTATTTATATGAATGTAATGTTCTATTTGGCAAGAGCCTACTTCTGTATACACCATACACTCTGGATGCAAGATGTAGAGCCACCATGCTGGACCTAAGCTGGGTTATTCATTCTTGCCAGGTGGCTCTCATAGTGCCAGATGGTACTCTGTTTGCCACTGTGAAATAAAGGCATTAAAGGGCTAACCCACAAGTATACTCTATGAACTATGTAATATCAACCAGTCAGGCAAGATGCACTATTGGTTTCATGGGGGCATAATTGTTATAGGGGAAATCAACTACTGTCTAATTGGATTTGGGGGTTGATCTATGGAAGGAAATCCTTGCCTAATAGTACAAATTAAGTCTAAAATTGGAAGGGGACTCAAGATGGCTACTTGGTTAAGTCAACATAGCATCATCAAATCACTCACTAAATATTTATATTTATTCCCACAGAGGCTACTTTCATACTTCAACATTAAACAAAGAAGCCTGTACTTGTAGTGAATACAGATAAATGCAAAGATCCATAGCTTCTAAATGATGTTGAGAATGAAGGGCAGCTGGGTTTTCCAGCCCTAGGTAATACATCAAAACTCAGAATATTGTGGAAGAAGAGTCAGGAAAAAGATAAGAGCTGGAGAATGAGAAGTAAAGTAATGAATTAGATTTTTTCATGGGGGACATGGATTCAATAGTCATATGTTCACAATAATTGTGCATACTGGCAGAGAGGTTAGGACATCCTAAGTAAACTATGGAGCAGTGATGAACTCAGGGACCCTACCACACACTACAGATCTCTTGACAGCCAACTGGTTCTGGGAGAAAGGAAAACATGGTGTCCAGTTGTATTGCCACTGGTAAATACATCAGTGTTAGTTCCAAACTCAAGACCACACCCCTGATTAAACTCAGAAGGACAATAAACAAAAGTAAAACCAGTAAGTAGGGGGAAGAGATTTATGTGGGGATCAAATTCTGATAGGTTTGAGAATGAAATAGATTATATGCACACATTTATACACACATATGCACACATGCTTGTGTAGACACAAAGAGAAACAGGCTCCAAACTTGAAAGAAGTGGAAAACAAGTGATATGACCAAGAATCCCTTGGTGATTTTTAGGTATTCTGATAAAATAAGCAAATTAATTGCAGCAGTAATATTTCAGTAGTATAATAGGGTTTTACTGGAATTAAAAAGACATTTTAATGTAATCCAAATTCCCATATGGACACATACTAATCTGATAACTGTCTTATAGGATAAAATCTAATTAACATTTCAGATGTATCCTCCAATGTGAGAAGATGAGGAAATTTGAAATCATTTGCAATGTTAAGCTTGTATCAGTTATCGATGTCTTCATTTATTTATGTCCTTAATAAATATAGCCCCATTAATTATATTAAAAAATCAAAGTAGATAAAACATTGCCAAGGGAACAAATTAACAATTTCAGTAACACACACACACACAACAGTATCATATGCCATCAGATCTATTTTTTATTGTGGTTCAATCAAATCTTCTTTCAGTTATCCAGCACAATCTTCCTAGAAAACCACATCCCACTACAGACTATTAGGCATAAGACAGAAGCTTGGACCAGTGACTGTGCCTTTTACTCTGAGCTTTGCCTATTGTTAATTTTCTGTTAGCCTCAATTTTCTCCCAAGCAAAAGGGAATGAGTGTATCTATGCAAGTATTATAAGATTTACTGGAACACCAGGCAGAATTTTCTTAGTGTATCTCCTAACATTCAATGACTATATTAAGCAATTATGATTTTGCCCTTGCTCATTAGGGGCTAGGATTTGGAGTGTACAATGTCTTCATTTTTTCCAATTATTCTGCACCTATTCATTCACAGCACTACAAACAAAATCATTTATCACTGCTGTTCAGTTCAAAGGTGATAACACACTTGAAGGTGGCTCTTACATAAAATGGCAGACACTAATTGCCCGACACATGACATGTCTTACCACCATCAACACATTACCATGAGGGCAAACACACATAAATGAAAGTCAGTGGTGATTTCTAGAAGTTTGTGCCAATGAGGAGGTAAGGAGGATAGAAGATGAGGTAATTTGTCTTTACATTTTCTAGTGCTCCATGTATAGTATCCAATAGATGTTTCCTTTGTTTCTTTTCTTTTTTAAAAAAAGAGCAGGGACTGAGAAATTGGAAAAGGGACAGGTGAAAAACATGCATGTTCAAGAAAATCTAACAGGTGTAGGAGCTAAAAAAAAATAAGCCCACAAATAGAAGTGATATTAATAGAATATTAATGAAATGCATTTCCATGCATATGTTCTAAGACATGTGATTTATAGTTACTTTGGTGTTTAGGATGCAGACAGTAACAAAACACCACCACCATATTCATAAGGAAAGACACACACAAACACACCCATACACAGAGAGAAGGGGGAGAGGATGGAGGGAGAAACACTAGGAATTACAAAGCTAGCCCATCTAGAGATAAGATATGTGAAGCATTTCAGGTTTTAAATTAAACTTATGAACGATTATCCTTTTTCCCCCTTAGTTTGCTTTCTATCATTTTGATAATTCTATCGTTTTGAAATTGATCAAAAGCAATTTAAGAGGAGAAAGAATGTATTTCATCTTATAATGTAATCCCTCATGAGGTGAAGACAAAGCAGGGACAGGAGAAGAGACAATGGTAGAGTGCTTACCGGCTTACTAGCCTGCTAATTTTTTTTTAAAATTGTTCTTTAAAACATTACATCCTGACTGGAAGTTTCCCCTACTTCCACCCTCCAAGACCTCCTTTACCTCACTCTCCCCCACTTCCTACCCTCCTCCTTTCACTTAAACAAAACAAACAAACAAAAAGATTAGCCCCCTCCACAAAGATATCAACTACACATAGTGATTTACAATAAAGCTATGCACAAACCTTTATATCAAGGCTGAACAAGGTGACCCAGCAAAAGAAAAGGATCCCTATCATAGGCAAAAGTGTCACAGAACCCCATCCCCCCCACACACACTGTTAGGAGTCCCACAAGAACATCAAGCATTATAACCATAACATACATGCAGATGACATATGTCAGACTCATACAGGGTTCATGATTTTCTTATATCATTTAGATCACCTGCCCAGGGCTGGCACCATCCATGGTAAGTTGTGTCCTCCCACAATCAATCTTGCCTTGTCAGTGAACTTGTAGTAGTGACCACTCCCTTTGGGCATTGTTTCAGGTGCAGACCTGACCCTTTTAAGATAGAGTAGCTGTAGGCATGTGCTCTCTTGGGTCATGGAGAGCACCAGAAGGGCAGAGCCACACCTTCTAGAGCAGGAAAACTTTGGCTGTTATTTGCTATTATCTGTGTAAGTTGTTCCCCAGTACAACATCTATTTATCATTTATCTTGGGTGTGGTGAACTCATTGATACCCTGCTTCAACAGGGTTAAACTAATGGAGGACTGTTCTAATTGAGAATTTTCTCAGATTTCTCTAGTTTGTGACAAGAGGGCAAAAAGCTACCCAGGACACTGCTTGATAAAACTTGTCTCTATTTATCTTGAGAAGTTCGTTTTATGTCCAATCTTCTGATCTATGAGCTTTTCTAGAGGTATATGAATTGAGTTAGGTTCCTCAATCATAAGAAAGCACCGTGAATGACAATCGGCAATGGACAATTGACTCAGGGTCAGTGGGACATACCGTGGTAGATATGTTGAAGGAAGAAAAATATACTGTTATAATTAAAGCAAGTAGATTCTACTCAGAAATTGTTGCTATGTATAATTGGTGAGCAAGCATTATCAAAGCAGCTCACATATTTAATGAAAGAAATAAGTGCCCATTTTCTATGTATGAAAAATACTTTCACTTAGGAATAAATCACACTAATTGAAGGTGGAGAGAATATACCTTTTTATTATAGAACAGGGGAAGGGGCTGCATCACAGGAACCCCCAGCAGGCTAAAAGCTTGTTTTCTGAAGAATTGGACTTCAGCAAAGAAAAGGAAGAAGGGGAAACTGTCAGGACCAGGAATCAGCAGCATATGCACCATCCCCAGCCATTGCCAGCACACAGCAGGCAAAGAGACGGAAGGAGCATAGAAGAACTCACAAGCTATGAATCAGGCACCCAGATAAATCTCAGAAGTAAGCTTCTGCAACAACTATAAAGTTAAGTTTTCAGAAAGCATTGTAAGACTGCTGTGCCTCAGTTTATTTAATATGTTCTAAATTCTTTCTACATAAGTATATCGCCAGGACAGGTGTATATGTTAATGAATTAACATTGCATGGTCAAATTAGCTATATTAAATGCATGAGTATTTGAAGTTGGAGTTTGTCTATGAAAATACCAGCAGGAGCATCTGCTAGAGCAGCGAACATACCCATCCTTCCTAAACTGGCATTTGTTGCATCCAAAAGCTGTGTTGATTTCATGCCCTCTTCTTCACTCATACATTTCTCCTACAGAGATATTTACAGTTGATTAGTGACATGCTGGGAGTATACTAGGTGATAGGGCCAGGGAAATATTCTAGGTAAACTAATTCTGAATAGTGATGAGTGACTACAAAGCTCTATTTTATCCAGAAGATTGATGATTAAAAAATTCATGAGGCTGGTTTTCATAACTAGCACAGAGAAAGAACTCATCAACAATGAGCTATTGTGGCTATTCCCACAACACACTCATCTTTGTACTGTAAATATATTCATTTTGTCATAATAAGCCTTTGTGTTGTATATATGATCATGTGTGTACATGCACAATATGTGAGGTGATGAGTTTCCACATTTAATGTATTTCTACCATGTATTAAATTGCTATTACCAGAATATGAAGATATTATATTTTGCATCCCAATAATCTGAATAGCAAGAAATGCTCAGGGATATGCAGAGACACACTGACAGCAGGGTTATAAGCCAGAGCTGTAGCTAAAAGAATCCAGGAGAATATCAAAATGCTCTGAGTAAAAAATGCAACCAAATGAAATATTTAGTATGCTTTTGGTTGTGAGTCTACCCTTTAATAGCTGAGCCATCAGTTAAACACTGAGGCCGAACTGGAATCCTGTTGCAAAGATGGAGGAGTGATAAGAAAAGGGGTCAAGACCAGGTTACAAAGACCCACAAAGACAGTTGACCTGAACAAGGGGGACCTAAAGGACTCCCAGACTGATAGCTAGGAAACCAGCATAGGACCGACTCAGATTCCCTGAACATGGGTCTCAGTTAGAAGACCTAGGCAGTCTATAGAACCTCTGACAGTGGATCCAGGATGTATTCCTGGTGCATGAAAGAACTTTGGAGCACATTTACCATGGAGGGATACTCCCTTAGCTTAGATACAGGAGGGGCAGAATTTGATGATCCCTCCTGGAAGGCCTCACCCTCCCTGTGGAGAGGGTGGGAAATGGGATAGGAGGGAGGTCAGGGGGCAAGGGAGAAAGGGAGGGAGAGGGAACTGGCATCGGTATGTAAAATAAGAAATATAACAATAATAAAAGAGAAAAAAATAAAAAACAAAAAATAATTAAAAGGGGAGAAAGAAAGAAACAAAGAAAGAAAAAGAGAAAATGCTCAACATTCTTAGACGTCAGGGAAATGCAAACCAAAACAACTCTGAGATACCATCTTACTCCTGTCAGAATGGCTAAAATTAAAAAACACTAAAGACAGTTTATGCTGGAGAGGATGTAGGAAAAGGGCACTCCTCCACTATTGGTGGGAGTGAAAACTGGTAAAGCCACTTTGGAAATAAGTATGGTGGTTCCTCAGGAAAATGGGAATTAGTCTACCTCAAGATCCAGTAATTAAACTCTTAGGTATACACCCAAAAGATGCACATTCATACAATAAGGACATCTGTTCAACTATGTTCAACCTAGAAGCAACCTAGATGCCCCTCAACTGAAGAATGGATGGAGAAAATGTGGTACATTTACACAATGGAGTACTACTCATAGGGCAAAAAGCGAAAACAAAACAAAACAAACGAACAAAAAAAAAAAAAAAAAAAAAAAAAAAAACCAATGGAATTCTGAAATTTGCAGAAAAATGGATGGAACTAGAAGAAACCATCCTGAGTGAGGTAACACAGTCACAAAAAGAGGAACATGGTATGTACTCACTCATATATGGATTTTAGACATAGAGCAAAGGATTACCAGCCTACAATTCACACCACCAGAGAAGCTAGGAAACAAGGAGGACCCTAACAGAGACATACATGGTCCCCTGGAGAAGAGAAGGGGAGAGGTGGGCATCAGGGAACAGGAAGAATAAGACAGGGAAAGAATAGAGGAGAATAAGAAAAGAGATACCATAATAGAAGGAGCCATTGTAGATTTGAGGAGAAATATGGCATTAGGGAAATGTCCAGAGATCTACAAGGATGAACCCAACTAACAATCTAAGGAATAGTGGAGAGGCTACCTTAAATGCCATTCCAAGATAATGAGATTGATGACTACCTTATATATCATCCTAGAGCCTTCATCTAGTAGCTGATAGAAGCAGAAGCATGAAACCAAAGCTAACACTAGTTGAACTCCTGGAATCTAGTTACAGAAAGGGAGGAGTCAAAGGGGTCAAGACCAGGCTGGAGAAACACACAGAATCAGCTGACCTGAACAAGAGGGAGGTCATGCACCCCAGACTGATAGCTAGAAAACCAGCATAGGACTGATCCAGACCCCCTGAATGTGGGTGTTAGTTGGGAGGACTGGGCAGTGGCCTCTAGTAATGGATCAGTATTTATCCCTAGTATATGAATCAACTTTAGGAGCCCATCCCACATGGAGGGATACTCTCTCAGCCTAGATGTATAATAGGGGAGGGCCTCGGCCCTGCCCCAAATGATATGACAGACTTTGAAGACTCCCCATGGGAGGCTTCACCCTCTCTGGGGAGCAGAAAGGGGGTGGGCTGGCGTTTGGTGGGGGTGATAGAGGAGGATAGGAGGGTGAAGGAACTGGGATTGACATGTAAAACAACCTTGTTCACATTTAATTTTTTAAAAAAGTAAAAAAAAAAAAAAAAAAAAAAAAAAAAAAAAAGAAGAAGAAGAAACTTCCACTCACCATGTCTTCAGGGTAGGCTTGGTAAACTATGATCCACATAGTTTACCCATGGCTTGATTTTAGTACACTTGATAAGAAATAAGTGTTTCTCACAGCTTTTAACCACTGGGAAAAAGTGAAAGGCTGACTATACCTTCAGTAGGTGAAAATTATATATTATTCAAATATGAATATTCTTTTGTTCTCCTTCTTGTTATTGTGGTTAAGACAGCAAAATTCACCTTTTCACTGTGGAATTAGGGAATGTTACTTATTACTGTTGTTCTGATAAATGGACATGATGTCAAACTGTCTTTAATACTATCCACACAAAGATGCTCCTTTGTGCAATAGATGTTGGTCAATACAGACACTCCTGAGAGTTCAAAATACATAAGTAAAGTGCTGTGGAATACTCATGCCTAAATAGGTTGTCTCTATCATTTCCTCCCAGGCTGAGGGAATATCATGGAAGTTATATTGGAAATAATGCAATACTAATGGTTGGAAGGAATGCTAACTATGTCTACTGAACATACCATGGCCATTGCATCTATTCACTACTGCTGTGCTTACCAACATAGAATTTCATGAGAGTGGACCTGTTACTATTTCATCACGGGGGGGTGGGGGGGGTAGAGTTCTTGCTTCACTAGGGGCCAAAGAAAGGCAATGAGTTCTTGGGGATGGAGAGCCACTTTACTCAGTAGTAGGCCACTCAGAAAATAATCACCTTCCAGTAAAATTGTTTCGTCATTCCTCTATACACACTAAGATGGTGCTGTTCAGTATTTGAGATCTCACACTCAGCCCAAACAACACAGCATTTTGCTAAAGCCCTTGGCTAAGGCCTGCTGGGAGGCATGTTTTGATGTTCACACAGGGAGATTTGGATAACCATAAGGAAAATCACACTGAGCACTTTTGATCTGGGGTAACGGAGATTCTGCAATGAAAACCTTATAAAATAGACGTCTTACGACTACAACACACAGGAAGATGTCTGATACAAGTGTTAAACGGGGTAATCAGATGTTTCTATTGTTCCTAGTTTTAAAGTAAAACCTGCCCATGTGATATTAGGGAAAAAATCATATGGGCTCATTTCTAACATCAGCGTTCAGTCTTTCACTAAAGGTGAGATCTGAATGCCCAAGCCCAACTTCACAAAAAGGCTGGGTCAATACAACCAACTCTTATGTCATCTCCCATGGCTTCTCTGAAATCAAACAATATGTTCTGTGAAAGATGATCAGGGGTGTGCCAGACAGAAATTGTTCTGACTGGCATTTAATTAGTTACCACATGCATAATAAGAAACAGTTGATGATACAATTCTCTTGGCTGTGTCTTGTCTATGTGTTCTCTAGGTTTTCTGTGCAAGAGAAGTACCATATTGTAAATGTTTGCCCTTTTGTTTACATTTTGTACATAAGGCATGATATCAGCTTTCCTTCAGTCATGAAAAATGGTGTATAACTTATTTATCTGAACAAGTGAGAACAAAAGATCCAATATCTTAATATTAATTTGAGTGAAAGTATATCCTTTCTTTGTAAACACACCCAAACAATAGGCTTCAGTGTGGTCTGTTCTCCACGGTATACAGTGCAGGTACAGAAAATTAATTTTCATTTAAAATTATACCCCTACATTCCATTTTAACCAAACATTATGGATATGAATCTGATTCACTTATAAAGGCCATATTGGTTATAATTATTCAACCAACAAAAGCAACATGTACCTAAGATGATTTAATACTAGGATTCTTTTAATTTATAGAAAATTAATATCCTCTGAGAAGTGACCTGGAAGTAAGTGCCTTACTTAACCAATAAGGTCTTATCATCAGTTTAAGGAGAGAAAATATAGACCAGCCTTTGGCCGAAGACTCCTCAAGATATAACCCAATCCTGGCATTGTATGTTGACTCTACAACATGTATTATTTTAGAAAGCTTCTACAGCGGTATGTTTCCATATGGTTTTTCAAATGTTCATAAATATTAGTTGTCCCTTTACACATTCCCACTTTATCCTGTTCTCCCATTCCCTCCCTATTTAGCCCTTCTATTCTAGTTTTCTCTTTGTCTCTCTAAAATACCATATTCTATTTTCCCTTCCTTGAAAGAATCTCTCCTCTGTCACCTAGCCCTGTAGTTGGTACCTAATCTCTGTGGTCATTTGGATTGTAGCATACATATTAAGGATGAGAATATTTTGTCCACAGGTAAGAAAAAACACACAATACTTGTTTTAGGGGACAGGGTCAACTTATTCAGGATAAGTTGATGGATATCTTCAAAATTCATGATTTTGTTTTGTGTATGTCTATTTTTCAACAACTGAATATTCAATTGTGTAAATGTATCACATTTTCCTTATCCATTTATCTGCTGATGGACATCTAGACTGTTTCCAATTTCTGGTTATTATGAATAGAGTAGCAATGAACATGGTCAAGCAAGTATCTCTATAGAAAGATGTAGGGTCCTTTGTGTATATGTTCATGAGTGGTACATCTGCGTCTTGAAGTAGGTTGATTCCCAGCTTCTTGAGGAACTGCTACACTGACTTTCATAGTGGCTGCACAACTCTGCACTTCCACCAGCAATGCATGAGTGTTCCCCTTACTCTTCATTCTCGACAGCATGAGCTTTCATTTGTTTTATTGAATTTGGCCATTCTGACTAGGGTAGGATGAAATTTAAAAGGAATTTTGATTTGCATTTTCCTGAAGACTATAGATGTTATGTTAGACATTTCTTTGAGTGTTTCTCTGCCATTTGTTTTCTGTCTTTTGAGAGTCCTCTACTTGGTTCTGTACCCCATTTATTTTTAAATAAGGTTCTTTGTTTTCTTGGTGTTCAGTGTTTTAGTACTATACTACTACTCCCTTTGTCCAAAACCCTGGGACTTGGTGTAATTCTCAAACATTGTATCACCAACAACTTTTATTGCCACGTGGATGAAATCAATACAGAATTTCAAAAGAAGTACAGCTAATTTATCATAGAAATTGGGAGACCATGATGCTGTTATAAATACTTAGACATTCTTTTTGTATGAATTGATAATACAGTGAATAATAAAACTGGCAATTAGTTCTAGTTGTGGAAATAAATACTGCTTAATGCTTTATAATTCTTAAATACTCTTATCCAACTATTAGACTCAGAGTTTTATTCTAAAAAGTATAATTTTGATGGAAAACTAGGAATGGATGTCTTTACTCATGTAATAGGCAGCTTCTGTATGAATTGGGATTATAATAGATGAAGGAAGATAGAAAGTTAAAGAAAACATCAAAAAGAACCAGAAGGGAGAATCTTAAGTATCTGGTTTTAACACTGGAACTATTTCTGCACACGAATGCTCTATTCCAGCTGCTTCCGCTGTGATGTCCTAAAACAAACACTTGAAAGGTGGGAAACTGAAGAGACACATGGTTCAGCTTTCTGATAAATATAAAACTGCCATCCATTTCAACACACCTCCCTGTGACACTGTGGGAGCTGGCACCCCTCTCTCAGATAACAAGCTGCAAAAATGAGTCTGCCTTTGTGTGGTCCATTTAGGCAGATGTACAATTCAGAGACTCCAGCATGCAAACTTATCAACTTCTTGTGGCCATATCTAACTGCCTTCCAGATTTTATCATCCTCCTATTCTTACTTTAAAACACTTACAAACTTATCTGTGCCTAAAATATATATTGGACAATTTTGTATATTTTAAAATGAGTCATCTTATGTTACCAAGAATTTATTCTGTACTACTCTCATAACTTGTAATTAAGGCAAAACCAATCTGAAAGTTACAATTTCAGATGTATGTATGGAATAAATATAAGGCATAAGGGATTTTTCTTTATTACCTTGGTTTTGTTTTTGATCTCCAGTAATAAGAAATATTTGCAGGTAAAAATATAGTGACAGAATTGTTCTTTAATGTCTCTTAATTTGTCATCATGAGAAATACGTATGTCTGTAAAGTTACCTTTTACATGGATTTCTGTCAGAATTGTATGACTCAAAACAAGTGATTTTCACAATAATGTTATTAATTGTTAACCATATTTAACATGTATTGTAGCCACAGAGCCATAGTGTGTCAAGTATCTAATTTTAAATTATTTATTAGGATAATGACGGTATGTGGTGGTAATGACAAAGACTTGAAACCAGAAGATAGCATAGTTTTGTTCATTGTTCATGCCTCAGGAGCCATGTGAACCTGAATGCTCAGGAGTGCTGTGGACAAAGCTAGTTTAATCATCTGTAATGTGTTATGAACACATGAGCTCACACTAATGCTGTGAAATTTTTAAGGGGTGAATTAACTTGTGGGAGATGTCATTCTGTATATGTTTCTCATACTGGTTAATGAATAAAGCACTGTTGGCAAATAGGAAAGGAAGATAGGAGGGACTAGGAGACAAGGAGGAAAGAGGAAGTAGGAAGGAGGAGTCAACATGGAGAGTCTGGAGAGGACAGAACCGCCATTCCTCCGCTCTTGGTAAAACCACATGGAAATACATAGAAATGGGTTAATACTTAAGACAGAGCTAGCTGATAAGAAACAAGTAACTGGCCAACAGCATAATATCAAATACAGAGTCTCAATGTGTTATTTGGGGCTGGCGCTGCGGCAGGACAAGACTGGCAGCGGGCAGGAAATCCTTACTCTTTACAAACTTGTCCTCGTAACAATCAGCAACCACAGAACACATACCTTGACACCAATTTCCAGTAATATCAGATGTCAGTTTGATTGTCATAAAAATAAAACACATGGCTTTCTTCTATTTTCTTTCATTCTGCTTCTTGTGCTTTCTGCCTTTGTCTGGAGTTACACTTTGACTCTATATACCACCCTTTCCTCTTTCAGTGTTATGAATTTTAGTGAGTGTTGCTTTCTGGGGTGTTACAAGAAATCTCTTAGTACCTGCTGATTGGTTAACCTTACCTTTCATCCTAACCACCCTTACTATGTAATGTAGTCTGGTCACGATTTCCGAAAATTAAGATGAAGGTGCAATGAGGCAGAAATTGTACTGAGGGATAACAGATTATTTGGTGTATTGAGAATTCAGGAGACACATTATTAAAACAATCACATTCCAGATGTGTTGACTGGTAATGTTGAACACTACAGATAGTAGGTGAGATATTTTATTTTTGAACTTCAGAAATAGGTAAACATTAACTACACATTACCCAGGTTTACATGACTAGTTGAGTATAAAAGAACCTTACTTGATGTGGTGGCTTGAAAAAAGATGGACACCAATGGGAGTGGCACTATTAGGAGGTATGACTTTGTAAGAATGTGGGTGGCCTTGTTGGAGGAAGTGTATCACTTTGAGGTCTCATATATGTTCAAGCCATACCCAGTGTCTCAGTTTACTTTCCTGTTGCCTGAAAGTTGTAAAACTCTCAGCTCCTTCTCTAGCACCATGTTTGCTTGCGCTCCATCATGTCCCACCAAGAAGATTATAGACTAAACCTCTGAAACTGTAAGCCACCCAATTAAATGTTTTCCTTTATATGAGTTGCTGTGGTCATGGTGTCTCTTCACAGCAATAGAAACCCTAACCCAGACACACATGAAGTATTTTAGAACAGTTTAAAAGTCATGACCCACAAAGAACAACTACTTTCTCCATACCCTTAATAGGGGCAGAAGTCCTCCCTCCTGTGGTCTGTGTCACAGTTTGTAAACTAAACAGCATAAAAGATATACTTGAACTGTGATGACACAGAGTGTCATGAAAAATGGACTTTTCAGTTTCAAATCACCTTATAATTTAAAAACACACATGAGACTTGACTGAGAGATAAACTGTCTACATTTTACCTTTACATTTTGACTCTATTATAAACAAGTAAATAAGTTTGGACAAGGAACTTTTGACTAGTAGTGAATCGGATGATTAATAATTAATATTACTCACTCAGAGCTCATTTGGAGAAGTTTCCCCATGAAACCCTCAGATTGTAGTTAGGTCTAGCAGGTGTGAATGGCATGCTGAGTCAGAGGATTTCATAAACTGAAATCCTAAAATTTTTAGAGAATACATAATCAGACAAAATGAAAACAAAACAAAATAAAACAAAAAAACCAAAATGATGTTTGGACTGTGGATCTGTTTTCAGACAATAAATATTGATTCTGATTTGTTATAGCGTCCTTAGAAATGTCAATTAGTTCCCGTCATTAACTTCGTATAAATAATTTCAGGAAACAAGTGAAAATTAACTATACAATGTGATAGTTTTCACTGTGATGTGAACTTTTAAAAATACATAATATACATGATTGAATTTTTATAATTTTTTTGTTTTTGTTGTTCTTTGTTGTGCTTTGTTTTTCTTCTGTATCAAACCCAAGGGGATGGAAGATATCTTTTCTTTATAAATAAATTTAGTTTATTCATTTATATTTATATTTATAATTGCATACTGATGTTAAAAGGGTGGATGGTGGTAACAGGTAAGGAATCCCTGTTGTGGTGGGTGTGGTTAACAAGGTGTTGTTCCTGACTGCCAGTAGGATATATAGACATAATATAAGTAACTTACTGGATATTGCTAACATATGCCTGGAGTGTTCAAAACATTAATATAATTGTTTATAAGTATTACACATATTTAATAGTTAGAAGAAAAGATTTTGTTTCTTGCAGAAGGACCACATGCAAACTTCATGCAAACACCCAGTATATTTAAATATAATTCACTATGTCAAAACATATGGCTTAAAGGAAAAAATAAATCTTTCTATTGAAAAGACACCTACTTGAAAGACTGGTCAGGAGGGGCACAAATCAAGACCTGACTGAGCCATGAAGCAAACTCAAGTCTCTCCCAGGTAACTTAGTAAAAATGTGCTAAAAATAAAAATGTAATGGATAAATATCTCAGTGTCTTCTATGAAACAAAAACATATTTAAATATTTATGAATCTTGCTCTTTCCTTGCTTCTCATAACTGTATCTGTTTCCTTCTTTCGTTTCAACATCACTAATAGGCATTAAGAATTCTAAGTGAAATCTTAGTCAGCAAGATGTCTCATTAGATACACACATGTGACCACAAGCCTGATCAGCTAATCTTGGTCCTGAGACCCACACAAAGGAAAGAGGCAACTCCTTTAAGTTGTCCTCCTGCTCCCTCGTGGGTATGTCCATGCCTACATACCTACACAGACAAAAACAAGTAATGTAATAAACATTTTAAAGAATCTTATACAATCCTAGAAGAAAGTTGAAAAGGAAATCCAGTCTTGATTCCTCTCTATGGCAATTCCTGAATGAATTTTAGACATATATGTTTAAAGATATGAAGCTGTGTTTGTGCAAACGACATTCCTTCCCTGTTAACTCCATACTAAACCAACTGAACATGTTTTCAATGATTGTTTGAAATGAACATGGTAGGTGTCTAAGTGCTAATGTTGTTATTATTGTCAGATATAAACTGAAAATATAAACTGTGTTAGGTGAATGTGTAATAACTTCACTTCAGAACCTTGCTGTTGGATATAAACAGTAAAACCCACAATCTTTCATATTTTACCACTAAGTAAAATGTTCTTTGACCAATAATAATTCCTTGTGTTTATGGGCTACATAGTAACTTGTGATCTATATATCTATCATAGAAAGATTGAATATCACTAATAAATATATCACTTCATCAATTTGTCTTTTTTGTGGTTAGAATGTTAAATATTTATTCTGCCAATACTGAAATGCAAACAACATATAAGAAGAAATTAACCAGATCTAAATCACCAATTATTCCAAAATATATGAGTTATTAATCTTTTAAAGTTTTGTGTATGAGTGTGCTTATGTGTGTATATGCCTGTGAGTGTGGTACCCACCAAGGCATGAAGAGGACATCATATCCCAACTCCCTTGAACATGCATCTTTAAGTTACAGAAACTTGTGTTTACTGTTAATCTATAACAAAACTCATTACCATTACCTATGAAATGTGGTCTTTTTATAGTTTTTTTTTCCAGTTTTCCTTGCTACTTTTAAATTACTTTTATCTGGCTTCCTTTTACCTCACTTCTGTCAAGTTTTTGGTAAATCACTAATCACATGCAAGTCATTCCTAAGTATTAATATCAGATTGGTTCCAGAACACTGGGTAACAAAATCCTCAAAGGTAGAATTCTTAAGAATGGCTTTACATTTGGGCTGAACCTATGAGTACCCCTGTCTATTTTATCTCATTATTAGACTCCTTAGAATACTAAGTACCATGTGAATATTTTATAAATTGCAATTATTTAGAGAATTACGATGTAGAATTAGAAATGAAATATCTTATCATCCAACAGTCTTACACCCCTCAATGCTATCAATGTCATGGGTCTGACAGTGGACACAGTTCATATTTGTAGTCTGTGGTTTTGTTTACTGTCTATCCATACACCAAGACCCAAATCCCAACAATGTAGTCTTAGAAGTCAGGGACTTTGGAATATGAGGTTATGAGGATATAGCCCAAGTAAGTGTGGTCACAGCACATAAAGTTGACCATAACCACTTTGAACATGAGGTTCCAGGAAATGGATGGCCCCAATGAACAAAATGTACTCTGGTGACACTGTTTGCAGTATCTTCCAAGTTCATTTACTATGAACTAGGTGTGATATCTTATACCAATCCAAATGGACAGAGATGGGACCATTCACAACTTTTTATTGTTTAAAGTTATATGTATATGGGTCAGTGTATGGTGTGAGCACATGGGTGTAGATGCCTGTGATTACCCTGGAGCTGGTGGTTGTGAGCCAGTGATTGGGAACTGGGAACCAAACTAGGTTCCTCTGTAGGATCAGCAGGTGCCTATTACATAAGATTTTTGATCATACTATGTTGACTTCTTATTGGATAAATCATATCCTAAAATATTCAGTGAACTCATACAGAGCCAGTTATTGTTCTGTTATAACTCATATCTGTTATCTCAACATTTGCACACATTAAGCAGAACTATCTTGAGTTTGAATCTCACCTGTTGGAGAGGTAAGCCCTAATCTCAAAGATACATAAATAAATTACTTAGTAAATATATAAACAAAAATGATCTTACAAATGTTTCCTTTATGTGGAATGAATGCCCCCCCCCCCCCCCCACAAAAAAAAAAAGGAAGAGGAAAAAAAAAAAAAAAGAAAAGAAAAAGAAAAAAAGAAAAAAAGAAAAAAAAGAAACTTGGACTATCAAAGGAACAAATACTAATAGTATAGTCACAGGTTACTCATGCATTGGCGAAGATGTAATGAATTACAAAAACAAAAACCCAAAGACACAAATTTACAGAAAAATCTGATTCATTGACCTTAGCAATTATAACCCAGACTGACCACTGACCACACTAGAGTAAATTAAGCTTGATTGTGTATTTATTTTAGTTCTTCTTATTTGAAACAAATAATATTGAAGGTAAATAAAAAGTCAAAAGCCATACTAGTAATAAGTGCCTCAGATGTATTTTGTATGAAATCAGTGATCTCAAGACAATTGCTTTGCGCTAAGCATATTCCTTGTAAATACCTCCTGGACCTCACAAAATGAAGAGGGACTTGTGATGACCCACTGGGGGATGTGGCTGTGACATCCTCTTTCTTTTCAATGACACTGTGTGTTAAACCTGTTTGAAGTGGTTTCCAAATATTAGGTGTGGGAAACTCATCACCAGGCACTTGGAGTGCACTTCAGAAGACCACTTTCCCATTTGCTACTTTTATGTAATGAAATGTAACAATGAAAAACACTTGGTAAGCATAACTTGTCGATATATCAAAATTTGTATTGAAATTATTGATATATCTATTATTGTAAAAAGATTTTTTTGTGAGATTCTCAGAGGCTGCAGTGCCATTATGCCTTATAAGCACTTTTAGAAGCTGCCTGCTCCTATACATTTTAACGAACATATGACTCATATATATATATATATATATATATATATGAGTGCTTTGCCTGCATGCGTATCTATTCACACAGGTCAGAAGAGTGGGTGGGATACCCTGATACTAGATTTAGGGATGCTGGGAAATAAACATGGGTCTCCTGAAAGAACAATAAGCTTTCTTAACCAATGAGCCACTTGTCCAACCCCACAATAATCTATATTTTATGCTTAACAGTCTTTCCTTGATGTCTTTTTCACATATCAGTTCAACAAATTATTTTTTTAATTGAAAAAATATTTTTTCGTATAATATATTCTGACCATGGTTCCCCTCCCCCAATTCCTCCCAGGCCTTCCCCATCACCCTACCAACCCATATCCATTCCTTCTTTTTTCTCTCTTTAGGAAACAAAATTAAAAGGAAAAAGTACAGAAGAAAAGAAAAAGCACAAGAAACACACACCCTAAAAATACAAAATCAGAGACCATAATATATAAGCAAAAGACCAGTAAGTTGTTATTCAGTTTTTCACATAAATTTATAACACATAGATTTGAAGCACAGTTCTTCATGCATTTTACTAGTAACCTGTAAGCATGCCACCATAAAATCCTTTCTGCAATGAATAGAAACTACAGGGACTTCTGACACATCTCTAGACATATAGCACCAATGGTGTCCTTTAAACTTCAGCCTCCCACCCACAGGACAACCAATGCTGTCTACTTTGAAGGGAGAGGAGTTATTGGAATGAAAAGCAGATGTCTTGTGCCAACCACTACAAATGATAACTAAGTAAACCTGGGGAGAGTGAAGGAAGGAGGTGAGTTTTTGCATGATATCATAGGAGCCTGCCCGAATTAGACTTGCTGTTCCATCCACTGTCAGTTCACTCAGGCAGAGACTGGTCTTGCTGCTGATCATTGTATTCAAGAAAGACCTTGCTAGAGTCATATATAACCATCCTCATCACTATATCTAAGCACTACACCTCTCCCTATGTGCAGAAGTTCACACTTGTTTTGCATTTCTCACTTGCAGATCCCACTGTGGTGCCATGGTTTTCCCAAATACATCATTTTTTTCTCTTGTTTATTGCTTTCTGATTCCCTGACTTTTTGGTTATGTTGACAGTAAATATGTTTTCTGCAAACATGTATTTAATCAACTGGTAAATAAAATATCTATATATGTGCAAAAGAAAGACTTTCATCCACTGAGCAGATATAGAATCTCTTGTCATTATTATTCCCCAATATGACAGTGTAACAGTAACAGTTTTATATTATACATACTATAGTATTTTAAAGATATCTAATAGGATGCAAGAGTGTTAGAATGCAAGCATATACTGTGTCATTTTACATATGGGACTTTTCTTTTATTTTATTTTCTGAAGGTCATATTCCCTCAGATAATAGAACTAAGGGTTCTGTATTCCTTATCTGAGGTTTAAATTAATACCTTATTCCTATGTTCATCCCCCAAACTTATGCAAAATACTAATTACATATATGGCTGTATAGTAGGGACTGACCGCAGCTTCCCCCTTTTCTCTGTATTCTGTGCTCTGAGCCTTATATCCTCCACATAAGCTCCATAGGTCCACACAATAAGGCCTTAGACTCAGAAGCTGATGGGTTCTATCTAAATCAGCATGGTAGTAGATGCATTAATTGTACAGTTCCCTTCAGGCAATACTAGCATGTTCATGATAGTGAGGGCCAACATCCAAACATAGGTTGCATTTAGTTTCAGAGCAGCTTTTATGCTCAGTACATTAATTATCATGCTAGCTGCCAATGGACCTTCCACAGTCAACCATTATTTTTCTTAACTTGGCCACAAACACTTAATCTGAGCAACTTTTTCCCTCCAGAAGATTTTAATAAATTTCTCACTGCCCACCCTGATCTTGATAATTGATTTTCAACAGAAGGCCAAAGTATTTTGTTAAAACAAGAGTGGAAATGTTTAATTCATCGGATTGCAACACCCCAGGAGCTTTCTTTCCATTCAGCCAAGAGCACAAAGCCCTTCAATTAGTCATAAGGCAACTGCTGGATCTGACTCCCCTCCTCACCCATTTGATCTTGTCTCTCACATCACTATTCCACACAGGATAATGCACTTGGCCCTCTGCTCTTTACAAATGCTGAACATGTTCCCACCTCCAGGACCTTCCTTGGCTTGCTTTCTCCACCCTGGAGTCATGGGCACTGGAAATCTGTGTGCTTTGTCCTCCTCTCTTGCAGGTTTTGCTTACAAGTCACAGTCACATTAATTACCTCCTATTCTGACCCCTGTTCTAACTCCTTTACAATTTAACCTGCCTTACATTTAATATAATCTCCTTCATATACAGCAAATGGTACCATTTTTATGTTATATTGTGTTTTACTCCAATAAAGCAAATATTCAGAGGAGTTTGTGTGTGTGTGTGTGTGTGTGTGTGTGTGTGTGTGTGTGTGTGTGTGATCTCTTTTGTTGTCTTTGTCTTCTGGGTCTGTAATATCTATAAGATGGCTTGACTCCAAGTGGCCACTTAAAAAACATTTACAGGAGTTTACAGAGTCTTGTAAAATTAAATGTTATATAATCATGGATGTTATATGTATCATATAAATATGCAATGGCTAGATAGAATGAAGCATTCTAAGATTACTGGGTTATACAAGTAACCCAGAATATGCTAACAACAGATATTAGACAGCTGCAATATATATAATAAACAGAAATGTTTTCTGCACTGGAGTGAAGATGAGGTAAGTATTTTACTAACACATGACTCACATTATATTCTCCTACCATTAACACTAGAATGGCATTGTGGGGATCCAGCAGACTCAGGCTATAAAATTTAAAAACACTGATGACTATGTTAGCAATGTTCTAGTTCCAGTCTGGAAACTATCTGAAGTATTACAATTATAAAACTGTAGTATTTTGTATAATGTTTGTTTAGGAATTTCAATTTGAAAACCATAGATAATGTCTTTTACTTTTCACTCCTTCAGTGATTGACACAATAGGATGCTTGACAGATAGTAATATATTTGTGCATCATGTAAAAAATCAGATTGAGTAGTTAAATAAATTAGTGAGAGTTTAATTAATAAAACATTATTTAACAATAAACTATTATCCAAACAGTCAATAGGCTAATAGGAAGAGAGGGAGGTGAAATACTCCATCCTTCCAGGAAGCTCATTAAGAGTTCAAAAGGAAGGCTTGATAAGACTCAGGCAGGAAACAACTCCAAAGCTTCAGGCAATCCCTACAATGGATCAGATCTTCTAAGAGCCTCCTTCTCCAGGATTATATAAGCAACAGGACTTCTGGGAGGACTCAGATGATCCAAGCTGCCTGAGAGTGGCAGAGACCAGCAGAAGTGACCTGGAAGAGATTCTCTCCTGGCTTGACTACAGGTCATATAGCAAGTTCCAGGTTCCAAGCTTTTGTAAGCTGTTGTTCAGGCTGGAGCAGAGTGTCTTTGGTCACTGCTTCTCACTCACATAAGCACCCCTCACTCATTCTCCCTAAAGTAATCCAAATAAACTCAGTGGTTCACCCCATTGGGACTTCTGGGATGATAAATTCTTACTTAGGGTAAGTAGCTGTTTGTTCATGTCTTCCTAACAACATAATCACAAAAAACTAGCAGGTTGAGGGGGAAACAAAACTTTTGCTTAGTGAATCAATTACTAGGGCAGACAGGAGCATCAACTGCAAGTTTACCCAACTACATTGCATGATCTTGTTAAGCTGCTTCCATGTGAAAGATTTGAGAACTGCAAATGGTCTTGTGTAAAATACTCACTGCAATACATTTTTCCTGCTCACAGTTTACCACACATTTAGTCTACCATCCTTGCAAACAGCTCAGTATTTACATAGTTCATCAGAGAAAGTTGACTATTTACTAAAAATACTGTTTATTACTTGAGACATAGCAAATATCTGGAATTTTTCATTTATTTATTTATTCAAAAACAGCACACAGAACAATTTAAACAACAAACAATACACATCCCATACTCAAGGAATTTCAAGGCCTACTGATATATTCACCAAAGAATCTAGGAAAAGGGAGTGAATGTTGGGAGAAAACAGAAGATCAGTTCCTGAATATTAGTGTGAGCAACTTTCATCATCCTGCCTTACCAGTGTGTTGGGATACAATCCTCTGGCCCATTTCTCCTACTAGCATCTGCTTCTCTATAGACCTCTATGTCCCCTGTCTTTTCTTAGAGGTCTCAGATGCTCTGTCTTCCAGTTCTTACCTTCTGTGGTCATACCCTAACTAGAGTCCCAGATATTTTGTATCTAAATCATGGTCATTTCTCACAGTCTTATGGCATACATAGCAATAAAATCTCCCTCCAATATTTTAGGGGTTGTGGGCCAAGACTCCTGACTAAAACTTACTAAATTCAGCAGCAGGACTAGACCAGGCAGCAGGCGGAAAAACCGTACTCGTTACAGATGGCGCCCACGTGGCTAGTAAGAACTTCCACTTAAAATTTAACAAAAGGTTAAAAAAGGGTTTTAGAAACAAAAGCACAGAGACAAGCAAGGTTTCTTGGTAACAGCATTTTTCTCTGTTGGACTCTGTTTTGCGAGAGACAAGCAGATATTTACACGGCTTCTTTTAAGGGAAGATTCCTGACTCAGCCTAAGCGGCAAAAAAACCGCACAGCTTTTAAATAACTCTGCTAACAATTTATTGGTGTGTATGAGAGATGGCAATAGCAGTGACCACATCTCCAAGCCGGCAGCATGCTTTCTGGGTGGCAGCGCAGACCAAGGCGGTGAGCACAGCTTTCCGTGCTGGCGGGTAAAATTACCCACCACCATCTTTGGTAAACTGCGGCTGACACAGCTATGACTTTCATTTTAGCAATGTTGATGTTTACCAGATAAAAGACTTGTGGCCAGACGAAGATAAAGATTTACAGTAAAGACAGATTCATATTAAGAAGAACCTCTAAAAGTTTACAGTGTGTTTTAAAATACACGTAGACATAAAAAGAAAAATGGTTTTAAAGAGACAAAGAGGAACTGGGTGTTGTAGCACACGCCTTTAATCCCAGCACTCAGGAGACAGAGGCAAGCAGATCTCTGATTTGCAAAGTAAACCTGGTATGCAGAGTAAATTCCAGGACAGATAAGAGTTACACAGTGAAACCCTATGTCAAAAAATAAAAAATAAAAGTAAAATAAACAGAGTAATAAAGGCACGTAAAGATGAAAAGCTCAGAGAGAATCTGGTTACTGTATGCTATTGTGTTATCTCTACATTGTTTGACTGCTGAGAAAATAACAACTGATAAAGGAAATGCTGCTGGATTAATTCAATTTATATATTTTAAAAATGCTTTGACTCCAACATTTAAGTTTAAGGACAAGTTACTGGGGAAAAGGATTTCTATTTTTGTTTCCACAGAAAATGAAAAGCTGTGGATTCCTTCCAGACTAATGTGGCTTGATCAAGCCAGGCCCCCTGAAACAGAGTTCCTGATGATCCAACATTCAAAACAGCTTGAACAAGGCAGACTTGCAGACTACAGCCAGGATTTCTGCATCTTCTTAGGATCCCCATGACAGCGCCCCCATCAGCAGGAAGAGTTTGGAAAGAACGATGCCCAAATTCCCAAATATTGTTTATAAATGTTTGGTTTCATTTAAATGGACTTGGTTATAAATGGGTAATGATCACAGCCAATTATTTTTAAAGGTAAAAAGGGAATTATGGTATTGGTATGATTACTTTGTTTTGGAATGAATTTTCATTTATTGATACAATTTAAGGTCAATTTTGTGATGTTTATATTTCTCCTTTTGCTTAGGTATTGTGTTTATATAGCTCAGTTAGAAATGTAGTGTATAACTTAGTACAGATTATAGATAATTACCTATGATAGTCAAAGCTTAGAGTTAAGTTAGTTAGGTTTTTCAAGATACACAGAGATGCATTTGAGATAGATAGGCATTCTTCAAACCTTTCAAAGACCTACAGAATATGGCATTTAAAATGGCTTAGGGGTTTTCATGACAATGAGTCATAATTGCTCTTGGCAATACCACCTGCACCAGAAAGGAATATGGACACTAAAGAAACTCATTATGGAGTTTGCCTCCAATATGGCAAGACTAGCCATTTGGACAAGATACTCCTCTTGTCTGGACTGTTTGACTTTGTGATGTATAAACTGGACATGCAGGACCCACAGGAAAGTGACTCCTGATTCAAGATGGACATTGCTACAGAGATCCTGCTTCATGGAAGAGTCTTCGAGACAGTATGCACGACACGGAGAAAAGTGACTGACAAACTGCCAATACAAGAAGACAGTTTAAAGTTTTCTGCTTTACTGGAGAGTCTGTCAGACACACTATGGCCTATGGGCTGAAGATAGAAAATTACATAAGAACTTCTGGTGACTGAAAAGGCAAGATGTCTCTGTCATTTCTAGAGCTTATATATTATCCTTCTGTGGTCTTTGAAGGAGTTGAAGACAGAAGTTATGGTTATAGTTTTCATTAGTTAGGATTAAAGATAAGTTACTTAGACTTTAGACACACAAAGATAGAATAGATGATGGAATATTTTCTTCAAATCTTGCTAAATGTTAATGGACTAAATATTGTTAACTGTGATTCTTATTTGATAACTGTTGTGTTATATATTTTGCTATTTTAAGGTTAAAACCCTTCTTTTTATTTTAGACAGAAAAGAGGAAATGATGGGAGATGTCATTCTGTATATGTTTCTCATACTGGTTAATAAATAAAGCACTGTTGGCCAATAGGGTTAGAAGGAAGATAGGAGGGACTAGGAGACAAGGAGGAAATAGGAAGTAGTAAGCAGGAGTCAAGATGGAGAGTCTGGAGAGATCAGTATGCAGCAGCCGGCTCCCGGTAAGAAGAACACGTGGACATACATAGATTAACACAAATGGGTTAATAACTAAGGCAGAGCTAGCCGATAAGAAATTAGTACCTGGCCAACAGTATATTATCAAATACAGAGTCTCTGTGTATTATTTGGGGCTAGCGCAGGAGCAGGATTAGACCAGGCGGCAGGCGGAAAAACCTTACCCGTTACAAAATTCTACTTCAATCCCATTGTTCTGTGTCCCAGTTTCCTTTCCATTGCTGTGATAAAATACCCTGACAGAAATTAAACTAAGGGCCAACAGATTTATTTTAGCTAACAATTCCTAGGTAGCTAAAATAATTCCATTCTTTCCTTGCCAGGGTGTTAAGGACTTGGGAACTTGAAGCAGCTAGTTGTATCACATCCACAGTTAAGATCAGAGGGAAAATGACTGCATATGTGCTTACATGCTTACACCTTACACACACACACACACACATACACACACACACACACACACCACACCACACACAATCCAGGTCCTAAAACCAGGAAGTGGTAACTGACTTTAAGGCTGGATTTTTACACATAAATTGACACAATTAAGACAGTCAGGTTAACTAGGTTTGAACAATTCCTTATGGAGAATCTCTTTAGCCATCACACATGAAAATGGATTTTGTTCCCAGGAGACTGAGCCTTTGAAGAAATGACACTGAAGAGACTGTCACAGTGGCACCTAATCCCACTTCACAGTTGTTCTTACTAATGGGTTACAACAGAGTAAGTAAGACACGAAGAGAGAGATTGTAATACTCAAGGATTGGCAGTAGAAGAAGTAGAAGAGGGTAGATTTCTGCCCTCTTCTTGTCAAAAAGACAAGTTCTCAAAGACAGCCAACCATGTCACACCCTGATTGTACACAATTCTGCCCTCTAGAACCGGAAATGAAATAATTTTCTCCTGTGTAAACCAGTGTATGATGCTGGTGTCATATCTGTTTCTATTTTGTAGCTTTTCCCTCTGTTCTGTGTCAATGCACTAATGTCATGGTAAAATGTCAAAATCTGCTTAGGTTTTCAATATACCACTAATAATCTTGATTAATAGTACAAATGAAAGCCTTGCATATTTTTAATTGTGTTATAAACAGTATATCCCTTATTGCTCTCAAAGACTGATCACACACACACACACACACAAATCATTATAAAACAAAAGAATAATTCACATGATGCTTTATGTCTTTTGAAATCACAATTCAATGAAGAATGAGGCATCATTTTGTGGCTGAATTTCAAATGCAAAGTGGAAAATAAATAAAATCTATTGAATTTGGAATCCAGTCACAAAATTATGTGTGTGTGTGTGTGTGTGTGTGTGTGTGTGTGTGTATATGTGTATGTATGTATGTCATTCTCACATATATTATTATGTAAATCACACATTATTCATGTTTATCCTCCTAGATTACATGGGGTGCAATTACTTTTGTTTCCTGGAGTTTGACAATATAATGAGTGTTAACCAAATAAGTGTTTTTGTAAAGAGTCTATCAGGCTAATAGAGAACAGTTGAAAGCATATGTAGTAGATCCACAGAGTCAGGGAAGTAAGAGGGGAGAAAATAATGGCCAATGACAGGACCTTGTTCAGTTGTAAGATATCCCTGTTGTTAATTTTGATATATGGCTCTTTAGAGAATTACACACAAGAACCGGATGATTTCCAAATCAAAGAGGTGGTACAGGTAGAGTATTTATGAGAAAATGGTATAGAAATCTAATAGACACTCTGAAAAGGCAATGCAAAGAGCCCCGAAAGCAATAAAGTCATTGGTGCAGTGGATCAATAACTCTACTTACTGAAATGCTAGAGAATTACAGGATTTGCCTAAGATGGGAACCACCAGAGGTTTTAGAGATACAGTTTCACCAGAGTGTGAGAAAAACCAAATTGGAGAGCTTAAGTGGATTTGGGAAGTGGTGGTAAGATATATAACAAGGGCTGAAAACACCCAGCAAAGAATGGTCAGGCCATCATGTGATACTTGGATGACTCTGAGCCAAGTAAGATTACAATTAAAGTGTTGTTCTGTTTCAATTTATATTACAATGAAAATCATTTGTTTTATAATGGACTAAAATGTGTTTAGTGACATCCAATTTTCTCATCTCAGAACCACACACACACACACACACACACACACACACACACACACAAAATCATCACATTGATGGTCATTATTAATTGTAATGTACAGATGGAATATTGAGTTAGGCTTTTCACTTCTCTGACTCAACAGAGCAGAGAGAATTCAGAAATGCTGGTGACAATCTGGCTCCTCTCCAGAATCTTGGGCATGGTACTTGTGAGTGCTTGTGCAAGCAAACAGAATGTGTCCTGAATACAGCAAGTGGTCTTCTGTTCATCAGAGTCCAATTTTCTACTCTGTCTCTTTTTATCTTTGTCTTCCAGCCCATGTGTGTCAACAGGAAGAGAGCTAATTACTGCAGTATTCAGAAGCCACTGAAGTCTTTCAGGTATAAGCTTGGAGTGAAAAAATGTGAAGACTGTATGCATGAAATTGCTAGGAAAGTGTTATAGAAACAAACAAACAAACATAACCATGTGCTTTCAGATCTTAAAACTTGGTATTTGGATAGATGGACATACAAGAGCAGAAAAGAGTATGTGAAAAAGCAAGCCTTGCCATCAGCTATCATATATAATGTAACATAGCAGAAATTTAATTATATCTAATTTTCTACTTGTTCTATTAGTTAAGTAGACTCACAATTCTTACTCTCATTCTTGACCTCATCTGTGTTATTAATACTTGCCTAGATATGGAATTATGTAATTAATAAAATGACTATTGGGGAATAACTGATCAATAAATTCCTAATGCATCTAACACTTATCCCACTGATAAGATGTAAAAAGGTAAGAAATTAAGTTGGTACCAACTCCAGAAGCTTCATCCCTACTGGTTAGCTGTCATGATGCTGGAAAGTGTCATTCCCATTCATGCTACTAGAAAAGAAAACTAACCAGCTGTCTAACCCAACTGTGGACCATGTGAACCAGTGACTAGCCTTCCAAAATAAGGCTGCTGGTTCAAGAACCAACCACTCTTTTTATTTTACATACTGACTATAGTTCCCCCTCCTTCCTCTCCTCCTGTCCCTAGTCCCCCGCCTTCCATCTACTCCTCTCCCCATCCACTCCTCCATCTCCATTCAGAAATGGGCAGGCCTCCCATTGGAGTGAACAAAGCAAGGCACACCAAGTTAAGGGAGGACCCAGTTCCTCCCCCTGCATCAAGGCTGGACAAGGGAATCCAGCATGGGTAACAGATACCCAAAAGCCAGCTAAGCACCAGAAGCAGGTCCTGATATCACTGCTACACAACTGTCGCACACATACAGAAGGCCTAGGTTGATCACGTGCAGGCTCCCTTATTGTTAGTCCAGAGTCCATGAGCTCCCATGAACTCAGGTCAGCCGTCTCTGTGGTTCCTCCATCACTACCTTAATGCCCCTGGCTTGTACAATCTGTCTTCCCTTTCTTCAGCAGGACTCCCAAAGCTCAGCCCAGTGCTTGACTGTGGATCTCTGCATCTTTTTCCATCAGTTACTGGATAAAGGTTCTCTTATGAAAATTAGGGTAGTAACCAATCTGATTACAGAAGGTCAGTTCAGGCATCCTTTCCACTATTGCTAAGGGTCTTAGCTGGGTCATCCTTGTGGATACCTGGAAGTTTCCCTGGTATTAGTTTTCTCTCTAACCCTGAAATGATCCCCCCACATCAAGACATCCCTTTCATTACTCTCCATCTCCATCCAGCCCTCAATCCACCTCATACACCCAGCCTGTCCAACCCAAACCGTCAAGTTTGCATCCTCTCACCTCTTCCCCCACCCCCAGTTTACCCAGGAGATCTCTTCTATTTTCCCTTCCCATGTGGCCTTTCTTGGGCCCTCCTTGCACTCTAGCCTCTCTAGGGATATGGATTGTAGGTTGAACCAACCACTTTTTAATTGGATTTAAAGCCTGCTCCAGAAATGGAGCTCATTACTGGTACCATTAACTTGGTGGCAACTCTAGTGGCTGGCTAAGTCATTAGCCCTAAGAGAGAACCTTAAACTATTAGTTTACTAAATGAACATAGTAACCAACAATCCCCACAAATTCTTATCTTTATGTGCATAGATCAGTGCATCTCCCAACTTTCAGCAAAATAACTATTTTTTACATAGACAATAATTAATATAGAGATCCCATAACAGGTCAACATCTAGAAAATTACAGACTGTGGAGTACCCAGCTCTAAATAGGACAAATAGATCATACCTTCTGCCCCTAAGAGTCAGGGATAATTATAAAGGATGGGGCAGAAAAATTATAAGAGCAGAGATAATGGAAGACTGCAGCTAAGCAGTATACATGGATCATGATGGTGGTGTTGCAATAAGAACTCACAGGAGCTTGGACCTGCAGAAGATCAAGGCAGATCAAATTCAGCATGAATGAAGGAGTGGAGGATTCATGTAGTTGAGAAACTATTTCAATTGATGGCTGTTGGGGGATGCAGAGTCAATTTTCTCCAGGGATATAGCTCCTGTGAAGCTACCCATACTGCAGTCCTACATCTAGACATATCAGACATCACTAAATGGACTACAGTGGTTTGAATCAGAGCACACAAGAAGGAAAAAACTTTGGGGGAGGGACAATGGAAGACTTGGAGGGTAAGGAAATTGGGTCAAAACATAAGCATGTATGAAATTTTCAAATAATAAAAATACTCAAAAATTTAAAGAAATATGAATATAAAATCTTAAAAATATTAATACATTTTTACCAGAAGCATTTATACATTTCAGTATTACTAGAATATTCTATTTAAGAAAGAAGTATTTATTAAATAAACAGTAACTACTTTTGCTCCATTTCTTTTAAGTTTAAATAAGAAATGATATAAAAATTACTCAAAGTCCATAAAATGTATCATCTTTGATTTATTCATTTTTATTTATCTATCTAGCAATAAATTAATTTAAAAATGA
Organism: Phodopus roborovskii; assembly: GCF_943737965.1. Lineage (NCBI taxonomy): Eukaryota > Metazoa > Chordata > Mammalia > Rodentia > Cricetidae > Phodopus > Phodopus roborovskii. Next base: position 20,294,826 of record NW_026126434.1, on the reverse strand, counting down.
TGTTATAGTTCTCCTTCAACATTTTCTGAAGCTTTTCTTGTATGTAAATCTGTTGTCAAGTATGTAAGGCATTCATTAAACCAGCCAATAATCGGTGGACAAAAGTTATCTTCAAATTTGACTTTTTCTTTTGTTCTTTATGAAGTCATTGCTGCCTTCCTTGAACCTTGCATCTGCACACAGATTCCCAGATAAACACTGCCTCAATTTATCCACACCCCATGTTTAGTGAAGAGCTCCTATGTGTTCTCCATAGCACACTCACTACTGATGTCATACATAGATAATTCCTTCTCATGACTGCATGGAAAAAAATCTATAAAATCTCATTTTAGTCACATATAACTCAGAAAAACAAAACCCAAGGGGCCAATGATTCTTGAATTGAGTGAGGAAGGGAAGGAGTGCTTAGCTTGGCAGGAAGCACAGCTGAGGAATGAGAATTTTCCTGGAGCATAACCATAGAGGGAATACTGAGGCACTCATTCAACTGAATACTTCCTGCCAAGCACTGTCAAGCAACTGCGGAGCTCAAGAACCTGCACTCTTTCTTGCCCCTGCATGCCTCCAAGTTGGTCTCTTCCTAAAATTGATTAACTCACCTCTAGGAGTGAGCTGGGAAGGCTGCAGGGGCAGAGCCAGACAGCTAACTTGAATCCTTTAAAGGGTTGTTAACCTTGCCAATGGCCAACAGAGAAAGATGCAATGTTCCACTCGCCTTCAAGTGGCCACTTGACTACACTATACCCAACTACACTATAACCAATAGTGTGGTTAACTAAACTATAACCAACAGTGTCCACATAATCTTATAGTAGAGATTTTACAAATTCACAGAGAAAAGAGCAAGAGTTGTAATGGGCTTAGCAATGAATTCTATTGGAAGCATTATGGTTTAAACATGGGTGGCTTCATCTGATTACATGAATTAGCTTGCTAAAGTGAGTGTTTTGTGAATGCATAATGTAAGAAAAGGCTTGTCTGCTCAATATGACTGTTAAATATGAATTAGAATGGAATGTTTTATGAAATAAATATGGGCACACTGATTTGTTACTGAGAGCTCAATTAAAATGTGTTCCTTCAAAATACTTGAATGCCTCTTAAATTGTATTTTTTTAATTCCAAGCAGCTGTTTACTTATTACTACTTTTTAAAATTCATTTCTAGACTGGATATTTAAATTTTCCATTAAAGGAAAAAGTGTGAACATTTAATTTAGATGTACTTGACATAACCAGAGTGCTAATTAGTGAGACCTCCAGGGTAAATCTTCTGATTTTATGAATAAACATTATGGATTGTTCTTCAATCTCAATAGACATTCACCTCTACAAATAATGAGGACCAAAGGTAACTTAATGTGTGAATAACTTGAACACATTTGGAAAATATCAAACTAACTAATTTATCTTCAGTTATGTCAATTTACCCAGTCAGAGTACAAAGGAATTTCAAAATCTGTGTTACTATTAGACCAACCAGGTAACAAGTCAAGCAGAAGATGTTGCTATGGAGTTTATGCTCCCTCTACATTGTAAAAGAAGTAAACATATTCCTAAGTCGTAAAATTCCAAGGGAAAGTTGGTCCATATTTTCCCTTTCACTAACACATATGTATGTGGACATCACATACATGAATATGTGCACCATATATAAACATACTATACATATGTATAACACACACACACACACACACACACACACACACACTGTGTGCTATTTAAAACTCATCACTCTTATCCTGAAACACCAACCCAAGCATATTTGGTCACTGTTGACCTAATCTAATGAACCTTCTGAAAGACACTGAAGATAAGACTTATTTATTTTTAATAAACTGATTTGCTATTATGGAATTACTTAAGAAGTAAATCTTTGACATTTTCTCTTCCCAGACAAAATCATGAGGAATCTAATAAAGCAACATTCATTGGTGGCACCAGCCCTCAAACCACTTATGAATTTTCCTGTTGTCCTTTTCTGAATTTTGACTCATATTGCTGTGCTTCATACTGCTGGCTTTCTTGGAGACTATTATTTGTGTTCATTCAAAGACATTAGTAGAATTTAATGTTTTTCAAAGCAATTTAACACTGCCTTAGTAAATATTCCAATGGATGTTTTATGTTGGATTTTCTACACACTGCACTCTTTATAGAGAATCAAACGTATCTACAGCCACTTTTGTAAGCTCATCCACTTAAGTTTCTACAAAGAGCTCCCAACCTTTGAAAATAACTACAAATCAATATTCATTACCAGGAAAAAAAAACCTTGTTTAACTATAGAGATCAGAGTGAAGGCAGACTTACCATCATCGTACTGGCCCCAGCTGATTGCCAAGAGTGAGGCAATGATGATCCCATGGGGTAAACACTTCCATAGAGCAAACTGTGGGAACATCTTCTGTCAAATTTCACTCAAGGCTGATCTGAAATAACAAGAAGCAGAAAATACATTTGACATGTTCATTATCAGCTGTTGGAAAACAAAACTGCTAGGGCACAGAGAAGTCTTAATGATTTCATAGTCAATTACCTGTATCACACCATCCATTATCAAGTAATACTCAGGTCTAACATACTGGAACCCCTCACAGATATGAATTTGTACAGAAGTTCTCTCTTATTTGATTGGCAAGCAAGATGGTTGGGAAGTCAGCACACTGATAGCATTAAAAGCATGCTAACTTGAAAACTGAGACATGGGGGAGGGTTAAATGAAATTCCTAACCAGTCTAACTTAGTAAATAAGTGGTTTTCACAGTGTCATTCAATAATAAAGTATACATGTCTCTAAGACAGCTTATCAATTGCTTATTTTTCAATGAGAATATTAAGAAAATGAATCATAAGGAGTTAAGTAAGGAAAACCATTGTGAAAATGGTAATTCCTTTCTGGTAAATTACAGACTGTCTTAAATATGCCAAGAAAGACTTAGAAAAAGACAGCAATTTTTATTACATTGTCTTTCTAAGCATTTATGTGCATTTTCATTCCCAGCATTTCCAAATTCCCAGCAAGTTTGAAAGAAAAAGAATGATACATTAAGAAATAAGTGGTTAGTTAACACACTGAAAAATTTTTTAAAAGGATGATGTACCAAATTTATTTATAAACTGAGAAAATTATCCTCACCAAATTACACAAAATAAAACAATCACAGTTTGTGGCCAAGAAGAAATCTGAATTCAGCTCTTTGAATTCATGGGTATCAGACCCAAATGCTACCGAGGACAAGAAGCAGAGGGGCTCTGTAAGTCAGGTAATGAGGACACGCAGACTGGGGGGGCGGCTGTGGTTATCTAGGGTCAGGAGCAGTTTGTCTAAAGAGACCCACTGGCGCTCAGCCTCTCAGGAAGGCTATTGTGTGGGGATATACACTCGCTCCAGCATCTCCTGTGATGGCACAGAATCAGAATGGCCTCTTTGTCCCTTTATGGAGCTGAATGCTTCCCCAAGATCAGATGAGATCCTGCAATGCTCACTGTGCCTGGGATTCTTTCCACCAGACCAGCTTTGACAAGCCTAAGAAGAAGGCACATGACTTCAACCTATGTAATAGCGTCCATATTTCATTTACATGTGTCTTATAGTATTGATTTTTAATCACACTACATCACATAGAACTTATTGAAATATATTAAAGAAACATCAAAGTGTTCTGACAGAATGTGGATTGCTACCCTGGACTACAGATATTTTCTTTTATTTGTTTTTCATAAGAGGAAATTGAAACTTCATTTTACCTGGACCATTTATATATAATTCTTTGGCTGTACCATAGAGGAATTAGGTAAAATAATATAAATTTTATTTTAATCTGAGTTCATCAACCACTTACATGGCTTTGAAGAAATTAAATAGAAGCTGTCATTTTCACTAAAATTACATGGGAATAATACATTCCCATCTAATATCTCTAAGCACCAAACCATTAGGCAAACATGAATGTTGGCTCAGGACAGTGACTTGGTTGGCATGAGAACCATCATGCCATCTATGAATCTCTGTCACTCAGCATATGGACTCCTGTGTTCAGGTATGGGTCATCTGTTTCCTCCATAAGTATATCGTCAGAAATGCATTATCACTGGTATCCTCACTCCCTGAAAGAGGGGTGGGGGCTCAGTACAAATCTTTTTTTTTACAAGCTTTCACTTGTAGGGAAGTTCATGGAGTTTGAATTGGCATCTACCTATGATCTTTCCATCACAGAGAAGTTTGGGGTAATTTCTCAGGGACCAAGGGGGGGGGGTGATGGGCACCCAAGGCTTCAAGAGAGTCACAAACCCAGCTAGAGTGGAACTCTTACGTGCTGCCATAATCTGGAGCCATTCCATGCCTTTCTTGGTATTCTATAATTTTCTTTGATGCTGGAAGATAATGATGCTAACACTTCTTTTTCTTACATGACAACATTCCAAAGAAAACAAACACAAATGATGTTAACAATTAAAAAAACAAAAACAAAAGCAAAAAAAAAAAAAAAAAAAAAAAAAAAAAAAAAAAAAAACAGGGCTAGGGATGACCTGAACAGCCAAACACTTCTCTAACATGGTCAATGCCCTGAGTTCCATCTCCAGGACTGGAAAGAGTTAACGGAATAAACAAAAACCTCAAAACTAATGGATGAGTGAGAAGATACTGCTGTGATATCCATAAGAAACAATGAGAGTAAAGGCAGCATCTTCACCCTGTCCAGAAAGACACAGTTGCCTTCCTTTGTGGAACCCAATTCTGCCCACATGTCTTCCCTGTTCTTTGGTTATCTCTAAATTTGTTGCTCTTCAAGCTGATATTATATAGTTTTATTCCTGACTCAAACCAATTTAGTTTCACTTAAAAGCTTTCAAAATGAAAACGACCTTACAGGTCATCACTTTAAAGTCACCCCTGCCACTGGTCCCATTGTGCTTCCAGAAATAACGCCCTATGATATGAGACCCTCTACAGGCTTATTATGGGGTCTCATACACTTCAGAAGATGTCACACTAAATCATGTCACACTTGACACAGAAGAAAGACTGCTGCCCACCTAGAAAAAGAGGGGCTCAGAAGAACTCCTGGCTGTTTCCTAATAAAGAAAATGTGGCATTTCTAAGCTTTTATTATCTCCTTCCTTAAATTCTATTTGCTTTAAAACCAGCCTACACATAATGATTTTAGTGTGTTGCATCCAGCAACCTGCAAAAAGGCTACAATGCACCCTGCAAACCCAATACCCTACAGATGGAGAAAATATAGAGTATAGAGCAACACAGTGGGAATTGCCCCCTTAGAGGAGGCCTGTGTTTCAAGCACCAGAGAGCACTGTGTCTACTTAGTGCCATGTTGTGCCAACCGGAAGAGTTGTGCCAAGTTGTGGAATCTAGTATGATATAAGCTGAAAGAGATCAGATGTTTTAGGTGGACAATACTTCTTCACTAGTTTTGGGGTCTTTGGATTTGCAAAATAAATAAATAGATAAATAAATAAATAACCTTCTATAGGTGAAAATCCAGTGCATTGCTGAATGAGTAGAGGGCATTTTAATCATCACCACCAAGGCAGGCATGTCTCTAGTGAATTTGAGCCAGGTCCTCTATATACAATTCTTCCCAGCACATCTCTCTTCAGATATTACTATGCTTGAGACGTCTAAAGTGCTCCCAGTGTTTAAAAGTCTTACAGTGAGCTTTGAAGAACTTCAATCTATTCTCTATTAAGGAGGTAATTTAATTAGCTTGTTCAATCCTCTTGTGTAGTTCGACTTACTTTGGTTGTCACATTGAAACCGTGTCAAAATACTGGTGATGGACAGAGGAGATGTGGATGTTTCAAGCTTGGTGTTTGATCTTTTCCTGGGAGCTAAACTACCTTAATATAATTATTCTCTAGAGAATATATCAGTTTTGTATTTTATATCAATTGTGTTCCCTACAGAATAGTAACAGCAATAATAAAGTATTTGCATTACTCTACTATGCCATAGTCTCAAAATTGGTTCACCCAACAAGAACTTACAGAATGGACCCTGGACATCACTTGTTCTTCTATCAGGCAGAAAGTATCAGTGATGAAAATGTAATCCTATTCATGGATTAATACATGTGGATAACACATATTAACCAAATGTATATAAAATTCCATTGACACTATTACAAACGATGTTTCAGAGGTCCCAAGTGACATGAAATGAGAGAGCCAGCACTGCCAAAAAAAAAAAAATTACAGTATCATATCACTTAACAGATGAAGTCAGACTTTACATAGCATCAGTAACTGAAGGACACCTGTGCAAAGCCCAAGTTTTGTAACAGCCTGTCTGCGAGCATTATGCAGCATGTCTATGGTTCAAATGCAGTCTGTTCATGTCTTAGAGCAGGAAAAAGAAAGGTCTCTTTATCATTTACTGTTTGGGTACAAATCCAAGATGCACCCTTCAGCATTTAGCCATGTTCTCATCAAGGGTAAGAGCAGTAAGAAGCACAACAGTAGCAGAGCTAGACACTAGCTGGATCCTAGAAATACACTTTCAAAAATGATAACTGTTCTTTAAGCCATTGTTCCTCACCACTATGAATGGGACCATGGCTCTCTTGAGACACCAAATCTGGATTCCATCTTTATTAAGGTGATAGGCAATCCCACGTTCACTCTCAAGAGGATGCAGGCGAGACCCATAATGTAGTGGTAGCCTGACCTTTGGCGGTTTGCTAGTCAAATGCCCAGGACTTCTCATCTCCAACCCAGTCTAGTAAGAGCAATATAAAAAGACCATGCCACTGTTGTGTGCTCTCAGTGAGACATGTCTGGGACACACATGCTAGAGTAAAGAGAAGCTTCTCTCCTTGCAGCCTCAACTACCAAAATAACAAGAAGCATTCCAGTGTAGACATATTTCACTACTTCTCATGTGACCTTCCTAAAGTGACTGGAGAGTCCTTTACTAGTTCAGCTAGGAAACAACATAGTGTCTTCATCGCTGCTGGAAAACCATTTCCAGTCTTAAGCGTGGCCTGGTAAGTTGTGCCTGCCTGCCTGTCAGCCGCCTTCTTTTTTCATTTGTTAGAAATTTTATTCACCTCTCAATACAGTACTTCCAGACTGCAGTCTCCCTTTCCTCCACTCCTCCCAATTCCTCCCCACCTGCCCTCTCCTCTAAGATCCACTGCTTTCCATTCCCTTCAGAAAAGAGCAGGCCACCTAAAGGCATCAACTGGACACAGCATAACAAAATCAGTAAGACTAGGAACAAACTCTCATGTCATGGGTGGATAGAGCAACCCAGTGGGAGAAAAAGGGTCCCAAGAGCAGGCAAAAGAGTCAGAGATATGACCCTCAACCTCACTGTTAGGAGCCCCCCTTACACACACACACACACACACACACACACACACACACACACACACACACCACAAAACCAAGCTAAAAGTCTTTAACATATATGCAAAGGACCTAGTGAAGACCCATGTGGGCTCCATGTTGTCCACTTTAGTCTCTGTGAGCCCCAATGAGACAACCCACTTAACTGATTCTGTGGGCTATATTTCCTGGTGTTCTCAACTCCTCTGGCTCCTATCATCTTTCCTTCTCCTCTACCACAGGGTTCTCTAAGCTCTGCTTAATGTTTGGCTGTGGGTCTTGGCATCTGCTCCCAGCAGGTCTCTGATGACGACTGGGCTAGACACAACTCTATTATACTATAATGTTTAGGAAATAAGATGCCATGTAACCTTTCTTTCTAGATTACTTCACTTTTCTCCTTTCTTGTGTATTTATATATAAATTCACACTCTATACTGACCTATGCAGAAATAGTCTCATAATTTCATGTATTAATAAGGTTTTAACATAATCCAATTATTATAACTGTATTACATAATTCTACATAAATATGTAAATGATTATGTTTTAGAGTTATATTATAGATGATAGTATTATCTCACTGTTTTCATAAATTTAATTAAAATCCAAGAAGAAATGCTGTTATGCCTCAATTAATGTGACATAAGAATGGAAAGTAGTTTTGTACTGAATGCAACATTGACCAATCCCTAATGTTCACATGCTAGAGATTTCTCAATGTATATGGAGATAGTAGGAGGCCCCTTAGAGGTGAGCCTAGGATGAGGACTTATGTCATCGGTACATGCCCTCAGGATACAGGAGCAGTCTTGAAAATGAGTTATTATTCCAGGATGGATTACAACTGATAGTTTTATTCAATGAAGTTCATGCAACCTAAAAAAAACAAAAACAAGAACAAAAATAAATAAATAAACTAAAGATAAAAACTGAGTCTTCTCTTAGGTCAAGTCAATTAACAAAAATAAAAATGTGATTATATCTTAAGGCTGGAAACACAACAGTTTCCTGGCCTGTTTACCATGAAATTACAAGCTCAGAATTCCCATGTTTTATATTGATACATAGCCATAGAGGGTATATTTGCATAGTTACTTTTCTTATATTGTAAAGCAGTGAAACCTGTGGCATTTAACCACAAACTGAGGCAAAAACAAAACAAAACAAAAATACCCCAATTTTTGTTGTAACTAATAGATTAAAACTAAGCAGTGCTCTTTAGGAATAGTTGATTGTGTATCTACTTCAGTGAGATAATTATTTGCAAATTCCAGGCACATCTCTTTAAAAACAGAGCTTAAAACATTGAGAAAGACAGATGAATTATTAATGAATGAAGAACTGACTAATTGTTCATATGGTGTATTCCAGGCACCTGCTTGGATGTCCCACCAATGAAGCAAGTCTTGTAGGATACCCTGCCATATATCAGTAAGTAGTTAGGGCTTCTAATTGATAAATAGAAAAATGTAAAAATAATGAAATGTAATTTTTCAAAAATTTTTAAATTGTATATGTATGAGTGCTTTGCCTGCATTTAATTGTGTGTGCCATGCATGTGCCTAGTGCTCACAGAAAATTAAGAGTTCATTGGTTCTCCTTGACTTGGAGTTATGGACAATTGTGAACCATCATGTTGGTTCTAGGAACTGAACCCCAAGCATGTACAAAAGTAATAAATTTTCCTTACTGCTGAGCCATCTCTCCAGCCCAAGTGCTTTTTTGACTTGGTTATTTTTACGACTCATTGTCTGGAAATTGGAGATTGACAGGAGAGAAGTGGAGAGGAGATGATGGAAGGAAAAGGGAAGGCAGAAACACAGAAAGTTTCAGAGGGAAGGAAGGGAAAGAGAGACAAAGAAAGGAAAAGAGAGGGAGATAGGAATGTAGATGGGTATAGATAGACAAGTGGGTGGGTGGTGGGTGGATGGATGGACAGATAGATGACAGGTAGATAAATTATGATTTTCCTGTGCTCTTAAGGGTGAATATAGTTTGCAACAGGTCCAGTAACTTTTTGACCTTCAAATATTCTCTCAGATATTTAACCAAAAGCCAATGGATCTTCCAGGCACCTACATGATGAGCTATGTGACATAGCCTTACAAGCAATTCCTGCAAATGAAAACATAGAGCAATTGGCACTTTGATTGTGTCTTTGCCAGACACTGAGCAGAGGACTGCACAAGCCCTGCCTTCCTTTCTGCCTTGGGAACTCCTACCAGTTTACAGAAAAAACTAGATGTGAAAAGATCTAACATGTCACGTAGGTATACTCCTCACCTCTTTACATTAAAACCACAGTCAGTCAATAAAGTGTCTCATTATCTACCTGTCATCAATGATACTAGGAAATACTAATTGAAATAGCTATTTGAATAATGATATGTATGTATGTATGTATATGAGTATGTACTAAAGACTGAAAGATGGGAAATATAATTGAAAGACTGTTTATTATGGTGTAAATATATATCTTATAAAAATTATTTATTTAGCATGAATGAATAGAAAATAATATTACATGCATTTGCTAAGTAACACAGGCAGAATGAGTAGGACCAAGGTATTCATTGCTTCTTGTTATACAAATAAAATTAAATACCACATCCCTTCTGAACCTGATCTCGGTTACATGTTCCACAGACATTAAGCAGTGATCACAAAGATGCTATCTCAGTAGAACTTCAAAATGTAAATCTTGTGTTTCACCTTTCACTGTCCTTCTGGGAAATTTTAGGCAAGGTCCTTAACACACTGCACACTTGAGTGACTTGTTATTACTTTAAAGTTTCAAAATCCTGTCCAGAACTAAAAACATTCATTTTATGATGAAAATCAGTAAAGATGAATGTTGTAAATACAGTCCATGCAATAGCATATACTGTAAATACTAAAATCATTATGTTTTAATACATTTTGCTAACTATATTTTATTTTTGATTTTTTCAATAAGTGCTGATTTTACTCCTATGATAAGAAGTTGTGTGTGTGTGTGTGTGTGTGTGTGTACACACACAATTTATTTGTGCTCTAAGATGCATGTAGAAATATCTCAAAAATGAAAAATGATAACTCAAAATCTAATAAAGACAACCAGATTTAAAAAAAAAATAACATTTTTTATTTGTTTGGGATTTTTTTGTTTTTGTTTTTGTTTTTCCAGATAGGGTTTCCCTGTGGTTTTGGAGACTGTCCTGGAACCAGCTCTTATAGACCAGGCTGGTCTTGAACTCACAGATATCTGCCTGCCTCTGCCTCCTGAGTGTTGGGATTAAAGGCATGTGCCTCCACCGCCTGGCAAAAAATAGCATTTTGAAAAGAGTAAAAGCTTTGCTTTGACAAAAGTACTTTATACTTCATCTTATGACTATCCTAAAGGAAGTGATCAATTTTTACTTGTAATGGTAGAGAGTTGAATCATTTGTCTTAGGAAAGTAATTTTTGTACAAAAAAATACAAGCCCTCCATTCACCCTAAACTATCCACCAAGAGCACTGTGATGGATTTTTACAAGACAAGATTTTAATGCAGTGCCACATATTATTTAAAAACACAAAAATATTGGTAAGATTAAACTACTTCTGAGTAGAAGACAGAATCTCAATCCATTTCTGTACATAAAATATATTAAATCTATATTAGATGTTGTGGTTAGAAGCCACAAGAGAGGTAACATTTGAAGTATGTGCAATATTTGTAATTATAAAATATCATACATAAAATGAAAACAAAATTAATAGAAATAATATGAAAAAAGTAGGTAAAGATTCCTTAATAGGAGTGTGGATATGACCCCAACTTAGAAAGAAGCGTAGAAGATTCTATCACTCACTGGTGGAGAAATCAGAGAACACATATTATATGCAGGAGAGTAAATTTTATTCTGCTATTGCACAGCATTGGGTTTTCTTCTGTAAGTAGATATTCTTTGAATGACCTATGATCTCTCAAAGCCAAATTTAACCTATTTATGCCATGATCTATTGTTTCCCTTAGTTGAAGCAAATTCTCTGTGATCACATCTGTGTATATGCACGTGTGTGTGTGTGTGTGTGTGTGTGTGTGTATGTGTAATTTAAAATAATCAGTTATTTCAGTAACTGCTAAGAAGTCAGGGAAGCTACTATGTCAGCTCAAGTGAAGTATGTTGCCTCAAACATTCATAATCTATTGGAGCAAACACTATGATATTGCAAACTTTGTAGGAAATATAAATTTGCTTACATCACAATGCGTATTTATTATGAGCATATTCAACATATCCTCATATTCATGATGAAAAGATGAGTATGGAAGACAACTGGAAAATGGGTATCACATACTAATCCTAACTTAGGTTTCATGTATGACATATTTAACTGGCCATTTTTTTTTTTTGGAATCAATGAAAATATGTCAAATTTCCTCTTGATGTCAGTACACACTTATTTGTAAGCCCTTTCTAACCCAATATCATTTGAATTTTAATGGTCTTTCATTAGAGCATTGTTAAAGATAAGTAAACATAAGTCAGAATATACAAATACTAATGTAATATATTTTAAATAGTGTGAGTATTGGAAATTGACAAAATGTTCTCTTTACTCTGAAGATATTTTTTTTTGTAAAAAATGAAAGACTGAGACAAAACACAATTGAAGTTTAAATTACAGCCTTTTCCCAATTAATTAGCTCTCATTACCTGTATAAAGTAGTGCTTTTCCCATAGAATCATTGCTGAAGTTCAGAGGGTCAAGATTTAATTGCCACTCCTAAAGTGTGCTGCTTAATTTCCAAAACTATGAAAGAAAAAGTCTACATTTTTCATGACTCAGCAAGATATTTCCCTTAGAACTAAATCATTAAAGAGTATTAACTCCATGAAAATTAATGGCTAGAAACTCCTCTATCTACTTTCTGAGACATGATTAGATCAGTCAGCCATTATTTGTGGATGTAAAGGGCTTCTGGGAACCCTTAAGATATGGATGTCATTATCATGAGGCCCCTGGGTCAAGATGAATCAGATATTAGGAATGGTTTTTGAGCAGCCATTTAATGTGCATGGTGATACACCGAAGGGAAGAATGAAAATAGTAGCACATTGCAGCCTCTTGTCCTTAACCCACCCAGCCACCACCACACATTTCAACAGTAAAATCTGGTTTGTAAACACAAGACTAAAGGAGCAAGGATTCAAAGGTGATTGTGATGGTAGTGTGTATTTGGTTGCATATATTTATTTTGTTTTCCATTTTCACGAATAAATGTGGTATATGTATGTATGTATGTATGTGTGCAGACACACTTGTACATGTGTGCACATGCATGTGGAAGTTCAAAGTTGACATGATCATCATCTTCAATAGTTATTTTCCTTTATTCATTGAGGCAGGTCTCCCAATCGGATCCAGAGCCTGCCAATTCGATCACCTTGATAGCCATCATGCTTGGGGATTCCTCATCTCCACTTTCCAAGCCAGGAATTACAGGCAGGCCACCATTGTTTTTCCTATTTGCATGAATCTCAGAGATCCAATCTCTGGTCTTCATGTTTATGTGGCAAACACTGTAACTGCTGAGAAAGAACAGTCCTATAGCTCCATGTAGCTTCATTGCCCCTGGTCAGATGTTTACATGTGTGACTGGACATTTTGGGAGACACGGAGAGAATCTAAGAAGTGCATGGATTCTGCTGAATTTCAACTGATAGCAACTTTGTCCTGGGAAGTACAATTCATGGCATTTACTTTATCTTGTATTAAAAAATAGAATAAACATCTATTACATGTATAGGTAATTCTCATAATTGTAATTGAATTATTTTTACTTCAGTTTTCATTATATTGGTATAGTACAAATAATCCTGTATGTGTACATCTTTCACAAACCATGTTCCTCCTCCTGCTCCCTCCTTAGTCACAACAGACAATGTTGACTGAAGAGATGCTTGTGGCATACTAGATGACAGCCAGCCATTTTGATATCAGCTGTCTCTGTTTTCAGAATCCCACCATCATTATCATCATCTTCCCTAAATCTTGTTTTCATAAGCACACACTGTGAGAACTTTGAACAACTTTTAGTAGATTTTCATCTGGAAAATGGTATGTCTGTAAGGTATGGACCTTATGAATGATGATATGCTGAACACACAGGATGCTGCAGGTAGAAATTCTACGTCTGTGGTATGCAGACTATCTGTAAAGACAATGTAAGAACCTAGGATGGGATTAGTGGAAATTTCAGTAATACTTTTTGTCATTATTGTCTCAAAAAAGTACTAGAGAGAATAAAATTATCATACAATACTCATGTATTCAGAAATTCATTCTTGTGAGTACCAAAAACCCAGTGTAAAGCCAGAATGCACTTCAGGCAGTGCTCGGCTTTCTGTTTCTTTTGCTCTAAATTTTGCAACCCTGAGAGCATGATTAAACCTGCTACCAAATCTCCAGGTTCCTTTGCTCCTGAACTGTGTTTATCTATGCCTTTTCTATGCTTTCGAGGCTTAAATATGGTTCTATATAATCTTTTAAATCAGCTCTTGGTATTAATAGTTGCTTGTCTTTTTGAGCAAACTAGGATTGGCATAACTTCCCATGAAAGTCCTTACATACTGAAAGTATACATATTGGTCTTTTCCCATGAAAGTCCTTACATACTGAAAGTATACATATTGGTCTTCGTACAAGTATGAAGGAAAAGAGAATGTTTGTAAGACACTTTATTTATGTAGGTGTTTCCCAATTTTCCATAAAGACACATTTGCACTTTCAAGGTTATCATGTCTGTGATCATAACACACATGGTGTAGTATTTGGTGAAAGTGTACTTTTTTAAAGGTAAGTGTATCTAAATATATATATATATAAATATATACACATATATATATGTATATATATTATATATACATGTGTGTATATATACATATATATATATTTTATAGAAGCTTTTCCTCATAGAGTTTTCTTACCAGTTGTATATATTTTGTTATTTTTAAAATTACTATAAGCTAAAACATGTGAAATGGTGGAACTATCTAATACTTTGTTGGTATAAACTCAGAAATTTCCCTCAGAGATTAGTGCATTAAAAAGAGGAAAAATTTGTATTTAATGATATTGAAAGTGGTATTATACAAAAGTGGACAAGCAAAGCAGCTGGCAAATTCACTCAGATCCACGAGGCATCGCTAATTAAAGTGGGAAATACTGTTGGCAGTGCTTAGCCTCTAAAAATCACTTTCCACAGAATCACACGAGACGCAGACTAATTTTAATCCTCTGAGCTAAGGCTAAAATTGTATCGTGCACTATCTTCTGCCTGCCAAGTAATACAGGCCTGGTGAATGCCATCCAACTGTCATATTAAGCCACTTTAAGTGTGGCTCATGTCTGTAATTTTCCTGTAATCTCATTCTGAGTAGAGCATTCTCAAGCTACAGTAATTAGAATGGAGTAAGTGTCTGGCAATAGTGATTGGTTTATAGAAAAATACAAACAAACAAAATAACTAATAAGAAAGAGAATGAAAACAGTCTGATAAGGAAAATTTCATTACACTCTTACAAGGAAGGCAAATAATGTTGGAGACGAAAATGATTTCTTATTGGTTATTTTCAAATATGATTTCTCTACAAATTTAAAGAAAATATTGTTTTCTAATACCATGAACTTATGAATTTCAGTAACAGCTTTGATCCTGGGATTATTACACATGTTATAGATGAAGAATACATTTCTAACATATACTTAAGTGTCTGAATGTGTGCTATATTTGTACATGTACCAACTGCCAAGATACATTTGATCAAATATAAATAAATGAGCAGTAATTAAATGACTAAGTGCCTTTATAGATTTTTGCCCAGTTTCAATAAGTCTTAGTTTTTGTTTGTTTGTTTTCTATAAGGATATTGATGATGAGTTAAGAGTTTCTCTTCAATTGAAACAGTGTGGGAGATATTGTGCAAGGTGAATAAGACTAAAGAAAAACCGTTATGAAAGCAGACATGCACAGACTGTAACCCTTCAGAGTGTTACTGATGCCTGGCCTTTGTTGAGGACAATCTCCGTTTAGTTAGTGACCATCCACAATTTCTAAAGACAAAACTGGGGTGTATTCTTGAATACCTATGTTTAAATACATCTGTCCATATCTCATATCTGTGGCATTAAATATAATTATCAATTACTTTTTACATGTGTCTTACTTAAAAAAATATTAGTTATAAAGGTCTTCATGTTGTTTGCATTTTTTTGTGATTAAAGACAAAAATACAAATGTAAAGTTAGTATTATTAACTTATCATTATGAAGGATATGATGATAAAAGTAAGGGAGGCTGGAATCAGGAAAGGTTTCCTGCATTTTTGTTTTTCAGGAAAAGCTAAGAAAATATCATTTGAACTGGAACATGAATAAGCCAAGACTCCCTAATTGGGACACATGGATGTATTTCTGAAGTCTCTGGGTTGCAAACATAAAATCTGTGAGAAATGACCATGACATTAGTGCAGGTGAATATGAGAGAGGAAACAGCTGCTAAAAGGTGAAATGGCCGATCCAGCAGCCTGGGAGGAGGAAGGCATTACCACAGCTGGTATAATGCTGAGAAAGATTCAGGTTTGGAGGAAAATACTAACTCTGGCTTGGGACATTGAAGACTGAGAGTCATTAAGCTGTTGAAATGCAGATGCCCATGGGAAGACTCCATTGACTCTAGAATTGAGGAGGGAATATGAAAGTTGTCATCCATGAAATAAACATAGAACTGATAGAACTTGGTGAGTAGAAAGGAGAATACATAGGCTTTGCAAATGTTTAGAAGTCATAGGTAACAGCTTTAAAAATTGAGAAGCTGGGCCTGGTGCTTGGCTATAGATCTCTGCATTTGCTTCCATTAATTATAGGAGGAAGATTCTACATTGACAGTTAGGGTAGACCCCGATCTGATTACAGGAAAAGGCCAGTTCAGGCACCCTTTCCACAACTGCTAGAAGTCTTAGCTGGGGTCATCCTTGTGGATTTCTGCAGATTTCCATAGCACCAGTTTTCTCCCTAAACCCATAATGGCTCCATTCCCCTTGATGGGGTATCTTCCTCAGCCTTGATGTAGAGGGGAGGAGCTTGGTTCTGCCTCAACTTAAGGTGCCAGGCTTTGTTGACTCTCCATGGGAGACAGGCAGGGATGGGGAGAGTTGTGGGAAAAGGGGAGGGAGGAGAACTGTGGTTGGTATGTAAAATGAATCTTAAAAAAGAAAAAAGAAAAAAAAAACAATTGAGAAGTAGGGAAAGGGAGGGGCAGAAGTCAAGAGAAAGGTTTGAAGCAGATTCTGGTGTAACAGATGCCACTGGTAGGCAGAGGGTAAGAGGAATAGTGAATTTACCACCATGGACCTGTTAACGTAGAAATCACTGGTATTTCTAAGGAAAGTCACTTAAATGGATAAGTTGAAAAAAGTGAGGCTTGAGTTGTTCAAGCAAATGCAACATCTAGAGATTCCTTTCTTAGTATACAAGGTACAAGCGAATGTTGAAGATGAGTGGCAATAGCTTGTTTAGGAGTAAGGCACATGTGGTAAGTGGTATCTGTGTGAAAGACATCTGCTGCCAGTGAGAATGACCTAGGGAGGGGGCATTCAAACAAAAGTAGGCAAGCTTCCATGGTGAGACTGGTACTTTAGGTTGGCCACCCGTTGTCCACAGTTTGGTGTTGTGTGCAGAGAATAAAGAGTCACAGCTGGCGGAAGTTGGGGATAAGAGTGTTATGTTGGGGCTGTGAGGACAAGTAGAGAGATGAGCCCTTACATATAATTAACATGATGAAGATTATTTCCTAAGTTTTCTCAATTAAATTAAAAAATAGAGAATTATGTGCCTAAGAAAGACGTGGCCTAAAAGATGATGATAAATGTCAAATATGTAACTAATGTAAAGAAATATTCATCATAAATTAAACTTAAGTGACAGTGATCTTTTCAATAATGTGGTAAGTCATCGTTGTTGTTGCTCATTTGGACTCCAAAGTGTTGGGATGATCCTGGTAGTCACCGACCCTGAGCCTGGAATACAGTAATTATCAAAGAGCAGGTCAAACCCTGTCCAATGGTATCTTGCTTGGTATGCATAACAACTTTTTGGGGGGGAGAGTTAGAAACAGGGCTTCTCTGTATTGCTTTGGAGCCTGTCCTGGAATTAGCTCTGTAGACCAGGCTAGCCTCAAACTCAGAGATTTCTCTGCCTCTGTCTCCTGAGAGCTGGATTAACAATTTTTAATCATTCTTTCAGAAGTGGACTTTTAGTGTGAACACTGATTTTCAGAATGCAAACTTGAATAGATGTAAACACTCAGGTAAATACTCCACTATGTGCAGAGTGTTCCATAAGGGGAGCACAGGGTTGCTAAAGAAAATCATAGTGTGCTACAATGAGAGTGTCTCAGTTCTTTCTCTTCATCTGAGGTTTTTGACATCCTGGCATGTAAAATGAGAGCTGCCACTTAATGAAGATGCAAAGATATCCTCACCCCAATTAATATTCCCCAACGACTCAAGACCCACACAGAACTTCAATGCCAAGGGTCGAGCTGTCCACATAAGCAACACAAGACCTAAGCTCACATCTTGACTGGCTACTAAGAGAGTCCTGATGTGGGTTCCAGTCATACTTATCAACAACAATAAAAGTAAGCAACAGTTTAAAATGACATTTAAACGATTTAAAATTCCAATGACCATGGAGGGAGTCGATGGTTTTAGATATTCTTAGATGGACTCTATAACATTGCAAAACTCATATTTTCCTTAAATAGCAATAAAAGCTTTTACTAAAAAGAAAGTATAACCAAGCTATAAAAATTTCTGATAATGGTAGTTGTTAATAATTTATAAATAATAGGTAGATGATAGATTAGACCAATATGTGATTGGTTAATAATAAGTAAAACCACTAAGTCATAATTATAGATGGTAGAGAATATGGAATAGATGACACACTCACATAGATTATAATGAAAGATTTTAAAATTAGTCATCTTAAAGGTATATGAGCTAAATGAAATTATAAGGGTAATACAGAAAATTGTGTAAAAATGTATCATTCCTTTCATACACCAGACAGCCTTTTTTGGCTCTAGTAACTAAATAAATCATCAAAGCAAAGATCTTAAACATTACATAAAGAGCTCACCATAATTATTAGTCTCCAAACAAACAAACAAACCCCTTCCTCATTTTTGTTTTGATTTACTTTGTGTTTAAGAGCAGCCTATGCTTAATTCTTTTCACCCTAATGATTCTCCCTGCTGATAATGCCCCACCCATTTCCTCCCTGCACTGCTATTCTATGGGCCACATAGACTGTCATTGATCCCCCTCCTTTTCAGAACTGAAGTTCTTCCATAGATCAAGGCCCCCAATATCACAGCCTCAGTTTATATGAATGTCCTCTTCTCAAGGACCAATCTTGACAGGAACGACCTTAGGCTGCCATTTACCAACTGTGAAGGCTTTACTGTTCAGGAAGCAGTAAGAATGCCTCTGAGGGCAGGGAGAGAAAATACTGAAATACCACAGAAGGAAAACAAATGGTGCTGTGAAAATTTCCACTGTGCTATTGAGTCAAGTTTTGTATTTTTCAGATACTGGGGGTTTGGATATCATCCTTCAAAGAAATTGGATTTCTGAAAAAGAAAATCTTTTCCTCATGATAACGGTCCTCTATAGCACTTAGAGAAATGTCGGACAGATTTTCAGAGAACACCCAACTTCTTCTGCTCAGCTTCTACTCAGGGAGCTTTAACTTACTCAGATATTTGGCCATGTGCCATTACAGTCATTTATGCAGAAATAGAACATTCACAGGTAATGGGAAACCTGCTCTCCTCACACACAGACCAATTCTCCAGCCATTCCACAGGAAGAGAAGTGGATCTTAATTTCTCATGCCTAAAAGTGACTCTGGATTGTATTTTGGAGCTGTTGGGACTATGTCTTTGGTAATGTCTATTCCTTCTTGGAGCACTTGCTCCTGGAAAAGAAGTAAAATGTGGAGTTTGGAATTATAGTTAATGGTGATTTGTAGTGTGATTTGTTCTGCTCTAGGGAATGCACTGAGCTGAAATTACAGACTGCTTTGTTGGATTCCCTTCATAGCCACCTGATTCTTACCTCTGCTCCTTATGCGGTAGTATGAGATATGTATATACCTTTATGAAATAAGTGTACATATACATACATACATATGCACACACACACTACACACACACACACACACACACACACACACACATATGTATATATTTCTACCCAAGCACTAATTTTATTAAAATTCCCAGCACAAGTGAAATCTGCAACTCAATTATGGCCCTTTTACACAACATCTGATTTCAGCTAACTTAAATTATAAATATCTAAGAAAGTGTGTGTTCTTTAGTGCTTCAGAAGGATGATACTTTGAATCTTGGAAGAGGAGGGTTCCAGCAAAGAGCAGCATTCATTACATAGATTTGGAGGCCCAGTGCATGCATTTGGACATCCTAGAACATTTCACTATGTGAGGTGTCCATGGTCATCAGAGGTCAGATGAAATAAGAGCTAACCTTAGAGCAGGGCAGATGGTTTCTTCTCCAAGAAATAGATTTAAAAGCACGGATTTGCAGGGTTTGTGAACAAAATTTTCAATTGTCATTTTAGCTCATTTTTTTCTCTCATCTGTAAACTTCAAACTTTTATAACAGTATAGAGATTAAACTTAAATCACACCCATAAACATTTAACTGTCAAATTCCCCATAATAATTCACATTTATGTTGTTATTATGTGCATCAAAATTATTAGGAAAGAATGAACCAAGAGAAATGGGAAAGGCATCATCAATTTGGTTCTGTTTAGAAGAAAATGCACATGTGGGGAGCAAATGTGAAGACACGTCTACAAAGATGCCAGATTGTGACAGCAAGGCGTGTATTTAACATGCCCATGTTGAGAAAAATGTGGAAATGAAGTAATTTTTTAAAACTGAAGTTCCAAGAAGATTTTAAACATTTAAAAGACCTAGAAACTTCCTATTCTTATATTTTTGGTTGTGTGCCTAGCCTTCCTATTCTTATTGCTGACAATACCAAACACTTCAGATTAAAAGAAAACAACAATAATCTTCTCTTAGTATTTTAAATTCTCACCTTGATTTATGTTTCAAATTTTATTGCAATAAAGCTAAAATTATGTTTTTTTTTTTTTTAAATTTTACTTCTGGAACCATTCCAAAATCTTTAAAGAATCTCAAGAAAAGGGTGTGGTTTTGAATCATCTTGCATGATTTGGTTTATGTATGTGTGTGTTCATCCTCTTGCTTGATTCGTCCATTTGCTCCTACATGCAATGCAGCAGAGAGTTTTGTGGACGTTATTGTGAAATTATATAGAAACAGTCTCATATTTAATTTATTTGTATTTATCATGTAAGACACGGGTTGTAATCAATGATTTTCAAATAGATAATGAAATTATTTGCATAAAACAGCAGAGATAGCTTGTTTTATTATGATTTATATATTTATACTTTCTCCTCCCTCTTTCTGTCCCCCTCTGTGACATATGTATATACATAGGTATGCATATGGGGGCCAGAGGCCAACATTGAATGTCTATCTCTGTCATTTCCCCTTTCCTCAAAACATCACTCTTTGTATTCGGGAAAGATAGACTATTCTTGTCTGTTTTGAATGTACTGACAAGAGCACACCACAGCTGTGTTTGTATGTATGTGGATGGGTGAACATGATAATTCTTTTATTGGCTATATCAAACTATTATCTTATACGAGGATGTGGAAGGTTTGTGTTTGTTTGATGGTGAGACATGGCAAGTATGACATATGCTGCCACGTGCTATTGCTGATGGCCCTTTCAGTTTTGGGGGTCCTAAAGTGGACAAGAGTATACAGCTATTTTCATTCAATTACAATGACTATCTCAGAGAAAAATTTCCAGATTATAGTATAGTGACCAATTTAAATTTTCCAGATAATAGCAAAGAGTTTTCAAAAGTGGTTCAATGCAACAGAAGGAGCTAGAAAATTCCAGGTGATTCCCATGCTCGCCAGTACCTGAGGCTATGTATCTTTAATATTGATCATCTCATGGGAGTGTAGTGCTTCTCATTTCTAGCTACAAATAGCAATTGTTTTTTTTTTTTTTTTTCAAATTGAATGCCTTTTGTAAGTTCACTGCCCACTAGAAGAGCTTATCTGGGAATTGTAGAGCCTGTATTTCACTTTGCTTCAGGGATAGTCTACCACACTAATTTGTCTACATGCCTTGTGTGGGATGACCTAGGAACTCTCTGAATTGTTATCTATCTTGCCATTTTCATTATATATTTTGATGACCACTTTAAATTTTCATATGCAACAATGCGTTTTTTAATCATGATTATGGCTATTTTTAAATTACAAGATTTCCTTCTTATTCAAATGCATGAGAGTATTCCCATATTATATCTTCCATAACTTTTACTTAGTCAAAATGTTATTTGAACTTTCCTTTTCTCTCTTTCTGTCTTTTGCTCTCTTTCTTCCTTCCCTCCCTCCCTCTCCTCCTCCTCTTTCTTCTTCTTTTTGAACATTGTTTAAAATAAAGGCTATTTAAGACCCGAAATTCTTGACACAATATGTGCTTTTCCTGTAGATATAAAGTATCATACATTAAGTTCCATAAGTACAAGTAAAACTGTTTGAGAAGCTGAAACAGAATTTGAAACAGGGAAAGATATTGTTGAAGAAATAATGATGGCTGAATTAAGTCATAAATTCTTGTCATGCATTTAGAATTCCTGCTAAGAGAAAGCAGAAACCACCATCTGTTTAAAGGGTACACTGACCTATTCAGGTGTAGCTTATATAGGACAAATTGGCACAGAATGGAAAGGATCAATTGGGGGGGTATCTTAGAGAGACAGATGCCTGTCAGGGAGACAAGTGCATCATGAACTAGGGAGGGGTCATGAGAACCAAAGTGTGAGAAACATTTAAGCCTTGATTAAATGAAGGCTTTTCCTATCTTTTGTGCTTTGTCTGGTGTTTCATCAAAATGTCATTTGTTAGAGGGATATTGGAGTATGCTTCACTGCCTTTAGTTATTTTTGAACCATTGCAGAAAACTTTAAAAGACATTTCTTAACATCAAAGTGTAATTATACTCCTGGAATTAAAAATGTAGCAAATTTGTGTTATCTTTGATGAATTCACATGTGTAGGAAGTTGCCCAGATTTTGTTCAGTGTGCAAATTCCTACTCATAATGGAGTAGTCTGTAGTTTTCCATTATTTTATTATTAAGGTTTGATATAGACCACTAATGGGGAATTATTTATTGGGTTGTACATAGTCCACATATTTAGCACCTCAATGTACATATGTTTATCATATTCTGCTCTATGAAAAAAATAAATATACCAGAACTCAGGTGTCCCATCTTTGTGTAAAGGCATCTTGCCTTGTCCTTTGTTCATCCTTCCATCTTTTAACTGAAAATGCTCACATATTTCTTATTCTATTTATGTACTTCTGCTTTTCACATATATACTTTAATTAAAATTAATTGATTACATGCAGGTATTAAAATTCTTAGAAAGTCACATCAATCATTATAACAGAAAATATGTTCGATGCAAATGAACATAATATTTAGAATTATTAAAGCAATAATAATAAAGAGGAAATGATATTTGATATCAACAAGTTAATTGAATTATTATAGAAGGTTAATCATTATTAGTATCAACTAGATATTTTAGTATCAATTTCCTTAATTTCACAGCAATCCTATTTTGCATTTCTCAAATGACAATATGGAGCTTAGTAATATTTTAACAACTAGGACATAATTGTCAAATCAATGAACTATGATGCCAGTATGCTGCCTTGGGTAAGCTTACGAACACCTGTATGGATTTGTTTCTAGACATTAGCTTTCTCCATGTTATACCAGTTATAGTGTACATTTATATGCATCACTATTTTGCTTTCAACTATCTCTACCCCATATGGAATTCTTTGGTTATTCTATTTTATCTCATAAACTCTTTCTAATTGCGTTATACCCTTGAATGCCTAACTAACTTGTCACCAACAAAGATTGACAGCATCATTTTCTTTTGCAAACAATTTATCTTTGATTTTTCTCATTACACATTTAAATTAACTTATAAAGGGGACTCCTGTAGGTATTCTACTTGAGGACAGTGAGGCTTCATTTCTCACAGAGATGAGAATAAGTAATGAGATAAAGAGGAAAAATATTCAGGGCAGGTAAAGTACCTTCTGTGCAAGCATGAGGATCTATGCAAGCTTGAGAACCTAAGATTTATTACTAGCATCCAAGTAAAAGTCAGGTGTAAGCCTAGAAAACCTAGCCTTGGAAGATAGAGGCAGTCTAGATTATTAAAAAATACCATGGGAAGAAACTGACATTGACCTATGACTTTCACATGCACACACCTGTGCGTGTGCATCTGCTTGTACACATGCACACACACAATCACACACAGAGGAAAAAATTCTTCATTAGGTGTTTGCAATTTATTCCTATCCTCAAAATGCTGCTGATGTCACTGAAATTTATAATCTATACATCAAATATAAGAATTAATATTACTCTGTTTATCAAGTTAAAATTGCATTGACACTTTAAGACATACTACTATGAAGCTGACATGATATGTTATGACTGAGATAAGAGAGAATGGTATAAAAATTTGGAATTACTGTGACTTGTCATCTTTCATAGATCTGGAACTAGGAAGTTTGCAGCTGTTTAAAACCTCATCCTTATGAAATATAAAAACGAAGGACATATTTCAAATCTTTGAAAGTATAAACAAAGAAAGCCTTCTAAGGATATATCCCTTACCTGCCTCCTATTACATAGGTCAATTTGTCTAGAGTGACTTTGTAAGCCTTGTGGGTGAATCTTGCTGAACTTCTTGGACCCTCTGGTCTTCTGTTTATGAGTGAAGGACAGACCTGCACAGAGAGATGTCTACCTAAACTATAGCACTAAGAGATCTGACATAATAGTGTTCAATTGATACCTTGTTTCAAGAACCTTCAGTGAGTATCACATCCTCTACTAAAACTAATCATAGTACCACAGGCAGGCAGGACTGTACACACAGCTTATGTGTATACTGAATAAATAAAGAATCTAAGTAAATCTGTATATTTCTTGTTGCAGATAATTTATTGATGAAGAAACAAATGTAGAGACATGAATGCACTTTCAGATGTTACAAAAACAACAAATGAAGGATAAACAAATCAGTTATCTTACAATAGTGAAATTTCATAGCAGATGTGAATTAAGGGTTACTAGGAAATTTCAGTTTATCTTTCTCCTTATATATGTTTGGTTTTCAAAATAATACAAGACCTTCATAAATGCTGAGGCTGGTTTGAAACAGTATTACAATTCTTGGGTCAGAAGAAATTGGCTATTCCATTCCAAGCACACATTACACGAGTAGCCAGACTTTATGTTCAGTGATGACAGCAAACCCTGGCTCCATTATCAATGAAACTGTTACCAGGGAATAAAGAAACCTAAGCCATGAGCAGTTCATTTTGACAAGGTGAGAAATATAAAATGTGAATGTAAAGCAGGGCAGGTAGCTGGCACAATATTGCAAGAGTGCACAAGGTCGAAAAGCATCCTATACTGCCAACAGTGTGTTAGGTAAATGAGAACAGATCTCTGCCGCTACAAAAAACAGCAGGACAAAATCAGGCAACCATGAAAGGTTACAGATATCCTCGAAGCAGATATTTTGAATGTAGTATTGTATTCTTTTAACAGAGAAACTTGGGAGGGCTGAGAATGAGCCAGAGGTTAGCAAGGACTAGATACAGGGATAGACTGTTAAAGAGAAGGGATGCATGACAGTGCCATACTGTGAGTGAATTGCCATGGCAACAAGGCTGAAAGGTTCCACCCTTCACTCTGGGTCTTAGGTCTCTGACATCCACCCTCAGCCTTGCTTCCACAGCCCACTGTTAACTAACTGGTCACTATTCCATTGTCTATCTTCTGAAAGTCACTAGAATGTGAAATTTGCTATTAATATGTTTAGTGTTTCTTTTCTCCCCCCCCCCTTTTTTTTCTTTTTCCATAATCAGGGTCTCATCTGAGCTATCCAGACTGTCTCTGGGAACTTCATTCTTTATTCATTTCTTTATTCACTTGTTGACTTTTGTACCTAGTCATTACATTTCAAGCTGTTGAGGGATGAACGTAGGGCCTAAAGTATACATGAGACTGTAATAACCAAGTGTACGTCCATGCCTCCTTTTTATATGAGACAAGGTTCATTAACTTGCTCGGGCTTTTAGCTCACTCACTCTGTAACCCAAGAATGCCTTTAACTTGCAATATTTGCTTTCATGCCTCTGTCACCAGCCCTGACCCTCATAATTTATATTGGTAATTCTCATAAAAAAAAACTGTATCCCCTTAATTAGAGTGTAATCTCTCTTATTTCAGGAATCTTACTGTAGATTTTAACACTTTATCATCCCTGTATATGCTAAAATAAAGACTCAGTGTGGATGGGTGGGGACAGTGGGAGAGGTCACCTGACTCGCTAAAATTGTCATGGCTTGAATAGGAAATGTCATTTCCACAGGCTTATGACTTGAATGCTTGGCACCCAGTGGTTGGCTCTTTTTTCTAAATTCTGCAAACTGTGGGGGGTTATTGGGGCATGCTTGTGACTTTAGGGTCCATTCCTTTGCTTCCTGTCTACCATGGTGTAAACAAGCACCATGCACTGTCACCATGAATTCCAGTGCATTTGATAATGGCCATGTGTCTTTTAACTTTCAAGGCCTTCTTCACTGGATTATTGCAACGTGCTATGGCTCTGACTCAAATGGACCAGATTCAGTGGAACTCAGCAATCATGACTGATTTTAAAACCATGAGCCCAAATCAATTTTCGTCCTTGGCTTTGACAAACAATGCCCATATTTATGTTGTCACACCAAAAACAGTGGCTTGAGTATTTCAAAGTAGCTAATAATAAGCACTTGCATAGAACTATCACAAAGAAATGGCCAAAGTCTGAGACAACAGATATCCTGATCTCAGTATCATATATTGTATTCACATATTTGAGCATTATGTCTTAATAAATGTGTGATTGCATTGTGAATCCAATTAAAATGGCTAGATACTTAAACCAGGTTTAAAAACATTTATTCACTTCTTTTAACCATTTTCCCAAACAAAATAGTAATGTCAACAAAATCAAATAGACCATATGAATGCAACTCGTCTGTATATTCCTTTCCAATTAGAGTTTTTAAGTAGTGAAATCATTTGCAAATACATTCTGTACTATCTGAAATTTAAGCACATCCACTAAATTAAGTGTCCATTAATTCATTCTTTCCTTCTTCTTTTTGCTATAAGCAGAGTATTACATGGTTGGCTTGAATATCTTTCACTTACTCTTTTATCTTTAATTGACATTAATTTACATGATTTTGTTAGTCATTAAACATATGTATGCTATAAAATATATGCTCTTTAGCCTGTTTAAAGTCCCATTTTGTTTTCTCAAAAGTGGCTATATGGGTAATATTGATATGAAATATAATAACAGTATCTGCATTTTATTTGTGTGAGTAAGTTGCAGAGTACCTAGCAATATGTCTAGCATAAACAAATGCACATGAGATCTTAGCACTTAGTGACAGTTTCTAATTGTGTGTCACACACTGAATAAATAGGGCAACTGGCATTGTTATCGACAGAACCCCACAAAGCCTATGTGGTCTTTATTCCTCTCATCAAGCAACACAGATGGTTGTTGCCAGCACACTCCAGAGGGTGATGACTAGGCAATTTTTCATAAACACATACAGAAAATCTGCTTTCATGGTGACAAGATCTTGTCTCTAAAGGCTGCAAACATGGAGAAATCAATACCTGGCCTTGGACTAGTAGCATGATTGATCTGCTACTTTCAGAATTAATCCTGTTTAGTTTAATGTCATTTAATAGCTGTGAGAAATTGGTTCTCTCAACTGGATAGATTTCTAGTGGGACACATTATTCTGTCAAGACTGTGTGACCCACTATACAGAACACTAGAATAGCAACACAGTAACTTAATTGTATTCATTACCCACTGATGACTATACAAAATAGCAGTGTCTATGACTATACACTAGATTTTAGTTCAAGTGTCAAATGGTTTTGAATTAACAATCCTTCATAGATCCTACTTCTATCCTGTCCCACCTAGCAGCATGGAAGCACTGTCCTCCTAACTGGAACTCAAGTAATGGCAAGGCAAGACCAGGGTGGAGTGTCCACTCAGGCAGTAGACAACAGAAAACAGAGCAAGAAGGCTGGAGGCTCTTATCTCCCTTCTCATTTAATGACTCAATTTCTCATTTTCTATGTTTACCATCTAATTATTTCATTTCAAACTTTCTGATGAGCAATGCGGCAGATGCAATATGTGGTCCAAACCAGAATGGTTTTGTGAGTGAAAGGAAGTGTTATGAACACAAACTGGGTTTGTTTTGATGAAACCAATACATATGGCCAGTTGCATGTGAAGGACTGCACCTTAGGGTTTGGCAGTGTGCCAGAAACAGATTTGGTGATGGCTAGGTGTCTTTGAACATTCACATACTTTCCCATTGGATTATTACACCTTTACAGGGCCATGACTTGCCTTGATGACTATAATAGTTATTAGCTATCAAAAAAGGTACACTGAACATCTCAATAGTGCCAACAATGGCATAGTTCGTTCCCAAAAGAATGAAAAAATGCCTCTCCTCACCAAAATCACCAAAAATTAATATTGAGGCAATGTAGCAGTATGGGTAGGCTCTGTCTCTATACACTTTGGCAGTGTGCCTGAGTCTTCTCATGAACTCCTTTAGACATTGAAATCAACAATGTGCAAATCCAACACATGAAAAGAAGTTGAAAACTGTCACCTTAGGTTTCTTCCTGTCACATTCTAGGAACTACTGAAGGAGAGAAAAATACACAGAAGTAAAAGGTCCCTTCACTGTTTTCCAGAAGAAAGCTAAAGAGCTATGGGATCCAGAAGAGACACAGACATGATCCTACATTTCTACGAAAATTTTAACTTAAATATATGTGATCTGTAGCTAGCTTTTCTATATTAATGAATGCAAGGAACAACTTCTTTAAACATAAATCCAACTCTTTCTTTACATTTATTAATGATACAAATTACTTTCATGATGAATTGGTTTGATTGTTATGGTTAAAAATTAGTGCTAACATCTTGAACTGTGTGCACAGTTGACTTCATTTTAATACTATAATGCCTGGTACTACAATAATCACAGTGGCTTTAGAGTCTTTTTCATTTCAATATTCTCTAATTTTGCAATCTATCGTAGTTTAATTTCTAGAGGCCTTATGATTATTATTTGAATTTCTATGATGTCTAACTAGTTCTGGCCCTTTTGTCTCTGATTATAAGAATAAATACTAAACACTATTGAACTCTGACATGCCCATGAATGTTTCATGCCCATACTGTCATGGGAATTGACCTGTTAAAGCACTCAGAATTTAGTGTAGAGAATATGAAAATGCAAGATTTTCTTTTTAAAAAGGCAGCTTAAGATCACCCTTAAGATCATCTTCAAGAATGCTGTATGCATTATCCAGAACATGACAGCTGGACAAAGTGAAGTGGAAGGAAAACCATGCTAGGCATTTAGGCTAAGAAAAGTAACCTTTATCCAAGCACAGACAAAATCATTTTAGAGCTCATTGTTTTAAGCATAGACTTTGGCAACATTTAAAATATATAATAGATGAGATAGATACTTTGGAATAGGAAAGTATAATATATATTATAATAATGAAAGTTGAAATTATACATAAGAGCTTGCTGTAATGATGGAAGTGACAGGCACTGAGGAAAGAAAACACATTTTAGGTAGGATTGCTATAACACATCTTCAAACATGATGCACTGCTATCAATAATATACTTGAAAACATCTCACATGTATGCCAAAGGCCAGGAAGAATTCCACTTATCTTTACAACTCCAGGAGGTCAAGACTACTTGAAAGAACTTGAGGGTAAAAAGCTGGGTGGGGGGAGCTAGAGAGATAGCTCAGCAGTTAGTGTGGCTGTGAGTCTCCTGATATGAATGCTGGGAGGCAAAATCTGGTGCCCAATCCAAGCATCCTTAGCAGGAGATTCTCATCTGCCTGCAACTGAAGCTCCAGGGAATCAAACCCCTCTGGTCTCCACAGGTACCTGTGTGGACGATCACATACCCACACAAACACACAAAACTATAACTAAAATGATTTATTTTTTCTGCCAAGAGAGAAAGAATTAGACTCTAACACTATGAAGACCTATATGGATAGGAACTGAGGCGGCATTAAGAAATTTGTAGAACATTAACTCAGAAACTTTTCGATTGATGAGAGAGCTATAGGCCTAAATGAAAAATAAACTAGACAGAATTACCCATGCTGTGATATAGTGTATCACAATTCATGACTCTGATTTAACATAATTATAGATGGGTATTTAAATGAACTTTGAACTTCAATATAAAGAAAAAAGTTTTAATATTCTCTTTGTAAAAAGAAATATAATGTATATGATAAAAAACTAGGTGTTATGAAAAATCTTTCAGTCTTTATATCAAATTGTAAAGAGACTAATGTCATGTCTCTAGGTGTAGGGTATCTTCTCTCACAGTGGATTGAAATAAAGCTACAATTACTTGCTTAGATTTTACTGTACAGAATTTATTCCATTTGGCATGTTTTCCTGTACATAGTTGGTTATAACACAATGAAGTTTCCAAAACATTAGAATGATTAATTTAAAGTTCATTTAACTTTATAACCAACAAAATATTCAATACAAATTAATTTTCAGATCTATTTACAGGCAATTTTCCCCTTAACATCAAGGACAGAGTAGAAGAGGGGAAATTTTGGGTATTGCTGTTGGATTTTCCTGAATGGAATATGAGTGTGTGTGTGTGTGTGTGTGTGTGTGTGTGTGTGTGTGTATGTGTGTGTGTACATGCACACATATGTGTATGCATGTGTGTCTGTGTTGAGGTTGACATATGTGCTCATGTGTGCAGGTATTTTCATTGAGGTCTGAGGTAAACACTGAGCATCTTCTTCTATCACTTCTAACTTACTTTCGTAACAGGGAACTCTTACTGAACCCAGAGCTCACCATCTGGCTAGACTGCCCACAGAATTCTGCAGATCTTTGTCTTCACCCCACCATGGGAAAGGTTAGCTACATCTAACTTCCACATAGGTTCTGGGGAGCCACACACAAGTATTCAAGCTTGCTCAGTAAGAACTTCAGACAGGGAGACATCCTACCATCCCCATGGCATGGATTTGTTTTCATTTTCTTTTATTGTGTTTGTGTGTGTGTGTGTGTGTGTGTGTGTGTGTGTGTGTGTGTGCATGCGCGCGCACGCGCTAGACAGAGAGCAATTTGCTGGCGTTGGTTCTTTCCTTCTTCAATGTAGCCCTTGGAACTCAAATCCACCACCTTGGTGGCAAGCATATTTCTTTATCTGCTGAGCCATCTATGGCCTGGCATTCTGGTCTTTTAATACCAGCATAGTGAATGCTGTTTAGATTGCTGGAACATGATAATTCTTTCCATTTGTGGCTTTGAGGCCGTCTCAGAATTGAAGTAACAAGTTGAGATAGAATCTAGGTCAATTAACATGTCAATATTCTAGAGGCCATGAAAGATTTTAGAACCTAGTATGCATTTTAGCTCATTAATAAAATCAGTATCTGTTCATACCAACCAGTGACATGCCTAGAAACTTTATATGGAAAACCTTGAGGACCCCTTGGTACAACTCCAAGTGCATTGCAACACACTAAGTTTGTCTTCTTTTCTATGGGTATCTTATTTATTTGTGATCAAGTTTTTGATACTAAAATTAAAAAAAATTGTTTTTCCTTATGTTTAAATGATACTGTTCAAGGTTATCAAAAAGCTTAATCTTTCTCTACTAAGTACATTGTATTTTAACTTAATGATCTAGATTTAATTCACATCATCAT
Source organism: Phodopus roborovskii (assembly GCF_943737965.1). NCBI lineage: Eukaryota > Metazoa > Chordata > Mammalia > Rodentia > Cricetidae > Phodopus > Phodopus roborovskii. The sequence continues at coordinate 20,263,352 of NW_026126434.1, read as the reverse complement.
ATTATTATTCTGGTATTAGAAGTACCATACCACACATTTTAATTCTGTACCACTTGCTTATCAATGAACCAGCATGGGGTAGCCATGGGGTTGCTAAGAAAAGGAGAATAGCTAATAGGGAGATGCTAAAGTTCCCAGAGACTTCATTTTCTCATAAGAAACACTGAGCACTTAGCTTCACCTCTCATCCACAAGTTATGTTTTCTTTCACAACTTCACAGCTACACCGGGCATAGAAAGAACAATGTCAGACAGCCTAAAAGTGGAACACGGCCCTGTGATCAGAGAAGAATATCTCATTTTGAGAGAGGTGCCAGATGACTCGTGAAGTGGACTGTCTGTCACACACATTTCTGGTGCCTGTGAACATCATCTGCATTCAGTATTGAGAGCTAACGTGAAACCACACAGTTTGGAGCATACCCTCAGTCTGTCCTCATGCAGGGAGTCATACACAGGCTCAATCCTGTAGATGTCAGTGTGCATGAACAAATAGGCACACAGTAGTTATCATCACCAACTCAACAACATTGTTTTCAAAAAGCCATAAATACTGGATCTGTTCACTTGGTTTATTTGTTTCCAGTAAAATGGCTATGGCTTCAAAAGGTACATTGGACTCAGGAGCAGGGTTGTACATAAGTTAACTCATTTTATTGCTTTCTATAATACATTAGGAAGTCATTCAGAGCCAAAGGGATGTGGGCCTCGTACTTGGGGTTATGAAATAAAGACCTTCAAGCTATGCATAAAAAGGTTGATGTTCAAGTCATTATTTGATATGATATCCACCTAGGTTCAATTCAATGAGAACTAAAATATAACCAATGTATATTTTAAGATGCATGTCTACTGAATATGCATGTATATTCTTTTCATTCATATTTTCTTTTTAATGTTCCCTACTCCATGGGAACAACTATGCACACAGAACTTATATTAAAATAGTCATAGGGTAAAAAGAAAATAAAAGGGAATAGTTAGGTAATCTATATGTAATTTGATAATAGAGTGACTAGGTCACATGTAAATACAGGGGTACAGTCTACAACATCTTGAAACTCTTGAATTATAGAAGCCATTGATACACACACACACACACACACACACACACACACACACACACACACACACAAGGGTTTGGGAGAAATCATCTGACTGACTAAAACAAACAAAACCTGTCATGGCTTGAATATTAAATGTCCCACACAGGCTTATGACTTCAATTCTTGGTATCCAGCAGGTGGCTTTTTTTGTTAAGTTCTGGAAACTGTATGAGGTAACTAGGACATGTCTGTGCCTTTTAGGGTCACACTTGATCCATTCTTCTCTCTGCTTCCAGTTACCACTCCCTGATATAAAAGAGAGAGAAACAGAGAGACAGAGACACAGAGAATGAGTCGCAGACACAAAATAGAATTTTATGACCTTCTCATGCTGAAATAATACATTACTGAAGTTATGGATTATTTCAAGTCTTGGGATCCATGAGTCAATTAGATCATTTTGAATGAGGTAACCCAGACCCAGAAAGATAAATGTCTCTAATACCAGACATAACAAGCTTTCTTTTGAACTACTGGTCAAGTGTCTAAGAGACTCACAAAATATGAAGCTTACTGCTGCTTTCCTTGTCTACCCCCACAATCCCTGAGGTGAAAGGTAAGTCTGTATTACTGATACAGAGCCCAGAGGCCCCTAAGCTAAAGCTGGCTTGATTCCCCCTTCCATTAGCTTTCATGCTACCAGAAGCCTCCATGGAAACTTCCAAAGGAGAGGCAATCAACTGTCCCACCCAGACAGATATAACACTTATGAAGCACAACAATGTCTACAGTAGTGGTAGACATTCCTTAGTGTAACAAGTTGTTCTCTAATTGTACCTATGACCAGATCAACAATATGAACACCATGTCTGGTACTGGATGCCTGCTACCTAATCAGTGCTAGTGTAATCATAGTTACTGGAGGAGAATTTACAACCACTAATTTACTAAACCAGCCTAATCCCCAATAAGAATCTATAAACATTGTTCCTTGTACCCACCAATAAGTATAGTCTTCAACTGTGATCAAGGAAACTTTTAATTGCAACAGAAAAACCACAATCAAACAAAACACAAGAGGTATGGAGCTCAGTCCCAGCAGATACATCTATAAAACATTTCTGGACCTAAGACTCGGGGAATATAGCAGAAGAGTGGGCAGAAAGAGGGTGTCATCTAATAAAATTAGAAACTACACCCATAGAATATCACAAAGGTGACTACAACTGACCTGAAGAAGGAATGCACCAATGATTATGCCAAACTGTATAGGAGAAAAGCCCAGAAGGCCCAAACCAAAACCCTACACAAAGAACAATGGGCAACTGTGTAAAGCTGGGTGTGGGAAAGCTGTCCCTCTCCATGGAAGAGCACACTAATTGCCTTTCTAATGACAAATATCTCTGAAAACATATATGCAAACAACAATATATGTAATTTGTGATATGAGATGTCATTCTGTAAATGTTTCTCCTACTGGTTTAATGAATAAAGCACTGTTGGCCAATAGGAAAGCAAGATAAATGGGACTAGGAGACTAGGAGGAGAGAGGAAGTAGTAGGAAGGAGATTCAAGGTGGAGGACCTACAGGGTAGAACACCAAGCTCTCTCTCCAGTAAGATAAGACTGTGTGGAAATACTTAGATTAATAGAAAAGAATTAATATTTAAGACAGTGCTAGCCAATAAGAAACTAGTAACTGGCCTACAGCTTTATGTCAAATACAACGTCTCTGCATGTTATTTGGGGCTGGCACGGTTCTGGGACCAGGTTGATGGAAAAATCTTACTCATAACAAATTTGCCTCTTATATTTGGGATATGTAGGTATATACAATACATATATGAATGTAATAACAATGAATAACAAGGCCATGAATATGAAGGAGAGTGAGGAGAGGTAAATAGAAGTGTTTAAAAGAGAAAGGGGAAGGGAAAAGTATGATTAAAATACAATCTCAAAAACAAATAAAATAAAAATATAAAACCCCAGTTTTCATAATATTTTTAGAAAAAAATTGATGTCAACACTATAAAATATTACTTTAATGTTTAAATATGAAATACCCCTGAAATAATATAGTATATAATAAATAAATATTTCAGTTATACTGGTAAAGGAAAACATTTCAAAACTAAAAGTAATTAAATAGATTGACCAGGTATTTAGTCAGTGGAAATTTAAATTACAAGGTAATGAGGTGAATGTAACCTTTAGAAATTGGATTTAAATTTGATTGGCTCCAAACTGCAATTTAGCAGCTTATTTTGCAACATAAGGGGAATATAATGAAGGAGGTAGCACAATGTATTATTAATTGGTAACTACTATGCAGGTTGGAATCCACCATAAGGCATAAAGTGCTGAGGGCCTTGATGATTCTATTAGTACATCTTTTTTTTTAAGTATTAAATGGGTATGTTCAAAATTAAAACTGACGATAACACCAGTTTGTGCTGTAGCTATATTATCCATGTGCATTGAAGGCACACTGTCCAGTGAGTTTTCAGGTAACAATATTCACACGAGTTATAGCCATACTGTCCTAGTAAGTTGCAGTATCACATTAGTGTAAGCCACAACTCTCCACATGGATGAAAATGGCATCATCATCCTTATAAATTACAACTGAAGCATCCACGTGAGATGGTATGACAACATCCATGTGAGATGCAGTGACATCATTCATATCAAATGGAGTTGGAATGTCATTGGCCCTGTAAACTTGAATTCTGTCATCCATGTAGCTGAAGTAACAACACACATATGTGTTGGAATAACAGTGTTCATTTGAGTTGGAGCACCAGTACTAAAGTTTAGTCCTTCCTTTTTAAAAATTATTGTGTAATGAATATTACCATTTAGGAGAAAGTACCACCCCTTCTGAAATGACCAAGAGAAAAGTAATTTACAACGAACAAATTAGCTTATTTTGCTGGAAAACTAAGTGTCATTGTTCAGAATCAGTGTCAAAATAAAAGGGAAGTATGTATGTTTGAAACTTTGATCCTGATTCTACTACATTGCCACAAAACAATCTGACCATTCTAAGAGTGGTAGAGAGGTTGTTAGACAAAGAAAATGATGATAATATAGTTAAGAATTTATATCAAATATCAGAGTCATTCAGTTTATTACAGACAGCACAGAGTAAGAATGCAACAAAAGCATGCAAGTTGCTACACTGGTTTACAGTTGCATGCTAAAGTTGCAAAAATATACAGAGAGTTAGAATGAGATTTGAGCTACCAAAATGATGCTCAAGAAGAATGCACTGCTACTAATCTGCATATGTTGTAATTAGAATAAAAGTCAACATTAAAACTGCTCTCCATAAGTTAATCAAAAACATGAAAGAGATTAAAATCTTTGGTAGGTATAAACTTGCTGAGAAAACATATAATCTAAAATTTTAAACTTCAAATAAAACAATTTAAATTTAACTTTGAAAAACCACATAATTATGCTATTTGCTTCGATGAATTTATTGGGGGTGGGGGGATGCAGATAAAATTTAACAACTTCACACATTACTTTCCAGAAAATAGAAGACTCAACACCTCCCAATTGAGGTATAAATGAGTGTTGCTCTGATTACCCAAGTCACACAAAAACATTCTGATCAAAAGAAGTGATACACTCGTTAAAGAACACAGGTGTCAATATTCTCAGCAAATGATTAGTAATCAAAATCCAGTAACACAAAGTATCACAGATAGAACTCATTCCAATATCAGAAATTTAAACCACCACTAGGTGTAATATGAATAATTATCTCGATATCACAGAATAAGGATAGAAATAGCAGTACTGTCAAAGAAAAAGTTTGACAAAATTCAAAATTGTGTGTGGTGATGCTTCCAGTAATCTCAGAGTTCCTTCCTAACAAGGTAGAGTTAGGTATCAAAACCTAATGTCACTCTAGGGATGAGAGAGATGACATGTATAGCTGTCTGTACCTTTATTTTACATTGGATGTTATCAATAATGAAAACTCATGAACAGATATCACCAAATTCTTTGGCTAAGAGTAGAGAGCACTAGGTAAATGCATGGATGCTATTGTTCACCTCACTCTATGCATCCAGTCCAGGGCCTGGCCTTTAAACAGTAATGCCTACATTCCAGGTAAACCTTTCCATTTTAGTGATTCCAAGAAGTCCCTAACAGGTAAATGCTCACAGTCTAATCTAAAACCCACAGCTGAGGTCCTTCCCCAGTGATTCTTGATTCTGTCAAGTTCACAATTGAAACAAATGTTCACATTTCCCAAGTATGTATATGTTTGGTTTATTCTAAATACTAATATATATTTAGTTTATTCATTTCTAATTGAGGTCATTGAATAATATTCTTTAGTCTCAACCATCTTCCTACAGAAGATGATAGTAATATTTTGAGAAAGAATAAAAAACCCTCCCTGCCATGATGTATCTGATTTATGATATTGATTATGAAGTGATAGCAAAAAGGTCAGTATTTATCAGCAAAAGATTACATTCAATACACAAAAGGAGCAATACAGATTTTAAACAGAATTACATAAATATGCTTAACTTATTTTTAAGGAAGATTTCTCAACATAGTTCATAAGAAAAAGAACTGGATTTTTAATGAAAGTTGACAGAAGAAAGTAAGATACATATTTAAAAAATGAACCTTGAGCTGAAATGCTGCTGTTCTACTAAATTATCTCTAAGTAGACCTTAGACCTAGCTATAAAATGCAACTTCATTTGGCTTTAGAAGGTAACTCCAGAAAATGTGACTAAGAACCAGGAAATGATTCATAGATGCAAAACTAGTAGAAAAAAATTTAAATGCTGTTTTTAAATAGCAAAGGATATATAGAGGTTGGAAACAAAGACCTGCCAATCACTATTCTCAAAAAGTTCTGTCATCTAGAATAGGCAAAACAGTAGCAAGAAAAAAGCTATATATTTTCATGGTTTGGAACTGATATTAGAACAAAGAATCTACAGAGAGACAGGGGAGAGAGAAAGAGATAAAGACACACACACACATACACACACACACAGAGAGAGAGAGAGAGAGAGAGAGAGAGAGAGAGAGAGAGAGAGAGAGAGAGAGAGAAATGGAAATTTGAGAAGACTCTTGGGAGCTGCAGTCCTTAGGGGAAGTTAATTAAAACCACACCTTGAAGCTACTTGTGTCTACTAAAAAGACTAAAATTATAGCAAAACCTGGGAACTTGTGACTAAGTTGCTTGTAAGTCAAGTAGGTGATATCTTGAGCATTGCTAGTTAAAATACACCACACATACAGAAGATAAACAAACAGCTTTATATAAAGTAATTATTTAATTATAAAATAGAATCATGTCCTCATTCCTAGGTGTGTACCCAGAATCAGTAAGGTTATGTTTTCATAGGATTCTCTGGAAAGATCTGGAATACCTTTTTCAGAGCAATAAAGGCATTACCCAAACAGGTTGGCTCATGCCTGTAATGCCAGAACTCAGAAGGCAGAGAGTCCTATGTAAAACTGAAATGCCCTTCAACTAATGAAGAAGAAATGAACCACTTTATTTCCTCTGATAGAGTGCTCTCTAGCAAGTAACAATGGGGTGGATGACTCCTCACACACAAAGCCTACATGGATGAATATGAAATTTATGAGAAAATGAAGTCAACCCCAAAAGACAATTTTGAGTCTTCAAGAGGGTACAAAATTGTAAAGACACAAAATTCTGCTAAACAGCTACTGCATGGGGTTTTCTTTAGGTAACACAATTATTTCTCCCTGTTGTGACAGTGACAAGAACACCTGTCAAATCTCATTATATCTTGACCAAACTGGGCATCTAAGACAATTATTGCATATTTTGCTTTGTGACTTAATATTAAAACAAGATGTTTCAGTGGATGCTTCAGTGGTATTTATTTGCCTTGAAGCCCGAAGGCCTGAATCTTTATCGTGGTAGGGAAGAACCTACTCCTGCAAGTTGCTCTCTGAGACTCACATGTGTGCCTTGCAAAATGCCCTTTCTGTTCCAACATACAATACATGATAATAAAATAAAATCATTTTACATATCTCTAAGACTGTTAATCACTCCATTGTATTATGGCTTTTTATAAATTGTTATGCTTAAATCTGTATAAGCTGTTCACAAAGAAACTACTCAAGATAGAGAGTTTTTTTTTTTAAATATTTCTTAGGGGCAGGAGAGGAGTTCAGACATGGAGAATATATTTAGCAGAATAAAAGAACAAGTAATGTTATTTCATTTGATAGCTTTAATTAACCACATTTTATTATATTTGATGAAAATCACCTTGCAATTGAATGTCATGTGGATAAACCATTCCTCTTTGTAGCCTTCAAGTTCTTTAGGTTGTCTTGAAGGGTAAATTCTAAGAGAATGTCAAGGGATACTAACACATTCCCCCATGTGGCAGTAGTGCTGGTATCATAGACATTTAAGAGGTGGGAATGTGGGGATTAGCCTCCAAGCCTTTCTCTGTTTCAATCAAGTGAGTATCTCACCCTGCAATGTGGTCTCAACATTTTTATCTGATGGCTTCACTAGAAGGTTACAGCTGTGGGGGAAGCCTGGGCTTGGACAAGAGCCTCCCAATCATGTTCTAAATAAAACTTAGCTCTTTACAACATAACACTTCAGTGGCTAAATTTTAGTAACATTAAAATGGCCAATGTCAGCAATCCCTTTAAGGTTGAACAATTAAAAAAATAAAATAAAAGGTTAAAAATACCCAAAACCCTGAAGTAGTTTTGCTACACAAAAACCTCATATATCATGTATAGGAATGATGCAACAAATTAGTCTCTCTTTCTCAAGAGAAATAACTAGTCTTTCTCAGCATATTAAATTAAGAAAAATACTCTTTCACCTTCAAGCACAGTGACTCATTCATCAGACTTCAGATTCATTAAAATCAATTCCTGATTTCTGATTTTCATCCACTAACTTACTTGCAGGCAGAGATCAGTCACTTCTGATTAGGCTTCATTATGGGGTCTATGGCTCTCTGTCTCCTTTATCCATTTATTTCTCTTCCTTAAGTCTAGTTAAAGTACTGAATACAAAACAGGGCGTTGAAACTAAAAGGAACTGAAGCCCACTGGGGGCTTTAACCACAGGGTCTTGCATATGAGTCTCATGTGCTCATTGATGTAGGAGATGTAGAAGGGTTGAACCCTGGGCTGCAGTTGACTAATGGCTGAATCTCACATTTTTTGTACATAGCCATCTGATAGTATCCCAGACACGTTATTCTACAGTGCTCTAGATAAACTCTGAAGCCCCCCACTTTAGCTCAGGACCATCCCAAAGCCAGGCCATCAATTCAGTTTTATTAAGTAGATTTTTTTCAAAGGATCAATACTTTGATAACATTATTTTCACCAGAATAGAATTTGGGAGATGATTTCAACCACTTCTCCAGTGTGTGTGTGTGTGTGTGTGTGTGTGTTTGTGTGTGTGTGTGTGTGTGTGTGTGTGTGTGTGTGTGTGTGGTGAAATAAATGCCTGCCATGGCAATAAAATCACAGGCCAATTCTCATTTTAACTATCCTAAAATTTACCTAATGGACTACTGCTGCTGTGACATGCAGCTACACGTTCATAGTGCAGAGAGGGTCTTACAACACCATAGGTCCTAGAGAATATGAAAGAAACACATAAGGACCTAAGCTAAGGCACTTCACCTGGCTGACAGTTGAAGTAGGTCAAGGATGACTGACATGGTATGGTTATGCCCATGGCTTCAGAAGAACTGTAATCTTCCCAGGCCACAGGGGGGATGGAAAGGATTTGAGGAAGCAGAAAAAGAGATGTTTGACTTGACAAGTGTGCACCTCGGTTGTAGCCTGACTGGCCTGGAACTCACTATGTTGATTAGTTTGGTCTTGAATTTGTGATGGTTTTCATGCCTTAATCTTTCATATGCTGAATTATAGATTTAAGCTACCATGGCCAGCTCTATGTATGTATCTTAAAGGTATATTATAAAAATGGAAACCCATCTTATATGTACTCTCTGTATTAAAGAGTATATAACATAACAATTATTTAAGGGCTTTGCACAGTACGGCTAGTTAAATGGCTCAGTGAATAAATGGATCTACTATTGAGGCTGATAATCCTTATCAATCCCTGGCAACCACATAACAAGAAAATTGTGCTAGTTGTGCTCTGACTTCCACAGGCAAACAGTTGCATCCACACAAACATTCACAAATTTTATATATACATATCATAGATAAATAGCATGTATATAGGTATTTTCTCAGTGAAAGACTATTAGAGTTTAAAGGGAATGTAAGGACTAATGCTGACTCATGTTTAAAGAAAGTAAATATGAAAATCAATAGGTTATAGATTACTAAATATTTAAAATTAAAAATATTTTCCTGAATCTTCTTATGAAAGCACACAGTTAATATAAGCACTTAGACAGTTTGGCTTTTACTAATAATGTGATAGCCACTGAGGATTTTGAGGAAGGAAATCATATAATCTGACATAAGGTTTTAAATGTTCAGATCAATGTTACAGTTCCTTCATGTTAGCTGCCATGCTGATTACAACAGAACAATGTGTCAAGAAAGACACAGGAGCCAAATGGCCTCCAGAGATTCCTTTAGTATACTGTGAATGCATTTAACAGCCTGGTTCTAATGAAAATCACATACCTGTGTTTGAACTTAAACACTGAAATGTTTCTTAGTAGCACAGAACATAATGGTGTTATAGTTTCCTGTTGCTCCCATGACCAATCACAAAACTGATACCCTAAAATCACCACAAATTCATAGTTAGAACAATACGGTGGTTGTGTAAGATCTTTGGTAACCAATTCTGCATGGAAAAGCCAGTTTGAAGAGCTTTTTGAAACCCCTGCTTCTGTACAGGAGCCAAGGAAGCCAGGGGAACATGCTACCTGGGCTTAGGAAAAGATGCACCAAAGAAAAGTAGATATTAAAAAGAAAAGAAAGAAATCTTCAAACTGAAAAGTACACTAAACAAAATGAAAACCACAGCAAAAGATTCCAATGGAAGAATGCACCAAAGTGAAGGAGTAATTGTTGAGATTAAAGGCAATCTATTACTAAATACACATTTGAAAAGAATAGAGGAAAAAATGAAAGGATTAATGGATGCAAGGGAAAACTGTAGGAGAACATACAAAACAAATACTTAGGCTGTTGGTATCAGGGAATAATTGAGGATTGTTTGAGCCCCTAGGACACAGATGCCATATTAGGAAGGATAAGGTAAAAGTCACCATTCAGAGCTGGCTCCATCTCAGGATATTTTAACAAAGCTGGTATTAAAACTTCTACAAAGAATTAGTTTTCTATTGCTGTGATAAACAGCATGATCAAAAGCAACTTGGGAACAAAAGGGTTCTCATTCCACTGAGCAAAGTCAATAGCAGGATTCTGAGGCAGAGGACATAGAGGACTGCTGCTTATTGGCTTGCTCTCATGACTTTTTCATTTTGCTCTTTTATTCACTGAGGACAATCCATCTAGTAGTGGTACCATCCAAAGTGGCTGGGTTGTCCTGTATAATTCATTAACCAAGGAAATGTCCTGTATGCTTTCCTACAAGCCAGGATGATGGAAGCATTCTCTCAACTGTGGTTCCTCATCCCAGATGACTCTAGCCTATGTCAAACTGGCAAAAACTAGCCAGGGCAGCTATGTTATATTAACTATATGAATACATTCTCATGTGCGGTGTGCTGTTTACACTGCTGAAACAGACCCTGGGTACAAGGAAGATACCCTTGTCCTGGGTTCAAGCATGTTTCTTTCAAGTATGCTTGACAAAGATGAATAGAGCAGAAAAATAGCTAAAGGTACTATAAGAATTGCTTCATTGAAGTGAGGTAAGACAATTCTAATAGAGATAACTATTCTTTACTTCAGTGTATAAAAACACCTGTGGTGGGAGTGAGAAGCATGAAGTCCAGCTATGGAGACTGCACTCTGCTCTGACTTGATATTTTTCAATTAAGAACATGAGTATTATGGTGCTTCCTGTCATTTCTATTGGTTGTAGTAATTTTCCAGTTCCATGAAGTTGGTTAGCTTGCTCTTCCAATTGAGGTACCTGGTTGTGTCCAGTGGATACTGCAAATGACCAATGTGATCATTTTTTTTCTATCTCTTGTTGCTTCTACATCTCTGATAATCTGTTCTTTGACTTTTGCTTACTTAATGCTTAATAAAATGTACAGATTTTAAATCAGAAACATGGCCTTCATGAATCATTGTTTGTATAGAGTATGCTATTTCAACTGACCTGATAGTAGATACTTCAACAGAAGCTTACACATCAAAGGAGTGATGAGAGATTGTCACAAAAACAGAAGGAAAAATAATAATAAAACAAACAGGAAAACAACATGGTCTGGGATCCCAGCCAGGAATGGGGACCACTGATAAATATGTGTATCTTACCATCTCAATTAATGTAATGAAAAAAAAATTCTCCAAGCACGTATAGTGGTTCATTTCCCAGGTGAGGCTAAGTCCTAACTGACAATTAACATCAACCATTTCAAGCACTTTAGAGAAATTTAGGAGGATGCAAATGTTGCATCTTTAAGCCACTATTCTTCCTTTATTAAGCCATATTCCTATCTGATAGTGGATTGACGATATTAAATCACATTGTGTCCAGATGTCTCAATTTCAATAGCCTCACTGGGCTCATATAAATACAAAAAGATGACACAATAGAAAGAAGTCCGAGATTAGGAAGATGCACAGAAGGCCACTTAGTCATTTGAATAAGCCAATTCTAATGCTGCAAAGTGCCACTCTAATTTGATCTAAGAACACTTTAGCCATTCCAAATAATCACTACTTGAAAGACAAAGGAGAGCAAGAGATGAGTATAGTGTTTCCAACATGAGTTACTGATAATGGTGGTATCCATTATATGATATATTATGCTCTTATTTTAAAGATGAGTCAACTTTAATTATTGAGAGAATCATGCTGGATGATGAGGCATGCCTAAAAGAAACTAAAAAATGAAATCAAACATCAATATGAAGGGATATTTTTTGTCTTTTTTAACCTCTAAAACATACACATAAATACAATTATATTCTGAAATGTCTGTCAAAGATCCACTTTATAAAACCATATTGTGGCCTTTCTCTTTATCTGTGAGCTGAAATCAGTTGCTCTTTTTCTTAATAAAATTGAAGTAGAAATTAGAGAAGCCTAGGACATGTTTCATGTTCTCTCTGTCTATGGCCTTTTCACTCTGCCTCCCTGAGATGAGATGTTTCCTAGAGATTTGCCATGTGATCAGATAGTGAGGAGATATCTGAGAAAGGTTTGGCAGAGCAAAACCAGTCTCTCCATCATCTCAAGCAGTGGCTCTACCGTGAACTCAGCCTCTGGATAACTAGCCTGGCTGATGTTCTTTAATTCTTTTCCTCACAGTTCTGTGGGTCATTGACCCTGGACAGTGCTTAGCACTCCTCCCTGTACCACTATAATCAATAAGGGTCATTGACCCAGGGAGCTGTGAGGGGAAGAACTAAAAACTGCAATATACATGCACATGCGCGCGTGCACACAAATACACACACACACACACACACACACACACACACAGAGTGAGAGAGAGAGAAAGAGAGAGAAATTTGAAACAAAATGACCAAAATGACTGCAGATTCAGAAACTACATATAGTTGTGATAAAAGTCAAAGTTCAATAATTTTTTATCACAGGACATGAAACACTTCTCAAATATGTTAAGCACTCAACAGTTCTCACAGTAGGTATACAAGAGTATGAAGGAAGACATGCAAAAGTAGAGGGCTTTAATTGAAGGTAGTTAAGGAAATCAAAGATTTAAAAATGAAAATGAATATTTCAAGTAAAATGAACAGTATTTAAGAAACTCTTTCTCCTTTTCTAGTACTGATACTTTTTCTAGCATTCTGTTGCAATGCATGAAGTTCTGAGAGACATACTAGATCAATTATTCAAGCAATGATTCAGGATTCAGGTAAGCAAGTCTTCACAGAGGTAACAGGAATCTTTCTTGCTATTTATTTAAATTACTTTTTGAGAATTTTTTTTTTATTCTGCAAGATCAGTGTTCTTAAAGGCGGTCATCTTGCCAGACCCTCTACAAATATGTGTTGCATGTTTCTAACATGTTAGAAGATTCCCATTCTTGGGGAGATTATTTTTATTTAATCATTAACTACTTTTTTAAGTGAAATTATCTGTATGAAAGTTATTAATTTGAAGTCTTTTTCATTACTCTTACATATTGTTAATGAGTGATTCATAACAGGTTAAAAAATATAAATCTTCCAGCAGGAATAAGTTCTCAACAAATTAAACAAACTGAGCAGACATAGGACTGGAGTAGATAATTGAGACTCACCATCTTCTAAAATAAAGTTGATTACTATGTAACACTTTCTGTGTTCTAAACTTTCAGAGATTGCATGTAATTGTGGCTCAGTCAAAATTTAGATTGCTAATTGCCTTTAATATAGAAATCACTATTCAGAAAAGGAGTGGAATCAAAACCAAGTCCCCCAAAAGCAGTCAGAGAAAGACAATATAGTAAGAAATAGATATAAGAAGTACAGAAAAGGATTCTGCAGGTGTAGAACTTGTCTCAGTGATGAGAACCTCTTGTATGGAGATAGCTGGTCTCCCAATTGAGACAGGCAGGTTCTTTGGCTTGAGTTGATCACACAGTGTTTATATTTGCTGGATTTCTAATCCCCAGCAAACTCACTAACTGGTTATCTAGCTGGTAACACCAGCATTGTTATGCTAATAATGTGTGGAGAGAGGAAATCACTGATTTAGAATGTACAGAATCTGTAAAGTGCTTTGCATAACCCATCTGTGGTGAGGGCTGGAGTAATTTTAAGTATTGCTCAATTACTTTCTTTATCTGTTTCTTAAAGTCTGAGGAGCATATTTGCAACTGTACTGTTGAGTGAGTCAACAGTACACAAAAGGACTTTGGGAGCACAAAAGGACTTTGGGAGTACATTCCCAATGGAGGGATACTTCTCTAACCTAGAGGCAGGAGGGTGGGCCTAGTCCCTACTCCAAATGACTTGACAGATTTTTTTGATCCCTCCTGGAAGGTATCACCCTCCCTGTGGAGTAGGGGAGGTGGGATGGGAGATTGGTCAGGGGGAATAGGAGGGAGGGAGAAGGAAGTGGGATCAATATGTAAAATAAGAAAAAATAAATAAAAAATGACATAAAACCAGAAAAAAAAATTCCCAGAAAGGGGGAGCCATGTTCTCACAGACGCTCAGTACAAGCAATTGCTATGATATCCTCACTGTTTCTCTGTAGAGATATTCAATTGTTTGAAACTGTAGTTCCCTTCTTCCCACAAATTCACTGACTATTTCCCTTCAACCTCTTCTCAGTTATGCCAGTCATAGTCACTTAAAAATTATTTTTAACTAGCAATATTTGTTTGTACTTATCACACATGTTGGGTTAAGGAATGTGTCTACATTGCAGAATGGCTAAGTTAGGCTAATTAACAAATGCTTTGTCTGATATGCCATTCAAAGTTTGTGGTAAGAACACTTAAAATCTACCATCTTGGCAACTTTCAAGTATGCAGTACATATTTACTAGCTATTATTGATTATTTTATTATAGTCAACAAGACATGTTAAAGATCTCTTGAACATATTCCCTAGTCCAAGTAAAATGTATACTTTAATCAATATCTCCCAAAGCCACAGTATAAAACTCTAGTAAACATCATTCTAGGGTCTGGCTTTTATGATCACATATGTAAATGAGAGTAAGTGGTACACTTATTGTCTGTATATATATTGGCATATTTCATTGAACATAGAATCTTGCAAGTTCATTCTTGTTAACAAAAATTATATAATCTTTGTTCTTTGTATATCTGCAAAATATTCCACCATGTGTGGGTTCTGTGTGTTTTAAATCCACTTTTTTTAATGACATGTTTCATTCCCTTTGGAATCAGACTGAGTAGTGGAATTGCAGAATCATGTTGCAGTTTTGTTTCAGCTTAGCCATATCCATAATGACTGCTCATTTTTACTTTCCCACTAATAGTGCAATTCACAGAGATTCTTTCTCTACACTCTCAGTAGAACTGCCCTCATTCATTCTTAGAAAAAAACATTTCTACTGGGGTGAGCTGAGGTCTTCCTGTGATTTTAATTTCCTGTTTCCTTATGTTTAATGATATCAAACTTTTTTCAGATGCTAATTGTATATTTGCATAATAAAGGTGTAGTAGACAAAAATGTATAAGCAATGTAGACAACTCAACAGAAGGAAAACAAAACTAAGGAAAAATATAAGAAAAAGTGCTAACATAAGTACCGGACTCTATTTTCGGCCACAAACCAGCTTGCATATCATGGAGATTTCTTGTTATGAATGCTTGGACTTATCTTAGCTCTTATTTAAATCTATTTCTTTTCATCTATATTGATCTTTGGGCTTTTCACATTCTTTTCTTTCTGTGTACCTTACTTTTCTGCTCTTTCTATGTTTGGCTGGCAGCTGCCAGTCTGCCCCCAAGCATCTCCCTCCCTTTCTTCTCTCTTTCTCTCCTCCTTTTTCCTCTTCTTGAGCCTTGATTTCTCCTCTTACATTCTCTCTGCCCACCATCCTGCCTATCTCTCTTCTGCCTATTTGTTGTTCAGCTTCTTATTAAACCAATTAGGTGCCTTAGGCAGGCAAGATGAAACAGCAACACATCTTTTCATAATTAAACAAATGCAGCATAAACAAATGTAATATAGCTTTACATAGTTAAAGTAATATTCTGCAGCATAAATAAATCTAACACATCTTTAATAGTTAATATTCCACAACAAACATATATATTGAAAGAATAAATATTTGTTTTTTAGCCAGTGATTAACTTATGTTAATTACCTCATTCCAGGTACAAACCCCATAGGTTAGTTTGTAGGGGAGCCACACATTTCTCTTTGCTTCCTCAACTCTATATAATATCATCCCTTTTGCTGAAATCAGTGTGTCCACATTGACCTGACTGCTGTCCAAGAGGAGGTTGGTAGAAATCAGCACTACACTTGAAAGTCATTTATATATACTACATGGTGAGGATAAAGCTCCTACAACATGGTAAAGTTTAAAACTACACCTGTTTTGAAACATATCAACTGACACCTCAACATCTCACCAGAAATATATAAACTCTGAAGATTCAATTCTTGATAATAATCCAGAAGGTATTTTTCCTTAAGTCACACATTTAATAAATAAGTATTTAAACCTAAATCTCACTAATCTTAAAGTGCTCCATCCACTTTAAGTAACCACTGAATATACATACTTTCATAATCTTTCATCTCCCAATCTGGATGGATCCCAATGTTAATTTGGTATAACATCATTACCTCCAAGATACAGAAACACACACAATAGTGAATCTTTGATTTACTCTTCCTAAGAATATCCATACTATTTTAAGTCAATGGTTATCTAGTGATGAGCATGAGTAGTCGTGGATGCAAATCTCCCTGTATCTCTATAATCTCACAGCTGTCTCCCAAGCCGTATAACAATTGACAACCAAGTCTAAGTCTTAATCAAACATATTCCTATAGCCTTGTCTCTTTGACTGATCACTATTTTTAAAGACTCAGGGCAGTTTCAGGGTGAGGGTACAACTGAGGTCTAAGTGGATCCTATTTATTTTTCTGATCCCAGACATGTGCCCTACTCATCTGAGCTGTTTTTGAATAGAATATAACAATTTCTTTTAAGAAGAAAAGGAAGGGGCATTATAAAATGTAAGCTTTATGAGAACTATTTCTTATTAAATGTATTATCACCCTAAAACAAACAAAAACAAAAAACAAACAAGTAAGCAAAGAAAGAAATCAATATTAGATATGTAACAGAAGACCTTGTTCCAAATGACTTTCTTATGAACAACAATAGGACACATAGGGAATATTTACATCTAAGACACTTAACATTTGTAGAAAAGCCATATGGATCTTTCAAAGGGGAATTCTTGCTTTTTTCGTTCTATTAAAAATCAATTTGCATGTTTCCAAAAACTCTATGTACTAATCACTAAAGACCATGTAAACTGGTAAACAATATGAGATGGATATGAACATTTGTTTTCCACATTTCGGAAAGGTGAACTTTTTTTCAACTATTTCCTTTTGATATTTATTTTTATTTTTAACCATATCCATTTACTTGTGTCCCTGTGTGGGTAATCACACATGAATGCAGGTATGGAGTTTGCTGGTGATGTTAGATTCCCTGAAAGCTGGAATTACTTGTTAATGGTATGCAAGTTTCTTCAAAGTTGAAACATTCCTCCCAGGATTATGAGCCTCAGAAAGTAAGCAAACACATGTCCTAGAGAACAGAACTTTGGAAGGTCCTTGTGTTTAAAAGGTCAACAACTGTTGGGAAAGGAGATTCTAGCCTATTAAGCTGGAGAGAGAATAAGCTATGCTGTTGCCTGCAAGATCTGCAGAGATTGTCAAGGGTTGCAATTTTTGTGGGTTATTTATCACCCATGTTGAGGTTACAGTGAACTTTCCATCCATACAGCTGTTTTTGAGTATTCCCTGTTCCTTGTAAGAAACACCTCACAAAACGCCTGTTGGTGACCCCAATAAAAACTCACTGGTTCACCTATGGACTTTGGTAGGGTCAAAGTCCTAGCTCACTTCTGGGTTGGAAAACCCACTAATTCCTGAGATTGGAAACCCATCAATCCCTGAGCTAGAAAATCCACCAATTTTGCTACTGTTATGAATCCTATTGTAAGTGTCTCTTTTCTGATGGTCTTAGGTAATGTCTGGGTAAGGGCTGTTAGAAATGAGGGGTCACGCCCACATGTTTAGAAACACTGTACTAGAACAGACAACAATTGACATTTGGGACCAAATAACTACTTTTATGTGGTGACATGCCACCCACTATAGGATGCTTAGCATATTGCAGACCCTTTCATTCAGTGGCTCAGTCACTGACTGTCACTCAAAACAAAGATAGCTCCAAAAGTTGTCATATATCCCCTGGGGGAATGTTGTTATGAATCACCATAAGAACAGCTTCTATTCCTATGACACATGAATAAATTTTAGAGTTCACAATAAGGTAATCCACTTGTTATCTGTAATCAGGGTCCCAAGACAAACTCATATAACTATAATTTCAAATTTCCAGAACCAAAGCAAGTGTTTAGCAAGCCCTGCATTGCTTATAGTTTCAATGCTGTGAGCCTTGTCTAATAGCAATAATTGAAAATCCAAGTTTCTAACTATCAGTCAAAGGTCAACTTGGCAAGAAACTCTGGAACCCTTTAGTATAACATCAGCCTCTTTAGTGACTGTGAGATAATTCTTCAAACTCTGTGGGAGCACAATCATCAACCATAATATTGTATCAGTGGTGTTGGATTATTGCATGAAAAGGCTGTGTAAATGGTGAATGCAGAATATCACATAAGGAAGAATAGCAAGAAAAAATATTTATGTCTGTAGCAGGCTTGATTCCCACCGCTGGGGGATACAAACAACTGTATAAACCTACTCAGGGTTTTGTGATACAACAGTCATAGTTCAGGCACTCAATATCTTGTTTGATGAATAAATGAACCAATTTTTTATTTTAAAAATGACTTTTCATTTTACATACCAATCTTAGTTCCCCCTTCCTTCCCTCATCCTGCCTGCCCCCCTCCCCCATTTCTGCTCCTTATCCACTCCTCAGAGGGGGTAAGGCCTTCCTTGGGGAAGTCAACAAAGTCTGGCATACCAAGTTGAGGCAGGGCCACCTCCTCACTGTATCAAGGCTGCTTTCATGAGAGTAAGATCCAGAGTATGTGTTCATTTTCATCTCTCTGGGACCTCACAGAGCACTTAACAGAAATTTCTCAGAAGAAAATATTAAGAAAACTACATAAATGACATTTCACATTTCAGTATAATCTAGTTATTTAAATCAAGCAGGATGTTAAGAAAGAAAATGTAACATTGTTTGATTGCTTTTCTCCATTGCAAGGTGGTATAACAGTAGACTTAGGGTGCACAATGACATCAAGAAAATCATTATCAGGGTCAACAGGGCTTGGAGTATCAGGAGCCTGTGGGGGATGCTCCTGACAGAACAGTTCAAATCTCCATGTAAGGTTGCACCCATGTTGCTAAATCTGTTTGCAAGGTCTGCTAACTGCATCGGGAAGCAGTCAGAGCTAGAAGAGCTTGGCTTTAAATGCTGCAGCACTCATTCAATGCACAGTTATTCCTTGTATGAAAAGTAAAAAAACATCTACCTCGTGCCTCTGGCAGGGAGTGTATGTATGAGTCTGTCTTACTCAGTCCCTCTGTTAAGCTATTTCTATTTCCCTGGGCACAATTATACCTTAAAGAAAGTACTGTGTGTTTATTATTTCCAAAAGGTGAAAGGGTACAGCAAAAGCTGATGTCTGAAAACTAATTTGAGTGAAGTCACAGTCATTGTAATAAGCCTGCAAGTTCCATAGGAAGCATGGGAATTCAGAAGTGACAACAAAACTACCCCACAATTCTCTGTCCAGAGTTTCTGCCATATGTGATGCAATTCTGCATACATAAATAATTTTTGGGTGCAATGCATCTGGGTGCAATGTGATATTTTCATCACAGCATAAACATGAAGTGATTAATAATAATAAGTAGAAAATGTTCAAAACTAAGAACTATAGAGAATACTAAATGATAATGAAATGTTGCACAACTGTGATTAAAGATCTGAAAATTCTGGCTATTCTTTGGGCATCTGGGTACTGCTGGAGGTAACTTTAGTTGAAATGTTGAAATATATTTTTGTAGAATCCAGAGTTTCACACCAATTCTGGCAGCTGTGACTCTTTGGACCATTCCCTCTTCTAGAAATAATGGAAATTAGCCAGTGTTATATAATTTTCTTATCAGTATGTTATTGAAAGAAAACAGTCCAGTGTTTTCCTTCCAAGGACTTATTTTTCATTTGTAGTCAGCTTTAAACAGTGCCCCAAGGACAACTGCAATCAGCAGGACTGAGTGTGTGGTAACAGACTGACTTTAGCAAACCTCTTTGGTTTTCTTTCACTTCAGGGACTTTAGTCACCATTAGTCACCTTTCTCTATGCAGTTAAATGGGCTCTGTGCTAATATGCCTTGACTTAAGCCCTGCTTTTGTTACTACCTAGATACAGAACTTGGAGCAGCCCCTGAAGCAGACTTATGTGAACTGGGGTGGGGTAACAGTAGTCCTCACATTAGTGATACAGTGTTTATTTGTCAGGGTCTTTCTCTCCCAGAGAAATGAAGAGGGGCAGTGTGGGAAAGTGTTTTAATGGCCCCACCACCACCACTGTTGGTTATTTTACTTGGGGATAATTTAAAATGTAATTAGAGTAATTGATTTTTCTCTCTATTTTTACTTAGTTTCATTTTCAGTGTGGGATGGACCTCCAAACTTTCTAATTATTAGATGACACATGAGCATTGTAACACTGAGAATATCAAAGTCCTGTTTTCCCTTTAAAACTCATTTTAATGGTACATTTTAAGACATTCTTCCTACTGTTAATGAGACACCATCAGCTTATACACAGGACATAAAAAGAGTCAACAACAAGGCAAGTAACTAGTAATTATAACTATAGATTTCACTTTCTAAAAATGAATCATAAAAAAAGAAAAAGCCCTGTATTTAAGAAATATGGGCCTCCCAGGAAAAGATTGGACAGTGAAGTATTAGGGATTAAATTTTATGTTCACTCAAATTATAAATTTAGGGGCTTTACAACCAGGTTTTGTGTATTAGGATATTTTGTTTCTTTGTAAGGTTAACATCATAATCTTTACATATACTTTTAAAATAACTAATGGATTTTATTGTAAATTATTATTGATATAGGATATCTAAAATCAAAAATATTTTTCCTCTATTCAATGCTATTAGCATATCAGTAGACAGGAAAAAGTGAAAATATAATTTTATAAAACATCCTATTAAGATAACACTGTTCCACATTCAATAATTCAATAGTATCTATAGTTTCTTCACATTATAGAATAAAGGATTATTTATAGGTTATCCACAAGTACTGAGGACACGATTCAACCTTAGTCCTATGTTCATTACCCCATATCTCCAAGAACAACTTCACTGACTACCTGCTTGATTCCAAATGTTCACACTGATTGAACACAATCACCAAGATTTACATCTAGTTGTTTAGAAGCTTTATTTTACTGATGATGGCTATATCTTATTTATACTTCCATATCAACCAGATTTATATGCATGGTCAACTCTGGTAAAAAATTTATTTTTTATAACATAATTATATGTATTAAATATTATTAAAGATATTTAAAGAATATCAAGAGAGTTAATAACATCCAGTGAATACTCATTTGTAATAGTATATTAAGAACTATTGAAAATTATGTATATTAATGTTAATATTAAAACACTTTATTTCATTTTCAGATAGGCAATTATTGTCCTTACTGTACAAATAATTCAAATTGAGGATCAACATGGTTAGGCATTTGTTGTATACATTTAATAACTCTGTAACAGAGCTTAAAATTAATCATTTGATATGTATAATCATACAATAAACAGATGATTATCCCAGGATGTCTTTGTGTTATTTTAACAGATGTGCTATTAAAATTTCTTACAATATATTATGTATAAACATATGCTGTCTACTAGACATATAACTGACAATAGTATCTTAGTATTTTCAAATACCTATTAGTATGTATCACAAAGATCTTCAAAATTTGTAACATAAATGGGGCCTCTGGTATTGGATCAGTATTTATCCCTAGTATACAAATGGACCTTGGGAGCCCATCCCACATAGATAGATACTCTCTCAGCCTAGACACAGGGGAAAGGGCCTTGGCCCTGCTCCAAATGATAACAGACTTTGAAGATCCCCCATGAAAGGCCTTACCCTCCCTGAGGAGCAGAAAGGCGATGGATGAGGGGGCTGGTGGTGGGCAGGGAAGGATGGGAAGGAGATGGAACTGGGATTGACATATAAAAAAATCTTGTTTCAAATCTAAATTTAAAAAATTTGCATCATATACCCTAGATGAAACTTAATAGACAATCACTCCACCACTCTTTAGATAAAACAAGGAATTTGAGTGAAAGGATTAGGCTAATTTACTGTTATTAAAACTCCAACACCCAAAGTCACAGCCACATGTCGTAATTTCTAAAGCCACTTCTATCATGTCAAGAAAGTATTTTGGTCACATTTCAAAACACTGTGTATAATCTTGAAATCTTGAGCAGTGTTTCTCAAACTTCCTAATGCTACAACCCTTTAATATAGTTCATCATGTTGTGACCCCCCCCTCTCCAAACATAAAATAATTTTGTTGCTACTTCATAACTATGATTTTCCTTATGCTTACTAATGTAAATATTTGTTATGAAGAATATCTGATAAGCCACTCCTATGAAATTGTCATTTGACTCACAAGATGTCTCAACTCACAGGTTGAGAATAGTTGATCAAAAGGAACCACAATGCTGATTCTCAATATGAAGGCAGAAAAAATGCATTAAGAATTAGAAAATCTTCATCACCTCTTATTTCAGTAACAGAGATTCAAAAGGAGTCAACACTTAGTTATAACATTTTGATAACATTTTGTATATTTGCAAAATTTTTTTACAGTATAAAAGAGCAAACTATATTTTAAATTGGTATCATTAAGAAAATAATACATAATACAATCTTCTGATCTCTTTGCAAAATTGTTTTCATTCAAAAATTGACTAGAAATGACTTGTTTTGTCATGAAATTGTGACTTAAATTTTTTTTTAGTAAGGAGTTAATATTACAGATTTTCTATTATTTCAGTTTGTTTGCAAAGCTGTATCTGTATTTCTGGAACTTTATGCAAATGCTGAAAATAATGACAGAAGATGTTTAAGGCCACTTTACACACCCTGAAGACCAAAAACATGTTTCCAGTAGGTGCATTCTTTTGCCTCATAGTTCTTAAGAGTCATATAAATCATTAAACTAATGCATTCAAGTAGAGGATTCTATTTCATCTTTGATGATTCTTGTGTTCCCTTAAAATGATAAACTGTGGATTTTTGGGATTTCTGCCAGGGAAACATCAATGTCTTGGTGGCCTATGACTGGTTCTGGTCTCAGTAACCCTCCCTACAAACTGTCATTCCTTGCTGGAGCATATGAATGACAACATGTGGTCTAAAAGTGTACACCAAAGAAGGGCAGTGATTTAGACAGAAACAACCTCACCAGTTGGGTTCTAATATACTAACAGACATATACAGAATAAACAAATCTTCCTCTGTACCTTGGAGAAACCGTAATCTAATTACAGTGGCCAAGATTACTTCAAGTTCAGCTCTATTCTGATTACTTAGTATTTATCATACAATAGATAGAGATACAGACTGGGGAAGGCTTGTTCACTTACCATAAACATGCTGCTGGAGTTAGAGGGTGTGTTTGTAACATGAAGATACAACCAGCACAAGAGAATGCTTGCTTATGAGTGCAGAATAAAACCAGGGCATTTTCCAGTGTGCTTGATTTATATCCTCACCCAAGACATTACCGAGGCTCTTCCGCTCCAGCTATTGATTTTTTTGAGCATCTGTCCTTCACTTCCCCATTACTTTAAATGGATGAGATACAATCATAAGTTTTAAACCCTTCTAAAAGTCAGACAGCACTGTACAAAGATACTTCTCTTGGAGAGGTGACAATGGTCTCCCTGTGAGTATGTCTCTTGGTACCAAAAGGTGACCTCAGCCCTGTGTACTGTTGTTGGCTCATTCCCCAAATCTTAATTGTCACTCAAATTCATTGCCTGGGGCTATACTGCCAGAGAAAAGTGGCAAGGTGAATAATGTCCTAGAGATTCCAGTCAATCTAGGTATCACTCATTTTAGATAAACACTTTTGAAAGAAACCACCATAGAATTTAAAGAACTTTAAGTTTGAGAGAAATTGCAATGTAAGATTATGTAATAAAGAAACATCAACCAAATAATGAGTGGTCATTTTAGAAAATTCCATTTGGAAAATATAAAATACTTTCTCTATATTAAAACATGTAATATTAGTTCAAATTAAATATCATTTTAACCATATCATCAAAATAAGTATGTATTATATTCTAAAGACCAAAATCAATATATAAATCAACATAACAATTGAGTTTACATAATACTTGTTGACTGCTATAGATTTCAGTTGGGTAGAAATTCAGACAGTACATATAAAGTGAAAGTTTATCATTTTGATTTTCATTTCATCAAATGGATTTCTGCAAGGGAATCCTCGAGGCCTAGTGATCCCTCCCCAGGCCTGAAGGATCTTAGTTCATTATTCCCACCTTCTCTCCCTACAAAGAGTGTCATTCACGGCTGGAGTGCAAGGATGAGAGCATGCAGTCCAAATGTCCCCACGTTTTAGGTAAAGTTTCTCTGCTAGCCTGCAGTGAAACAATCTTTGTATATTGCAAATATGTATTACACTCATTGGTTACTAAGAGCTGACTGGCCAATAGCTGGAGAAGTAGAGGTTAGGTGGGATTTGCAGACAAAGTGAGAGCATGAAAAGGAAGAAGAGAAGAGTGTCAGGAGTCATAAGGCGAGGTGGAGAGAAGCAAAATGAACATTCTGTGTTGAAAAAAACGTATTGTCATGTGGCAGAGCATAGATAAGAAATATGGATTAATATAAAATATATGAGCTAGTTAGTAACAAGTCTAAGCAAGCATTTATAATAATAATAGGTCTTTGTATGGTTGTTTGGGAACTGGTCAGCAGGACAGAAAAGCCCACCTACAAACTGTGCCCATAGTTGGGAAATGTAGTTCCTCATAATACTTTGAGTTATTGACTGATCATTTAAAATTAATAAGTCTTTGTGTGGCTATTTGGGAACTGGATGACAGGACAGAAAAGCCCACCTACACTATCCAGCAAATAGCATCCCAGTTGTGTCTGCATAATACACACCTCTGGCTCCTGTACTACCTCCATGAAATCCTGATTGTGTGCTAATCCTTCACCTGTCTCTACAGAACAGAGAGTTTTATTTCATAGTTATGGCTAACTCATAATTCGTGTGACAGATGATTTAGCTCATTATATATTAAATTATTTAAAGTACTAAAACATGCATAAAACATTATAGTGTGTTCTATAAATTACAATGAAGAATACACAGAAAATTCACACACACACACACACACACACACACACACACACACACACACCTTTCCAGACTCAATTATTTGAAGTACTTTAAGTTGGTAAAGGTATTTACTGTCTGTTTATAATTTTAGTTAATGTTTATATAAAAAGTATCTGAAAGCAATGTTAATACTGATGTAATTTTCTTATAAGGTATCAAATAAAACACAGGGTGTTACTAATACCTTTAAAAATTATAGCTTAATATTGTATGGAGTTTTTCCTAGAAAGTCAAATACTTACTTAAGTGCAAACTACAATGGTATAAAGATTCACATGGGCTAAAACTGTTTTTTTTTTTTTAATCTAGATTTGAGATCCTCATGTCTACACCCACGGTGCAGTATATTAATTATTAGCATAAAATCCATTTAGAACCCTAAGTATGTTTTAGAAGAAATGAACAAACACACAGTGAAACTTAGGTTAAAGTAAGAGTGTGGTTATTGATAGCCCATTGCTAATGAATCCATTAATTATGAGTCTGTTCATTCAGGAAAATCCCACTGTGTATTTATATTTTCATGCAGGTAAAAGTGTTACACAATCTACCACATTAATAACAATGAATTAAAAGTATCTGTTGGTCCCTCGTGGTCAAGCAGCACTTGCCACTTTGGGTTATGAACAGACAATATTCACATAAAACACTTGCTTTGTTTAGCAAGGGGAGCATAATGGTTGTTAATTTGATGTTATTTGCTCTCTTTCTCATGCAGACACTTCATCAATTTAAGAACAAACACCACCTGTCTCTTACATGTCACCAAGCACATAGGCTTCTATGGTAGGAACTTCTCATCTAGTTTGATCTTGAAGTACAGAGAGGAAGTCTGAATGCAGCTCTCACCTCCATATTTATCTGGCTAGTACTCAATCAATAGAGAACCAGCCATACCTGGACAGGCTCTAAAGGGTCAGATGGCTCCAGTGGGCTCCATGGCAATTTGTGGAACTAGAATTTGTTAAACACACTCAGAATGATCGTGGTGTATATGTGAGAGATAATGAATATTCAGAAATGAATCTGGCTTTTCTTTAAATCATGGTAGTAAACTAAAACTAAACATTTTTCTGTCCATGAAAGTGTGTGTGTATAAGTACTTGGCACTTAGAATGTGATGGGAAGTTTATGTCAACACAAACAGAAGTTCTTAAAGGTGCAATTTTACCAGATTAAATATGTTCTGTATGTGGTTTCTTCTTACCCTTTAATTTCTGCTTTGATAAACTTTGGCTTTAGAAAGTCAGTTCATTGAATAGAACTATAACCAGTTTCAATAACCCTGGTGACATGTGTGGCAGGAACTATCAAGGAGAAGTATGGCTTGAACAGTTTTGGCTGTAGTTAAAAGAGTTGTGTCTCATTAGCGGGGTTAACTACCTAAAAAGAAACTGTGTCTATTGAGACTGGTTGGTTAGAGTTTCAGTACTGTGGAAAGATGTGTGTTAATTGGGGCTGGCGCTGCAGCAGGACAAGACCAGGCGGCGGCAGGCGGAAAAACCGTACTCGTTACAAATGGCGCCCACGTGGCTAGTAAGAACTTCCACTTAAAATTTAACAAAAGCTTAAAAAAGGGTTTTAGAAACAAAAGAACAGAGACAAGCAAGGTTTCTTGGTAACAGCATTTTTCTCAGTTGAACTCTGCTTTGCTAGAGACAAGCAGATATTCGCGCGGCTCCTTTAAGGGAAGATTCCTGACTCAGCATAAGCGGTAAAAAACCGCACAGCTTTTAAATAACTCTGCTAACAGTTTATTGGTGTGTATGAGAGATGGCAATGGCAGTGACCACATCTCCAAGCCGGCAGCATGCTTTCTGGGTGGCAGCGCAGACCAAGGCGGTGAGCACAGCTTTCCCTGCTGGCGGTAAAAGTACCAGCCACCATCTTTGGTAAACCGCGGCTGACACAGCTATGACTTTCATTTTAACAATGTTGTTGTTTACCAAATAAAAGACTTGTGGCCAGACGAAGATAAAGATTCACAGTAAAGACAGGTTCATATTAAGAAAAACCTCTAAAGGTTTACAGTGTGTTTTAAAATATACGTAGACATAAAAAGAAAAATGGTTTTAAAGAGACAAAGAGGAACTGGGTGTTGTAGCACACGCCTTTAATCCCAGCATTCAGGAGACAGAGGCAAGCAGATCTCTGTGATTTACAAAGTAAACCTGATATGCAGAGTGAATTCCAGGACAGATAAGAGTTACACAGAAAAACCCTGTCTCAAAAAATAAAAAAATAAAAAGTAAAATAAAAAGAGTAATAATAAAGCCACATAAAGATAAAAAGCTCAGAGAGAATCTGGTTACTGTATGCTATTGTGTTGTCTCTAAATTGTTTGACTGCTGAGGAAACAACTGTCAAAGGAAATACTACTGGATTAATTCAATTTATATATTTCAAAAATGCTTTGACTCAAAAATTTAAGTCTAAGGACAAGTTACTGGGGAAAAGGATTTCTATTTTTGTTTCAACAGGAAATGAAAAGCTGTGGATTCCTTCCAGACTAATGTGGTTTGAGCAAGCCAGACCGCCTGAAACAGAGTACCAGGTGATCCTACATTCAGAACAGCTAAACAAAGCAGCCTTGCAGACTACAGCGTCTTCTAGGATCCCCCATGACAGCGCCCCCTGTCAGCAGGAAGTAATTTGGAAAGAACGACGCCCAAATTCGCAAATATTGTTTATAAATGTTTGTTTTCATTTAAATGGACTTGGTTATAAATGGTTAATGATCACAACCAATTCTTTTTAAAGTTAAAAAGGGGATTATGGTATAGGTATGAATACTTTGTTTTGGAATGGATTTTCATTTATTGATATAATTTAAGGTCAATGTTGTTATATGTATATTTCTCTTCTTGCTTATGTATTGTGTTTATATAGCTCATTTAAAAATGTAATGTATAATTTAGTACAGACTTTAGATAGTTACCTATAATAGTCAAAACTTATAGCTAGGTGAGTTAGGTTTTCTAGATATGCAGAGATGTTATTTGAGATAGATAGGAATTCTTCAAATCTTTCAAAGACCTACAGAATATGGCATTTAAAATGGTTTAGGGTTTTTCTTGACAGTGAGACATAATTGCTCTTGGCAATACCACCCGCACCAGAAAGGAAGATGGACATTGAAGAAACTCGTTATGGAGTTTGCTTCCAATATGGCAAGACTAGCCATTTGGACAAGATACTGCTCTTGTCTGGACTGTTTGACTTTGTGATGTATAAACTGGACATGCAGGACCCACAGCAAAGTGACTCCTGATTCACAATGGACATTGCTACAGAGTTCCTACTTCATGGAAGAGTCTACAAGAAAGCTGCAGGACACAGAGAAAAGTGACTGACAAACTGCCCATACAAGAAGACAGTTTAACGTTTCCTGCTTTTCAGAAGAGTCTGCCAGACACACTATGGCCTATGGGCTGAAGATGGAAGATTACAGAAGAACTTCAGGTGACTGACAAGGCAAGATATCTCTGTCATTTCTAGAGTTTATATACTATCCTTCTGTGGTCTTTGAAGGAGTTGAAGACAGATAGTTATGGTTATAGTTTTCCTTAGTTAGGATTCAATGATAAGGTACATATAGGACTTAGACATACAAGATAAAATAGATGATGGAATATTTTCTTAAATCTTACTAAATGTTAATGGACTAAATATTGTTAACTGTGATTCTTATTGGATAACTGTTATGTGATATATTTTGCTATGTTAAGGTTAAAACCCTTCTTTTTATTTAGACAGAAAAGAGGAGATGATGGGAGATGCCATTCTGTATATGTTTCTCATACTGGTTAATAATAAAGCACTGTTGGCCAATAGGAAAGGAAGATAGGAGCTGGTTAATAATAAATCACTGTTGGCCAATAGGAAAGGAAGATAGGAGGGACTAGGAGACAAGGAGGAAATAGGAAGGAGGAGCCAAGATGGAGAGTCTGAAGAAAGCAGTATGCCGCTAGCTCCCCGTAAGAGAAATACATAGATCAGCAGAAATGGGTTAATAATTAAGGCAGAGCTAGCCGATAAGAAACAAGTAACAGGGCCAACAGCATTGTATCAAATACAGAGTCTCTGTGTGTTAATTGGGGCTGGCGCTGCGGCAGGACAAGACCAGGTGGCGGCAGGCGGAAAAACCGTACTCGTTACAGAAAGATTGGAATGTTGCAAGTCCAAAGTCTAATTACTATATCAGGCTATCTTTAGGCCCCAGAATAGCCATGCTTTGCCTATTTCCTTATCAGATCTAACATCTTGTGATTAATAGACTAAATGCCTTTCGTATTAACTTATCTTCCCACCTTGCTGTACCTGATTTTCTTATGTACCCAACTATATATTTTGAACTTGGCTTACTTTATGACTTTCCTTATTCTGTAAAACTGAATGAAATTGAGTCTATGTTGAAAATAGTTCCTGGTATTGTAATTTCAAAAAGTGGCTTGGGAACAAAAGATACCATGCAACAGAGTTCAAGAGCAGGGCTTTTTTATTAAGGGAAAAGGACTGTAAAAATGGAAAGGGGAGAAGGGAGACTGGCCTCGGGGGGACAGGAACACTGACTGGGAGGAAAGAGAGGCAGAGAGAGAGACAGAGACAGAAACAGAGAAAAATAGGAAATAGAAGAGAGAGAGAGAGAGAGAGAAAGAGAGAGAGAGAGAGAGAGAGAGAGAGAGAGAGAGAGAGAGAGAAATGGGTGGGAGGTGAACAAGGCCCTTTTAAAAGGGAACACAGTGGATAGGCACAGGTGGTGCTCTTAGAGTGGCTGCAGCTGAGGGCGAATCCTGTCAGAACTCCAAAGACAGGCCAGTACAGATGCATGAATACTGACACCTGGGCCATGCTCACAAACTCATGAAGTGTTTGTATGTTTGACCTTGACAGGCTGTAATGTGAAACCTCAGACTAAAATCAATTTTTGTTTTTTTGTTTGTTTGTTTGTTTTTTATAAGGTGGTCTCCTGCTAAATATAGTGACTTCTACTTATTAAAACTTGATCCTTCACTGGAGAGGCATGCTCATTGTCCTCTTCTTGGGGTGCACGTTGAGCAATGGGGACACAAATAGCATCACAGGGTTATCCACTGAAATTTGTTAGATATACCAAGAGAAAGGGGTTTCCATTTCTGGCAATTGCAAACCTAAGAACTTTAGGTACTAGGTCTTCAGCAGTCTTGATAGACTCCCATGACTCCTGATAGAATAAAAGCTAATATCCTAAGGCAGAAATAATAGACATCACAGGAAACGTCCTAAAGAAGCTGAATCCCTGGGTGGACTCAGACCTAAAGAGCTCTCCCTAAAACTGTCATTGCATGAGTTTATTTGAGCTCATTTTACTTCTCATCTAACCAAAGGCCTAAGAAATACTGGTTGAAAAGAGTATTAGAAAAGGATACACTTTAAAGAGAAAAACATACACATCCTTCTGGGTTAAGATATCTAAATCTGTGTAAGCCACCAATTCTCTAAAAACCTATTACATTTGATTCTTCTTCTTTTTTTTTCATATGCGAATATAACAAGTCACTTAATATTGAGCACTTCCTTCTCTTAACAAAAGCTTTGCTTTTTACAATTAATTATGAGTTATTTTCTTCTTTATGGAGAAGCAGAGACAGATTGGTGAGACTATTTGAGACTGAAAAATTGAATACTAGATAAAATCTAACCAATCAAATTTTGGCTTCTATCTTAAAGTGTTAATTTCAAATAAGGCAGCTGGATTTCATATTCTCTTTTAATCTGGTTAATATTAGATTATATGCTTTAAATATTCTCTTGAGGGCAGGCTTTTCTGATTATGTTATTTACCTTATGTTCTTCCAAGGTTTAGGACACAATGCCTCCTTTTATCATCACCTGCACTGGATCTGGCTTCCTCCACACTCTCATTTTCATATCTCCCACTGAGTCTCTGTCTCTCTTATCTCCACAGCTGGCTCCTTAGGCATCTCTTTCAGCAGCTGCTATCTTCTTTGAACTGCAGTTCCTTCCCACATTCCTTCCCTCTCCTCCTGTCTATCTTACTGATTATCAGTAGCCACATAGAAAATAGAAAAAAAAATCACCTGACATCATAAACTAGACTTTAAGTAGGCATTTGAGAGATGCCACCCTCATTTTCTTTAAGGTGAAGAACATGACCTGAAATATTGGAATTGGATCATTGTTAAAAGGCTTGTGAGTCAACTTAAACATTATTAAATGCCTCATTTTTCCTTTCTCCTGTCGTGATATATGTGAATTGTCTGAATTCTCTGTAAACTTAATGGTAAAACAGAACACAGTTTTTGAATATGAATAAATGCTTTCAGTTTTACTGGGATAATATAAATTAGTGTTAAAAATGCAATGTTTCTGAACAAAAAATCTAATTGTTCAAAAAATGAAAACCCTGAAGAAATTTCTGAGTATTACTTTGAAAATTATTGTTTATTTTCTCTGGTCAGAAACACCTTGCAAATGTGCAGTCAAATTCCCTAACTGTGTATGACCCACCTAGTACAATTTTTAAAACCTGTAGGCTCTGACTAGTAGTGGCACTAGGATTTGAAAGGTGGCAGTGTAGGCTTCTGTTTTTTAACGAATTCTTCTTTTTTAAATGACACATACATAAAAAGACCACACAGATGGATTAAGGAAGGTAAGCAGATGTTTTGCCCAGACTCAAACCCAAGCCATGTAGGGTTTTAACTTTCTCTACCAACTACTTTCTATCTATCTATCTATCTATCTATCCATCCATCCATCCATCCATCCATCCATACATCCATCCATCCATCCATCTATCTATCTATCTTTGTTTATAGTTCTTAGTCAATACCCAGGAAGTTTAATGTACTTATCTATTATGAAAAAATAATAAATTATGACAAAATTGAAATTAAAAGAGCATTAGTTTTATAACTTTCTCCATGATTCATGTATATTTTCAGTCAATATTTTGTCTTTCCTCATAACCTGCTATTACCCTCTTTTGATGTCCTTTTGAAATTTTATTCTCTACCTCTACTTATACCTGCTCCTCTCTTTGTGTGTGTCTCTCTCAATACACATAAAGACATATAGATATACCCATACATATACATACATACTATATGTTAGCCTCTAGATTTAATTCCAATTAATGAAAAACCCAGAAAGGTCCTTTGAACATTCATCTTTAAGCAACAACACATACTTTCAAGATAGAAAATGTCCCTCTACTCTTTGTGAAATAGTTAAGGTTTTTTCCAACTCCAGGGAATTGGTTAATACTTAGGTTCTGTCATCTGGCAACACTTTCTTGCTCACTATGTTATAAAATGAAGCAATAGTATAAAGTTTATCAAATGCACAATTCTCTTTTATCTACATTCTCAAAACATTTGTATACATTACCAAAATAGATAGATGATCCTCTCTATTAGGTTCTTGTGCAGTTCTTTGAATTTCCACTTACTGCTCTTTATTTGAAATTCTCTTGAAACAGGTGGAATACACAAGTGGGTAATACAACATAATATTTTTTCTCTCTGTAACCTCAGTGATGTGAGGAACATCCACCCTTTACTACTCTGACATCTCCCATAATGTGTTAATATTCCAGATAATGACAGCTACAGAAGAGGCCACAAAAAAATCTCTTCACATGAACTGAGATCCAGGTGTAAATGGAAGCAATTCTGTAATGCACAAACTGCTTCCCAAGCCTGTATTGGTGTTCTCAATCATATTTTCTTACTGAATTCAGTAAATTGGTTTTTTTGTTCATTTTCCAGGATTAAAAATATCATAGAAAATTTAACATGTTAATCCTTAAAACATTCAAGATGGCAGAAAATTATAAAGATAGTTGAAATCTGTGAGTGAAATTCTCATATGTTCATGATCTCCATGTTCACAGTTGTCTTACACAGACAAAAATGAAAGTTGGGATAGGAGAGAGACTGAGTTCCATTTATGAATGTTAAGAAGGAATATGATTATAACTGTCTTCTTTTATAGGAAATTGATGCCATGCTAGTTCATAAAATATGGTGAAAACATTGAAAAATATAACTTAGTTTCAAGACAGAAAACAAACACACTGAGCTGAGATCTTCTGTCTATCAGGCCAAGCGCCATAGTGCTGTGATCTAAGCTAGAGGTTTATGCTTGTCATATTTGACATCATTGGATGAATCCAGTTTGTTTCTTTTACATCATCCTGAAAATATGAAGCACTGTCCTTAAAGAACTGCTACAGGTATGCTTTAAAACAGTCTTAAAAGTGAATTTGGTTGTAATGGAGAATGAATACTTCTTGATTGTAGCCACATATTTGAACTGTTCAGACATGTTACAATGAAGTAGAGTGTCTTGGCCCAGCACATGTTTTATGCAGAAGGTAGTTGCTTAGGTTTCTGTCATCTTGAAATAAGCCCTTTGCTTCCTGCTTTTAAAGCAGTCACTATGACACAATGGAAGCTGATGCTAGCAACTTGCAGGTACCGTCCTCTGTTTTGTCACGATTAGTTATTCAACTAAAGTATGTGCTGGAGACCATCTGTGAGGGACATTATTTCTTCTGTCCCTTGAGGAATAATATGTCTCACTTGAAGATGAGCCCACCTTGCTTTTTGTGAAAGCAGGACTGTGCCAGCTGGTTGGCACAGCAAAACACAAAGAGTAATAAATACTGTGGGGAACTAAGAGACAGGGCTTTGGCAGCAAGCCTTTGTAATATTGTTGTAGATTGCAACAGGTGGCAAATACTGACACCCCTCATGTCATAAATGAAGACAAGCAGGAATATGGTCCACACTGAGTAGCTCAGATTCCATGAGCCATCAAGAACAGATGTTAGGAAACTTCAGTGTTCAAAAGTAGTAGAATTTAATATCACCCTGAAACCCCAGCCTTATCAAGGTGCTGCACCCAAGTCACTTGCTGCAAAAGAGACCCTAGGACTGCTCAACACTAAATGTTTTTCTAAGTGACAAGGAAACCTGCAAACTTCCTGAGGAATCTTGATTGCAATCTGTCAATAGACAAACTGACTGGGAGGTCAATTGTAACTAAGTGTAAAGAGAGGTATCAGGGTCACCTTGAAGATGTGAAACACCTGCCACTAGCATTGCCCTGTTCTCAGTGCATCACATAAAGACAGTAGAATTGGAGTAGTAAATAAAACCAAGAGGGAACACTCAGTGTTCTAACAAGGCCAGGGCCATTGTATAACCTTGCTACCCTACTGTTTCTGGCTATGCTATATGCACAAAATGATCAAAACAGTTCTCTGAGTTAACTTCAGATTAAAACAAAACAAAACAAAACAAAATAAAATGGAGGGTAGATAATGCTATTCCTCAACAAGATTGCTTCATCTATTTTCTGTTAAGTTTGGTTTATTCTATAGAGAAGTCAGACTCTACTGGGTAACTTATATACTGGGCATGTGAGTTTAAAGTGGCTATTAAAAAATAATTATTAGATGAGATGAGGAAATAAAGAAGACATTTTTAAGTAAAGTATAGGGGAATATGAAAGGACAGTGGGAACTAGGCAAAAGAGATATTTTCAAATCACCATTCACATATGATAGATCTCATTGTGACAATGCCCATGCAGTCTCTAGGATAGCTGTCAAACGCTATGAAGCTAAGCAGTTGGTGCAGTTAAAGGTCTTAACATCTTCTTTATTCCTACCCATTGTTAGTCCAAGACAGAAACACATAATGAGTAAGCAAAGCATGTGAGGGGAACCCTGCAGGTGGTCATGGAGGCAGAGATGCACACTGAGAAGAGGTAACAATGAAAACTCAGATCAGATTGAAGTAATGAACCCAAGTCAAGACTTTGGGGAGTCTTATACCAGGCAGTTTATACCCAACAAATTTCTTTTTCTTTCTTTCTTTTTATTTATTTATTTATTTATTTATTTATTTATTTATTTATTTATTTATTGAGTCAGGGCTTCTCTGTGTAGCAGCCCTGGCTGTCCTAAAACTCTTTTATTCTCTTTGTAGACTAGTCTGGCCTTGAACTCACAGAGATCCACCTGTCTTTGTTTCCCAAGAGTTGGGATGATTAAGGGCATACCTCACCATGCCTGGCTTCCCAACAAATTTAAACACAGTATAATTTGAAAAAAAAAAAAATCTTTCCTTGTATTTCACAACCGCCAGTGCACAAGGAAATGTACTTACATTAAAACTTGACTCAGGGTACATGTCATTTCTTCCAAGAAGATGGCTTCTAGAGTTAGGATACCTGTACTAGCTAAAGGACCTAAGGAAGGGTCTGGCCTGGTCTTTGTCATACAGATAACATAGAGGTCATTTGGGCTATTTACCACCTCCGATCCTGGTTGTGAGAACCTGGGGAGTCCTCAGCCTTAAACATCATTTAGATTACTAGGCACCTCCAGTTCTTGTTGTAAGAGCTTGATATGCCCTGGGCCAACTAATAATGCAAATCACCAGGCTATTACTCATTTCCAATTCCCAGCTTTCTGGGTGGAAGAACAGGTTTTTTTTGTCATTGTTGTTGGTTTTTTGTTTGGTTTGGTTTGTTTGTTTTTTGGGTTTTGTTTTTCTTTCTTTTTTCTTTTTTCTTTTTTTTTTAATCTTTCCTTTTGGGAAGAAATTTTTTCCTGCTTAATATTCCTGGTTTTTCTAGATATCTGTGGGACAGGGTGCTTCCAACAGGCATGTAGGATCAATTCAAATTTGAACCCAGAGGAAGATGCCTTTAAGGATATCAATGGAGGAGAGAAAAGAATGAGTAATTATTAAAATAGTTACAGTGAGAAAGGGCAGTGTGTACAATGAAGTAAAGAGATTAAATAAACGAACCTGACAGAAGCTGAGCTGATCTTTTTCCCAATAGTTATTCATTTTTTTTTCCAAAGGAAAAAATACTGCACTGTGGAATCTGAGTGTATGGATGGCATCTACACCATCAGTGTCAAACACAGAAGTTGCAATTGTAGAAGCCATGAGTAGATCCATGTTTTGCTCCTCTAAGTATACAAAATGATCTTCACTGGCATAAATCAGCCTCACATAGACACTCAGATAGTATGGTGCTGTCAGTATGACTTCTGAAGCAGTTCTCTATAATTTTAAAATTTCTCTGTCACATTATATGAATCCTCATCAGTGTGTGTTGAGATCTCAAACACTTGTATTTAATGGGAAACAAATTATACATATGTGCTATAATTCTAAAACCTACTTAGCAAACTGTAATTTAAAAAATAAAAGGAGTGGAGACAATGATAGAAAGGCAAACTTGGAGGCCTGGAACAATGGCTCAGTATTTAAGAGCACTTGATCATGCCATGCAGAGGACCAGAGTTTGGTTACCAGCTCCCACATCAGACAGCTGTGGCTGCTTGAACCTCCATATGCAGGGCAATGCCCTATTCTAGTCTCTGTGGGTACCACATTTACTCATGCATACTCATATACATATACACACATAGAAACATTTTTTTCTGAAAAGGTTTAAACTTGCTAATTCTTGGTGATGTGAAGATTGTCTCCAAAGAGCAGACAATCACCTTTCATAAATTTTATGATGGTGCTTCTGGTCCATGGGATATTTTAGAGGTAGTAAATACTCAGTGGGGTTATGAAAGGCACACATTAAAAAAATAATTTAAGGCATAATTTGTGATATTGTAAATAATTTAATTTCATCATCTGAACTGTGTTACTCTTATCATACATCTCTATAAAAACATCCATTAAAGACCTTCATGTAACATGGGTTCTACTATGTCTTAATAATAAAAGCCCAAAGTCAGATATAGGGGGAAAAGCTGAGTGATCATAGAGAAGAAGGAGCAATTCAAAGCCACCTTGACCTCACTAGCTTCCTAGCTGAAAAGAGAGCAGAGTACCTGTTTTCTCCTCACAGCCATATCACTTCTTATCTGTCTGTACAGACCTCCAGACCTGTATGGTTAGCTAGTGACAAGCTCCACCCTCTGATCTTCAGACAAGCTGTATTTCTATAGACAAGATATCACCATTATTTGTTAAAGCTGGAAGGCAGATGTGCTTTACTGCCAAGGGTTCTATCAACTTCAAAGTAAGATTTTTATTCCTTGAAGGCAGAGCACAATCCTTCATGAGGCTACAATGCTGAGAACCATAAAGTCCCATAGTTAGGGACCGCCACCATGTCCACAAAATTAGAGGCAATCGGACTGTATGTTGAAGCACTGTTGGTCTTTTAAGTAGAACTCCATGTTCTACATCACAACACAAAGCTTAGAACCACCCTTCTTTTTTTGGAATGCTATTTTTCTCTTTAGACTATACCTTGTTCATCTTCTAATGAAAGAAACAGCTATGCATTGGGAAACATTTGGAGAAAATTATACTAAACACAAAGTAGAACAATGAATGGAAGACATATAAATTTAGATTTGACCATGTGCAAAGAAAAAAAAAGGGATTAAGAACAAAGGATGAAAAGGACTGAGAGGACTATATGATGGAGGGATACATAGCTTTATTCCTGTAGCACTGGATTCTATGGGAATTTTTAATCTTTTATAAGTAAGTTTCAGGATTACACTAAATTTAAATATCTTTTGACTTCATTGTGCTTTAAATATTTTTAAAGTTCCATTCCTGGAGTCAGACATGCATAAACAACAAAAATGGACCCAGCAGGTTGTATTTAAATATTTATGCTTATAATTATGTGACAATAATAAAGAAAAAGAGGTCATCAATTTAAGAGGGAGTTGGGGGAGGAACATTAGGGGCAAGATGTGAGAAGCATTGGCAAGGTTGAAGGGACAGAAGGGAAGTAATAACTGATGTGACTATATTTTAATTTAAAATATATTTTAAAATTAATTGTTTAAAAAAATCATTACTAGTTCCTTTCTGTTTTTCCTAGTGTTCACATATCTAAGCATAATTTACATTCTCAGGTCAGTATGATTCATAGAATTCTGAAATATTTAGAATACTTAGAAATATAAGTATTTCTCTTTACAAATGAATTAGATATCATACCTTTGCCATACACTATCGATAGGCCAAGTAAGAAGTTAAGAAAGAAGTTTGCTTTTGACTGGATTTTCTAAATGAAATTTCTAAATGATTTTCTAAATGAATTTTACATTCAGAAAACCAAACCATCATTATTTATCCAGACTCAGAAGACATGAATTGAACCTCTGGCAAAAAAATTATTTGGAGTTTCTCACCTTTTATTCTTCTAATATGAAATTATTGCAGAGGATTCCATAGGTGATTTCACTTTTATCTATGCCAGACATTTTTCATTTTTCTATCATTTCCCCTCCCTTTTTCAGAATCAGAATATATATATATATATATGGGTGAATCATTGAATAGCAGATTTTAAAGGAGTAACTAATTACATAGCTATAGCCTATGATTGTAATCATTTCTGAAGAGAGACTGATGCAATTATTTTTTCAGCTTTTTTGGTATAATTCCAATTACATGCTATACATATTTACTATGAGGGATCTGATGTTTTGATGCATGCACACATTGTAATGTGATTGGCATTCTCTAATTACCTTATCTCTAATCTCTGACCTCTTTAAACATGGTGAAGAGCTTGAAGACTACCACATGGCTAGGTGGTTAACACAGTGATGAAA
Source organism: Phodopus roborovskii (assembly GCF_943737965.1). Taxonomy (NCBI): domain Eukaryota; kingdom Metazoa; phylum Chordata; class Mammalia; order Rodentia; family Cricetidae; genus Phodopus; species Phodopus roborovskii. Next base: position 20,224,366 of record NW_026126434.1, on the reverse strand, counting down.
ACGAGCCTCCATTCTGTACAGGGATCACCAGATGCTCACATCTTTGTGTCACATTGCTACACTAACAAATTACTGAAATCAAATCGGGGGAGGCTCCAAACAGCACCTTACTCGGCATAGTTGTGCAGGCTGGTACGCTGGTACTTGTGCTGAGTTTACTAATGACCTTCCTGTGGGCTTCAGGAGTGTGGCTCAGATTCTCTGTGGAGTCAGATCCCAGATCTATAGCATAGATCATGACTTCCTCGCTGGTTACTGTCAGAAGCTGCCTCCATCAACAGTTCCTTCTTTGTCCTATTCAGGTTCCACCACATCCCAGAGGTGAGGGCACTGAATTCATCCTCTGATTGTTCTTTGGCTGTGACAATTACAGACTCTTTGTTCTTTTTGCTGTATCTTGTCTTTTTACAGCTAGAGATGGCTCTGTATTTTTAAGGCTCATGTGATAGACTGAGGACACCCTGATAGAGTCATCTCCCTGTCTTGGAGGCTGCTATACTTGTTTTGTTAATGAAGGCAACATCTACAGGAATTGGACCTGTTTCTAGGACAACAGATCTGTTTGTTTCTTTGTCCTGTGGGATCTCATAATATGCAGGAGTCCTAAGATGAGTAGGTTTTGTAACCCAGAGTATTGAAAATAAAACAAGGACAAACTCTGACTGATCTTAAGCTGTTTGTCTTCTCATTTGAAATTTCTGTTTGCGTCTCAATCCAAATAGCTTACATGACCCGCTCCCTGAATGATTTATTTCTGAAGTCGTTAATTACTTAAGTAAATTAAGAGTAAATTGGCTATATGTATAACAATTCTGTAGCTTGCTCTACTTGTGGGACTCCAGACAATGGGAGTAGGGGCTGACCCCTAATGCTTTGGCTGGCTTTTGGGAACCTAGTCCTCAGGTTGAATTGCCTTGCCCAACCTTATAATACAAGGGGAGGTGCTTAGTCTTACTGCAACTTGATATGCTATGCTTTGTTGATACTCTTGGGAGGCCTGCCCCTTTATGGACAGAAACAAAGGGGAAGTATATCAAGGGGGATTAGATGGATGGGGGAGGGGATGGGAGGAGAAGAAGGAGAGGAAACTGAGATTGGGTGTAAAATAAAGTGTAAATAGGAGCATTGAAAATTGAGTTAGCAGCAATTCCATTTTTATATTTTGGGTAAAGAGTCCAAACCATATTAAATGACTCGACAGAAACTTCTCAACAGTAGAGCACCACTCCCTTTCTAATATAATTCCCTATTGTTTTAAATGGACTAAGTAAAAAAAAATCCATGAGAAACAAGTTTTAAGACAAATGAAATTTGATAAGTTGAAATAATTCCTATTCTTCTTTGCATCGTTATTTCTTTAACTTCACTTAATACCTAAAGTAGGACAGTGGTGCTCATGAACTTGCTTCAGAAACAGAGCTCATATACTCTTTCTGGTTATTCACCTTAGTAGTTTTACTTTGTACTTTTCCCTGAACATGCTATAGTTTTGTGGATTATTGATGGGAGATGTCATTCTGTAATATGTTTTTCTTATTCATTAATGAATAAAGCACTGTTGGCCAATAGGAAAGCAAGATAGGCAGGACTAGAAGAAAGGAGGAGGGAGGAAGTAGTGGGGAGGAGTCAGCACGTAGAGATTGGAGAGAGCAGAGGCCAGCCCCACTTTCCAGTAAGATGGGACCATGTAGAAATACTTAGATTAATAGAAATGGGTTAATCATTAAGACAGAGCTAGCAGATAAGAAACTAGTAACTGGCCAACAGCATTATACCTAATACAGCGTGTCTGTGTGTTAATTTGGGCTGGTATGGCCATGGGACCAGACTGGCAGTGGGGAAAAAACTACTCCCAACAGTTTATACCAACAAGACAGGATTTGAAAACAAATTCCCTATTGAGTGACAGCTCACAAACCCTTCCAATGAGCATTGTCTGACTCTACCCAGCTTGAAGAGGAACTCTAAAAGAAGGCAGATATTCCAAAATATTATCTTTAGGACATTTTAACCTTCAATAAAATGCTAGCCCTATTCTTGCTAATATCATTTCCTCACATTATAAAAGGCGTCCTTAAAATCTCCAATGCCAAGGCATGAGGACACTCTTCCCAGAGTTCCTATCAAGAGTATGTTCTACTTCAGAAGGGACTCTGACTAGCCCTTTGGCTATTTTCACATCTTTTTGTTAAACTTCTCCAAAGTTTGTGTGTCTTACATTAAGCTTCCAGTATAAATTAAAAATAAAACTATTGGATAAATCTGGTGACCAGTTATGACATGACATGTTGACAGTGGGCTACACTGGCATAACTGAGGACTATTGGGGGGCTTTATTTAGGGGGTTTACCTGAGCTTCATTTTCTAACACTATAGTGAATACAAAATATCACTTCACCAAATGAAAATTGTCATTTTGGAGAGAATTTCTTTCTTTGAACTGTTGCTATTCCTTGGTTTGTTTGTATGTTTGTTTGTTGCAGCAGAATACATACAGTCTATTATTACAACTTCAACAGAAATTCATAGGAAAACATTAGCACAGCAGCTTCAAAGTCCTAAGTGTGGCCTTTTTAAAAGGAGAGTATAGAATATTTTGATCATTTGAAGTGGAAAATATACTATGAATTTTTAGTCTTCTTATTTTAAAAGAAATATTTGCTTCCATCCTACATCTAGACCCCTTTAAGTATGCCTTAAAATGCAATTTCAGCTACAAAAACATGTATATAGTTTGAGAAAAAAATAGAAAATGCCATCATGTATACACACTATGACTATGAACTCAAAGAATTTTATTCCCTAAAACTCCTGTTTCTCTACTAAAATTAACATCTGAGGAATTATATTATTAAAATGAAATGAATAGTTTATTACCTGAATGTTCTGATGATCAGATACTGTATGTATGTATGTATGTATGTATGTATGTATGTATGTATGTATGTGTACACACACACACACACACGCTTGTGAATTTTAAAATTATGTTTAATTTTGTAAACTTGCAAGTAGGTAGGAGTTAGAATATTCTAAATGACCAAAGTGTAAACTTCTTTTCTTTGACATTGGAGGAGTCTTTCTTTCCAGAATGAAGAAATGCTAGTGTTGAGTTTTTTCTTTAGAGAATAGTCAATAATAATTGGCATGGGATATAGATCTAGAAAGTTTAATTAAACAAATGTGCCATTTCTGCTGGTGAGGCCATGGAACCTAGAGGACAACTTACTGCAGCAGTTTTCTAAACTAGTAAAATATCCCCACCTGCCATTCTTAGATGTACAGCCTATTAATCAGTGTTAGTATGAATTTAGGTATACAAATGAAGCATCCTTAATATAAACAATGTTAATGCCTGCTTTTAATTTGGCATAGCAATACTTGTTATATTATTCTATCTGCAGCAAGGAGCTCACACTAGGAAGGTAGAATGTGGACTCTCCCCTAGACACTTCTTCCTATGCCTACTTTCCTATAGGAAGAAGAGGGCAATCTCAGAACCTCAGTAGATATTTGCACCAAGCAGGGAAACTTTACTCCTTTAATTGGAAAATAGGCAATTCTGTTGGCTTTCCAGAAAATAATCTCCAAGCTACACCACAGGCTTAGGAAAGTCAATAGGAACCTGGTATCCAAACATATTATTGGAATTTCAAACATCTTACTGAAACCTCAAATTGAAGTTAATCCCATAATCACACAGGGAAATAATCCATAATGCCACATCTCAAAGTAATTAGGATGACATCACCTTGCTATTTTTGAAGGAGATTTCACAAAGTACATAATCCTGTGTCTGATCTGCAATGGTACCCCAGAATGTGTGACTAACTAGGTTCCCTCTATTTTTCTGAATGGCAGATTTATGCTTCAATTGGCTAGGGTAATACACATTGCTTCATACCCAGTTTAAAATGGCATATGTTCTACTTTATGTGTGAATGCAGATCGGTTTTACATAAAGATTTTGTGATATTTTGGCTTAAAAGGCAAAAACCCATTTAGGTTTTCATAAATCATTGTGCTTTTTTCTGTGAAGTAATCAGTTTGTAAAATAGGATCATCATGTGGCTATTATCTGATTAGTGACACAAGAGAGTATTGTAAACTTCCTCTCTTCCTCCTACTTTTTCATGACATCTTGTGTATGGCTCAGATACAGGGTTAAAGTATGTATAGTCTTTCATAAACAGTGGTACCCATTCACTAGTAGCAGAAAAACACTCTATCACTAGTCTACTAGTGAGGACATTTATTAGAGTTTCTAAAAAGATTTATTTCATTATTTGTTTACTTCTCTCTGTCTCTTTCTCTGTGTGTGCACATACATGTACCCAGGAATGCCTGAAGGTGGCATCAAATTCTCTAGAACTATATGTACACAGGTTGTGGGCCACCTGGCATGGACAATGGGAACCAACTCAGGTCCTGCAAAAAGCATGAAGCACTCTTAACACCTGAGACATATTTTCAGCTCCAGGTTGCTTTTGGCACTCGGGAGGCAGAGACAGGTGAATCTCTTTGAGTTCGAGGCCAGCCTGATCTATAAAGCTACACAGAGAAACCCTGTCTCAAATAAAAAAAATCATAATTTTTACATTAATTTTCATGAATCTCTACACAGCTTAAGGAAGTTTAGATATTATTAAAAGGAAATTTCCCTGTCTTTCTAACAACGTCTTCAGTCCTAAATTAGCTACTTTTAAAATTAATACTGTAAAATACTTTGAAGATTTAATGAAATACATATACAATTCAAAATCATGTTTTTAACTTGTGCAACCATAAATAGCATGTTTTATACTATAGGATAGTAGTATTAAATAATTAAACTTCTCATGGCCTTTACGAGTCACATGTCAAGTCAGTGTGATGTGGTACTTTGGCTGGCATTTGGAATTGAGGATATTATATAAATGTGAGTGAGGTGTGACTTTTAGTTATTCCTGATGACACACCAGTACCAGCAACAGACACATCTGCTTGCTGTAGATCAGAGACAATTATTTATATAATCTATTCTATGATTCTCTAAATACAAATTGTTTGATATTTTTAAAGCACCTGGCAGACTCTGAACATGTGCATGACTATGTGTCAGATGAAGGACACAACCCATGAGGTGTGGAGTGAATGTGTACTATACAGACAGGTAATCACTCTCTTCCCTGTGCCCCACACTGCTTGAATACCTAAATAGGTCACCTGATCCTTTTTTTCTAGTTGGCTGTAAAATGGATGGACAAAACACATGATTCTAGGCTTTGTTTAAGAAATGTTGTCACCCTCAGAAAATATACAGATCACATAAGAGAGGAGCCTTATCAACAGTGAAATAAACCAAAACAGATTAAACAGGGTTATATGCATAGATTTCAAAGGCCCCAGGGAAATGCAAGACTGGTAGGATCGACTTAACAAGCCAGGGAGACAAAATGACCATAATAGAAAATGTGGTGAGTATGGGCATGTTACTTCTCTACTCTGACAAAATACCAAATAAAAACAGGTTAAAGATGGAAGGATTTCTTAGGCTCACCGTTCTGAGAAAGCAGACTATCAAGGCATTGTAGTCTTGGCAAATCTCAGCACAAGCAACCAGTCTCTTTGTATCGACAGCAGAGCAAGAATGCCTGTTCTTGGCTGGCTTTCTTATCTATATTCATTCAGTCTGGAATTTCCACCCATTAAATAAATGCATACATTTAGGGTGAGTCTTAGCGTGTCAATTACTGTAATCTAGAGCCTCTTTTAGAGGCATGCCTAGAGATTTGTTTCCAAGGTGATTCTAAATCTTATCAATTTGAGAATCAATATTAGCTGTCTCAGTATGGAAGAAAATAAAAAGGAACAAATACTGACCTTCACAAATCACTGCAATGTTGCTTTTGCATTATGCTGTCAACTTATATCAGGTTCAGGTGTTCAAAAAAGGGACACTATCTCCTTAAGTCCCTCAGCAGCTCACTATCACCTGTATAAGTAAACATAAACAGCTTGGAGAGCATGTCCACCATCCCCGACTGGTACTGTCATCCCCCTAATCTCCTTTCTATGTCCTTAGCTTCCTGTTACACCCTGGAAATCCAGAGGGACCTTGTCTCCACCTCACACTGTGTGGTAGACTCCCTAGTAATTCAGACCCTCTCCCCACTTGCTTTAATTCCTTTCATACCCTGTGGGATAGTCATTCCTGTACCCAATCTTCAGTGAGATGGAATGTTTTGGAATTTTTCTTAAATCCATCTCTACCAAGAAGATTCATACCTTTATTTAGGTTTTCCAAGTTCTCAGGGAAAATATTAATCACTGATCTCCATATTGCAGACAACAGCTACTACACTCCTACTACCCAGGCATACTACCCAATAACATTAATGACCAGATTATATCATGATCAGTCCTTAGCAAATGAGAATTGGTGATGTGATCATGACTATGGCAATAACTGCCAGGGACTCTGTGCTTGAGTCACAATGAATATCCCGTTTCATTAAAGCCAGATATCTAATACCATTTTATAATACATGTCCATTCAATACCTCTCTATATCCAATGCACATGTTAAAACTAAATAGAGGAAGTTCATGCTATGTCTTAAAGAACAAAGAAAAAAGGAGGATTTAGAGGAAGAGATATCAAGACAAACTGGATTTTTGACACATGGTTTCTCTATATTTCTTTGGAACCTGTCCTGGAACTGTCTCTGTAGATCAGGATGGCCTCAAACTCATAGAGATTTGCCTGCCTCTGCCCCCCTTCAGTGCTGGGATTAAAGGTGTGAGCCACCAATGCCTTTCTAAAGTGAGTTGCCTCCAATTAGTCACATGAGCCAGCACAGCTGATAGCACACAACAGAGAAACCAGCAAACACCAGAGCATCACTGTAAATAACTTTTCTGTTTGCCCCCTTGCACCAGTGCTCCCCTTAGATTCTGTTTTCATTGGACTTTTCTACCCTGTGACTTACAAGCCTGTCTTGAGATTAAATGTCAAATTTCTAACCAATGATGCTATTTAAATAAAGGTTTAACAGGAGAGATTAGTTGAAAGCAAAGCCCTGTCCAGAAGGTAACAAAGCATTTTCCTTTGTGCCCTAAAGGAAGACAGAAATGCCATTGCTGCTCTCTCACACATTGATCTTAGAGGGCTAAGTCTCCTTGGTTTGACTTAAGGAGTGAATCATGTTATAGGCTTAACATTACATATTGTGATAGTTACTTACCAGCTTTTCATTATTTGCTTTCAACTTTCTCAACATTGCTTTAAACTACATAAACACTACCGACTTTTCTAAAATCAAATACAGTCAAATCAGAAAGTTTGCATTCATGACCCTATGTATTTTAATTTTCTGATTAGATGAATAGTAAGCATGCATGTCTATGATCCAAGATTAATCATAATGGATAACAAGAAGATCACGAGTTCTGTCTTGTGTACTTATTTACACCTTAACTTTTTGGAAACAAAATAGTTAAGCTAAAAATAAAACATGTTCACTCAAAACTTCTAAAACTTGATGCTTTCAAGGTCAATTGAAACAATTTCCTTTCAAAAGATATGAAGTTGGAATTTATACCTGTTATTGATTTTAGTTACTAGCATAGACTTTTATTTTCAGAATATCAGACTAATAAACCACAAAACATTTTAGCAGTCTCTTAGAAGACATCAAATGATGATCAAAGAAGTGTCAAGCCAGACAGGAGGACAGCAAGGTGACCTGGAGTGACATGTGGTTATAAGCTATGCAAGGTGGGTACTGACCACTCTTCTTGAATTCTGTGTAAGGCATCTCTTTGTCCTTAATATATATGTATATATGTATACATATATATTATTAAATATTAAATATTATTAAATATATATTATTAAATACTAACAATAATCATACAAGATAATTAATGTTTAATGCTCAGAATGATAGGAAAACATCTCGACAAAAGTATCAACTGGTTGCTATGATCAACCTTGAGCATACTAAATATTAAGGCACAGTGGCTAGAAAACTGTATAATCCACCTTTTAATCTTGCATTACCTTGAAAAACTAAGCATATGTGTGTAATGTCAGTTACAGGATGCTAGAAACACATGTGAAAACATTTTTAGGATATGGTGGTTGTGTCTAGTTTAACTAAATCTATCCTGCTATTTGTGACTTTAGGGAGGCTTGCATCTTTGGTAAAAATCATCCCACTGGTCTATGGAGCTACAAAGTAAAGTCGCAGTTCAATTACTAAGGTAGTCTAGTGAAGAGGACATTAGCCTGCAACCTATGGTTCACAAAAGCGACCTGTTTACAAGAAGCACCAATCTGCACTCTGCAGAAACCTTTGGGAACTTTGTGACAATCTAGGACCAGTATTTCAGCAGACAAGTTGTGGAAGCTACATATGTCAGCACAGTCTGGTTTGTGTATGATCAGTTATTCACAATTCAGAACACCAATGGCTGAGTACCTCTTAGTGTAGCTAGATGTCTCTTGAGATCACTGGCAAATTGATTTTTGGCTCTTTGGATTTCCATGATTAGTTTGCTCTTCAGTTAAAAGAAAACAATTGAAGGTGGGCCCACAGCCCAATACTGTGATCAATAGCTACCTGAGGCTACTTAAGTCTAAACAGATTGAATTAAGTAAGATTTAAAAGCTCAGTTTTATCATCACACCAGACATTTAAATCACTGGCTATAACCAAGAAGTTACCACATCCAAAAATACATCCATACTGTAGTTACTACTGAAGACATTTCTGCAGGAAAGAGCTGATCCAAAAATGGATAAGCAGACACAGCTAAACACTGAGCCGAACTGGAATCCAGATGCAGAGAGGGAGGACAAACCAGGTTACAGAAACCCACAGAGACAGCTGACCTGAACAAGGAGGAGTTAATGAACTCCCAGACTGATAGATGGGAATCCAGCATTGAACTACTCAGACCCCCTGAACATGGGACTCACTTAGAAGGCCTGGGCAGTTTAGGGGACCTCTGACAGTGGAACCAGGATGTATCCCTGGTGCACAAAAGGACTTTGGGAGCACATTTTTCATGAAGGGATACTCCCATAACCTAGAGGCAGGAGGGAGAGCCTGGTCCCTACTCCAAATGACTTGACATATTTAGATGACCCCTCCAGGAAGGCATCACCCTACATGTGGAGTGGGGGGGGGATGGAATGGGAGAGTGGAAGAGAACGAGGGAGGGAGGGACCAAGAGGGAAATGGGATCAATATGTAAAATAAGAAAAATAACTTTTTTTTTAAAAAAAAAAGGGGGGGAGGATAAGCATGAAGAACATGCATTGGTGCCATACCTTGAAGAAGAATCTTTCCTAAGTGCTTCACACAGTGATCTCATTCTATTACCATGTTTGATTATGCCATAAGAAACAACCACAAAGAATAACATTTGATGGAGTTGATGAAGTGAATTCATTTCACTAGTGGCTCCTTAGAGCCAAACTGACCAACCCCTCTCCTCTCCATGGTTTCATTCATGTTATCCTTCTTGTTATCTGGTCTGTGATTCCTTTTGAATGTGTCCTGTGAACTTGTAGTGGTATTTGCATTCCCATAAATTCTATTCTTAAATTGGTTAATTGGTTCATGGAAGATATTTATGAGCAGTAGTTGATATTAGTCTGTCCATCCTGAAATCTACTTGGGAAATGTTTCAACCTTCACTGGCTCTTGATGTTTCATAGTGTGACCCTCACACCTCTACCATCCACTTTGGTGTTCTAACAAGCCTGATATGTGTTCATGTGGATCAGGGCCCAGAGGATGCTGTGAGGTTGGCAGTGAGGGAACAATTCTATCCTCATTTCTCTGGCTGCTTTTGCTAGGATATTTTAAAATTCTCCCTCCAATCATTAACTTTATACTGGAAATTAAATGTTCATATGTTCCTGCTATGAGAGTTTTTTTTTTCAAAGACAAGAGAACAGATACAACTATTTTAGATAGTTAGGCTTGATTCTGTCAAACAGGTGGGAGATTTATGGGAAGCATGTTACTGAATGGACAATTTTGGAAAAAAGGTTAGAACACTCTCCTGTTTAAGAATGTATTCAATAGCTCTGTATTAGGAATTTGATGATACAGTATTTACTAAACCTATGGCCTTCGAAGTAAATATTTATCAATGGTCTTGAGTTAGTTCAGTCCATGAATACTGCTATATATCAAAGTTTAATAAGAGCTCAAAACCACTGAATTGCCAATGTGAATGATACTAAGTAAGAGATTTGTTTTAGTGGGGAAGAGATTAGGCACACTTACAAATATTCATTGCATTGGCATTTAAACTCATTTGACAGAAGACTAGTTTATATTCAACTTAAAAGTCAAATATTAAAGTTAAATGCCTCCTTATAGAGATATTATGGTCAGTACTATAAGTTGAACATTGAATAATATGTAAAAATCATCTACATATGCAATTGAGAAAATTCACATCTGAAAATCTTTGCTTTTAGCTCCATAAGAAGAGAGATCTGAATTCTGCACATTAAGTACTTGACAGAATTAAGTATCCCTCAATATTAATGTGATTGTCCACACAGGATTTAGTATACATCTACCAGGAAAAGTTGTTTTCTTGTTATTTATTGAAAAAATACATTTCAAGAATACAAAACAAAAACAGATGTTGAGGGACATCACATAAATTAAAAACACTTAAGAAATCACATATTTTTAAGGATGAGATGAGATCACATATTGTAGCTTAGGCTATCATGGAACTCACCATGTAATAAATGTTGTTCTCAAGTACACAATAGTGTTTCTCCCTCAGCTGACAAACTTTTGAGAACATAAGTATGAGCCTTGAGGACCTCGGTCCATTATGACCATAGTCAAACTATTAAAGATAGGCTCACTGAAATAAATAATTCAAAATTTCTTTGTTTATAACTACATCCAGAATGTGTAATGCAATTATCACTTGCAAACATCGATTTACAATGTTGTCTGAAAGGGAGAAAGAGATGAAAGAGTCATGAATTAAAAACTAAATACAAAGGCTTATGGCTGCTTGATGGTCTTAGTTGTGAGAATGTGTCTCTTAATGAATAGACCTGTGTTCACCGGTGGACGTGAAATGTCAAAACTATGAATTAAAAATTGCAGTTCCCCACATTCACCAATCAGGTGCAAGCAGCATTGTGTTCCTCCCACTTGACTGAGGGTACTATTCTAGGCTTCAGAGTAAATCAATCATGTATCCAAATGAAGTTTATGTCTCCATTTATATTTCCCACCATATTGGGAAAAGCAAATCTAGCTAAATCTTCTAAGTGGGAGTGCTTTGGAGGCAACACCTCAAGCGAAAAGTCATTAATTAAAAGCTCAGTACAGATTTTCTTCTGTTTTATCTCCCACACTTTCAAAAATACCAAGAAAGCATTACATAATATCATGTTTACCTCTGGAAACTGAGTGTAGCTCAGTGGTAGCACAAGGGCTTTGGTGTAATTCTCAATAAAACAAAAATAAGTGATCCCAGAATCTAAATAAAATCAAGCAGTGTTATAAAATCACCAGAGGAAGTCTTATGATGTCAGCTCCATATAGACTAAACAAGGACAAGTTCTTTTCTCTGACAATTTGTTGTTTAACTCATGCTGCCTAAAACTTCACAGAAGTCAAATGAAGGTGAATTAACACTCCTAATTTTATGCATAGCTCTCATTTTCAGTAAAGGCAGTAAAGCAACAGGAATGGATGAGATTATATGCTTCCACTGAGACTAACAACAATGGGAAAATGTCATATACTTTAAGGCACACACATTTTCCAAGACTAAATACAGAGTTATATTATACATACATATAAATTATGATCAAATAAAACTTATGTTTATCAAATCCTACATTCTTAAAGTCATCACTGGTTAGTTATCCAGATAGTATTACCTACTAAGCCTCGAATAGCATTATTTTCATTTAAATTTCATGAGTAGGCAAAATCTAAATGTCAAAACTGAGCATAATGTTTAATGAGTGGATAAATACTGGAGAGCACAGCCCCTGCAACCTGAGCAAGTCGTTATTAGGAGCTTACCACTCCCGGTACCTGACATTTCCTTGTTTTTCTATTTTTCATATTCATCTTAGTTCTTATTAAACATCTTCCTGCTTGGAAGGTAATCTGTTTAATAAAGAAGCAAGAAGGTGGGATTTTTTTCATTGAGATTTACTTGGTCAGAATCAACTTAGGCACTTGGTCTACATTCTAATCACTTATTGTATAAATGACAACAGTTGAGAAGAAGAAAAGTAGAAGATACACAGATATTACTCTCTACGCAGGAGAAGGGGGAGCAGAGAGATGGAGGGAGGGATGAATGGAGGAAGATGGGGTAAATTTGCCATGGGACATGCAAAGTGAGAAATGCTTCGAAGTATTTTATATTAAAACCCCAAGGAAAACATATAGGTTAAAGAGTAATTTTCGATGTATTGTTATTACATATTTATCCTAACAACATTGCAGATTGATGGTTTAGTATCAATTCCAGTCTATGGGATGTAAATACTGTGGACTATTCAACCAACTGACATTTTTAAGTGAAGGGGGTATTTTAAGTGATTACTCAAAAAATTGATACAGTTAACAAGCTCTAAGCCTAACTTCTCTAGGATCTAGCTACATATTCTATACTGTCAGACACAACTGTAACCATGGAATTAAAACAAATTACATACCCAATAACTTTTTTATAGAAGCTCATACCTGTGCATTTCAGGCTTTTGTTTTCTCTTGATTTAGTCAAATGCTAGGGTTCTCTTAGGGCGGGGGTTTTCTATTGATAACATATGAAGCAATGTGTGATACTAACACAGATGTCAATGTGAATGAAGATGTTATAGGATCACGAGAAACTTCCAAACGAAGTTTGAGGCTTCTTTTCTCTTCTTCTGAGACTAAAAACTATGTGTAGGTCATTCAAACAGCATTTTCTCCTTAAAATCGTGTTTGTTTATATTGGATAAAATTATTGGTATGTTAGATTTTCTTCTATGCCTCTCACAGATGGGGGTGAGTCACAGGGTTTGTGATGCACAATACTAGTTTATCATTAAAAATGTGAGCCATGAAGTCTATATGAACAGAATTAGGGAGTGTGTAGAACGTCTTTCAAATTAAAACATTCAGTTTTTCAAAATTATATATTGTATTTATAGTATAATATATATTTCCAAATATATTACTCAAACTTTGCAGAATATCAATTTTTATTAATTTTTGTTGAATTTATTTTAGTGGATGCTAGGACAGAGAACTGTTGGTTGCCTTGGAAACAGACATTAAGATGGCTCTCCTATGCAGTGTTTGGTGAATGGATACCTGAGAAGTACTCCTGTCTTCATTCAGCAGTTGCAGATTATTACATACTACCCTTTACCTCATTCCAATACCACATTGTCTGTTGGTGTTAGTGTAACCTTATCAACTGAAGGTACCACTTATAGCAGGCTCTGAAAGATGTCACCTGTCACCATTGCTGATTACTTTGGAGAGTGAAAACGGGACCTTGATTCTAGCCATGAGAAAAACAAAGCTGGTTGGAGAATGCTAATCAGGGGGCATGGGTGGGGTGGGTCGCATCTTGATGTAGATTGCTGTGCAGAGGCCACAGACAGCTACAGAAAGCCTTGTCCTTATCATTCTATTCTGGCTTCAAAACCTCATGTCCCATATCTCCCTGCCCCAGCACCAAGCACCAGAACCTCAGAGAACATGCATGGCTCATCACCAGGGCATGTGGTTTCTGGGGCATGATTGACCTTGTGACCTCTGAATTCTGCAGTCTTCTGAACCCAGAAGCCATCTATGCCAGCGATGAAATTATCTGAGTGATGTTGAGGTCTATGTCATTGGCTGAGGTTATAGGCTGACACTGTACATAGATAAACTTCACCTTGTACCTTAAGATCACCAGTGTTGATAAAGACACCTTGATAAAATACTACAAGTACCATGAGATGATTTGAAAGTATTACTACAACCCCAACTTTGGCATTTGCAGCCTCCACTATGATATTCAGAGAAGCCTTTTGATGAAAATTTATTTCATGACACATGGCTGGCACATGGAAACATTATCCCTGGTCTGGAGCTCAAATCTGCAGAGTCAACAATGAGCAGTCAACTGACCTTGCAGCACATGCTCATCTGGCTGCTAAAGCACCAAGAGACTCATGCAGGTCACAGACGGTGTTGGTTACCTGATGACATAACAATAGTGGGGATGAATCACCAAGAACCTGCACCTTCTGTATCTTTCACAAACCTAACTAATTCTACATCCTCTTGTGTTTTCTGGCTTTTAAATGGCCTTCCTCAGATGTTTTCCCAATGAAAACATGGACTTAACAAGTCTATCCACAAGCATGCCCCTGCAGCATGTGGCATTTTCTTGGTGACATGGCACATATCCTGTATAGGAACTTTTATTGCCTTAGACCATTGATCCTTCCAGTCTTGACCTCTCCGACAAGCAATAAGAGTGGTTGAAAGAGGAATGAGAGGGGAAAAAGGAGGGAGGGAAGGAGAGAGGGAGGGAGAGAGGCAGAGAGAGGGAGGGAGAGAGAGAGAGAGAGGTCTTCAATGAGGGGGGTCAGGTCATGAGCCAAGACTGTCTATAAAATGAGAAAAGGATTTCAAGGCCACAAGAGCTCTTCAGGCAATTAAGTAGGATTTTCCAAGCTCCAATTAAGTAGACAAAAGGGAGGAGACAGAGACATTCAGATCTTGAGTTGCTTTAGTTTAACCACTAACATTCATTCCCCTGGCAGTTCCCATTTTATCTTTAGTGTTCATTTCCATGTATGAAATGAACCTGGGTGTTCTTATTTTAAAATAGTGTCACTCCTTCTACTTCAAGCAATTGAAGAGAAAAGAATGATAAAAAATGAAATATTTAATTTTGTGAAAGACAAGTACTTGTAACAAATATAAAAGTAGAAATTAAGGTGCCCTAGAGAGTCTTCCAAATGTTAGGTAATCATGCAGGATGTTCAGTCTTCCTAGCAATCAATACTGTTGCAAATATGAAGCCATATGTGCATCTCCAACACAGCCTACATCAGAAAACACTGGCAAGACACTGTGTAATACAGAAGACATCAGAAACTGCCTCAAGCAACATGGGGATATACTTGATTTACTTGCAGAAATCTTCGTGCAGGTAAAGAGATTCCTAATGCAAATGTAATGATTTTATTAGTGACAGTAATGCATCTATCTCAGAAATCCATGCCTGGTAGATGATGGAGTCCCTTATCTGTACTGATACCAAATGGCTACCATAGGCAGGCAAAGTCCGGCTGTGAGACTCTGTTACATTATTCATGAATTTTGAGATTATGGTGGTCTTGTTCAATATTGGTCTCAAAACCCTTGGATAGTTTGTAGAAGTATCAACTTCTCTGAACAAATGGTATTAAACCCTGTCTTCTTTGTGTCTTCAGAATGTCTATCCAGGACATTCTTGCTTTCATGGTTTCCATGGAGAAGTTGAGTGTAATTCTGATAGGTCTGCCTTTGTATGTTACTTGGCCTTTTTCCTTTGTAGCTCTTAGCATGCTTTCTTTACTCTGTATGTGTAGGGAGGGAGGGGGAGCTGAGGTTGATATGTAAAATGAAAAATATTTTTTTAAAATAATAAAAAAAAAACCACTTGTCCTCTAGCAGTATACCAGCATCATGGAATAAGGGAGCTTGAAAAGTTATTTTTGATTGCATATATAAAGTTTGAAAAATCAGGTTTCATCTGATTTATATCTTAGTTTCTTGTTTATATTTTTTAATTGTGAAACAAATTTTGGTACGTAAATCATTGTGAACCACTATCAAATTCCTTGAAATTAGAATATGTTACAATCATATCAATCATAGCATTCCAAGCAAATTCTTATTGTGTCCTGGGCCCTCACACTCTACAGGAAAGGTCAGTTGCCACCAAGGCTTAGGACTTGACAAATCCTGGGACCCAGGATTATCCTCTGACCTCCATACTCTACCAATACATACACATTCTGTATCTCTGTTTCACACAAATAAGACTTATTTTTTTTTTACAAGCTTATATTTCTTTCAGCTTCTCTAGTCAGGTTGGATTTCTTATTAATGATTGAAATAAATGTAAATGTTCTCTATAATTTTGCATCAAATATATGGCTTGAAACATCTCTCTTTATAATGAGGATCATTGTGCTAATATTTTGCTTATATTTAATTTATATACCTGGACACAAATCAGTGTGAAGAGGACACTTTGATGATGCTACTGGCATGACCCATAAGGAGACTTGAATCTATCCTAGACTTCAAGAGACGCTTGTATCATTGCTTTTTGGATGGAATTCTCTTAACTTCATGTATTCTAGCTTTAGTTCAAGAGAGGAAACATTTTCTGGGGACTAGGGATACAGTTGGGTCTGTAAGATGTTTGTTTTTTAGACATAATGACCTGAAATAAATCCCCAGATGCCATTGTAAAAGGTCATGTATGGTGACATTGTAATGACATGTGTATTCCTCAGGTTCACTGAAGAACTTTTCCAGCATACATGAAGAGTTCCAGGGGAAGTGAGATACTTAGATTGACCTTTGGCTTACACATACACACACACACACACACACACACACACACACACACACACACACATGTTTTTATGTTCTTTCTCTCGCTCTCTCTCTTCCTCTGTCTCTGTCTCCATCTCTGTCTCTCTCACACACAAATGTTTTTATGTACTCTCTCTGCCTCTCTGTCTCTCTCCAATCTCTCTCTCTCATACACACACACACACACACACACACACACACACACACACAGAGTGAAACTCACACATAAGACCGATGAAAGCCCTAACATAATTTTAAGTAGAAGAGCTTCATAAAAAGCCAAAAAGGACCCATGACACTTTTCTACACAGACCAGGAATAGTAACTATCATGTCACACATCATACACACCAGACACCAGTGCTGCACAGGTGGGAGTTGAGCCTTGAGGACTGAGGGTTCATCCACATCATCCGCATGCTTGATATGCTCTTCTGTCCGGTGACTGGCAGCAACGGGGCCAGCATTCTGTCAGAAATGCACTTAAGTGTAGGTAATGGGTTTCTGTTTGTTTTGTTTTTTGTCAACATTCCTGGCATTTATTTCCCATTACGTTGATAAACGCACGCTGATTCTCACCCTCTGTGTGATCCTCTGGCTGGACTATGAATCCAGAAGTCTGACTTCTCTTAGCTAAAAAGCTAGATATAGTGTGGAGCATAGTCAAGCAATGAATAAACTCTACTCTCATTAAGAATACTTTGAATTGTGTATAATGGCCAAGAATGATTAAAAAAAATAGTGGATGCAGTGTTTCCGCTGGAGGAGCTCTTTGGTTCTTGCTACTGAGACTCCTGTGGCTTTTCTGTAGCATGTGCACACATCAGCCTCATTTGCAAATTCCTTCACTAATCTGGGGGACAAACAGTTGGCAGAGAAGAACCACTTATTGTTATACTGGACAGTACCTTTTCTGATAGAAGCTGAAAAATGCAATGCAGCATACCAAATACAGGAGAAATGTTTGCCCCACTCCACGCTCATAAGCAGCTGTGAACTATTTAGTGCTTTTCTATACTTTGTTTGAATTAAATAATAAAAGTGAAATATATCTCCCAAATAATATGAGTTCTTAAATAATGGCTACTCTTATCCATATCAGATAAGTAAGTTCCTTGGCAGTGATTTTCTTCAATGGAAACTTGTCCCCATTGGGAAAAGCCTGAAAGAACAGCCTTTCCATTGAGAAGAAAAATCAAGGAAGAGATCCAGAGTCAGTTTCTATAGCTTATGCACAATGGGAAGTCATTAATATGTGATGCAATAAAAACACAGATATCTGAAAAATGGAGTTCTTAAGCTAGCTGTGGGTCAAGTGTCTATTTAAAAAAATCTATAATGTTTGGAAACCAGAGAACTGTTTGCCCCGAAAAAGACATGTGAGACCAGAAATATGTGAGACAAAAAACATATCCCATGGAATCGGGGTTTTCAAGTGTATTAATTGTGACACTCTATTAGTGAATAAACTAAGACTCCATGCATAATCAGCATGCAGGCAAGAAGAGAGAAATTTCATACCAAGGCATTCTTGGAAACATTTGAACAAGGGGATTTCTGTAAAATACCATCAAATATCTAACTGTGGAAAGGAACACAAGGCACACAGATGTCCTTTTCATACATATAGGTTGAGTAGACAACTTCAGAAAGAAAGAAAATTCAGAAGATGAATAAAAAGGAAGTAAAAATTTTACATATAATAATATATTTTAGTAATATATTATTATAATGTTATAAATGATAATATAGGAAAACAAACCTTTTGGAGGTAAATTACTAGTCACAGAAACATTTTAGCTAAATCAAGAGCTAGATTAAAAAAAAAACAAAAACAAAAACAAAAAAACCTAAATATTGAAAACTCAAAACAACAGCTTTTGATCTGAAGAAGTGGGGGAGCTCATGGACTCCAGTCTGATAGCCAGGAAACAGCATAGGACCAACCCAGATTGGAAGGACTGGGCAGTCTGTATATGGGGCCTCTAGTAGTGGATCAGTATTTATCCCTAGTATACTGATGGACTTTGGGAGCCCATTCCACATAGAGTGATACTTCCTCAGTCTAGACACATGGGGGAGGGCCTGGGTCCTGCTCCAAATGATGAAGACTTCCCATGGAAGGCCTCACCCTCCCTGGGGAGCAGAAAGGGTATGGGATGAGATGAGGGGGGTTGGGGAGAACAGAGGAGGATGGGAGGGTGTGGGAACTGGGATTAATATGTAAAACAAACTTATTTCAAATTTAAATTTATATATATATATAAATTTATATATATATATATATATATATATATATATATATATATAAAGAAAACATCTTTCTCTTAAAGTCTCATGTAATGTAAAGAAGAAGACACTTAATTATGCATATCCATGACAAAATAAGCCACCTAGGACCCTTGACCTCTTTTTACTACTCTAAGACTATGGGGTTAACACCATCAATAGTTTGTAGTGTGACACATATGGGATCTAAACCATATACAAGTGTCAGACATTCTAATTAACCAAGATTATACCCATGCAAACAACTGTAACTGCAGAAGAAGCCTACTATATTTTGAGCATGTCATTACCACTCCTGTCTGATAATGGTACATTTATAATCAAAACACATTTTTAATTAATAGAAGCTATTTTTTTTATAAATTACAGAAATTCTGTGATTACAAAGTTGCCAATATAGTTTACATCTAAAAAAAATGTGAATCAGTCAAATAATTCTTGTGGAGAATTAACAGTAACATATTCTTTCTATAAATGTAGTATGACAGTGACTCTGCATCCATTTCCATCAGTTAATGCATGGGGTGGGGCTTGGCCTTGCTACACCTTGATATGCCATGTCTTGACACTCATAAGTGATCTGCCCTTTCCCGGACAGAGATGAGAGGGAGTGGATTGAGGGGGGGGTGAGAACAGAGTGGGGACAGGGGATGGGGAGAGATTGTGAGGGGAGGAGGAAGGGGAAACTGTGGCTGGGATGTAAAATAAACTAATAAATAATTTGATTTAAAATGTAGTGTGAATGACCAATCTTAGGGGAAATACATTTTTTAAACCAAAAAGCTCAATTTCTTTCAAAGAAGTTTTGTTTTTCTATATTTTAGCTATCAGATATCAATTCCCTTTATCTTCATAGCTATGAATAATTAGTGAATTATCTCACCATTAGTTTCTGTACATACATGCCCAGCAAGTATTATGGCTCTGGAAAAGAATATAGCACTATGCTACGCTACTCAAAGTAAATTATATTCATCAAACAAAGTGGAAATGCATTTATAAATGGTTCAAATATTCTTTTAAGTCATCTGTGATAAAAGAAGTGGATAATATCATCCATGTAAATATAAGAATACAATTGGGATGTGTGATCAAATGGGATGGTCCAGTCAAATTCAGGCATTTTGCAGACAAATACACCTGGATTATATCTGATATGATTGCATAATTTAATATTGGTATGTTTCATTTTCTGGTATTATGTCTCCCTTGGGTTTGATATAATGATGTCTATGTACAGTAGTTACAAATGCCTGCAAATTCAAGCTTCATTAATGCTAGTCTCCTCATATCATCCAAGTAGGAACATTGTCAATAAATACATAGGAAATATAATCATTTTGATGATAAAATGTGTAAAGAAAACAGTAACTATAACTGAAATTTCTACTAGGAGTTCTTATGAACATCACTTCAGATACCATTCCACATAAATAAAAGAGATCTTATGATAAGATATATTTACATATTCTTCTTCATTGTATTGATGCAATGCCTGTATGATCAACAAAATGCTGGCAACTCAAAAGTACAACTGACTACAGTTGATTTCATTACCTCTATTCACACATACAGGTATACTGTTAATGTTTGTTTTTGTTATCAAGGAATTATAAGCATCAAGTACAGTCTTTTTTTTTTTTTTTTTTTTTTTTTTCTTTTGAGAACCTGCTCCAGGAAAATCTCATCTGGGCTTCAGTGAATTTGATGTTGCATAATATTAGACTTGTATAGATTATATTTTCTTACTCAAATGCATTACCTATTTTATTGATAGAAACACATTTGATTTATTCAGTTTAAATCTCTGCAAGATCCAGAAGCAAACTGTATACATTTTAAGTATTATCATAAGAATTGTTAAAAGGCCCTTCTTAAGAACCATTATGTAATAGAGACACCTTACCTTAGGGGTTTACACATGCCCAGAATTATCACAGACATCAGTGTTTCTCAGTGAGTCTGCATAAGGATTCTTATCTCTCCATATCTACACCTAGAGCTAGACTTATATAAAAGAAATGCAGTTCTAGTACTGAGAAAAGTTGGTGAACCATATGTAATGTTATTACATCAGAATTGGTTTGAAATAATAACTGTCATGTAGTGGCATCTCTTTTGTACTAAATTAGCTTTTCTAACTGGAAGACTGACTTCTAAAATTGGTGGCTCATGGGCAGCTGTAAAAGATCAGTTATAGGACACATGTCCCTTGTGAGTAAAGCCTACAGCTCAAGGATCACAAGTGAGAAAAAGTGAGATCAAGAGTAAGAGCGGAAAAAGAACATATGAGACAGAGTCAGAGAGCCGAGGAGATTCCTGGTTTGCTGTCATCAAAGACTTCTTCTTCCAATAGAGATTAACACCCAGGCTGAAAGAAAAAAAAATGCCTTCCAACTCAAATACAACCAAAAGATACCCACACACCTATTTTTATATCCAACATAGGGTGACCCAAATTATTTAGAAAGGATAAAGAAGGCCATGGCTAAATAGATGGAATTAGAAGAAAGCATCCTGAGTGAAGTAACCTAGTCACAAAAAGACAAAAATGATATGTATTCACTCATATATGGTTTTTAGACATAAAGCAAAAAATTACCAGCCTATAATCCACACCTCTAGAAAAGCTAGGAAACAAGGAGGACCCTAAGACAGACAAACATGGTCCTCTGGAGAAGGGGAGAACAAGACCTTTCCCAAGCAATTTAGGAGCATGGGGGAGGGGAGAGGGAGTTAGGAAGAAGAGGAGGGTAGAGGTGGGCATGGCAGGGCAGGAAGATTGAGTCAGGGGAAGAATAGAGGAGGACAGCAAGAAAAGAGATATCATAATAGAGGGAGCCTAGTGCCAGAGAAATCTGGCACTAAGGAAATGTCTAGAGATCTACAAGGATGACACCAATGACACTCTAAGCAATAGTGGATAGACTACCTTAAATACACTTCCACAATAATGAGATTGATGACTACCTTATATGCCATCCTAGAGCCTTCATCTAGTAGCTGATGGAAGCAGAAGTGACACTGAGCTTGGAATCCAGTTGCAGATAGGGAGGAATGATGAGCAAAGGGGTCAAGATCAGGTTGGATAAACCCACAGAAACAGCTGACCTGAACAAGGCGGAGCTCATGGACTCCTGTCTGATAGCTGGGAAACAAACATAGGACCTGAATGTGGTGTTAATTGGGAGGACTGGACAGTCTATATGGCCTCTAGTAATGGATCAGTATTTGGGAGCCCATTCTACATAGATACTCTCTCAGCCTAGACAAATGGGGGAGGACCTGGGCCCTGCTCCAAAATATATGACAGACTTTGGAGATTCCTCCTGGAAGGCCTCACCATCCCTGGGGAGCAGAAAGGGTATGAGATGGAGTGTTTGGGGGGTGGTACAGGGGAGGATGGGAGGGTGAGGGATCTGAGATTGATATGTAAAACAAGCTTATTTCAAAATTAAATAAAAAAATTATATTAAAAAATAAAATAGAAGACCATAGCACATTAATAAAAGGAACACTTTATTAAGAAAATATAAAAATTATAATGAAATTTGATACAATGTCATAGAATAAGCACTACCTGACATAAAGGGATAGTTGAGTCAGACACAACACAACAGTGGGTGACTTCAATAGCACACAATAATCAACAAAGAAATTTAAGCTAACTTCTCTCATATATCAAAAGGATTTGAGAGATCCCTATAGAATACGACATCCAGTACCTCTACAAAACATATGCTTCTCATTAGGACATAGAATTTTCTCCTCCAAATACTGGGGCAGAAAGTGTGTAGTAGAAAACACACTACAAAAGTTCTTACCTACTGACTGACCAGAGTAAAAGGCAGTAGCAAGAGAAACTACATCAACTATCCAGATACAGAGTTACTGAACATTATACTTTGGAATGGTGAATGATTCACTAAAATAATCAGAAAGACATTTAGACAGTTATCAGATTAAAATGGAAACAATGTATTAGAATCTT
This sequence comes from Phodopus roborovskii, assembly GCF_943737965.1. NCBI lineage: Eukaryota > Metazoa > Chordata > Mammalia > Rodentia > Cricetidae > Phodopus > Phodopus roborovskii. The sequence goes on along the minus strand of NW_026126434.1, from coordinate 20,201,448 downwards.
TGCAATAAGGTGAATATAATTCTGAAAGGGAAATTAGTATCAAGGGTCCCTAATTAAAAAAAATAAAACAAAAAACAAAAATGCAAGGATGTACCTCAAGGTCATAAACACTGACATTATTAGACTCTCAGTTTCTGTATTGTAGCTCTTTTCCTGTAGGTTGGGAATGACCACTGATGTTTTAAATCAGATCAGCTGTGATTTCCCTCAGGAATATCTCTGGAGTCCAGTGATATTCTCAAGGAGAGGGTACCGGTTCATGAGCCTTTTGTGCCCCATGAGAGCTCATGAATTATAACATTCATGAGATCCTATTAGCTGCATTTAAATTGTCCAGAGGAGGTAGGAGGTGATGGTATACAACTTTAATCCCAGAACTCGGGGGAGGGGGGGACAGAGGCAGGTGGATATCTGTGAGAGTTCCAGGACAGGCTCCAACGTTATACAGAGAAATTTCTGTCTCAAAAAATAAATAAAAATGTCCAGAGGATTTCTCGGTGGTGTGACTATATGTAATTGATTCCTTTACCCTCCTCTAAGTTACATTGCTTCAGGGAGCTAGATTTGGACACAGTCCTTCCTTGTATCTGCCTTGTCCTATCTAGAGTGAATAAATATGATTTATTTCTTTTATTTTTTCATCTCTGGGAAAAGCCACATTACAGTTTTCACTATAATGTATGCCTCAGTGTTGTGGGCTCAAACAAGATCATGCTATTAACTGACATGATTTTCAGAGCCAACCAAGATAAACTAACCAATAAGAACCTATATGTTGACAAGACGTGTGAGCTCTAAATCCAGGTGTATGGAAAGCAAGCTAGTTCTGTACTTGTGGGACTTACTCTTTGCTTTCTAACAAATTTGATTAGGTAGAGAAAGTACACACAGGAGATTCTGTATAAATAAAATGAGAAAATAAAACAATAACTTCATGATATTCAGAGCACTCTGAAGAAAAAGAAATAAAATAGAAGGGAAAGGGGGAATGAAGGTCAGAGTGGGTTAGGAGAAAACAGGCACAGGGGTCCAGGGACACGTGGGGATCAAAAGGAAGGGATGGGAATTTTACATTAGTTATTAACTATTGAATGACAGGAAAAACAGGGCACTCAAAATTAGTAGAGAACAAATTAAGCAATGCAGGTTGACATACAGTTTTTGAATCTGGACATTTTATGTAGTTGTCTATTAGTATAATAAAGACATAAGGAGAAAATGAGAAAGCCGGGTTGAAAAGAGACACAGCCTAGCTTTATACTTTCATGACTGAATGAATATGACTGAGTTTTGGAATAAACTCAGAAACATTACAAATATAATTTACAATTCCAACTAGTGCCTAAAGGCACAGATTAATATTTTCACAGTAGCTGAGATGCTTCACAAGTATTAGGGAAGAGAACCAAAACTGGGCAATGTATCTAGGGATATTTACACATAAGACACATACCAGATAAGAGGAGTAAAAGTAAGAACCACTAACGTATATTGAAAAATAACAATTTAAAACAACATAGTAATAAATAAGGGCAATATAAAGAACTGAAAGACATGCTGAGTGACAGGAACATAGACAGCCTTGAAGCTTGGGAATGGTCAGCAAAATCATGTAATGCAAGTCAAGGCATACATGCAATCTTCCTTAAGTTAGAAGTGATGACCTCTGCCAGTGCCGATATGAGGAGAAGCAAAAAAGCTGGGAAGCTGGAAATGATATCTCTATACAAGTATTGAAAGTGCTTTAATAATTTACTTTTGCTCCACTGAATTTGAAGCTGAATTCAGACTTATGAATCTGAATCTTTATAGAGTCAAGGTCCCTTGGCAACCAGTAATTTCCTATCTGAGACTTCTTGGAGAGGCATTTTTATCCGTGAGATTCACCTTCATCACTCATAAGAGGAAGCAACTTGGGATGTCCCTAAAATTTCTGCTGATTTTCCCTCCAAGGGAACATAATCTCTTCCAGCAGAGTGGGTGGCTTTAACAGCATCATAACTGAAAACTGAGTTGATGAGCAAGATATTTCATAATAGTTACAAAAATACCTTTGACTTGTCAACAACCATAAATCACAAAACATACACTGTTAATTTTATCTAAATTTGTTCCTATTTTGTCTTTCATTAAATTCTAACCCCGTGACTTCCTACAATCCTGAAAGAGGGGGAGTTTCTTTGTGAGCAATGGAAGAGATTATCCTTTCTTCCTATTAAGGTCTCAACATTTACAATCAGTATTAAGCTGAACTGCAGCATAATGAATGTGATAGCCAACCTGTCTGGGCATGCACACCTGAGTGAGTAGCATGTGTGCATGTATATGGGTATGTACATATGTATGTGAGGTTACATGTGCCAGCATGCCTATATAGAGGCATATGTCTTAGGTAACAAGTATAGGGCTGAAATGGCAAACAAACAAACAAACAAAAACTACAGTTATATAATTCACTAGTAATGAGTTCACATATTCTAAGGTTCAAACGAAATCTTCAAAGAAACTGGGCATGGTGGCACATAATTTTTAATAACAGCCTTTGGGAGGCAGATATAGGAGGATCTCTGTGAGTGTGAGGCATCCTTGCCCACAATGGTGTGTCCTGGATCATGGAGTGGGTGCTATAATTAACACATGATTTTAAAGTTTCTTTGAGAAGCAAATTTGCAAGATTAAATCTTTTGGTTAACCTGAAATAACTGTTATCTTCTACCTTACCTCAGAGTGGGAATTAAAACATTAAACCACAAAAATACAAGACAATAAAAGCAACAGCTGTTTGTTCACAAGTTCTGCTCACCAACTGAGCCCCTCCACGGTATTTTTTTTCTCCTGTGTCTACTGACAAGGACTCTTTTCTCTTGATAAATAGTCATTTTTTCCCCATCTTGCTTACAGCTTACAACTCAGCCTCTCAGAGTTTGGAGTGACAACACCTGAGAGCTAGAGAAACACACATAGGAAGCAGCTGAGTGACCTTGCTAAGATTACCCATCACCCCCACCTACTGAATGTGTATTAGCAAGTCCACTCACCAGTTCCTATTCGAGAGCTTAACAAATAATAAATATTTGATAAATGAACTTAGATCTGTAATGGGTACTATTTCTAGGGGAGAGAGGAAGCTGAAATGCTGTTTTTGTGTTTTAATATGAAATATAGCAGTAAGGCAGTCTGCTTCTTCCTGCCTTGTGTCCTACATAGAACATCATCAATATACATTGGTAGTTTGAAAAAAATATATCCAGACCGAAAATACAAAGCAGGCAAAAGCCCAAAACCAAAGCAAAAGAGATCAACAGCAACAAAATAAGCACTCATTTTCCAAGTACCTTCCAGATGCCACCTTCTCTTACTTGGATCACTGCTTTGTGCCCAAATTCATTCTCCTGCCTTCACTATGGAGACTTTGGAGACTTATACAGAGCAGTGAGGACCATCCTATAGAGTCAGAAAGTTTTAATTTTTCTATGTTGTAATAGCTCCATTCCCTTACATTGTTCTTGACAAAACTGATAAACTCCAGTACACAACTGGAAATGCATAACATGTCTCTGAAGACTAGGAAGAAGGTTGGTAGGCTTTGGAAGCAATGACTTTAGCAGCAAAATCCTGGGGCACTCCTGGATTTCTCCATATGGACCAGCCAAGAGGGTCAGGGGAAAAACCTCCAAGCCAAAGGTATGAGAATAGAGCATCTTTGCAGCACACAGAGATTTGGGTAACATGTAAGTCATCAGCTACCAATACTAAGAGAGTAACTATAACAGACACAGAATCACAAAAAATATGTAGGAAGCTGGTTTTCTACTTCTAAAACTTAGTCTTTCTACAGAGGAACTGGTAGCAATTATTCAAATTTATAAGGTAAAATGATGATTCTTTCCACATGCCTATAGGGTGTGAGATGGCCAGATAGTTGGGTCATCATTATTCATTTTTGGCTATCCATTAGTACATCTATGGGGACATTTCAGTATGTAAAGCAAATTGCTCACTCTAGTGTGCACATTCCTCAATCTATTGAAAGCTTGAATGGGACAGATTGGGTGAAGAACAATCTCTCTCTAGGCTTATTTTTAAGCTGGGTTTCTAGCATTCAGATATAGACGTGGACCAAAATGTAACATATGCTTTCTCCAATCTCTAGCTTGAAAATTACAGGTCTTGGGAATTATAAGCCTTCATGAATGACCTTACTTATCTATATCTCTTGGTATTAGAAAGTTCAAGATTGTTTGTCCCCTCCCATCCTGTGGTAGCAAAGATGCCTGACCCAGAGTTCCACTGGATCCTCCCAGGGGCTGTAGTTCTGGTGGAAAACTAAACTCAGATCTTCAGTCAGGTCAATGAGCTAGTGTAAATCCTAAATCTGTGTGCTCATATTACTAAAAACATAGCTGCTACTCCAGAAAGAAAAAGGGAATTTATTTATGTATTTCTGAAGATGAGGAAATTGTTTAAATCATAGATGGAATGGCTCACAAAAATGAATAAATTAGGTGTTTAAAAAGAAATCACAAAAGGTATACTGATGAGAAAATTAGAAAGACCATGTTGCATAAGGATTGTACTTGCAGATTAACATGATCAAAATTCAAAATTCATAGTGTCAGTGTATTTGGAAACAGGATTAAGTTGACAATAACAGAGATGGCATAGAAAACAATGGATATGTAGTATTTTAATTAAATCAAGTAAGACACTAGATAGAGAGACAGGACAGGACAGGACAGGACAGATAGCTCTGAGACTAAGCTTGTTTGGTGTTCTTGTGCTGGAGTCTTGTTCATAGCACCCATGTTGGGCAGCTAACAACCAGCTGACTCCAGTTCTATAGAGTGTGGCACAGTCTTATAATCTGAACATGAATATACACAGACACACAGACATATGCTCACACCCAAACACACACACACACACACACACACACACACACACCATACACACAGAAAGAAAAAAAAATCAATCAACACTAAAAGGTCACCAGCTTATTATGTATGTGCTCTGTTCTGTAAACATTAAATTATAAGCTTAGTATGTTCTGAACCACACAACATCAATGTTTCCCACCAATGCTATCATTTTAAATATTATTTTGTGATGTAATAAAGTATAATATCTGAAAGTCTGTTGAACTTCATTGTAGTCCTAATGCCCGCTCTTGAATCCCCATACATATTTTTGTGACATATTCAGAATCCAATATGATTCAAATGAACATTTCTCAATATTTCTTGGGACAATGCCTAGAACTTTTGCTATCCTCCCTCTCCCCCCCCCCCACCGAATATCAAATCCTAGAATCCCAAGAGAGCATGCTTCCATATTTGAAGCATCTGATAGAATGCAACATTGCTTTATAATTTGTCACAAATTACTGGGAGTAGAGATTTTCAGATATAAAATAAGTAATGAGGGGCCATCTAGTTGATATCACTTCTATTACAGATGCTAAGTGGATGCCATTGTCAAAGCTCTCTGCACCGTTCCTGGCACAGAGTGGACACTCAATGTATTATCTTTTAAATTTAGCAAACTGACTATAGAACACATCAAAGAAAGTAGAGAAAAATCTTTCAAGCCAAAACCTTGCAAATATACTGAATCTCTTCAAATGTGTTCCTGTCTGCATGAGAACAATTTGCTTATTAGAGAGATGTCAGTACTGTAACATTTAAGATTTTGAGTTCCAACAAATAAATGTGAATTTTAGAATTTGAGTCTGTCTGTTACTTTCTACCCATGGCCTGAAATTGCTCTAACCCTTGTATTGTGCACATTTTCATTTGTAGACCATATATGCTTTTTATTTTCTCCACATATTCAAATTCAAAATACACACATGCTTTATTTTCTCAATTATACACATTCTATGACTCCTTGCATTTATCTATTTTAATTGCCATTGGTCCCTTTTCTATTCTTGTTACTACAAAAATAATCTATTTCCAAAATTCCTATCCCCTCTCTTTTATAATAAAACATTGTTATAAGCAAAACCATTATAATGCCAATCTCATTTTAAATAAGTGGGCTGGACCACAGGGAGACTCCTACTCCAGTGCTTCTGCCCATTAACAGAACATTATCTGAAATCCAAAAGGAGGAAGCAGACTGCCATACTGCAATACTTCATATTAAACACCAAAACTATGTTTTTAGAAAATAATATTCAGAGCAAATGCATGCTCATTTATGAAATATTTCAGTGGACTTGCTAAGAAACCCCCTGTAAGTCCAAAATGAAAGTCACAAAGAAATAACAAGAGATTATCAATCATACCCAAGTTTTGTAAGTGAAGTAACTAGCTTATTAATGCTAAATACTGAACAGTAAGTGTAGGGAGAAGTGGAGGATTTGGCTGTATCTCTGATTCTGATGCTTTTGCTTCTATGGATTTATCCTAGAAGACAGTGATGGTAAAGATGCTGGTGATAATAATTAAGATAGTAGTTGTACTGATAGTGATGACAATGATGACAGTGATGATGGTGATAATGCCATCAAGAATGTTACAACCATTCTTGGCTCCAGGCCCTTGATCAGATGGCTTGCATAGGTGGAGTTTTATATAATTTGTATATATACAAAGTGAATATAAAGTAATGCTTGGAGAAGTCACACCACTTGCACAATGCTTCCAGGGCCTGGATCATAGATCAAGTTCAGTTGTTGCTGGGTACACACTCTCCCGCATATAATCCTACTCTGTAATTACACTTATAGAAATAAGACCATCTCATCCACCCCTCCCTCATCTATGAATACTGTGGAACACAGAGATTTTCTTCATCTTCTCTCTCTTCCTTCCATTTATCTCAGTCTCCCTTTCCTTGGTCTCTGTCTCTCACATATTGTCTTAATTTTCCCATGCATGGTGTTTTGTTATGTTATGTTGTGATTTGTTAGAGAGAGCGCCTCCATCAATAGTCTAGGCTAGCCTAACTTAAGATCCACTTGTTTCTACTTTCTGAGTTTTGTGATGTATAGCTATAAGCACTAACCCAGCACACTTGGATTTTGTTTTGTTTTCTATTAGTCACTCAGCACTCTCTTCTACTGTCAATTTCTATGTGTATATCTCTCTCCAGGTTTGTCTGTCTATGTCACTCCCATCTCATGCCTCCTCTTTCTCTTCACTCAATGTTTAATCTTCACTCTTTCTGAAGCCCTCCTTTTAGCCCATATTTCACTCTGTCTCTCACCATTTTGTAGTACCCCTTTCCTTCTGTTTGTATCTTCGTGTCCCCTCACATGTATCTGTCAGTTTCTGAGACATCTCTTTGGCTGTCTGTCCCTCAGCTGAAATGATGGGTTCAAAAGTGACAGAAACCCTCATCCAGTTCCAAAGCCCCTTCTCTGGATTCCAGTCATACATGCAAAGTAGTAGAAACCAGTCTATGAAACTGCAAAGCAGAAAAAGGAACTCTCTGTCCTTAGATAAACAATTTGTGTGCCCATAAGGATTCAATGGTGCAGAATCAGCAAAGGCCCATTCTCACACCTCTGTGAAGACACAGTACATGCATTCATTAGCTGGGCCCAGTTGAATGATGCACTTCATCTCTCAGAACTAATCCTCCCCCTTTCAGGAAACACTGCCTAGTTCTGTCCGAACCGGCCCTTTCACTGGCCATGGGAATGAGTATCCTTCTAAAGTGCTAGGAGCTCTGCACCTGCCATGGTCTGAGAATGCTCACTCTCTAAAAGCCACACAGAAGTTACACCTCCTGTCAATTCCTTGCCCATCAAGAAACACAATAAACAAGCTTTGAATTTCCCATTTACCAGCCTGAAGGAGAGAAGCGCTTTATTTCTCCGCAGTTTCCTGAAATAATGACTACTTGTGCCTTTTGCGTTTGTGGGATCAGTAGCTGTGATCTCATATTTATGGCCAAATACATCCTTCAAACAGCTTGTGAGAGAAGAGAAAAAAAAACCTTTCCATTTGTCTGCTCAGGTAGAAACTTATAGCAGAAGTTTTGTTGCTGTTATTAGCACACGCACATGCACACAAATCACATCGAGCGGATACGAGGATGCTAACACTGACAACCCACAGACTTCCTACTTAACAGCCTTGCTGATAACAATTCTGAAAGCTGAATTGTAAATGAAAACACTTGAAGGATAATATGTAAGGGATGTGCTGAAGTTCCAAGGAAACAGCTGACGTCCTTGGAACATATTCTGAAGTTCCCTTGTTTCTTATATAGATCATAATTTGTATGTGTACACGTGTATGCATGTATGCACCATAAATGAGCATGATCTTTTGTGGCCTTGTGAGCAAGTTCTGTGTGCATGCACATGCATTCACATGTATACATGTATCCATTTGGATGTGTACAGATGCAAAGGCTTGTGTGTCTGTGTGGGTGTCCACCTAGCACATCAGTCTATGGCTTATCTTCAGACCGACACAACTGACATTCATTCCCCTTCAACTTCATCCAATTCTGTTACATTAGCTGACATGTTACTGATGAAGCAGACAAGAGACGAGACTGTTGCTTTTCACCTTCAAGGTCAACTTCAAAAAAGGAAGGCCTACATTTTAATGTCTTTGTATATTCACTTCTCCTGTTGACACTCTAATCTTAGCGAGCCTAGGATTGAATTTAAGTGAATATTTCATCTTCACTCAGTTTTGAGGTATTTGGGCCCATGGCTTTGGGAGAATATAATCCTGCTGTAATTATTCAGAGTTAATCTTCTTTCTCAAAACCCACTAAGGGTCCCAATGAATTCCCACAGTTCTTTGCACTGATGAATTCCCACAGTTCTTTGCACTATTTTGCATGCAGCTTCAGCATCATAGGAGCAGGAAAACGATACGCAGAGCCCCACAAGTCATCTTCAGTTTTCAGTACCATCTGTAATCTTATGAAGTGATAACACTCACAAATCTGCTGCTTAGAAAGTATGTGTCACCCACAGGTATGCTTTAGTTGAGAGTGTGAAACTAGGTTTCAGAGAGTTACTTTTAACTGCAATGGTAATCCCAATGATATAATTTTACACTATCATTTTATGTGCAAAAAAAAGGACATTAAGTCACACAGTGTTTTTAGCAAATTAAGGATCCCAGGAGGAAGGAGATATATGTATGTATGTATAGTATATATATATGTATATATATATATATATAATAACCCAAATCTATAATTAACAAGTAAACATGATGTCACAGGTAAAGTGGAATCTTTAAATAACATACAGGAACCCTTCATTAAGATGCAATGTGAGGTCCTAAAAGGTGGCTCAGCAGGAAAAGGAACTTACAGCCAAGACTAATAACATGAGTCACATACCTCTCCTACCAAATTGGAGAATGAAAGAGGAGACTTCTCTAAGTCATAGTAAAGCCTCCAGATGTATCACATGGAATGGACATGTCTGCTAACATATGTACACACATCAAAAATCAACACAAATAAAATATGAATTTAGAATGAGATGCAGTCTTTTTGTTTATATTATTATTGCTAATGATTAGAATGAATTCAAAACCACGTATTTCTCAGCAGTGTTGGGAAGGCAATAAAATTTAAGTGTCTTTTAAATGTATTTACACACAGGGGTCTCCTATGTTTAACATAATGTTGGGGTAAGTATTGGTTCACAAAAAGGCTCTGTGAATTTTTTACACCTTGAATTCAGGAATAAATGGCTCTGCTACAATCATACCTTCACTTTTACAACACAGGGCAGCAGCTCCTTAAACCCTGTAAATTGGTCATACCTGGGTATTTTTGTAAATTTTAGTTTTATAAAACAGTCTCAGGAAGTAAAAGTCCACATCATCTGGTGGCAAAAGAGGGGAATAATTAATAAAGCAACAAAACCTGGAACTTTTGACAATACCAGCAAAGGTAGGCATTTGCTTGCCTGCCTGCCTGCCAATAGTGCATGAAAGAAAGAAAATGATTCAAAGTTTAAATGTGGGACTGTTGAGAAACACAATGTATTTACCTTTACATTCACTTATCTTGAATTTAAAAGCACATATAAATTTTTGGCACTGATATTATAATGTTCATGCTTAGTAATCTCATCAATTATTCAGTAACATGTCATCAAGTTAAAAATGCCTCATAAAGGTTTTATTGGAATCTTTTTATATGCTGTATTTACAGTTACTCCATGAGGTCGTGAGTCTCACACTCAGACCTGTTCCTGACCCTTTGTGGTTAGTGTGTAGGGGTAACATTTGTGTTAGGGTTCTGGAGGTTAACATGGCTTGCTGAGCAGCAGCTGAGGGTTGAGGAGGTCACCTCAGTGCGGCTGACAACCACTAAAGTGCACCTTTCTCTCAGAGGAGAAGGAGTCCAGAGGCAGAGGTATCAAATGTATGAAACTTGAAGACTCAGGTGCAGATAAACTGTGGCTCAAACTCAGACAAACAACGTAAAGAAACACAGAGCAGAGGCAACTTGCCAAGAAGAATCCACGTCTTTATAAAAAGCCAGCCCACAGAGCAAACAAACTAGGGGCAACATTCTATGCTTAAAATATGCTTTTCCAGAAAACAACTTAATTCCTCCTCTTAAGTTAAGCGACACCACAGCTTAGGCATCTGGTTTCTATTCTTGACAACCAGTCCTTTTCTGTAAGTATGACTGGAGTTCACTCCCCAGAATATACTGCATTCTAGTGAACCCAGGGTCTGTAGGTCTGTGCTAGAAACGCATTACACTGTTGGCTTTGTTCTCAGAGAACACACATCAGAATGCCAGGAGACCCAGCCTGAAGCTAGTTAGTTTATTCCTTGGTTGAGCCCATTTCCCCAACCAAAATGTGTCTGTATAGTAAGAAAACTGATGAGACCATATAGAACTACTTTTGTGTTAGAGAGAAAACATCAGCATAGGTTCAAGCCACACATGTCTTCTGTTCCCAGACACTTTCCAAAAGTAACATGTTTTCCAGTGCACTAAAGAGGTAGATAATAACATCATTCAGATGCCCAGTACAACAGAATGACAGACAGCCCAGCATTGCTCATTCTTCACTATATCAAGTCACTTACAAATTAATACTTCCATCAACTTCTCACATAAAAGTTACCACTGGTGTTTGTGTTCGTAAGAAACAGAATGCCAGGTTATATACTTGGGGGGGGGGCGCGATAAGTAGAGAAAGCGATTTAGGCTTATTTGCTTTTTAAGCCAAATGAAACAGTTAATTCAAAAGCATTCATATTACATTGGCATCTCAACAAAAATCACAAGACCACTCAGGTATCAGAAGTAAAGGGGACAAACAATTTCCAGGAAGTCTGTGACCACACCACTCCTATATGCACTGAACAAACAGGAGAGAAAGTGATGTCACAACAGAGAAACATCAGGTCAGCATGAGCTTTTCATATCCCACGGAGCTCACTGTAACCTTACACTTTAAAGAGTACAAAAAAGACGGGAACTTACTTGCCATTTAAAGTTTCATCTTTAGTCGATGTGAGCTCCTGCAGTAACTCCCCGCGCCCGGATTGCTCCGGCACATCCTTTCACAAACCTCCAGTGTTGGCTCACTCACTCTAGTCTCAAGATGATTCATTCACAAATTATGCTCCTGTTTCTGATGAAGCATTAATATCCACGTTCTTTTCAACACACACACACACACACACACACACACACACACACACACACACACACGCTACTGGAGAAGAATAAAACACAATCCCTTTACGTATTAACCGAGGAGGCACCCTATTTTCCCCTTTTATGTTTGGAGCAGCATGCCAACTGCCTCAGGTGCCAGGAGAAACTAACTCCAAGCTGCTAGCCACAGATGCCCTCTATCTGTGGCTATTAACTCAGCTCGTTGGTCAGCTGGCTGAGAAGCAGCACCAATTAGCTCCCCTGGTTCTCTAGGCTTATTCAGGAGACAGTTGGATGTGCTCAGCCACGAGGAGGCTGCTGAATGTTTTGCACCAATTAGTAGCTGGTGCTATGGCCCCAAAGACAAATGGACATCCCACTGTCCGAGCTGCTGAGAGCTTTATTATGCCGCATCCTCTAAGCCTGTCTGGTGGGACTCTACTCTTTTGTGTGGTCCTTTGTACTGTTTCAATTAAACAGGATTAAGAAGTTCAGTGCTAATGTTCGGTGACAACATTATTGACCATGCAAAAAGAATGTCTTTAGCTCTGTTCACCATCTCCTCCTCTTTCTCTCTGACTTGTTTTTCCCAATCCTTCTTCTCAAATTCAACTTCTAAAACCAAAGATTTCACAAATGCAGTCCATAGAGGAAAAGCAAAACAAAACAAAAACAAAAAAACAAAACAAAACAAAACAAAAAAAAAACAAACACACGTGTTCATTCTAGAGACAAACATAAACATTTAAGTTATTATTATTTTCTTATCACACATGCTATAAAAAGGGTGCTATAATGAAACTTAGCCTGAAATTGGGTGTACTTCTAAGACATTGTGATGTGGAATCTTCACACTGATTTTTAGACTTGTATAAACTACTGAAAGTTAGCTATGGTGAATTCTAACCAGAGTCACTTTTGAAACAAACACATCCATGTTGCAAAGTATTTATTCAAGTCAAATTAAATTTTGCCAATAAATTTCAGAAGTTATACTAGCAGGCAGGGTAAAAGCAAATATGCTAATTCCTCAGTCAAACCCTATAAGCACCCAACCCTTCCTCCCCTGAGCTCTGAAAGCCCTGAAATTCCCCTGGCTCCCTGAGGTGGACTCCGGTGTGCCATCTTGGTTTGTTCTCAGTGCTCTGCCCGGAGAAAATAGACATTGTTCCCAACCCCCAGAAAGAGAGGAATATGATAGTTGCTAACAATATGAACAGACTCGTTTGACCCAACTGTCACAAGTGAGGAATACACATATTGAGAGCATTGAATAAGCAGCTCCTTTAATAGCTGTAATATTGTATTAATGAAAAAGTCACCTCTTCTCTTGGTAAAATTCAATTATAACTTCCATGACACATCAGAAAAATCAACCCCAACACAGAAAAATCCCATCTCTTCCTTGTCTTCTATGAGAAATTAGAACATCAATAGAATGTTTCCTGAAAGAGCTGATTTTACTTCTTCTTTCTAATGAAAAAGAAATGATCACATCTCTGTGTTTAGATACTAGCAAAAACATTTTTAATTAAAAGTTAGCAAACTGCAAGATCATGCAGAGTTTAAAAGTAAATTTTATGCAGTGTGTGAACAGACCAGAAAAAGCAAGGCAGTGTCGTAGAAAACTAAGTAACATAGTAATGTAGAAGGCTATCTACTATGGTTATAATTTCAAACAAAATAGAATATTCCAGACTTATTCCCAATCCTCTAGTTCTCCATTTCTCTCCACCTCTCCCTCTCCATAAAGCCCAGATTAAATTCAACTCCATATACTCTTAATGAGCCATGATTTCATTTCTTCAATAAATCTATAATTTAATTAACATAAATATTTCATGATATGCCTATGAGAATATATAATATATGCCCATTTATTTCAATTAGCTTTTAATAACACCTATTTTGGTATTTTCTTTTTTTAACTTGGATTTTATTACATTTATTTATGTGCTTGTTTATTTATTCAAGGTGTGTGTGTGCTTGTATCTTTGTGCATGTCTGTGTATGGAGGTCAAAGAGCAACTTTACTGGCAACCTTTCCATTATTGAGATAGTGTAAATCTTGGATATCCTAACCTTGGTGTTACTGGAGTTTTCTTGTCCCACCATGTCCCACAGCCCCTTCAGCTTCAAACAAGCACACAGACACCATCTTAATTATGGGATTTTGACCTACTCCTTCCTCAGCTACATGGTGTCCCATTGCAGTCCCCACCCCCCACCTTTCCCAGAATCCTCCTCTCTCCTAGTTCCTCCTATCTTCCTGCCTCTATTGGCCATACAGTGTTTTATTCATCAACCAATAAGAAAAACACATATATAGAAGGACATCCCCCATCAACTTAGTCTTCAGGCAAGTACCTTTATTCATAAGACATCTCATATGTCTGGATGTTGAGTTTCTCATTTTAGTGTCTATTTAGAACCTTAGTTTAACACCGATACATTTCCAAACTCCACCTGACTATCATAACCAATGCTTTGGTTTACAGGGAATTTATCTAATATGGTAGCCTGAAAGCCTTCTGTTCTGTCTGAGGCCCTGAACAAAGAAATAAAGAGGGTTTATTTGTTTTCATGACAGGCATACTTGCCATGAAGAGTTCTCTCTAATATGAGGGATTTTCTAAGTGTCCCAGACATACAGTGGCTGAGATATATCACCTTTACCAGATGGCCTGTTATATGAAATATAATACTTACTCTGCCAGGCAAAGAATCTGATTTTAAGACATAGCAGACCATCAAAAATGAAAGAAATAAGGCTTATCTTATTTAAGAAGAAATAGAATTTACATATTTTGGGGAAAATTAAATATTGAAAACCTTTTAAAGTGAAAAATGTTTAAATATTAAATTAAGATTTTGTTCATTTCTGCTTACAGTCACATATTTGCAGCTAAAATAAATCAGCAGACATAAGGCAAATTGACAATGGGGAAATTACATTTAAAACTTTAAAATTATAAGTGAACTGCTAAATTTTTAAATTTGGAGGAAAATAGCATACACCCTTGTCTAGAAGAGGATGCTATCAGATATATATGCACAGATATTGCAGTATTATAAGGTATAACGGCTTAGAAATTGTAATGCCACCTCACTATTGTGACTCCCCTCCCCCACCCCACTTCTCCTCTCACCCTCCACCATTCCAGGAAAGCCTCTGTCACTGAGCTGTAGTCCATATTTTCTTTTCTTTCTCTCTCTTTTTTTTTGACTCTCTGAACTGTATTTTTGACTTCTTTTTATCACATTCCAATCCCAAAATAGCCATTTGTGTACCCTTAACAATTATTTTTACTCTTGTCTGTTGGTACACAACATCATGTTATGTTGTATCCCAAAATTTCATAAGTTATTATTATTGCATTTTGTTAGTTTTTTTCATAAAAGTATGCTGTCATACTATATATTTTTCTAGAACCATGAAACTGAAAGGAAGTCCTCTGGCTTCATATGAAAAATCCCTTCTGCATAAACTATGTCACCATAAGCATTATTTGTGTTCATGGCAGTTTTTATGCACACAGTTTTTAGGAAAATAGTTAAAAAGCAAACACAAACACAAATTTCTTCATCTAATCATTTAGACTATTAATTGACTTTATTAATAGATTGATGATGAGAGTTTATAATTATGCAAATCTACTTCTTTTTCTGAGGACTGACTAAAAATACAATTTATTCCTTGGAGTACCTCAAACAAATTTTTATACTAACCAAACATGACATTTCTTATGGGATTTTGCCATTGGTTTTCTGGTGGGTTTTCTGATGTAGTAACCAGTAGTAGAGATCCCATGTTATTCTTAAATATAACCCATTGCAAAAGCTAAATGGAAGAAGACCCTTTTCTCTCCTTGGAGAATGAGGGCTGTTTGTTTGAGTCAATAGTTATTGCAAAGAGGAGAGAAATCATTTCCCTCAACCCAGAATAAAGCTTCCCTGTATAAAATCATGAGTATTATCCCCCAAATAGCCTGATACTATAAACGGGATCTCCCTTGGTTGGCTGGGATCCAGCTGTGGCAAGCTTGTTACTTACTATTCATAGTTGTCAGCTGAAATCCAAAGTTGCCAGTAAACCATAAAATAAGACCTAGAAATTGGAGGTCTGGGAATTATCTATGCTCACACCAATAAGTCTTTGCTACATTTTCCTGATGATTCATATGTATGTATGTATGTATATAGATAGATAGATAGATAATTTTTCATCTTCACTTTCTCCTGTATATCACTTTCCCTGCATTCACCCATACAATCCCTCAAATATAGTAGAAGGAAGGTAAAAGAGTGGTAAGGATGTCTAGAAGAATCATAAAGAATCATGGTATACTCCATTTCCCTGAAATTACATACAATTCATCCAAGTCTGTGTACACATTCACATATACCACCTTAATGAAAATTTCCCATCTGGGCTGACAGTGCTCCTTTCAGAGTTACTCCACTTTGAAAAAAAGAAATTCTATGTAGTTTTAGACATAGAGCAAAGGATTACCAGCCTACAATTCACACTGCCAGTGAAGCTAGGATACAAGGAAAACCCTAAGAGAGACATACATGGTCCCCCATAGAAGGGGAAAGGGACGAGATCTCCTGAGCATATTGGGAGCAAGGATGGGAGAAGTGAGTGGAAAGGGAGTTAGGAGAAAGAGAAGGTGAGAAGATGAGGAGAGAGGAGAACATGAGGGACCAGGAAGATTGAGTCGGAGGAGGAATAGAGGGGAGCAAGAAAAGAAATACCATAATAGAGGGAGCCATTATAGGTTTGAAGAGAAAACTGGCACTAGGGAAATGTCCAGAGATCTACAAGAATGACTCCCACTAACAATCTGAGCAATAGTAGAGAGGCTACTTAAATGCCCTTCCCCAATAATAAGATTGATAACTACCTTATATGCCTTCCTATGAACCCTCATGTGGTAGCTGATGGAAACAGACACTCACAGCTAAACACTGAGCTGAACTCCTGGAATCCAGTTGCAGAGAAGGAGGAGTGATGAGCAAAGCAAAGCGGTCAAGACCAAGCTGGAGAAACCCACAGGGACAGATGACTTGAACAAGGGGGAGCTCATGGACCCCAGACTGATAGCTGGGAAACCAGCATAGGACCAACCCAGACCCCCTGAATGTGAGTCTCAGTTAGAAGGCCTGGGCAGTCTACAGGACCTCTGAAAGTGGAACTTGGATGTATCCCTGGTGCACAAAAAGACTTTAGGAACACTTTCCCCATGAAGGGATACTCCCTTAGCCTAGAGACAGGAGGGAGGGCCTAGGCCCTACCCCAAATGACTTTGACAGATTTTGGTGATCCCTCCTGGAAGGTCTCACCCTCCCTGGGGAATAGATGGGGAATGGAACAACAGGCAGGGGGTGGGAGGAGGGTCAGGGGAATGGGGGGATGGGAGTGGAAGGGAACTGGGATCGATATGTAAAATAAGGAAAAATAATAAAATAAATTCTAACACGATTTACTATCAAGACTTGGTAATATATATTAACTCGGTTTCTTGCTAGCAGTATTCAATTCATTTCATTAACTCAGTATTCACATAAGGGACAACACAAGGGACAAGAATGTGAGGATCTTTGAATAATTGGACCAAACTGGTTACAACAAACAGCTAACTTACAAGAGTAAGTTGTGAACCTACTGGCCACACAGGACAGGGAAACAGGAAGGCTAGCTGCAGAGTTTCACTTCTCCAAATCCAACACCTGACCTCTGTAGCAGACCACCACTTTGGCCTCCCCTCTCTCTCAGTTTCCATCTTCAGTAGATTATACACATCTTCTCCAACCTTCCTCCTCACTCATGCCTTAATCTCAGGCCCCAACTCAAGCAGGCATTCCCTGGGAACCCAAATGGTAAACCTGTCAGAGAGGCAAGTGGGCCAGCAGAGCAGTTCGGCAAACCTGGAATGTTCACTCTCCCTTCTTTCCTCCAGACCCAATCACCCAGTCTCATCCTCTGCTGCAGACTACCTGCTGCGATCTCACCCCACTCTCTGCCCCCATTACCACTAAGAGGCACTAATGAGACCCCCTACTTTCCTACCTCCCATGAGCCTGACAGCATCACTTTCTAGACCATCCACATTCCTAAGCATCACTTCCCAATACGGAGAAATTCATCTGATCTGGAAACCCCAGTGTCCATACTTATCAGCATCCCCGCAGCATTCCCTGCCGGGCAACACACAGCCCCCTACACTCCCCTGAGAACTAGAAAGGGCAACAGAAACCAAGGAACAAAACACCCACCCAACAAACACGAGACCAGATATCAGCACCTAGAATTCCAAACTTCTGGATCCAGAGGCTTACACCTGGGTAAAACTTTAATCAGCAACAGCCAGGGCAATCTCCCCCCACCCAACCAGAGTCCAGTAGCCCTACTCCAGTAGGTCCAGGAAATGCTACAGAGCTGAAGTACAAGACAAATACTTTAACATAATCTTTATTAATGTGATAAAAGTCCTCAAAGAGGAAATTATTGAATCCCCTCAAAATTATCTATGAAAACACCAACAGTGAATGGACATGAATAAGACAGTTCAGGATCTGAAAATAGAAATAAAATCAATAAAAATTTCATACTGAAGGAAATATTGAAATGAAAAGGTTAATACTTAGAACAGGAACTCCAGAGGCAAGTCACAGCAGGAGAATACAAGAAAGAAGACAGATTCTGAGACACTGAAGACAATAGAAGAAATGGATGCTTTAATAAAAAAATGTCAAATTTCAACAAATTCTGGCACAGAACATCCAGAAATTATGGAGCATTGTGAAAATTCCAAGTCTAAGAATAATAGAAATAGAGGAAGCAGAAGAAACCCATGTCAAAATCCTAGAAGAAATTTCCCCAACTGAACAAGGTACCTATAAATGTACAATAAGCATGCAGAATACCAAATAACACTGGACCAGAAAAAAATTCCCCTCAGCACATAAAAATTAAAACACTAAACATACAGAATGAAGAAAGAATATTAAAAGCTTCAAGGAAAAAAAGACTAAGTAACATATAAAGGCAGATCTACTAGACTAATGCCTGATTTCTCAATAGAGACTGTAAAAGCCAGAAGGATTTAGATAGTCATTCTACAGACTCTAAGAGACCACAGATGTAAGTCAAGACTACCATACCAAGCAAAAGTTTTAGTCACAGTAAATAGAGAAACAAAGACATTTCAAGATAAACACCAAATTCAAGCACCACAAATCCAAAAATCCAGACCTACAAAGGATGTTAAAAAGAAAACTTCAACCTGTAGAAGTTAAGGATGACCAAGAAAGCACAAGAAATAATCCAAGGCCAGAAAATCAAAAGGGTGGAAGTACACACATACGTCATCACCACTACCACCACCACCACCAAAATAACAGGAACCAACAAACACTGTTCACTGATATCTCTCAACATCAAGGGTCTCAATTTCATAAGGAAAAAAAAAAAAAAAAAAAAAAAAAAGGAAGAAAGAAACAGGACCTATCCTTCTGCTCCAGAAAAGACATTTTAATATCTGACAAAAGGATTTCAAACCAAAACTAATCAGAAGAGTTAGGGAAGAAAAAAAAACACACAAAAACAAAAAAAACAAAACAAAACAAAACAAAACAACAAAAAACACTACTCACACTTCAAAGGAAAGACTCACCAAGAGAATGTTGCAATTCTTAACATCTATGCACCAAACAAAGGGCATCCACGAAATACTACTACAGCTTAAATAATATATTGACCCTCATACGTTGATAGTGGATGATTTTGATACCCCATTCTTGTCAATAGACAATTCATCCAAACACAAACTAAACAGAGAAATATTGAAGCTAATTCCAGAACTGACCATATAATTGGACACGAGCAAGTCTCAACAGACACAAGATCATTGAAACAATACCCTGCATCCTATCTGTCCATCACAGATCAAAGCTAGATACAGTAACACAACGTTTACAAACTCATGGAAAGTGAACTGCAGATCTTCACTTACTTCATTACTTAATAAAATATGGATCCATACAAAACTTAAGAAATAAATGTAAAACTATCTAGAATCAAATGAAAATGAAAATACAACCTACACAAACTTATCAGACATTATGAAGGTGGTTATGAGGAAAGTTTATAGCATTAAGTGCTTACATAAAAAATTAGAGAAATATTAAATTAATAATTTAACAGCACACCTGATGACTCTAGAAAAAATGAGGAAATCACACACACACACACACACACACACACACAAACTGCAAGAAACAATCAAACTCATGGTTAAAATCAATAAAATAAAAACAAAAAAAATCAATACAAAGAATCAATGAAACAGAGTTGGTTCTCTGGAACAATCAATAAGATTGATAGACCCTTTTCCAAATTAACTAAAAGGCAGAGAGAGAAGATACAAATTAACAATTAGAAGTAAAAAGGAGAGCATAGAGCAGACATGCAGGAAATCCAGAGAATCATAAGGACATACATTAAAAACCTGTACTCCACCAAATTGGAAAATTTAAAAGAAGTTGATTACTTTCTCAATACACACTACTTAAGAAAGTCAAATAAAGATCAGATAAACAATTTAGCAGCTTTATAACAGCTAGTGAAATAGAAGAAATCATTAAGACTCTTCCAAGCAGAGAAACCCCAAGACCAGACAGTTTTAGTGCAAAATTCTAGCAGACTTTCAAAGAAGAGTTAACACTAATACGCTTCAGCTTATCCCACAAAATTATAACAGAAGGAATTCATTCTCCAAGTCCACAATAACCCCAATACCAAACTACATAAAGAACCAACAAAGAAAGCGCATTACAGATCAATTTCCATTATGAATATGGATGCAAAATTCTCCATAACATATTTACAAACTGAATGGAAGAACACATAAAAAAAGATCATCTACATGATAAAGTAGACTTCATCCTCAGCATGCAGGGATTGTTCAATATATGAAAATCAAAATATATAGCCCAGCATATAATCATACTGAAAGAAAAAAACCCACATGATCATCTCATTGGAAATGTCTTTGACAAAATCCAAAATCACTTCATGATAAAAGTCCTGGAGAGATTAGGGATACAAGCAATTGTCATAATAAAGGCAGTTTACAGAAGCTCATGGCCAATATCAACTTAAATGTAGAGAATTTCAAAGCATTTCTACTGAAATCAGAAATGATACAAGACTTCCCACTCTCCCTATATCTAGTCAATATAGCATTTGTACTCTTAGCTAGAGCACTAAGAAAAATGAAGTATATCAAGGAGATACAAATTGGAAAGGAAGATGCCCAATCTCTATTTGTAGATGATATTATAGTATACATAGTGGCCATAAAAATTTCACTAGGAGACTCCTATAGCTGAAAGACATTTTTCATCCAAGTTGCAGGATACATAATTAACTCAAAAAAGTCAGTAGCCTTTATATATACCAATGACAAATGGACTGATAAAGAAATAAAGGGAACAACACCTTTCACAAGAGGCTTAGTCAAACAAGTGAAAGACTTGCATGGTAAAATGTTTTGAGACACTGAAGAAAGAAAATAGCATAAGATGGAAAGATCTTCTATGCATATAATTAAATAAGATTAATATAGTAAAAATGGCCATTCTGCCAAAAGCATATACAGATGCAATTATTCTCAAAATTCTAACACAATTCTTCATAGATCTTGGAATGACATTTTTTCTTCTTCACATGGAAACATTAAAAAGAATCCCAGGATAGCTAAAACAATCTGGAATCATCAAAGAACAGCTGAAGGAATCACCACTCCAGACATGGATCTAGTTTATCCCAGTTAGGATGAATTTTTTCTTATTCCATCCATTTACTGGCAAATTTCATTTCAAGATGTGTAAGGACATGTAAGAACTATAAAACATTTTTTCCATGTCATATCTACTGTTAAGCTATTTCATGCCTGGCTTAGGGATACTTTGCCATGATCACAATAGATAAAATTTTCAAAATTAACAAAATAGTTTATTTTAACTATGATGATGAGATTTTTAAAGGAATTACTCGAGATTCCAGGTCTTAAATTTTAAATTGTTAATATGTTATCGCTACAAGTCAATCAACAAATGTTTAGTGTCTTAGCTCAGCAACACTAATTTTTCATTGTTTGTGTAGGGAAAGTCCATTTTATAGGAGCTTGGCTGGTATGAGTTTTCCTCTTGACTTTATCAAAGAAAGGTTTATATTCAAACTCATTTGAGCTGCTTGATGGAAACAACTGATTTGTAACTATTTGACTGAGGGCCTAGGCTTGACTTTTAATGACTTAGCTAAAAGCTAATTAGGGAAGCTAGGAACTACATTCTGTCCTTCATCCACAGGTTCCCCCTCTTGATATATTGTAGAGAGCCACCGGTGCCATTCCCGAAGATGGTGCCGGTTCCTGTCCATAAGCCAGCAAGGCGCGGATGTGCGATCCACGTCATGGGGTGACCGTTACGACCGTTGCAGGCTGCAACTGTCAGTAACGGACACAGCTCCTCTGCAACTGTCAGTAACGGACACAGATCCTCTATATAAGCAGAGCCCTTTTTCCTCCTCGGGGTCTTCCCTCAACTTGCTGTAACGAGCCGCGCAATAAACATAGCTGCAGAAGAATCCTGTTGTTGAGCGTCGTTCTTGCAGGCAAGGCGATAAGGCTCGACAATATATAATAGAGTTCTTAAGGGTCACTGGAAAAGTTACATGAACAAGCAAGAAACCTTAATCCCTTTCTGTACTGCAACATCCTCTATATTATCACTGGGTTATTATTGTATCACTTGTGCTGTATCATGAGAAAGCTGTGAGTTCTTCCCACAATATGGGGAAAGAAACTTGCAGGATATCACATGTCTCAATTTGAAATTGCTATGTGATATTGTCATGTGCAAGGTTCACAGTCAATAGCTTCAGTATTTCCAAAATATATCACCCAAATAGCCTGTGATGTTTTCAGTAACTTTACAATTTTTGTCTTCATTGTGTCTTGTGTCCCATGGAACATGGGTTACATATGCTCCTTGGTGACCTCTTAGAATTGTGTCATCAACTTTTGGTTACTTCCTAATACAGTTGATATAATCAGGGAGATGGCAAATTGTGACTACTTATGCATAAATATTAATTTAAGCTAAACTGATAATGTTTCAACAAGTAATATTTGGTTTTCAATCTGTGTGAAAGCTTTATAAAAGTTTTTATTAGAAAAGAAGGGATGAGATAAATCCAAGTCAATTGTAAGTACTCTGATCAACATATTCAAAATGTGAACTCTTTAGTAATACTTACAAAAGTCAAAAAGAATTCAGGCTACATGAAATACAAATATCCTGCATGCTGCAGGATCTACCAGGAATTGTGCCTCTCTGATCATTAACTAAAGACTGTGAAGCTTTTTTTCATGAGTGACTAAAACCTTCAAACTCATTTTGTATTCTCTGTCTCTCTTGATCCTCAAGATGAGTATCAAAATATCTTCTTAGACTCTGTGAGCTTAAAGCCTGTTGCTAGGTGTTATATTTATATATGTGTACCTAACTGAAAATGAGCTTACAGAGAAACAAACCTATTTTGTATGTGAGGTGATAGTTAATCTACCCATTCAAAGTTTACTTTGTTAGATATTGAATAATAGTAAGTGATAGTTCTGAGAGCAACAATTTTCTGTTTTGGAGATTATAATAGTATTTCTCCCTTCTCTTTCCTCCTTCCAACACCTATAATACACCAGTCCTTGCCCTCTTTAAAATTAATGGCCTAGAAGCTACACCCATAGTCTTATCAACATGACTTCTAAGTAAGTTTTACAACAATAGACATACCAAAGTGGATGATGGAACGTCTATGAGACAAGGCAACTAAGAAACACTGAGAGTTGGAAAAAATAGTCTTCTCCAAGTGGGAACATATAATTAACTATCCAATGCCAAATGGTTTTCCATATTGGGGCATATGAAGTACCATGAACAAAATATTTTAATGACTTTGAAATTACCTACACATCTCTTCAAAATTATGGTTAAGATATTATACAAACTTTTGTTTGTTTAGGAAATACTGAATACACACTAACCATACTGATTTTAAAAAAAACAAAAAAAAATTGAATTAACATTATTCACTTTCTCATTTATGCTGATTTTGCTTTTACTCGACAATCAAGCCACTGTTTCAGAGTGAAGTGTAGGAAATCAGTTCTAAAGAAAGCTTATAACAAATGCATTCGGTCTCTGTTCCTGTCTGTCTTTTGTTTTCTCCTGAAAAAGCAGACACACTTGAGTGTTCAGGAAGAGGAAGATAATTTACTGCAAATCCCAGAGTACTTGTGCCAGCCATTCTCAAACCACTTCCCACAGACAAAGAGTATAGACCTGGTTGGCATCCAACCTCAGCAAACTCCCCAAATGGTTGAAAGGCAATGACAATCAGGAACTGGATTCAGGGAGTCACAGAAAAGGGGGAGTGAGTCAGGTAGCAGATGGAGAGAGCCACGAGCCAGCTATAGAGAAACACAGACCAAGGATAATCATTGGCCAATTATAAGTGTCATGGAGTGATTCAGAGTCAAACACATGAAGAGAACAATGAATCAGATCCAGAGTCATGAACAAAATGCAGAATATCACAGGCTCAAGGGGAAGAGTCACAGAGTAATGCAGAAAGAAAGACACAAACCAGGTACAGAAATCATGAACCAGATACAAAGTGTCACAGACTGGATGCAGAGAAGTATGGATCTTTGAGGAGAATCTTGAAGTGAATGAGGTCACTGTATTTGCCTGCACTGTGTAAATTCAGTTCATAACTTCCCATCTTTGAGCTCAAACTATCACTATCAGTCCCTCATCTTAATACATGGTGGATAGCTGATATATTGCTATGATTATTCATATATTTTCAAAATAAGGGAACTATTTTTCTTCTATCCTGCTGTCCCACTGGAGTGGATGGCTCTGAGCTGATTCATATGCTCCATTTAAAAGTGTTTTATAATTTCCACAAGAACAAGATAATAATGTCCCATTTTTGAAATAAGGTCAAGTTACAAGGGACTCAACCTGCTGTGACAGCATAGACTGCCTAGCAGGAACTGCTAGAAATCTAAAAACATTGGCACCTTATATACACCTTTAATGGTACTGAAGTTCACTTGTGTTTTAATTCAGCCCAAAGAATGCATTTATGACCACACACATGGAGGGAGACACCTTTGAGAAGCAACATCAACATCGACAGAAAAATGACAGCTTTCTTCCTGATCCAACAGCAAGAGCTGCCATCATCTTTGCCATGAAAGAGAATATAAATTGTACCTGGGCATGCTTTCTGAATAGTTTAAGGTATGAGTGTTATCTGTAATCCAATCAGAGCCCTTCATTCTTGCAAGTAAGACTCAGATTCATCATTGCATCTCAGTGATATTTTGTTAGTCATATCCTCCCTTGACTATGGTTTCACTTAAATTCATACATGGAATTTTATTGATCTCAGAAAATGTCAGTACTGGATTGTTTTCTATGGACTATGGCTTTTGTTGATATGGCTGCTTGGTTAGGTATACAGCATCAGGCAAGTTCTTCCTCATACTGAGCAGAACTTGCTTCTAATTGAATGGGTGTTGCCTAGCCCAGGTTTAAAATTCCATTACTGATCCACTGGTACATCTTGCCAGGCTGGCCATCATCATATCTCACTGTCTTTGTAGCTGAGTGAAATTGTGAATTGCTTTTCTCCCTTGGCTTCCTTGCACATTTGGATACTATGAGATCTAGTCCTCAAAGAGGAGGCTTCCGGGTCAGTTCCAACTCAATTCTTTTAAGTCCTATGTCAGAAATGTGAGGTATTTTCAGCAATAAGGTTTTGGCTTCAAGTTCCATATGCAGGAATGTGTGTGTGTGTGTGTGTGTGTGTGTGCACATGTGTATGTGTGCAAATATGCATCTGTATTTATGTCTCTGTATGTGCACATGTCTGTGTGTGGTGTGCAAATATGTACCTGTTTCTATCTTTGTGTGTTCATATCTATGTGTTCTTGGGGGTGAGAGTGTACATGTATGCTTGCAAGTGAAGAACGCAAAGGATGACCTCTTGTCCTCAAACACCATCCATCTTTTTGTTGTTGTTTTGTCTTAGATAATATTTTCACAAATTGTGTGTATGTGTGTTTATCTCTGTGCACATGAATGCAGAGACCAAAAAAGATACTGGGTTGATTCCCTGAAGCTGAAGATACAGGTGACTGAAATGAACTGCACAGAATGTCCCCTGAAAGAGTAGCAAGTGCTTTTAACAATCCAGCCTTCTCTGCAGCTCCTTTTGTATGCGTTTGAGAAAGTCTCCACTGGCTTGGAATCATGTCAGTTGTGTTAGGCTGGCTGATCAGGGAACCCCTGTGATCTTCCTTTTCTGACTTCCCAGTGCTGGGATTACAAGTACCACAATGCCTGGCTTTTGTAGAATTAAAAAAAAATAAAATAAAAATAAGAATGCATGAGTTCTGGGGATCAAGCTCAGGTCCCCGCATTTTCCAAAATCAACACTTTACTGAGTGAGTGAGTGAGCCATCTCCCCAGACCCCAGAGGTATGCTCTTTACAAATCATATTACTGTTTCATTTCTTTTTTAAAGAAAATACCACTTTTGAGTCCATGGACACAGTGTGTAAAGAATCAGGGATGAGTGTTTATTCACTCAGTGTCAAGGGGAATTGGTACATTTGCCAAAGCTGTAGGATTGAGAATAGATTGAGAATATAGTAGTTAGACAAACCAATGTTGTGGAACATTTACAAAAGTACATATGAGTCAGAATGAGGATGAGGAGAAAGATGGAAGTTTCAAGTATGGTGGCACCTGCCTGTGACCCATACATTAGGGAAGAAGAGGTGGGAGAATTAACAGTTCAGAGCCAGACTCTTAGAAAATACAGTCAGTTTGAGGCTAGCATGGTAGATAAGCTATTGTAATATATATAGACACATGTACAGATACACAAACATGCGCAGGCACACACACGTGAGAAATTTGGTGGACAGGAAGCTATATGTTAATTCTCTAATTTTTCAACTTTAAAACTTCAGAATACTTAGGAAAAAAGTTTAGGTGAATTTTCCAGTTGCTTTATTGTTAAAATGTGACCCACTAATCATTAGTATCTGTAATATGTGAGAACACAAATGTCAACAACTTATCTATCCAGATCTAATCAAACATTTAATATACCCTCTATGTAAAAACAGTAGTTTTGTTGAGTGTTTTCTTATTTGATACACTTCTAATGTTTCCCACACATAAGAGCACATAAGAATCTCATTTTAAATATAAGTAATGCAGAGAACTGTGTCCCTTTCATCATCAACTGAAGGGTTCTTGGTGACAAGGTCTATGTAGAATGTTCCTGCATAATAAATCTCAAAGCCTCAGAAGTAGTAATCTTACTCACATTGATTTTACTGTCCCCTTGGCACACCAGAGAAGGATTCTATGCCTGATTGCATTTTAGTGTGTACCCTGTAATTTTCCTATTTGAGGAGTGTGATTCCTGTCCACAGCCTCCCTTCAATATTGATTACAACGTTATGACTTCCAGAGTGATGGCTCATCTATGAGGCATGGAGGTTTCAAAACTTAGACATAATTCTTTACATTTCTCTATTTAAAAATATGGTGTCAGCATATGCCATTACTTAAGAGGCTAATTAGTACATGTTCATCGATCTTCTACTTCTGTAGGAACAAAACTACATTTACACTGTAGGTTATACTGAAATGTCACAAGACATAACAGAGTTTTAACAACTTGGTTAGTGTTTAATATCACATGCTTTGAACCCAACTTTATTATTTTTCTTTTGAGATATAGCCTGGGTGTATAATCCTATGTGGCCTGAAACTCACTTTGTAGCTGTGGCTGGTTAAAACCACTTGCCTCAGACTCTTCAGTGCTGAGGTAGATTATCAGGGTACCCCAGGATGCTCAGAAATCCCAATATTTTCTTTTCTATGTTTTACCTTAAAACCACAAATGATCAAACAGCTAATTATATGTGGAGTATTCATCACAGTCAGCAAGAGATTTTACAATATGTTCTAATTCCTTGTATTTTGTTTTTTTCAAGGTTTTACTATTTTTATTTTATGTATTTGAGTATTTGGCCTCAAATATGCATTCATGTGCACTGTATACCTGCCTTATAGCCTCAGAGACAGAGGAGAATGTCAGAACGCCTGGTCCTGGTGTTATAGATGGTTGTAAGTCATCTATCTAGTCTCAAATTACTTGTATTTTATGACTAACACATCCCAGAATATGCATGAGAGCTATCTTTTTTCACTAATAGTAAAAATTAGAGTTATAATTCTAATAAAATTTGTTTCATCAATCCAATTAAATCCTAGGTCACATACTGATTCTCCAAAGAAAGTCTAAATATTGTGAAGATTTTTCCATGAAAGGATACTGCAGATGTTCCCTTAAAACCTCTTTAAAAGTGAGGCTGGTATTAAAGCTCTAGTCGATCTAGATAGCTTTGTAGAATAAGCCAACAGGAATAGAATAGCAGACTTCATATGATGGAGCACTCCAGGATGCATCTACCTTTGCAAGTTTTAAATGTAGTTTTCTACATTTCTTATTGTTCACCGACATCTTATTAATAGAAAAAGATAACAGCTAAAATAAGTGGTTAATGAAACACATTGAAGCTCTGTAGCATTTCCCATGCTTGCTTATATGAATACAAAATGCTGCAAAATCTTGCCAAGAAATTAATATGGACATAATATTAAATCACCTCATTCCATTTCCATATTCATATACTTATTAAAAAACATTTAATGAAGAAAAACTTCTAAAGAAAAGACACATGTAGTTTTTCCAGTGTTTGGTGGCTGCTGTGTTTGGCTTAAGTTGATATCACAGTGTACTTCACATCTCAGTTGAATTTGTTGATCTTCATCCTTCTGTTTTAACACCTCCCAGCTTAATGAAGTACACATTCACCAATAGTTCATTGACAGCAGAATGCTTGACATTATGCTTGACATTATTAAATCCTGTTGATAATCTGACAATTACCTCATTGTAAGGGATCTATATGTGATGGTCAAATAAGATAAAAAGATCAGTGTTATCATTAATTCTCTAAATGACAGCTAAAAGAAATATTCAGAGCAGTGGAGTATAGAGGTTTGAATAAGATTGGTTCTTATTTGGGTTTATATATTTTAATGCTTAGGTAGTGGCACTAATTAAAAGGATCAGTAGATGTGAACTTGTTGGAGGACTTGCCCTACTGATTTTCAATTTGGCTTTGGTCTCATATTTGCTCCCTTTCCTTCTTTATGGAATGGGAGTGACTATACTGTGACATTGTATATTGGAAATGTGTGATCTGCTTTTTGTAAATCATTATTATTTCACAGGGTTTACAGTTTAGAGATTGCCTTGAGTCTCAGAAGAGGCTTTGAACTTGGTTGAGATTCATAGATTATGTGGACTTTTAAAGTTGGACTCAATTCATTTTCTCTTATGATATGGCAACAACCTGATGGGAACCAGGGAGTAGGAATGGTCTCCATAAGCATATATTTGAATGCCTATTGAGTAGTGCTATTTGAAAAAAAATAGAAGGTATGGACTTAGTGGAATAGATGTGGCCTCCTTGGAAGAAGTGTGTCTTGGGGCTTCAGAAGCCCAAGCCTGACCCAGAGTTTCTCTCTTCCTGCTTCTTGAACATTGGTATATAAAATTCTCAACATCTACAGCACAGTGTTTTTCTGTGTGATGCCATGGTCCCTGAGAATAATGGACTATACCTCTAAAATTGGAAAAAACAAAACAACAAAAAACAAAGTAAAATAAAACAAAAAAAACCTCAATTAAATATTTTCTTTTATAAGAATATCCATGGTTAATGTGTCTCCTTATAGCAAGAGAATAATGACTAAGACATAGGCTTTAAAAAAAAAAAAAAAACTTGTTTCTGGGTTGTTGTTTTTGGTTTTGTTTGTTTATTTTTGGTTTTTGTTTCATTTGTTTTATTTCTTTTCTTTTCCCAATTGTCTTAAACTTTACTTGAAATCCTGCCTGGCATTTTAAAATACATGTCAAAACCTCCAAAATGCTAAGGAAGCTTAACTGTAAGTCCTCTTCTAAGATTCAGTAATTCTTCATAATTCAGAATTCATCAAGGTATTAAATAAATAATACATGAGGAAGGGTATTATGTTACAAGAATATCGATGACACAACATTTCACACAATCACAAATACCATAAACATAATCATATTCTTCCCAATTATCAACTCAATAAAGCAAATAAAAATTTATCCTAAAATGTAAAATGAATTATTTAGGCTTATTGGCACAGACATATGATCACAGCTGTTTATCAAGTTCAAAGCTGACATAAACAACCTAGTGCCAATCTTTCTCGAAAAACACCTGTATAGAAAAGGGATATTGTCCTGGATCAACTGATAAATTAGCATGCACTACTGAAATGAATGGATGAATGGATTAATTAATGAATAAACAAACAAATAAATAAATATTGGAGATAGATGCATAGGTAGATGAATGTGTTCTAGAGAGAGCTAGATTGTAAATATATGACAGACAAACAGGTGATATATCATTGATAGATTCTTAACTTCTTTGTGGTAGTTGGAATATGTATGTCCACCCCATAAACTATTATTTTAAGATGTGTTTATACTGAGGAATATTTGTTTAATGATGCAAAGATGTGTTGCATTATATCATGTTGCATTTGTTTAATTCTGTGAAGTTGTTACTTTGCCTGTCTAAAACACCTCATTTGATGGGAGATGTCATTCAGTAATTATCTTATTGGTTAATGAATAAAGCACTGTTGGCAAATACAAAGGTAAGATAGGCAGGATTAGAAGACAAAGGGGATTCTGGGAGATGTATTAGAGATTCGGGATGTAGGGACTGGAGAGAAGGTCCAGACCTTCTCTCTAGTAAGATAAGACCACGTGCAAACACTTAGATAAGTAGAAATGGGTTAATATTTAAGACAGAGCTAGCCAATAAGAAATGCTAGTAACAGGCCAACAGCTTTATATCTAATACAGCATCTCCTGTGTATTTGGCAGTAGGATAGGGCTGGAGGAAAAACTGCTCATAACACTCATTGGTGTAATAAAGAGCTGAACAGCCAGCCAACAGCAAGGCAGGGGAATAGAAATAGGAGAAGAAATCTGTGAGGAGAGGTTGGAGGGGCAACAAAAAGGAGAAGGCGAGGAAAACTTCAGGCGCCAGCTACCCAGCCATGCAGCCAGCCATGGAATGAGAAGGAAAGAAAAGATATATAGAAATAAAGGCAAAAGCCCAGAGGTAAAAGCTAGATGGGATAATGGAAGTTAAGAAAAGTGTGTAGAAAAAAAGCCAAGATAAGGCCAGGCATTCATAAGAATAAGACTCCATTGGAGATAGCTAGCAAGCCCCCAAAAGAGCTAAGAGCCAAAGGAGTAAAGAATATGAAAAACCAACTACACTCACGTGTTTGAATTCTTGGCCCTTAGGGATTTGCACTAACAGGAGGCATAGCCTTGTTGGAGGACATGCGTAACTATGGAGTGGACTTTAAGGTATCATATATACTCAAGTTATGTCTATTGTGTTGTTCATTTCCTGTTGCCTGTGGGTTATGATGTAGAGCTCCCAGATCCTTTTCCAGCACCATGTCTTCCTGCATGCCACTATGCTTCCCTTCATGATGATACTGGACTAAACCTCTGAACTGTAAGTCAGCCTCTATAAAATGTTTTCCTTTATAATAAATGGCATGGCCATATTGTCTTTTCACAGCAATAGAAACACTAAGACTCTTTAACTATTTCAACTTCCAAGAATTCTCCTTATCTCCCATTTGCTGAGATGACACTTAAGCATAAATTCTTTCCCAAACCTTTTCACTGGTGCTCGTGGATGCCTCAATCTCCTATCTTCCCTTTCTTCTCAGCATTTTTTTCTCAGAGCCTCTGTTGCCTCTCTCATTCTCCTGGAATGTCATAGACCATTTCTCCTACTTTCCTCTTGGCTGTTTTCTGTTCCTTCTTAGCATCTAAGAGAAAAAAGGTGTTTTTCACAAACTGTGTTTATTTCACCAGAAACTTAAAATCAGTTTCTAGTACTTTATACATCTTTCCTTGGTGTCAAGTGGACCAATGTTTTCCATGTGAAAGAGCTATGCTAATTGATGCTATTTCTTCCTTGAAAAATCCCTGTACTTTCTCTGTTTTTGTGAGTAGCTGTGAAGCTACTCAGGATTCCCAACACTCTTCTACCCCACTTTCAATCAAATATACATCAAGGGTCTTAATCAAAGCTCCCAATCTTATCTCATATCCATCCCCATTCTTCACCTCTCCCCCTCCTCCATATAGCACAATCATCATTTTCCAGGATTACAGAATCAAGCCTTAACATTTATCCCTGCCTCTTGTCTGCATGTCACAATCAGAGTGCCATCTGAAAAGCATTTTGATGGATGCACACCCCCTTTTGGAATCTGTGAATGTTTTCTGAACTTCTCCAAAATATTCAATTCTTCTTCACATGATATTCAGTAATCAGGTTTACCTGGCTTTTCTCCTTTCTTTCAGATTTAATGTAGTCTTCTCTCCTCTTTGAAAGTGAATATGTTAGTCAGTGAATATGTCCAAGGAATGCAGCATGCCATGGTCACCACAGATGTGTGTCCTATTTCATGTGCTAATATTTCCACTGCAGAGATATTTCTCCTCATAGCCCACCTTGCACAGGCATAAGGAACCTCATAACTTACCTAAGATGTACATATGAAACCCTTCTAATCACAGCCATCTTTGCATATTCCACTAACCCTGCACACACATACTAAACCCTTTTGCCCACTACCAGTCCCAAACAGATCATGTCTCTTCTATTCACACATGCAACCCTACATTTGCATACAATGACCTTCTATTTATGGCCCTGCACACATCTACTAAGGAAAAATACAAGTTCCTGAACCTTCAAATACATTATCCTAAAAATTTAAAGTAATCTGTGTTCACTTCATAATATTATGCAATCTGTCCCTTACTCTATATTTGGTATAGTCAGTGGTAAGTTTCTCTATAAGTCAATAAATACAAAAGTTTAAGGAGTGGTTCACCACATGGACTTACTTGGTGAGTATCAGGCATCTCATGCCTGATGTAGGCCTGTTTACCCTGTGATAAAGCATATGCACATATCAACTCAGAGACCAGGTATAGATGAATGTCTTACTTGCAATCTTTATACAATAGTTAACATTTTTATGTCTGACATAATATTTTCAAAATAATCTTCTATGTCTATCATTTCCATTTTAAAGAGGATGGGTCTTTTTTTTTTTTTTTTTTAGTAGTTAATGTTCTTACAATACCTAGATTCTAATACAGCACCTGTCTTACATAGGGTTACTATTGCCCTGAAGAGACACTATGACCCTGGCAACTCTTATAATGGAAAACATTTAACTGAGGCGGCTCACTTAATAGTTTCAGAAGTTTAATCTATTTTCATCATCATGGTGACCATGGTGGCATGCAGGCAGACACAGTGCTAGAGGTGAGCGTCCTACATCTTGCAAGCAACAGGAAGTCAACTGAGACATCTGGTGGCATTGTGAACATAGCAAACCTCAAGCCAACATCACAGGCACAGATTTTGTCCAACAAAGCCATACTCACTCCAACAAAACCACACCTCCTAATGGTACCACAGCAGCTTAGTGTAGCACAAATGACCCTTTCTGACCCTTTACCACTGTCTTCAGGATATAGATGCTTTAGGGGGCTCCCTCTGTTCAGTATTATCAGTTATAGCACATTCGCACAGCTTTCCTTAAAGCCTTAAATTCTCTCTGGACTTCCCCTGACTCCCAAACAACCGTTTTCTTTTTGTTTGGTTTTATTTTCCTGTTTCTTTGAATTTTCTATATCTCAACAGAGCTAACTTTGAGACCACTTCTTCATTACCAAATCTAAGGGAAATGTCCCTCCTGAGTACCAATAGCTCAATTATTGCTTTTGTCTTAGCATATATCACTACATGGCAAATATTTGGTCGTTTCTAACTTAATCAAGAGGTCAAAGAGACTTTTTGTTCTCATCAATGCTACCTAAGAACATGGCTGACTTATAGGAAATAGTTAATATGTACATTTATGGAATTATGAATGGACAGAAGAACTAAGGTCTCTTCATCTCAGAGCCCATGACTGTGTATCTAACTGAAATTTAGTACATAATGGGATGTCAGCAATGTGGGGGAGGAAGACTCCAACAATGACTATGTTAGGAGCATTTAAAAGTAGTGCAGTAATTGTTTAGGAAACAACTATTTGTCATAAGTGACACTGTCAAAACCTTGCCATTCTTGTGATCATGATGATCTTTTCTTTTTTGGGTGGTGGGGGTCAAGACAGGGTTTCTTACTGCATTGGATCCTGTTCTGGAACTTGCTCTGTAGACCAGGCTGGCCTCGAACTCATAGAAATCCACCTCTGCCTCCCGAGTATTGGGATTAAAGGCCACCAACACCCAGCTATTGTGATGTTCTTACAAAGCAGTGGTTCCCACCCTCCCTAATGCTGCACCCCTCTAACACAGTTTCTCATGTTGTGATGACCCCCAGTCATAAAATCTTGTTGCTACTTCGTAACTATAATTTTACCAGTTATTAATCATAATATAAATAAATGATAAGCAGAATATCTGGCATGTAACCCCCAGAGGTGAAGAACCACTATTGTAAAGAGAAACAGAAAAAAAAGTGATTTTTAAATTCCCTATTCTTTGTGCATACATAAAAAAGGTATTTTCAGTAAAAAAATATTGATTTACTTATAGTTTAATAAGAAATAAAAGCCAAATGAATTAGATTAATGTTAGGTAAATTTGAACACCACACCATGGAATATCCCACTTTTTTTTCTGTAGTTACAATGTTATGAAAAACAATTGAATTGTAAATATGTAATTGCAGTCCAGAATTGTTTCTTGCACAAGTAAAGATGAATGAGGTTTTAGTGATGACAACCCACTGTGACCCCTTTGAAAGCATAATGGAAGAATGCAATCATGAAATGGTTGAGAGCCAGCCCAAGGTGACACTTACATCTTCATGAACTGAAGTACACCATCACTGGAGGTGTGCACTTTGCCTACCTCAAATTAAATTGCTACTGATGCCATTCTTGGAACTAGAATTAAAAATACCTATACTCTCCTCCTTAAAATGCAATGTGACATAGTAGGAAATTCTATTACCAGTATGCAATGTCTTAAAAGAAATGTTCTAAAAATCCAACTTGAGAGTCTAATAATCTATAATGCTTTTTTCTTTTTTTTTTCTTATTTTACATATTGATCTCAATTCCCTCTCTCTCTCTCCCTCTCTCCCTCCCTCCTTCCCTCCCTCTTTCCCTACTTTCCTCTCTATAATGTTTTCTTGTAAGAACCTATGGGTGATTCACTTGCCACAAATCTTTTAGTAAAGTTCATCTCATTTTACATATGAGTAGATTGAGCTTTAATGACACTATGCTACATTTCTAGGCTCACACAGCCACAGCAAGGCACAGAAGAAGAATCCATCTGTTTATATATAAATGTTCTTAATCACCTCTATAAATTGCATCTGTGTAGAAAAATTACTAAGGAGTACATCTCCAACAAGAAAGGGAAAATAAACTGGTGACTTGTCCATCACTGATATACTGCCCTGGATCTTTACCACTGAGATGATTCTACTGGTCAAAGCTCAGTGCAATGGTTCTGTGATGACAAATGCATGGTTGTCTCACTGAAACATTGGCCTAAGTATCATATTAGAGTGAGCAACACACTAGTCAGATGGGGAAACCATGAGTCCCTGTACTCCATCAATGCAATGTTCAGCCCAGGTCCCATTTCCTTCACGCTAATGTTAAAATCAACCACCAAGAGTAAATGGAAGATATAAGACTAACATACCACCATGGTAGTCCCTGACACTGAAGTGTCCTGTCCATTATTGCTACTATGATCTCCAACCACAAATTCACATATATCTTGAAATCACACATTTCATTCTGATCTGAAATATTATACACCCATACAACCTACAAGACACTGAATATTTAGATCAGGGGAAGGAGAATATTCCCTTCTTTGTATATTCAAATCCAATCTGCATTGCCTACTCTAATTCAGCTCATTCAACCTATTGCTCTCATTCCATCTTCCTATTTCCCTCTTCTTTGTGCCTCCATTTGACTGTTCACCTGGGGTCTCGATTATTTTCATTAAGAGTTGGGTAGGCTTGAATGTGAATATTCCCCGAGGCTCAGCCCCCACTGGTGGAGGTTTAGGCAGTAAAGCCTTGTTGGAGGAAGTATATCACCCGAGGTAGGCTTTGAGAGTTGAAAGTCTTGTTTGTTCTCTTTGCTCATGCTTGCAGTTCAAAATGTAAGCTTGTAGCATTCTACTCCAGGCACCATGATGGACACTTATCACTCTGGAACTGTAAGACCAAATCAACTTGTCTACAAGTCACTTTTGGCCATGGTACTTCATCACAGTGACAGGAAAATGACTACTAGAAGTGTCATATCATTGATCTATCCATACACACAGATTGGTTAATATTGAGATTAATTTCTTAATGTGACAGGTATCCATTTATAGTGGAAGATTCTTGAGGGAAAATTCTTCAATAAGAAGAAAACAATTAGGGTTCCTACTAAAGTCTATTCACTACACTATGTAGTGAATATTGGTTAAGGCAAATTTTGTTGTGCTTTTTCACAAATAATCATATTAATACTGCCCATCCCATGTGCTCCTTTTAGAAGGAGCTGGACTGTTGTTCTCTGTGCTGTACTGTCACTCAAGCTATCATGAAAGCCACATTTTAAATGCTGACACATGGTAATACAAGACTAAGAAACCACCAACTGGGTCTCCAGAGATGCTCATTAAGATGACTGAATGGTTACACTGGAGAAATGGCTTGTTAATTAAGAATACTGTTTATGTAGAGGGTTAGAGTTCAGATTCCAGCAACCACACCAGGTACCTCATAATCTCCTGGAGCTCTGACACCCTCTTTCGGCCTACACAGGTCTCTCTCTCTCTCTTTCTGTTTTACACACACACACACACACACTAACAATATCTATCTTTACCAAGCCTACATAGATCTCTCAGCTGTCTGACCACTGCCATAGGTGAGGATGCCCCAAGTTAGGCCTTGAAAGCAACTTCACATGATCATACATAAAGTCATACCTGAATAGGACCATTTTAGCACAACCCTCTTCTATATTTTAACTCCATGCTGACAATAATACAGACACAGAAATCTAGTTGAGAATGTCCCAAGTCCCTTGACCCTATAAACTATAAGTGACAATGTATATACTGTTTCTTTAAGAATTCAATTTGGGGGCATTTTCTTGTATTTTTATTTTTATTTTTGAAATTACAGAATAACTGGTACTCTGACCTTTCTCAGAACATAACTAATTTTGGAGTAGTATCCAGGGATACTGACAAGAACCTGAAGGAGCTAAATAATATAAATACTTGTTGATTTTTTGATCAGATGCATCCCATTTTAGACCTACAACATCCTAAATATTGCTTTTTAAAAATTCATGATCACTGATAATAATAAAGACATGTCATGTCTACAAATACTCTGTCTATAAACACTCTCTGCAAAAATATCAATTACTGTATCTTTTCTCCATTGCTCATATTTTGGGTCTTTAAGTTACAAAGCTTGTTCATAGTCAAATGTGTCCAATTAGCTTAAACTTAACAAGTGGAAACAACTTTTTCATACTTACAAATGGTTTTCATTTCACATTATTTAATGAAAAGAAATTAAATTTATCTTCCTCTTGTTTTAAAATTGGATATTACTAATTATCTATGACTTATAATATTAAGTCCCTTATTAAAGATTAGTAGTAACAGAATTTATTAGGATACATATATAATATATACATATATGTATATACATATACATATATATATATATATATATATATATATATATATATATATGCACCATACTGAAGCCATGGAAAATTGTTTAAGTTTTAACACTTTCATTATCAGTAACAATAATTTATTTACTTACCCAACATAAGAAGAAAAATAGAAAACCACGACAGAGTCAGAAATAGGAAAAATGGCTTTATCTCCTTTCTCGTGGCTCAGTGTCTTTTTGCCTATACTTGGTCCACCTTTATTACTTAACCTTACCCCCTCTTGGTTTTCTTTCTTAGTGTTTCACTCTACGCACACTTACAGTGCTGTTTTAATATATAGTATACATTATAGTTTAGTATTCTTTTCTCTCTTTTACAGGTGAATAATATTCTATTTTACACGGTGTACATTTATATGAAGATCTTAGAAATGTTTCCCATCTTCATTAACATTTCCCTGTAAGTTTGCTCCCAGCACAGCACCATATTTATAAAACAAAAGGAGACCACAGGAAAGGATACTGGGGTATCATCTCACAAATGGAAATCTCCCATCTTAAGCACATCCCATGTGTGCCTTTGAACAATTCATTTAATGTAGTTCACTTGTAAGCATCATTGACCCATATCTTCCCAGAAAAGGACACAATGCAACTTTCCCCTGGTATTTCTTTCTCCTCCTCTTACTTTGCCATTGTTGGAAAGCACACTAAGGAGCTTCATGATGGCATGAGATGATGTGCCCTGGGGGTAGTGTTATCTTCAGCTAGAAGAACTAGAAGAAATCCTGGAGGTGAGTATACAAGACAGTCAGGGACCACATATATGCCTACCTGTGTCTCATGTGTGAAGAGTCCTCTGATGCTCAGAAACTATCTGTGGACATGAGGAAGAAGGGTTATAAGAAATCTCATTCAGCAGGTGTGCCTCAGCAGAGGGAGATCTGCTAAGCTAAACTCCCCAGAAGCACAAACACAGGTTATTCAAACTGGAGTATTTGCAGGAGCATTGTGTGCTAGAGGGAAGGACTTGCTCAAGGGCAAATCTCTACCATAAAGCACCTAGACAGTCCTAGGGTGTCAACTTCCATTCAGTTAGGTAACACACTTAGCCTCTGAGAACCAAAGATCCCTACTTCTCCTATCAATCTTTCTTCTGAAATTGTTGTTAAACCAGATAAAAGCATATTGATTAGGATTCATCTTGTCTAGGTGAATCCTTTTAAAAACTTTGAAGGCAAAAAAAAATTGATTTAATCTTTGTTCCCTACTGACATTACAAACAACCTTTCCATTAAAGAAGATAAAAAAACCTCAAATTTTTAAATTCTGCTTTCCATATTTTCTCTCCAGATTATAATATGTGCTTTACGAAACTGAACACTACTAAAATTTAAATTTATAGGAAATTGGTATTTTACAGAGTTTAGAAAAATTAGGGTAAAATACACTCATAACTAAAACTACCTGACTTAAATTCACTTACTCTTTTAACTGTCCATACTACAAGTGTGATAAAATCCAGGAATGTACCCCTTATTGGGGTTTCCAATGCAGAGTAGTCAGCCCCAAAACCACACCCACACAAACAAACAGAAAGGGACACAGCAGGTTGTAGTTATATAGGTTTGTGAATTCATGCAATGCATGCAAACACACACACACACACACACACACACACACACACACACACACACACACACAAAGGTCACAAACAGAAGGACAAAAGAATCTATCAACTTGATAATGGGGCTATGAGTAGGTTTCCAGGAAAGGTAATTAGTCGGGGTTGGTAGTGGAAATGGATGGGGGAAAGTGGTGTAATTGTGTTTCCATTTAAAATATGTTAAAAACAAAAGAAAATGAATTGGAAAGGAATACTAGCAAAAATTATCATTAAAAAAAAAACAAAAGAACATGTTTGGAATATTGAGAATGCTGAATCCTCCTAGAGGTGGGCAAACTTTAGTTCCAGCTTCAGGAATGTGTGGAACTAAAGGAGAGTTTATCAAAGCGTTGTAGGAAAAATGCTGGAGACACTTGGATCAAGAATATATGATGCTGGGTGCTGATAGTCCATGCCTTTAATTTCAGTGCTCGGGAGGTAGGGGCAGGCTGGTCTCTGTGAGTTCGAGGCCAGCCTGCTCTAAAGAGCTAGTTCCAGGATGGGCTGGCTTCAAAGCAATACAGAGAAACCCTCTCTTGCAAAAAAAGAAAGAAAGAAAGACAGACAGACAAAAAGAAAGGAAGGAAGGAAGGAAGAAAGAAAGAAGAAAAAGAAGATATGGTATCTTCAAATAGAATAATTTAGAGCAGAGGATCTCAAGCTGTGCGTGCCCCCTTTGAGGGTGAATGAGCCTTTCACAGGGGCTTCCTAGACCAAGGGAACACAGATATTTACATTACAACTCATAAGGTTGGGGTTCATCACAACATGAAATACTGAATTAAATGGTTGCTGCATTAGGAAAGTCTAAAACCACTGATTTGGAGAGTCAGGTGATAATTTCTGGGGAAAAAAATGAAAGCAAATAAAACAAATACTGATATCCCATAAGACAAAAATATCCACAAACTCTCACCAGGATTATAAGAGAGAAATTCCCTGGACCTACTCTCATACTAGGAATCAAATTATAAACTGAGATGAATTTAACATATGATGGTTAAGAGGCATTTACTACTGCTATTGATGCTTGAGTTTTGAGAGCTGAAGGGATGTGAAATGAAAGTCATCTTCAAGAATGAAAAAGTTATTTCGACTTGTTAAATTTAAGCTAATTGGACACACTTGACTATGAACAAGTCTTCAGCTCAAAAATAAACTGAATTATACAAACTAAGCAAAGAAAAGTAAAGAAACAAAAGTGGACAAGAGTCCAAGTTGATCAGTAGGTCACATACCTGAAATTATAGATATCCTGGGCTGCCTAGTGAGTTCCAGGCCAGCCTGGGCTATGATGCGTGCCATCCCCTCACTCCCAACAGTCAAAAGTAAACAAAGAAAACAGTAAATATTTTATAATTGACCAAAGAACTTCTAAAAGCATTTTGCAATCTTTCCCAATGTTCTTATCCATTTTTAATGAAATAAGTAAATACTTTCATGGAACCACAGCAATTAAATATGGATATATCTGACAAGAATGTTCCTCTCTAAAAATGTCCACATCAGCTCTTGCTGTTCACTTCTATTTATTCTCTTTCTTTTCTATTTGGCACGGTTAAGTACCCTTTGACATTATTCGAATTACTGGCTTTAATCCTCCTCTTTGCTGTAGTATATCCTGAGGAATTAGGGAGATCTACACATCTAGAGCTAGGATTAATTTTTTTTTTTTTTAGTCACAATTAAGAAAGCCCAAAATAATCCACTAGCCATGATAAGAAAGTAGTGAGGGACTAGGAGGAAAGCAGACAGAAACTATAGTCCTTAGGTAGATAAATATGCTTTTCCCTTAACCCTTTAAGATGGCCAACTTCCTAGTTCTTGTCTCTCTCTGAAACAAAGACTTGAAGGAGCAGCTGGGGAGTGGAGGTTCTGTGGCAGGAAGCAATCAGGCCCTCTTTCATTGTCACTTTACCAGTCCCCTACAACATCCCAAGACAATCAGTTCCCAAGGGAGAGAGGGAAAGAACCCCACTGGCAAATGTACAAACATTTTCATTCAGACAGAAAGACATCAGCTTTGGATCCTCATTCACTTCTGGGAGTCTGTTTGTCTGCCTTAAAGTCTCCCCTGTCCCTGCCCCTGTCTCTGTACATCTCACCAACTCTCTCTCTCTCTCTCTCTCTCTCTCTCTCTCTCTCTCTCTCTCTCTCTCTGTGTGTGTGTGTGTGTGTGTGTGTGTGTGTCTTGTGTTTGATCTCTAGAGCCACAAACAGAAAGAGAAAAGAAAGAAAAGGGAAAAAAATATTAAGTAGCATTTTAATGTTGTTCTCAAAAAGGCAGGAGACGTGCAAACACAGAAGCACTTATTTCTGTTTTGCTTATATCCTAGGATTGCATTCTCAGGAGAGCATGGCAATGAACTGCTCTTGACTTCAACCCAGGCAGGTTCCTGTCGAGCTTCCTTCTGTAAGAACATTTCCTAGCTGGGAAATTTCGTAGTGGTTTAGTGACTGTAAAAGCTGATAACAGGGTCATGCCAGGACTCTTCTGTACTCCCCTGTGACCCCCCACGCACACCTGTGCAGTAGCTGCCTTTTATGCTAAATTAAACTAAGCACAGGGTGGCCCAGGCAATCACTGGCAGGAAGCTTTTCCCTCCATGTCGTCTTTTCTGATCATGAAGCATGTATGACTATTCTACTTAGTTCCCTAGTAGCAATTTATCATTGTCACTGAAAAATGGGCCAGAGATCTGCAAGTGTGGCAGGCAGTTGTACAGTCCTACCTCATTTTGTGCAGTGGAAGCTTATTCTAGCAACACATTTTAAATTAGATATGCCTAACACGGCTTGTTTTTGTCTCTGGGAACAAACAAATAAACAATAATTAGACGTTAAAAGTTTGGTGTTCATACAAAGCAAGACAGGGTACATGATTTAGGTTCTGGAAAAAGCTTTTAAGGGTGCATACAGTTTCCTTTCCCTGAATCCCTAAGGTTATAACAAAAAAGTTTACTTTCAATGTTTATAAATCTGCCATGAGTCTAACATATGATCAAACTCTACCACATCCTGCTGCCAAAGCATAGCACCACAATCTCTTTATTATCCCCAAGTTTCTAAGGGGAGCCTTATATCTTCTGACTGAATTTTAGTG
This sequence comes from Phodopus roborovskii, assembly GCF_943737965.1. Lineage (NCBI taxonomy): Eukaryota > Metazoa > Chordata > Mammalia > Rodentia > Cricetidae > Phodopus > Phodopus roborovskii. The sequence goes on along the minus strand of NW_026126434.1, from coordinate 20,159,003 downwards.
GAAATTTCCAGAGGGTTCCATCTATCAACCCAGGACATTTTGTTTTCTTCAGCTCTCCTCAGGCTCTTATATGAATTGCTACTTGTTTATGGATTCCAATGTATTAGCATGGGATTTAAATGTGAATGCATGTATCTAAATCCACTCCCACAGAGACTGTTAAATTGAAATTATATAGTAAACAAGAGACTGAATTGGGACTGGAGAGAACTCAGTGGTATTGAGCCCATACTACTCTTGCATATGACCTGGGTTTGGAGACCAGAACCCTGGTCAGGTGGAAAACAACCAGCAAGGGTACCTCCCAGATAACCACATACATGTGGCACATACAGACACGAGCACAGGCACACATAAAAACCCACAGAGACAGACATAGGCACATTCCTAAATTAAAACAAAATAAATTGGGAGGTGATTCAGTGGCTTATGAGTGTGTACCACTCTTCCATAGGAGCTGTGTTCAGATCCTAGCACCTGTATTTGGTGGTTCACAGCTACCTGTTACTCCAGTTTAAGAGGATCTGATGTCCTTTTCTGACCTTTGGAAACACCTATATTCATGTGTGCCTACACCCTTACTCCAACATTTATACACATGAAAATAAAAACAAAGGGTTTTGGAGGGTGATAGTGGTGCATGCCTTTAATCCCAGCACTCGGGAGGCAGAGGCAGGCAGATCTCTGGGAGTTCGAGTCCAGCCTGATTTACAAGAGCTAGTTCCAGGACAGCTTCCAAAGCCACAGAGAAACCCTGTCTCAAAAAACCAAAATAATAGTAATAACAATAATAATAAAATGAAAATAATAATAAATGTTTTTAAAAGAAATAGGATTAAAGTATTTATATGACACAATTAAATAAATATAACTTCCCAAGTTAATATTCTTTCTAATTAATAAATGATAGTTGCATAGATATATGTGGTAAAATGTATTTGGTTCCATGATAACATTGTGAAAAGATTCAGTCAAATTAATATATTTAGCACCAAATCAATATTTTTGGCATATCTGTGCCGAGAATATTAAAACATCTATATTTCTTACCAAGTTTGAAAAGTTCATTGTCTACCTATTAGATTTAAATAACATTGCTATGGACCTTCTCCATATCACATTCAACACACACAGAATCAAGAACCACTCTAATATGTTCACTCAGCTTATGTTCGCTGTGCAATGCATTCTATAAACAACCACAGACCCTCTAACGCTGACCCTTTTTCTTGTCATCTCTGATCTATGTTGGTTTGAGAGATATGAATGTTCATCTTCACAGCACTTGAAAATCTTTCAGGGAGTACTCACAGCATTCAGACAAAGGCTCTGAGGCAGTGGCTGAGTGTTTCCAATACCACGTGGTACTCTCAGAGTTGGGGAGTTTTTCTAAAGATGTCAAATTATTAACATCACTACCCATGGAGCCTCAAAAGCACTGCTTTCTTTAGTGGAAACCTGATATCTAATCTATTTGATGATTAAACAAGTGAATTAATCTGTAGATCTGATACCTGGAGCTTCAACCAGCCTTTGCTTGTTGCTGGCAATTATTCTGGTCATCAAGATAGTGTGATAAAATTATAGTCAGTTACATTAAAGCTAACTATATTCAACCTACACATCAAGTAGTAAATATATCAGCATAATATAATAACAAGATTTGAAATAAGATTGAGACAACCAGCCAAAAGAATCCGTGGATCTGAAATCATCATGAAGCCTCCTAAACATATATGTAACATATGGCAAATATAATTTGGCTTCCAAATTGCTATTTGAGGTAAAAAATTTTCAAGCAAACAATCAGTTTTTTTTACAATGCAGTATAGCTAAAGCTGTAATATTTTCATTAATGTCAGGATGAACTTTTTAAAAATGTTCTCACCAAACATATAGGTGAGACATTAAATATCCTCATTTGTTTTGTCACAAACAAAGCTACACCAAGGAAGACAGATATAATTGACCACTATTCTCCCTTTAAGGTCTTGGTGTATTTGTTTCTAAAATCTGGATGCAAGCTGAAGCTTTTGGACTCAGTATTCTATGCAACCACAACAAATCACTAGGAGTTATGTCTTGTGAGGTGAGACCTTTTATTTTCTGGTCAAACACATCCTAAGAAGTCCTAGTTCCCTTTCCCTCCCCCAGTCATGTCCTTCTTCCCTCTCTTCATTTCCTTCCTTTCTTCCTTCTCTTCCTCCCTCTCTCCTCTCTCCCTATTTCCCTGTTTTCCTCCCTCCCTCCCTCCCCCCCTCTGTGTGTGTGTGCGTGTGTGTGTTGGTGTGTGTTGGTGTGTTATAAGAGCCTGGATCAAAAATTAGGTAAACAGGAATGAGAGGCAGTGACTGGGCTAACAGATTGCCAGAGAACCAGTTCACCTCTGGATGACAGAGGCCTCTCTGGTAAAGTTAAAAACTGTCTTTAATATGCTGCAGGAGCTCTCTAAAAGAAACACTGCCCAGTGCAAAACACTGGGCAAAACACATCCCACTGCCCAGTGGGATGTCCTCTCCTGAGTCCTCTGCTCTGAATACCAATGTTTGTAACCATTTTCAAATGTTTGCTCAAGAAACACTGGAGTGCACACTTCATTTTTCATCAGCTGTCAAACAGACAACAGATGGGAACACCCAGTGATTCTCAACTGGGCAGCATTTGAGGCAATAACTAGAAGATGGCCCATTGAAAAAGTACTTCATTAGCTGCTGAGTCTTGGTTTTAAAAGTGGCTTCATTGTGCTGAATTTGAAATATTGTACTTTTTAAAAAGTTTTAATTCTTTTCCCTCAAGTCTACAAGATAGACTTGCCTGTCTAGCAAGAGAAGAAGCAATTTGCAGCACCATGTTCCTTAAATCAACTACAACCCCTTCCTTTTCCTTCCACTGGGAGTAGAGTCCTGATTTTCAACACAGAAGACCTGGCAAAAAACAACAGTGTCTTATTAAAGTGCCTGCTGGGTTTATTGAAACTTTAAAAATTATTGTACAGCTAATAGCCATTTTCATTTAGCTGGCAAAGGCAACAGATATTTATCACAGCTACTGTCTTCAAGTTCTTTAAACAAGTTGCTCAAACTCTGTGTGGGAACAGATTTCAGTATGGCTGGCCTGGCTTGGAGGGTGACAACATGTCAGGAAGGTGACGAAGGACATTTCCGCACCAGCCAATTATTCATCTGCCTTAAAGCTATTTTTACTGACCATATACAGCTGGATCCTGGTTGATATCCATGCAGGTTCAAGAATCTCCCATGCTACTCTGATCTCCACCGGACAAAAACTATGGGTGCTCATATTGCCTATAAAATGCATTGGCATATAACCTATGTATTTCAGTATACATATTAAATCACATATTTAATGCAAAGTAAATCCTATTAAAATAGTCTTAATACAGTGTGTGAGGGATCATTTAATAGTCTGCAATCTTCAGAAAATATTCATTTTTTTAATTATTTTCAATCTGTTATTAGTTGTTTTCTGTAAGGAAAAGGTCATAGAAAAAGGAGTGATTAGATAGATACACACATGCAATCTTATATAAACAAATTTAATCTATATTATATACTTAAATATATCTGTGGAAACTGGATATAATATTGGGAAAACTTTCCATTCTTCTCAGATATGTTGGGTAAAACATTCAGTTTACACCGGAGCAGTTATTTCAGGGCTGGGGTTAGGATATTTCCATTAGGCTATAGGTATTAAAAACCCTTGGTTTGGTCAGGCCCTGCCCACGTATTGCATGTACACAGATCACAAAGTGGTAACAGCCTACACTAAAGAGAAACACAAAGAGGGGATGATCTGCACAATGCTCTGCAAAGAAGCAATGCAAACTACAATGATTACCAAGAATACTGATTATCTGAAAGGCCTGACCCTCCACAAGTTAGAAAGATGAAAGAGGGTAGTGGTGGAGACCAGAGCTAAACAGAGGCAGTGAACTCTGGCTCTTCAGCTTCTTTCTGTGTGCAATCCCTGTTGGTGAAGATCAAAGGCTCAGACTTGCACTGTGTGCTGTGAGGACAGTGCCTGGGGAATCTTGTATGGTGAGTCTGGCTGCTTCCCATAAACTAAGGCTCTCTTTGTGAACCGGCTGATGACATTTGTAGGTTTTATTGCATTTGACCCACACTCTGACCTCCAGTCAAAGGTTTCTCCTTATTTATAATTAGTTATTCCATTTAAGAAAAAAAATGCCTTTTAAGTTAGAAGCTGTGTTCTGAAACCTGCTTACCTGACTATGTTATGTCACATACATGAGGATGTGTAAAACTTTCATTCAGAAATCAAATCCAGCCATTACTGAAACTGTATAGAGTCTATTTCCTACTTCACCTTTAGTTTATGTCATTGAACATCACAATGAATGTATTCATCCATGAATTCATTCATTTATTTCAATACTTTCATGCATCTGTTATACAAATATTTATTTGTTAAGATTTTATTTGTTTATGTAGGTTTTTCAAGACAGGGTTTCTCTGTGTAACCCTGGCTGTCCTGTAACTCGCTCTGTAGATCATGATGACTTCTGACTAAGATGATGACTTCGAACTAAGAGATGAACCTGTGTCTGTCTCCTAAGTGCTGAGATTAAAGCCATGCACCACCACTATTCTGCAAGATTTATTTTTATGTGTTTAATTGTGTGCCTATTGGGGGGGCATACCAGAAGAAAGGTGGTAGCCGAACTTCACTCTTACGGAAGAGCAGTAATCTCAAACTGTTGAACTATGTCTCTAGCCCTCCATTTATTTTTTTAAATTATGCATATACATCTGTGTCTATGTGTATATGCCCACATGTGTGGGCATGCCTGTGGAAGCCAGAAGGGGGCATAAGATCATTTGAGTTACAGTCTATTGTGAGCCACAGACTTGGGTTCTGGTAACAAAACTCAAGTCCCCTGAAAGAATAGTAAGTGTACTTAACCACCAAGTTCTCTCTCCACCCCCTACAAATATTTATTTTAAGAAGCTCCTATGTACTAGATATGGCTCCCTGTGCTGGGGATGAATGAAATTTTTGCATGGCACATTTTTATACTGCTATGGCAGAGAAAGAAAAAGATACATTGTGCAGAAGATGAGGTAAGTTAGAAAAACAAAGAAGGGAAAGGAACACAGTGCTTGAAATGTTCACTCAGCTATATAGATATGTCAAGGATTTAAGCAGAGACCTGGAAATGGTACAGATTTTGGGAGCCTGATGAAGAGAGTCCCTGTTGGAGACAATGTCAAGTACAAGGACTGCTAACATCCTGAGAACTTAGAACACTGAGCATATCAAGAAGAGATGATGCCATGTGCAGAGCTGGGATATAAAGACAAAACAGAAATTAGATTCCCAAACCTATATTCTGCATGTCAGCCTGGGAAAAGGTTAAACATTTGAGTTTTATTTTGGAGCTGATGAATCAGCCCACAAACATTAGCAAAGAATTGCTCTGGCTGCTTTGTAATGAAGAGAGAAGAAGAGAAGGCTATAGTAAAACAGTGATGGTGTTGGGAGTTCAATCAGTGAACCTAGGTAGATCTGTGGCAAGGCAGAGCTTCTCCGGGAACACAACAGAGCTGTGATTAATAACACAGGGAATGTCCTACAGTTAGAAGCAATTTATTTCACCACTGAATTTTCACTGTTTCAACTTAAAGTCTTCGCTCACCTACCATGAAGCCGGGAGTCTATTCTGAGCTCAAATGTTATCTGTGAATTTCATCAATAGCTTTCTTGTGCTGTGTTTCCTGTCTTCTGGCCCTGGTTATGCTAACAGAGCTTCCTTGATTCTCCAGTGATCCTGAACTACAGAGTCATGGTCATCTTCCTGTTCTTCTTCCTCCCGCTCTCTCCTTTGCACTTATCCTCCTCCTTCCCTTCACTCTTCCCTGCTCCTCCCACCTCTGAAGGAAGGTCCTCCTCAGCTTCATTCACATCATCTAGTACTGCTGACTTTACACTGAAATACTGAAGTCCTGTGTGCTTTTAAAATAACGGCAAGGCTTACCACTTTGGAGAAAATGTTCAAAGGAATCAGGAAATGCTATTATATATATCACACAGATATAGAAATGGTCTTAAATATAAGCATAAATTCCTACACTTCTGTTTTCCAACTATCTCACAAAATTAGCAAGCATGGCATGAGGGAACCTGTAGTTCTTTATTTTTTCCCATTTATTTATTTATTTATTTATTTATTTATTTATTTATTTATTCTTACTCTTAGGTGGCCTGCCACCCAGCTCCCACATAAATACACGGAGACTTACTCTTAGTCATGAATGCCCTGCCTTAGCTTGCCTTGTTTCTAGCTAGCTTTTCAAAACAAAATCATCCACTTTTTCTTTATCTACATTTTGCCTCTGAACTTTTTACTTTTCTTTATTCTATGTATTTTTCTTTCCTTTCTATTCTATGGCTGGCTGTGTGGCTAAGTGGCTGGCCCCTGGTCTCTTCTGTTCTCGTTTCTCACTCTCTTTTCTAGACTACCCTTCCTATTTCATTAATATTATATAAACCTGAGTAGAGGGCAATTGTCATTATGGTGGGTTAGTTTATGCTGAGAGCTGAGGCAGGTTACATAAATACATGCACACACATATACAAACATGCACATATATAAACAAACACACATAGAGACACATACATACAAAAACACTTAAACATGCACACAAATATTTATATACAATCTAATTTAAAAATATAATTAATAAGCCCTGTTAGAATACAACTCCTATATGAATTCCTGAAAACATATTTCAGTAAAATATTCTTGTTTCATAATTTTTTCATTCTTTAGATTACAAGAAATTAATTGACCACTGTTTATAGTCTAAACATTTTTGTGACATTTATAGAAACATAAAGCAATAAGGTTCCAGTGTAGTGACAAAAACACTTCACATTTTAAATAGTTGCAGCTTGGACATCAAATGCATTAAGTAAATTCAAGCATGGAAAATAGCACAGTGAATAAAATTCCTAGTCTAGTCACATTTTTTTCCACTTTGCCCAGTGTGACATTTACTATCCTACAGGTGAACATTCTCTATCTTTCCAGAGTGGAGATTTGGGCTATACACAACTCAAAGTTTTATTATGCAAATGAACTGTACACTTTAGTACTGAGGCTGGCTACAGCATCCTAATAAAAGCAAAACTTCACAGAAAAGTATGCTATATATCATAAGCACATTTTCCTCTGTATATCAAAATTATATTTTAAAGGAGATAGATGTCATTAAATCCCCTTTCAATTTAAAAAACAGAGAGGTTTTCACAAAGTTATATTAAGTGATCAGCTGGGTGTAGTTGATCTCCACTGAGAGAAAAATACACACAGAATTAGGGAATTCCTAGAAAGCTTTGAATTGGAGATAGATACAGGGCTTATGTTGGTTTGGCAGGAGAACAAAACCAAATCAAAGTACATCCCTAGTCCCACCCTAAACTGAGCAGTTTTTATTGGAATGAAAACAGTGCTCAATTGGAAATGTCAGGTTTATTCTCAGATCCTTGCCATAGAAGCATCTTCACCTCCAAGAACTCTTTCATATTGCTATTCTCTATCCCAATGCCAAAATGCACTCATGAAAGCCAATTGCACAGCTGATGTCCATATTGACTGTTAATCATAAAGCTACTGATAAGAACAGGCCAGTGAGACCCAGGAGAAGATTGGTGAGGATACCCCATGACTGCCAGGCCCAATTAGTCTCAGGAAACTGGGTAGATGCAAATTAGCCCTTAACACAAATAATCAACTGGATATTTAAATTAGGAATATTCAAATGTGTTTAACACCTCTATTTGGAGTGCCAACTTTACTTAGAGAGTGAAGGTAAGATTGGTAAGATTGTGAGGACAGGTTTAACTAGGGTATGGAAGCAGGAAACAAACAATTTCATCTGCAGGATGAGTCTCTTTATAAATTCAGATGACTGGGCCACTGGCTGTTCACAACCATACTGTGGCATGTCTCATTCTGAGAAATTAGTGCATATAGTGAAAACCATAAAAATGATGTAATAATTAAAACAATACCAATAGAACAATGACCTGTGTTCTTTAACTAATAAAAAGTAATGAGGTAAAAATATTCATGTGTACAAAGGGGTTCACATATTTGGTGTAATCTTTAGTAAAACTCTGATGTCACCTAAGACAGAAATAGAAATGTCTAACCAAATTGGCAATGGAACATAAAAAAAAAAAAAAAAAGCCCTGAAAATCAGTGTTCTGGAAGATAAAGCACAGACATTACCCTTTGTTACATAAATAGTTTTATGCAACAATGAAAATAGTGTAGTGCTAGCATAAAAAGCAGAAATAGGCCAGAGTTCACAGAAATAAACACACATCAATGAACAACTAATCAATATAGAGTACTAACCTTACACAACCAGAAAGACAATGTCTGAAGCAGTGGTTCTGGGAAAACGTAGATGTCTTTATATAACAGATAACACTGTGCCTTTTTCCTGTAGAGTACATAAAATGCAACTTAGACTTGATGACTTGTTGGAAACTTTAATGTAAGACTACAAAATGTAAAATTCTTTAATAGTTGGCCAAAATCTTCTTTATACTTGTGTTGTCCAATAAACATTTTAAATGTTACCAGTTGCACAAATAGCAACAAGTAAATAACCAGATAAGGCTACATCAAACTAAGGAACAAAGCAATGTAAAAATCAGCATTATACCCTCAGTAGCTCTCACCCCTTACTGAAGATGCTTCTTATTGTAATAGATGGAGAATATTACAGAAATTAACAATGGATCAGAATACAGATAATAAATGACTATGAGGTACCAAATCACAAATGACACATCTAAAACACAACTCCCACACTTAAGGCACAGAAAACTCAGAGAAGAGGGTAGGTAGATTGTAAGAGCCAAAGGGCCAAAATTTCTGCTGCATGAAAGTATACTCTAGATATGGTCTCCCAAACAAGACTTGCACAATATCATCAACTGACTCGAGAATGTGGATGAAAAGTTTCAGTAATGCCATACACTTAGATGTAGAGCGGCAGGCAAACAATGGCTGCTGAGAGAGGAAGAATCAGTTTTCTGCAAGGATAAGCCCCCAATAGGTTATTCAATACCAAGTGGTCAGCCTAAGCACATACATAAGACATAAGAGCAATAGTGAATGGACTAGTGTGTGTGTGTGTGTGTGTGTGTGTCTGTCTGTCTGTGTGTGTGTGTGTGTATGTGTGTAGCAATAATTAAATAAAATGAGAGAGTGGTAGAGGCTTATGAGGAGTTGGAGAGTGTAGAAATGATGTAAGTATAGTACTCACATATGGAATTATCAAGAAATGGCTCTACTATATGAGAAAGCCATCACAATTTAACTATAGCTAGAGGAAACAAATATAGCTAGAATACACTATGGTCAAGATAAGGTAACAACATTCTTTATTTCATCCTGAAAAAATTAAATTTCAGCCGTTAGAACATGGATAACCCAGACAACTTGTTTAGTGAAATGTACAACACAAAGAAAGAGAAATTCAGAGTGATCAGTATCACACAAAAGAAGAAATCATAAAAACAGGGTAGAACTCTGATAACTGTCTCTGGAGGGTGAGGAGGTAGCTTGATGGTGGTCAAAGGGCATAAACACGGTATGAGAGATGATATTTATCAGGACTACACTTGGTAACATCACCTTGTGTGTTTGATGGAGAGTTTACATAAACAGGATTACTCTTGGTAATACCACCCTGTATGTGTGATGGAGAGTTGACATATGCAAGATTACTTTTGGTAACACTGTCTGTGTACTCAAAATCTACCAAGTAGAAAGATCATATGTGCTTTCTTATATACGTTACCAGTATACATTTCATGTATATGTTATCATGTGGAGACATTTGCCAACTCATCTGATTGAGGTAGTCATTTCTTAACATACATGCGCAAACATACATGCGTAACTTAACTATAGTTCCACATACAAATAAGAATTTTTTCAAAAAGCTTGCAATACCTTTATTTTAATAATATTTTATCAGTCTTTCTATCAATCTTGGCTGGAAAAAATATTGCCTATAATTGACTTTCTATTCAGTCTACCTTTGTAATTTTTTTTTATTTTTTTGTACTTAAAAGCAGCTTAAATATTTTAAGTTAAATATACCATATATATACAGCATTTTTGTTACTATTGCTTTAGTTTCAGTATTACAATATAATTATAATATATTTCCCTTCTCTTTCCTCCCTTCAAACCCTTCCATATACCTCTTATTGCTCTTTTATATTCACTGCCCATTTTTTTTAGATTTTATTGTATATATATTTCTAAATATAGTCTGCAAGTCTATATAATAGAACATGTATGTATGCTTTCAGAGCTGACCATATGATACCTTTGGTATTGGATAAGCAGTTAGTGTGATCTTCTCTGGGGAATATTATTTCTCCCACTCCCAGCATTCCTCAGTTGCAAGTTTGATGGGAGATGTCATTCTATAAATATGCTTCTCTTATTGGCTAATGAATAAAGTACTGTTGGCCAATAGGAAACCAAGGTAGGCGAGACTAGGAGACAAGGAGGAGAGAGTAAGTAGTAGGGAGGAGATCCAAGATGGAGGCTAGAGAGAAGAATGCCAGCTCCTCTCTCCAGTAAGATGAGACCACGTAGAGGTACTTAGATTAATAGAAATGGGTTAATAATTAAGACAGAGCTAGGCGATAAGAAACTGGTAACTGTCCAATAGCATTATATCAAATACAGAAGCTCTGTGTGTTATTTGGGGTTGGCGCAGCTGTGGGTCCAGACCGGCAGAAAAAAACATACCCTAACACAAGTTTGTCATTTTGATTCAAAAGGTAACTCTGCCACTCACTCGTTTGCTACTTGCTCCATTCTCTATAGAAATCTCTAGATTGACAGCTACCGGATGCAGCCAATATAAACCTTGATGTGTCAGTATAGCAATTCTTTATTCTCTGACCTCATTTTCATGAGAAGATACTGTTTATATAAAAGGGAGAAAAGGGTCAATTTTAAGGCAATAAATCCCATGATAAGCAGTAAGAAACTTAAGGCCAAGGAACTCCTAGAGAGTCTCTTTTATATTACTATAAAATTTTGCTTCACTACTGCTAATTTAAATCTGCCTCATAAGTAAGAGGAAAGGGAAAAGATGATTATGTGTGACTATGTGAATGTGTATGGGGGGGTGTAGAAAGAGGGGAGGTAAGACATATGAAAAAAAAAAGAATTTAACTGATCAACTTTGAGAATTTTTGTTCTCTCCAACTAGACCTGTTGGTGAATATCAGCAATTCTTCTGTGTTTAAAGGTTATGTTCCAGACCCCTGAGCTTCTTCAAGAGTACCCACCTCTATATATACCGCAGATTTCCCTATGCACCCACACCCATGGTTAAATTGAAATTATTAATTTGGTTCAGCAATATACAACATATAACAAGTTAGAACAGCTAAAATGACAATATGCTGTCATAAGAGACATGTGGGTTTGGACTCTTGTCTTTCTAAATAAGACCCTTCATCTATCTAAGAGGTGGTTCAGGATCTGAGCTAAGAGGGGAGATGGTGGGTGATCCTGGTAGCCAGAGGCAGCTCAGAAGAGGGATCACTGACCGCAGCCCTACAGTACAGGGCAAGCTGACAATCTGACCACAGCCCTGCAGTACAGGACAAGCTAACAGCCAAGAAGACTGCAGAGTGACAGGGAGGAGAGCAGTACTTTGTGTGACAGTTCTCTGCCCGGGTAGGGCAGAGAACAGCTTAAGCTTCCATCCTACTCCTCAGAATGACATGGGTTTAAAACATGAAATGTTTCTTTCTGGGATTTCCCATTTAGCACTTTCTGACAGTGTCTGCCTGAGTACCTCTATTTGTACAGAAAGTAAAACTGTGAATTACGGAGCAGGGGCTTCTGTGTTGCTACGGAGGTACATAATCTACAAATCAATTTCTTGGTTTTGAGTCAGTCAACGTTAGTCATTAGTGACTTGCTCATTTTTTCCCCATGTCTTCAAACAATGAATTTCTGTCACCCCATCCGGATGTTTGAGAGAAAATCATTTTCACTTAGAGATCCCATAATAAATCAGGATTGGGATTATCAAACAAAGGGAAAAATCAAACATGTATCGCTAGAGCCAAAGAGTGAGATTGCCCAGATGAGGCAATTGGCTACTTGTTTGCATATGAATGAAAAGTTGGTGAAATCCAACTGACCTCTCTGTACTAGGTTTTAGGATAGGAGATGCTAGCCTGAAACAGCAGAAAGTTCTCCAAAAAGCTGAAATGGAACACCTTTCTTTTTCTTCCTTCCTTCCTTCCTTCCTTCCTTCCTTCCTTCCTTCTTTCCTTCCAACCTCCCTCCCTCCCATCCTCCCTCCCTCCCTTCCTCACTCTCTCTCTCCTTTTCTTCCTTTATTTCTTTGTCCACATGAACTTCAGGGGAACCCTGGACAGGAAGAGCCATGCTCCACAGGGGAAAAGAAAAAAAAAAGAAAAAAAAAGAAAAACTGGCCAAAAATTAGCTTTGTAGCTTTGTATCTCTCTTCAGGGAAATGGAATTTGAACCAAATAAAGTTCCATTCTACATTAATATGTAAGCTTGACAATCACACAGGTAACACTGGCAGACCTTCGGTCAGGGTTTTAATGCTCCCTTTTAACAGAGAAGCTGGAATAATTAGAAAAAAACTTCATTGTGATTTATAGGTTGACACTTGATCCTTCCAGCTACTGGCTTAAAATCCATTTTATGTCAAGAGAAACACAACTCAAGCTCAACATTTTACCTGAGAACTTGGAACTACCCATTTTTCTTCCTTCTTACTGACCTTAGTATTGTTTCAGCCTTATATTTCAGCAATTCTATGACATAGATTAAATAGATTAAATTTCATTCAAATTCTTTAATTATTATTTTTATGGCTCATGTTCTTTTTAAACTTTTATTCATTTTTACACGCTGATCACAGTTCCTCTTCAATCCCCTCCTCTTGCTTCCCCACTCCTCCCTTACTCCACCCACCCTTCGCCACACCTCCCATGGGAAGTCAACAAAGCCTGACACATCAAGTTGAGGCAAGACCAAATCCGCCCCCTGTATCAAGACTGAGCAAAGCATCCCACCATAGGGAATGGGCTCCAAAAAGCCAGCTCATGCACCAGGGACAGACCGTGGTAACACTGCCAGGTGCCCACAAACAGACCAAACTACATAACTGTCACCCACATGCAGAGGGCTTAGCTTGATCACATGCAAGCTCCCCAGCAGTCAGTTAGAGTCCATGAGCTCTCAGGAGTAGGGATCAGCTGTCTCTGTGGGTTTCCCCATCCCTTGCTCATATAATCCCTCCTCCCTGTCTTCAACTGAACTATCTGAAGTCTGCCTGGTGCTTGGCTGTGGATCTCTGCATCTACTTCCATCGGTTACTAGATGAAGATCCTGTGATAACAATTAGGGTAGTACCAATCTGATTACAGGAGAAGACCAGTTCCAGCAGCCTCTCTACTATTGCTAAGAGTCTTACCTAGGGTCATCCTTGTGGATTGCTGAGAGTTTCCCTAGCACCAGGTTTTTCCCTAACCCCATAATGGCTCTCTTACCAAGATATCTCTTTCATCATCCCTCCCCAAATTCAACCATCTTGTTCCCTCCTGTTCCCATCCCCCATCCCTATCTTTCTACTCCTCCCATCCCACCACAGTTTATCCAGGAGATCTCATATATTTCCACATCCTAGGACAACCCATGCTTCTACATCCTAGGGAAATCCATTCGTCCCTCTTAGGATCCTCCTTATTACCTGGCTTTCCTGGGGCTATGGATTGTACCATGATTATCCTTTGCTTTGCATCTAATATTCACTTATGAGTGAGTACATACCACCTTTGTCTTTTTTGCACTGGATTAACTTATTCAGGATGTTGTTTGTTTGTTTGTTTATCTGTCCATTTGCCTTCAAATTTCACAATGTCCTTGTTTTTACAGCTGAGTAATATTCCATTGTGTAAATGTACCACATTTCATTATCCAGTCTTCAGTTAGGGGCATATAGGTTGTTTCCAGTTCTGGCTATGAATAATGCTACTATGAACATAGTTGAGCAAGTATCCTTATGGTATGACTGAGTATCCTTTGAGTATATGTCCAAGAGTGGTAATTCTCAGTCTTGAGGTAGACTGATTCTGAAATTTCTGAGAAACTGCCATACTGATTTCTAAAGTGGCAGTACAAGTTTGCATTCCCACCAGCAATGGAGGAGTGTTCCCCTTACTCTACATCCTCTCCACCATCAGCTGTCATCAGTGCTTTTGGTCTTAGCCATTCTGACAGGTGTAAGATGTTTTCTCAGAGTCATTTTGATTTGAATTTCCATAATGATTAAGGGTGCTAAATAATTTGTTTAAATGTCTTTTGGCCATTTGAGATTTTTCTGTTGAGAATTCTTTGTTTAGATCTGTACCCAATTTTTTAATTGGAATATTTGGTATTTTGATGTTAAATTTCTGTAGTTCTTTATATATTTTTGAGATCAGCCCTCTGTCATATGTGGGGTTGGTGAAGATCTTTTCTCATTCTGTAGGCTGCTGTTTTGTCTTATTTACCATGTATTGTCTTACAGAAGCTTCTCAGTTTTAAGAAGTCCCATTTATTAATTGTTCCTCTTAGTCTCTGTACTATTAGTGTTATATTTAGGAAGCTGTCTCCTATGACAATGAATTCAAGGCTACTTCCCAATTTCTTTTCTATCAGATTCAATGTAGCTGGTTTTATGTTGAGGTCTTTGATCCACTCGGACTTGAGTTTTGTGCATAGAGATAGATGTAGATTTATTTGCATTCTTCTACATGTTGACATCCAGTTATGCCAGCACCATTTGTTAAAGATAGTTCCTTTTCCTTTTTTCCTTTCTACTACTTTGGCTTCTTTGTCAAAAATCAGGTATTCATAAGTGTGTGGATTAATGTCAGTGTTTTCAATTTGATTCCATCTATCAAAGTATGTGTTTTTATGCCAATACCAAGCTGTTTTTCTATTACTGCAGCTATACAGTAGAAGTTGAAGTCAGGGACGGTGATGCCTCTGGAAGTTCCTTTATGTTACAGTATTGTTTTATAGCTTTTTGGTTTTCCATATGAAGTTGAGTATTGTTTTTTTCATGGTCTGTGAAGAATTGTGTTGGGATTTTGATGGACATTGCATTTATTCTGTAGATTGCTTTTGGTAAGATTGCCATTTTTACTATGTTGATACTACCTATCTAAGAGCATGAGAAATCCATTTTCTGATACCTTCTTCATTTTCTTTCTTTAAAGACTTGAAGTTCTTGTCATACAAGTTTTTCACTTCACTTCTTTGTTTAGAGTTATCTTAAGATACATACATACATACATACATACATACATACATATTGTAAAGGGTGATGTTTTTCTAATTTCTTTCTCAACCTGTTTATTATTTGTTTGTAGGAAGGCTGTTGACTTTTTGCTTGTTTTTTTCTTTTTTTTTTTTTTTTTTTAGTTAATCTTATATCCAGCCACATTACTGAAGGTTTTTTATTGGCTATAGGAGGCCCATGGTAGAATTTGGGGGTCACTTATGTATACAATCATGTCATCTACAAATAGACCAAGTTTGACTTCTTCCTTTCCAATTTGTATCCCCTTGATCTCTTTTTGTTGTCTTATTGCTCTAGTTAGAACTTCAAGTTTTCTATTGAATAGCTATGGACAGAGTGGATAACCTTGTCTTGTTCCTGATTTTAGTGGAATAGCTTTGAGTTTCTCTTCATTTCATTCAAATTCTTAGAGTCAAAAGTTTGTTTGTTTGTTGGCTTTTTGGTACTTTGTGTTGTTGTTTGGGGTTTTTGTTTGTTTGTTTGTTTTCTTTTTAGAAAAGGAAATTACCTTTTATTTCTTTTTTTCAGTGTGTATAATCACTTCCTGGAACAAGCATTCTGTTAATGTTAAGTGAATACTTCCGTGTAGTGAGAAAGGAGAATTGGCAGGGCAGTGTGCAATTGCTTCCTGACCATCACAGTGTCTGTGGGGGAGGAGGTGGTATGCTTTTTGCTGGTGTGAGCTGTTGAAGGGGACCACTGCAATAGAGAAAAGTTCCTATTTGCTGAGGTTTGTGCTCAAGGAATATAGCAAATGTGGTAAGAATGGAAGAAAAATTGATTTAACCAATGAGGAAAATGAGACAGAGAGATGTCTGATAAACATGAAGGGATAGAGTGATGTCTGTCATATATGATTATTTGGGAGTCAAACATGACTGGAATGTTATTTTATGTGTGAGATTTATCAGCTTGAGATATTTAAAGTCATAAATATCAGATTTTCTACTCTCTAGTCCCCTTATTCCAGGTGAACATCTCAAAATACTAGAGTGTTCCTAGCTTTTGAGAATTTATTTAAATGTGAATAAAAGTTGGTGGTTTTAAAAGACCTACAAAAAAAAAAAAAAGAAAAAAAAAAGAAAAGAAAAGAAAGAAAGAAAGAAAACTAGGCATCTGACTATTTTTCTACAAAATATTCCTTACTTTTTAGAGATTTATCCTCTTCTGAGTATGAGTGTGAGTACAAAACATGCCTGATGTTAGAAGTGGGCATCAGATCCATTGTAGTTATGGACAGTTGTGAGCCACCCAGTGGGTACAAGGAATTATACCCTGGTCTTCTGGATTATTAATATGTGCTCATAATCACTAAGGCTTTTCTCCAGTGTCCGTCTTATAATGTTTTCCCTTTTATGTTCATACTAATATTTAATTTTACTGTATATTAAATCCAGCTCCAAAATATATACCCTTTTTTGTGACTTGACTGCTGCTATTGCTAGAAAGCTTCATCATAGGCAGAACCTTCACTTCAAGGTGACAGATGATAAAAACAACAAATTAAAGATTTTCTGGTCATAACTAACATGTATAATACTCATAATTAAAATAATAACTGCTTAAAAAAATTCAGTCACTATTCAATTGTAGCCTTTTCAGAACCAATTAATAATGTAATGTCTTAAATAATCTGTACTTCGTATGTGTCTGTGTGACACATGTGTGCATGCCCTCATATATGTGTATATGGTACATATGTGCATGTCTGCATGTATCTATAAGTGTTGTATGTGTGTGTTGCATGTATGCATATGTGTGAAAGCCATAGTTCAATGTTAGATGTCTTCTGTCACTCTTCATCTATCTTTAGAAACAGGGTTTCTTGTTGAACCTTGGGCTCATCAATTCAGTTAGGCTGGCTGACTAGCCATTCCCTCATGTCTCTCTCAAACTCACAGCACTGTAATCACAAGAGGATGGCACCATCTACAGCTTTTCAATGTGATACCAGAAATGCAAACTCACATCCCTATATTTGCCTGCCAAGTATTTTGTTCACAGAGCCATGTTCTCAAGAATAAAGCTACTTATTTAATCATAAGAAGATATTTGTACCCCTCAGTGATGTGAAAGCCATGATTGTTCTACAGTTTTGGAGAGGTTTGTGGACAGCGCAGTCAGAAATGCAGGAAGGGAACAAAGATGTCAACAATAATTTCTAACATTTTGATAAGAGCCCTAATGCCAAGGCCAACTCCCTCTTCAGAAAATGAACAACTTATTCAACTTGTCATTTATTTCCCCCATTCTCCTCTCTCTCTCTCTCTCTCTCTCTCTCGCTCTTAATAGGGGTTACAAGGAAAGAAAAGCTATGCAATGGTACATTGTCACTGCTAATGAGTTGAGCTTGGCATGAATTTCATTCTACCTGTTGCCAATTATGAAGCCAAATCCTTTTCCTGCCAATGTACTAATTGCTCTGGGTGACAGGATTCTGCCCCCACCTGACTACCTCTTCAGAAATAAACAAACACAAAAATGACAGGACATTAAATAAAATCAGAGGAGCTCTGACTGTGACACAACAACCAGATCTGACAAAATACATAAGGTACATACAGGAAACACGTTGTCTATATCATTGTGATGTTATTCACCACAATATTCATTGCAGCAGACACTGAATCTGACTATTGAGAGGACCATCTGTGAAAAATGTATTGATTAGAATTCGAGCCCTCATGTTCAAACCAACAAACATGTATGAACTCTCCCTCTATTTCCTGGTTTTAACTGCACACCAATGTTGATTTTTGGGGAATAAGATAAAATTGATTAAACTTAGTCTTTCTTGCCGTTAATCCTGAAACCAAATCATCTTTCATTCATCATATGGTCATCTATTAGGCTATGTGAAAGTACAAAACAAAACAAACAAATAAACAAACACAAATGAGTCTTCAATCTTTAAACATGTTCTTCCAAACTGAATGGGGTTTCTTTGTTTTGTTTTGTTTTTTTTTTTTTCTTTTCTTTTCTAATTACAGTACTTGGCAGACAAAGGCAGGGCCATCTCTACAAGTTCATGTTTTGGCTGGTAAGTTGTACATAGTAAGTTGTAGGTCAACCACTGCTAGGTCATAAGACCTTATATCAATAAACAAAAGAGCAAGCATAAAAGCCTTCCTTGAAATAATTTCAATACTTCACGTAAAAAGTTAACTTGTGACATTTCCTTATAATGCCTGCATTGGGGAGTTAGAGGCAGGTAGATTTCTGGGGCTCACCAGCCAATAACACTACAATAAGCAGGAAGTTCCAGGTTCCAATTGTATCTCAAAAAATTAAAGGTGGGAGGGGTGTCTTAGACTAACATCTACGTATACATTTCAGTCTAAACACAAATATAAGCATAAGCAGCCCCCATGTGTACCTACATATATACACACAACTTAATCAGATGTATTGTCCTATATATACTGTATTGACATGAATTTCTATTGTCTTGTGCCTTAGTATGTCTTAGAATAGCATCAAGTCACTTTGCTGATAGTACATTGTCTTTCCCATTCAGATTACTCCTCCTTTTCTAATTTAGTTTCTCTCTTCATACTTACCCTAGCCCCACTTTCCAAATCCAAATCCCTCACCAAGAACAGATTATAGTTACTTGGAATTGAATCAAATACTTATAGGGTGTATAACATTAACTATAGCAGAGTATAAGCTTCACTACACTTTTATTTTTGCTGCACAGTAACCATCACACTGAAATCCAATTCAGTTTTACCCTTTCTAAGAAATGAAATGCGATTCAAGCCTAGAGTAGATAGGACTATGAGAGTTTGATTGAATGAATATTTATTTATCACACACTTAACATTTGTCACATTTAGCATGGTAGATTTCAGCATTATTTTCTCCATTATTTTATGGCTTAGAATAGTAATGCCAGGCTTTCCAAAAAATTTTCTCAAGAGCAGATGGTTACACTACTCTCTGCAGTGGATTGCAGTAGACTGCTATCTGATGGCCAAACCTATTTACCTGATATGAAATAAAACAGACCCTAATATTTATACTATAATTAACAAAAAGTCAGCCTTTCCTATACACCTTTATCTTCCTCTTTCATCAACAACTTTTCTTAGAAGAGAGTCATCAAGACTCATCAGGAGAATGGAGAAAGCCTTCCTGAAAGAGGAATGCTTAATCAGAATCTGAAGGCATATTGGGATTTTGACAAGAGAAGATTAAATAACATTGAACAAAATATATCCCAGGAATAAAATTCTACACACAATTATTGAATAATCCATATGACACAAATTATTTTAGTCTTACAATTTGCAAAATTTTGAAAGGGGAACACAGCCAATCTATGTTGGCTAAATTAAAATTTCAAAACGTACTATATTTCCATTGTTTATTAATATGTGTTAGGGATTTCTGTTATTCAGTAAGTTGATGACAAAAATCTGGTAGAATGCACTCTATCTTCATTTCAAGCAAAAGAGACTGTAGTTGTAGAATTTTTTTACAGGCTTGATCTTAAACAAGCTGCTAAATCCTCACAAAACCTCCCTATGTCACCCCTGTTTACCTCTGAGCCCTGGGTACTGAACAGCTTTGTGTCAAGTCTTTTGCGAAATGATGGGCTAATTATCTTCACTTGACTTTTATTTACTCATATTCTCCCCAGTACCCTTGGCAATCTTGGCTTTGCTCTGTGACTTTGTCATTGGCAACTTGCAGTCAGGTTTAATACCACCTGGCACATCTGCTCTAGGTTGTCATTTTGCCTTAAAGTTGGTCAGCCCAATCTCCATCAGCTACCTCCCAGGAAGTCTATCTGAGTCACATGTCCCTTTGACTCATTAACCACACATACCTAATAGTCATTGTCCAAAGCCATGCCTGCCCCTAAATTTGTGCTAGGTTAGAGACAAAATCAATTTAACTGTAAATTCATGAAAAGTAGAAACTTTGTTTATATATCAAATATCGTGGTTAGGCTGAGAGTATTTTTATTGTTTTTAAACTTTGAGCTGATATTTTACCATTTAGCTTTCATAGTTAAATTATCCTCTAGCTTCTAATATCTCATGATATGTTAACATTAGGGGAAAATGGTCAGGGAGATATTGAAACAACAGAAACATTTTTCTCAGAGTTGTAGGACAATTAGCTGAAAATTTAAGGTAAATAAATTTTCAGATACTTTTAAATGTATCAATTTTCCCCAAGTGCATTTTAAATACACAAAAATGTAAAGCAACTCATGTTTCTCAAGCAGATTTAGCATCTTGGGGGTAGCCAACCACTTTCTGATTGGATTTAAGGAGAGATGGAATTTACTCCTGGCATCATCATTGATCTGAAAACCTGTGCCAGACAGAGCATAGGCTCTATGGGAGAACTGACTACTATTATATTCATAAATGGCATCATATTAAACCAAGTCCTGATAACAACTTTATGTCCATGGAGCTCAACCCTCATAAGAAAAATGTAATTTCAATAGATGACTATTAACACAGAAACCTACAACTTGCCAGTGTACAGAGAATAAGAGAGTGTGGAATGCTCAGTCTTAAAGGGGAGGTCTATATCATACTCTTCCCCCCAAGGCTCAGCAATCATTTCTGAAGAGGGGATAGAAAGAGTGTAAGAGAGGTGGCAATTTACTACTGAGAAACAGTGACTGTGAACATGGCACGGTAGGTGCTTAATGAACTTTCAGTGGTTATAGCAGGATATACAAGAACTATGCAAACTTAACCCAAACCCAATCAAAACCCATCATGGAAATAGAAGGTAGGCACAAAGTACCCTCTCAGTCAAAGAAGGGTGCTAGCTGCTAGGAGATCTAGCATTAGATTTGTTAAAAATACAGTTCCTGCTAAGTCAAGGCATGCTACAGTGGATGGCCACACACTCAAGAGTATACAGATATCACGAATGGGATTCAATTTTTTAAAGGGAGGAGATACAATGTTGGGTATGTATTGTTATGGGGAAGAAGGAAGTGAATAATATTATCTTAAATAAGGTGGGTGCATAAATATTATCAAAACACATTGTGTTAAATTCTCAGAGAACTTATTTGAAAACTAAAAGACTAAGCACCAGGAAAGGGAAATAATTTTTTGAAAGTCAAGTCACTTTCATATTACAAGTGCCTGGTAGTTGCTGCCTGGATTCTTATATGGTTAACAATAACCAATGCAATCTAACATTTTTTAACAATATGTATGCAGTTTTATAAAGTCTCAAAATATGTTTGATGACCCCAATTTGTATATTTTAAAGTAATACTTGTGGAAAGGTTTTCAGCTGGGCAAGCTTTTAACAATCTTTCTTCACACAGATTCCATACTCACTCTTTGGTAGTATGCAACCAAGGCTAATTTTAACACACTTTTATAAAAATTAAAGAAAGAACATATAAATTATTTGTAATACTAATGTTTAATTCTATATTTCTAATTATATATGCCAAGAACTGGCAAACTATTAGCAATAGACCAAACTTATCCCTCAGCAAGATTTGTTCTATGAAGACAAACTGGATATTATACACTTGAATT
The DNA here is from genome assembly GCF_943737965.1 of Phodopus roborovskii. Taxonomy (NCBI): domain Eukaryota; kingdom Metazoa; phylum Chordata; class Mammalia; order Rodentia; family Cricetidae; genus Phodopus; species Phodopus roborovskii. The sequence goes on along the minus strand of NW_026126434.1, from coordinate 20,137,042 downwards.
ATTATAAAACAAAGCAACAAAATGTGAAGGACATTCATCAGAAACTGTAGGTAACATTCAATATCTTAAACATTTATTATTGCATCTTTAGAAATCAGTTTGACTTTGTTCTATGAAACCACAACTTATTCCCTGCATTCAGAAAGTCCAGGATTGAAGGAAAAACTGGTGAGGCATTTTTAGGAACTAGGGATTGTGAACTTGAGTACAGCACAACATCCTACCTCAAAGGACTTATAGATGGGCTAAAAACACCCAAGGCACTCTGAGACTCATTCAAATAATGAAATACCATAAATATTACCATTCATGAGCCTTTTTATTGCAGGCCATTAGCCCTGAGTTGTGACACTTGAAGCAGGAGTCAAAAAAAAAAAAAAAAAAAAAAAAAAAAAAGAAAAAGAATTTCAAACTTTATTCTACAAATGAATTTTCCAGTCTGAGAAGTACACTCAATCTGGAAAGGTCAAAAGCATTAATATGGAATTTTAACAAGGTCCTTTGTCCTCCTCCGTGCTTACCGAAAAGCCTGACAAGGCTACATTTCCTCACACATTTCTCATTATCAGAATTCATTTGTATCTTTTAAAACAAGGAAAATGAACCCTGAATATTCTTCATGCAGATAAATTGAAACAAAACAAGTAAAAACAAAACTGATGGCTGTTGATGTTTGGAAAAAAATACTGCTCCCTTGTAAGAGTAGTCGTCCCTTGCTGGCAAATCACCTGCTGGTGGCATTGAAACATTGCCGGCAGTCCCTCTTCTTTATTTTCAGAGTGGGGCAACTGAGATTTGCACAGTGGTCACCGTTCATCATAAGCTGAGAGGACCTGGGGCAAAGAGGACAGCTGAAGTCAGAGCACTGTGTGGAAAAGCCCACCTCACCCTACCTAGAATTTGCAAGAAGCCAGGGAAGCTGTTTCTTCAGGCCACATGGAAGGTCATTTACAAAGGACTTAATAAAATACCATTATTGCCAAGCAGAACAGAAAGATTCCAGAGATGAAATGAGATTTTATTTATGCAATTATATGGTCTTAAGTAGCTAAAGCACCAAGCTTCCTGGTTATGGAAATTTTTACAGCTTTAGAATGTCTTGACCTTCTCTGAAGGTGTGGCCCTGCCTGGTCTTCACTTTTATCCCTGGCAAATGTATATAATTCTGGTACCCCAGAATCCTGATTCCACACTATAAGCCTGACAGCAGCTCCATCAGCTACTGCGATGTCAATCCTTTGTGTTCCTACAAACACTACATTGTCTGAACCACACATGTGGGGAGGTCTGTGATGTGTCATGACCTCTAGGCATTTTCATCATGTAAACAGTAAAGCATCCTACATACCTATCCTACATACCAATCCTACATACCTATCTGTCAAATCCTGAACTTTGTCCTGATGACTTTGAATAGCACATTCCCTCCAAGGGTCCTGTATGGATTCTGAATGCTCTCTTCTCATCTCCTCACCCTTGACTGGGAAGAAAAGTGCTGACATCCACCTCTGTGAACTCGCCAGATGAGGGGTGCCACCAGGAATCTGTGGCTCTTAATTGAGTGTTTTCTGGTCTTCATACATTTGTGGATTCTGCACTGCTGCAGAGTATGACTGGGACTCACCTCTGCTTCTCCAGAAACTTTATTAGCAGCTGTCAATCACACACTCAGAGACATACCAAGGAGGCATAAATCATCATTTTTTAATGGTCCTACTAATGGAATTGGATGCCATCATAGGTAGTTAACACGACTACTAACAATTCTTTGGAAAGTATAAAATATGCTAATATATTTTAAAGGGCTGTGGGTACAATTTTAAATCTTCAGGTCAAAGCATCCCAGGGAATGCAGATCCATTATTTTAACTAATTTACATGTTAGAAATCTTAAGAGATTCATTTAATTGTTTTCAATCATGTGTAGATGCCTGTGTCTGTGTGGGGTTATGCTCAAGAGAGCACCCCTTTTATCATAAACCAGTTTCCTCCAAGATTGAAACATTGTATTCTTACGGTTAACCTCAGAAGGCAGTAAGTAAACAACTCAAAGTAGCCTCAGGAAGTCCTTAAAAATTACCAGATTCACTAGGTACCTCACCTCCCCAAAATAAAAAATAAGGACTGCAGCCACTCTCAGACAAGCCAAGTTACAAGGGAGCCTTGGAGACAGGCCAGGCTCCTAGAAGAGGTGTAGACCACTGAGACATTGGACAGGACAACATGTTGAGCTAACTTTAGGCTGCACATTCCTTGCTCTGGGTTTCCAGCTTGTGTGAGCTGTCACTTGTGCTGGGTCGGGCTTTGGTGACACGGCTTTCTTTGAGTCCTTCCTGCTCCTATAAGTAACCCCTCACGTACATTCCCTAAGGGACTCCAGTTAAACTCATGGGCTCACCAAACTGGACTTTGATGATATCCATACTTTGGTCTGTCATGGGCTCCCTAACTGGGTTGAACATACATGTGTTGCATCTTCTCAGGAAAATTCTTGTCATTTAGTGACTTCGAGGTCAGAAGAGGGGACAAATTCCTATAGATCTGGAGTTACAGGCAGCAACATAAGCGCTGGGAACTGAACAATGATCCCTGGCAATACCAGTACCTGATCTTAACTGTGGATCCATCTCTCCTGCCCTCTGTGTTAGTATCTTTAAATGTCAAAAATAAATGATGAATGATTTGGAGTACAAATGCTATTCCTTACTCACTGTTTATTACCTATCTATACGGGGTCATTCTTTCTTCATTTCTCCCTCCACCCTTCTCTGCTATTATCTAGGTATCACCATTCTACTCTAGATTTGAGGGCCCCACAGATTGGTTGTCCTCCTGAGCTTGGTGTATTTCGTTGACAAAATTATCTTCACCTCCATCCTCTCATGGATGAAGACTATTCCTGTGTGTGTGTGTGTGTGTGTAACATTATCTTCTCTTTGATGGATATTTGATGTTTCCTTCTTTGCTATTTTGACTTGTACTGTAATAAACACATGAATAAAGATACTTCTTTGATAAATTGATCTTAGTTATTTTTAGTTTCCACCCAGTGTCAAGTCACATGGTAGCTCTGTTCTTTAAAGACTTTCTTGTTTCCACCAGTAGCACATGAGAGTTCTGTCTTGCCAGAGCTTGTATTTCAGTTGTTACTAAAGTCATTTTTACTGGGTAGGGTGCTATGTTTGTGGTTGTGAACGTGATTTTTCCAATGACTAATAATACTGATGGCTTTGCATATTTGTTGCTATTTGCACCTATTTCGTTGAAACTGCCTGCTTGGGTATATTTCCCAAGTGTGAAGCAGATAGCTTATTTGGAGACTTTTCTCTGTTCAGGATTGTTGCATAGTCTGGATAGTAGCTCTTTCTACAGTCTCAAACACTTTCAGCTTGGAGGTTATGCCCTCATACTGGAGACTTTTTTCTTCACTATGAAGATACAATGAGGAAGACACCATGCCATGTGTCTGTTTGCTTTGTTTTCTGATTATTTTAATGCAGTTACAATTTTCTCATCACCATTTATTAAAAAGAGAATTTGCTTTCTGCAGTGCTGTTATTGACTGGTTGAATAATCATTTGGTTGTGTATACAAGAGTTTACTCTGAGGTCCTTTTTTAGTTATGTTTGTCTGTGTGCTTGCTTATATGTCAACATTGTTATGTTTTTATTACTATAGCTTTGTAGTATATTTTGAAAGAATCATATAATGCTACCTGATTTTACTCAAGATATTTGGGCGTTTATGATATTTTGAAATTATTTTGTGGTTGTATACTGACTTTAAGATTCTTTTTCTATTTCTGTGATGAATGCTACTGATATTTTGGTAGTGATTATATTGTTATGCAGGTTTTTATTAAATGATTTTTTTCCCCTGATAGACCAGTAGGGGTATAATTCCCATGTGGGTGCTAGTCAACACTGTCTTTTATTATTTTCATTGCTGAATTTATTCCTATGGACAATTTATTCCTTAACTACTGGATTTCTTTACTGGGTTTTCTCTCAGATAACTCACTGCTAATGTTCAGCTGTTCAGCTGGGCTTCTGATATCATAAAATGTCATTGCTTTCTGAGTTTATTTAAAAGCTTGGTGGGATCCTTGGAGTTTTCCACAGATGCTATCATACCATGTGCAAACTGTCAGGGTTTGACTTCCTCTCTTCTAACTGGTCATTGTTTCTCCTTCTTGGCAATCCTGGATGGGATTTCCAGCATTGTGCAGAAGCAGGGGAAGCCCATACCCTTGTGTCCTTTCTCATTTCGACAGCTTTTCATTGTCAGCAATGTTGATTTCTCACAGGCAGCTTTTAGATTCCAAGTGTGTTCCTTTCCTACCCAGAACAATCAGTGTCTTTATTATGAGGAGGAGCTAGGTTTTATCATACCATTTGTCTCCCTCTGTAGAGAGACCATCTGTTTTCAAATGCATTCATTTGTTGTTCACATATACTGATAGGTGAATGTTTGAACAACTTTGTGGGCTGAACTGGGCTAACTGCTCTGATGTTACTCTCAGTGTGCTCTTCGACTCGCCAGTATGATCTCTTTTGGTTGTGTCTTTGCTTTGGGTAACTAGGGTATGCTAGCTCCAGAATTTGTATAATGGAGAGAATTCTTTCCTCTTCCATTTCCTGAATAATTAGAGAATTTGGTATTAGCCAACATTAAATGTGTGGAGTCAGGAGGACATGACTTACCTGGCCTTTGCTTTAATGGGCTTGTTAATCACCATTGAGCTGCTCAGCCCCTCCTGCAGAGTTTTTCTTTCAATTCTATTCTAGTTAGAGATTTGTTTATTTACAAAAATTCTTTTTTCAGACGATTACTTCTCTGTCTTATCAGTTTGTTGGAAACTTTTCCTGTATTCTATTTATACTCTACTCATTTTGGAATTATTCTAATTGTTCTAATTCTTTCTGAGGCAATGACTGATTATTTGAGATTTTTCTCCAATTTACTTATTTATTGAAAAAGATTTCACACTGTAGCCAAGAATTCCAATTCTTGCACTCATGCCAATTCTCCTGCTTCATTTCTCAATGGATGAGACTGTATGAGTTCTTTCTATTTTTCTCATGTCAACCTTTGTTACCATGACATAACCTTTTATTACCTTCTCCTAAAACAGCATGCTATTTTATTGAAACATTTTTTTCCACATCAAAGTTAACAGATAATGTGTTGGTTTTAGATCATAGTTTCTTCTCACTGTTCGTTGTACTTTTTATTGTCTCAATGACAACATGTTAACGAAGTGAAGATTTGGCATACCTGAATAAAGTAGAACTATTTAATCAAGATGATTAAAATGGCTGTCACTTTGTGATTGTTTTGTGGGGAGACACTTAAAATTTTCAACCATTCTAAAATTTGTCAAAGGTCATTAACTGTAATCACTATGCTGTCTGTGTCACACTTAGAACATATCCCCCCTAGCTTTGCCTTTCCTGCATATAGCAATTAGCATTCTTTGTAAGTATGGGCTTGTGTGGCATTGTCTTCTGGCTGATTTATTTTACATGTGTAGTGTAGCCTGTCCATTGTGAGTTTTAACTTTTCCTTTTCCTTTGTAAGGGATTAGTACTATCTTGTGTGTGTGGAGTGTGTATTATATTGTCCCTTCCTCTGATGATTCCTACTTAAATACATTCCATGTCTTTAATGTGAATAAAGCCACAATGATTGGGAAAGCTACTCCTAATATTTATGTCTCTAATATCATTTTTAATCCATCACCTGTGCTTTGTTTTAGGTCTCAATTTGGCATAATTAGGATAAGGCACTAGCAACAGGGGTGCCTGATGATTTACAATGAAACGCCACTGTGATCTTGTAGTGTATTTTGTACTATTGTGTAAGATTCTGTTTCCCTAGGGATTGACATGACAGCACTTACTGGAATCCTTGAATGCATCATCTGTCACCTTTAATCCCTGTGGCTATGCAACAGCAATTTCAAAATACCTAATGTGCCTTATTTTGTTTGTGTGGAAGTTAGTATTGATGATGGAAGCATGGAACCCAGGATGTAGATGCCAGATGTTCTACCACCAAGATATATCTATTGCCTTAACCCTTAATAATATAATCATTATGCATGCATGTGTATTAGGAAGTACAGAATTTGCCTTAATTAACATCATTTATGTGGTGGTCATTGAGGCATTAGTCCCTTACTCCAATAGAAAAAAAAAAAAAAACAGAATAGCATTATTGATACCAATTTACTGGAGTTTTTTTCATATGCTGAATAAGAAATGAAAACCACAGGTTTATGTCAAGATGATTCATTTTGGGGATTTCAGTCTTGGTTTTGAAAAACATATACCTATGTTGTTTGGTATATTGTTCTATCAGTGTGGTAGCTACCTCAGTCTGGGCACAGTACAACCAGTAGTCCTAGAAGTCAAACCTCTTTGCATTACCTTCTGTTTGGGCCCAAATGGATCTATAACCCCTTATTTGTTTTATGTCTTTCTCTTGCTTTCTTATTTTTCTTTCATGTGAAGAAATATGAAGCTGTTTCTGTTTGTAAAGACATTTTAATAATACTCATTTATTTCTGAACATTCCCCCAAATTAATATTCGTGAATCCTAAATGTAAACATCAGTAGTCTTACTCCTTCAGAATACCCATAATTCTTTTCATTGCTCTCAACCCACACTCCCATACTTTTATACATTCTCTTTCTCTCTCCCATTCGCTGTGTACATGTCCCTAGAAAGTGTTTAAGTTGCTTTATGTAAGACTTTTCTTTCTCTATTTTTCATGAATTGACTTTTGTTCTTTAAAGCATACATGATAAAATACATTTCTGCTTATGCATGAATGTAGTAGGTCATTCAACAGGTTACAAATCACACCTGTTCTGTCTACTTCCCAATCATCCAGCTTTATTTGTTTTCATAATATAAGGAAAGCAATACTTTTCTGAGCAATAATTATGTTTGTCATGTATGTTTTGTGCAAAGGAATTTGAAATCAGAAATACCAGAAAATCTAGGTGTGTAGTTCAAGTTCCCATAATGATCCTGAAGTTTGATGTAAGTTCTGTATCTATCTGGCAATGTTAAGAACTGCAGGAAAAATGACTTGCTCATGATACTGTCATGGTGATGATATTGTGCCATTTAGAGGGACAGTACCAGAGACAAACACAAAACAAGGCAAGCTCAACCAATTCATGTGAAGGTTTGGGGAAGTACGATAAGGAAAGGAGAGATATCATTGCTATTCTCAAGAAACTAGAGAGAAACTGCTTCATTGTATATGCAGTGCTATAAGGAAAGGCTATTTTGCTAGAACTTCTGCAGCTTTGAGTCAAAATAAACCAATTTGAATGGATTACCTCAGGCATTTTGTTGCCTCTGGATTTATCATCCTTGACAACACTTGTTATCTCATGGTTTCTGAGAGGCAGCAAGCCAGCTCAGGTGAATCTGTAAGGGTCACAGGCAAGATGTTTATTTGGCTGCAGTGTCTGAGGAAGAGTTGACTGATGGCCTACAGAAATGCTTCTACCCAAGGAAACAGGCTTGGAAACTGAAGCAGCAAATACCTTAGGGATCTGGGCTGGTGGAGGGGTGAGAATATTGAAACAGGATACTGGAAAGGAGGGCTCATTTTAGGGGGTTACATAGGAACTTGATGCGAGGGTATTTCCCAGAAATCTACAGGTTCTGAACGAAAAGAAACTTCTCTCAAAGATGTAAGCCACATAGAATGTAGAAAGTGTGGATTCTAAGAACCAAAGCAACTTCAAAAAGAATTTATGCTCTTCTAACACATGTAGAATCTGAAGTGCTTATTCCTCAATTAATTAGGTCATCAGTTCAGAGGGTGTTGTGAAAAGGTAGGAGATACAGCAGTATAACCTCCAATTGAGTGCAATTATAAAATCTATTCCTTCTAATGTAGTCACGGTATAGGTATGCCTTGTTTTTAGAGGATGACTTGCAAGAAAAAAATCTGTGGACACTAGGAACAAAATGTTTTTGTTTAAGATTTTTGAGACAGGGTTAGTCTAATTGAAGTTGGTTTCCAACTCATTAGGTAGCTCTGTCTAATCTCCAACATGTGGCAATCCCCCAGCCTCAGTCCAGATGTTTTATTTTCTTAGCGTCAATGAGAAATGACTCTTCTACTGGACTTCCTCAGGTTTGTGCAGAATGCTTTTGAATAGCTGAATGTCTCATTGTCAGCTAAAAAGTAAAGTTTATATCAAAGATACATGTCCCCTAATAATACTATATTAGGAGTTTCATAATAAACTCACACTCAATTGGAAGTGGCTTCTGAACTCTCATTTTTGCTAAAGTTATAATTTTTAAGATTGTGTTTGATTTTGCCTCCCCCCCAATAATGATAGAATGAAGAACATTGAATGAAATCTCATATGAATAAACAATTTTTCTTCAGGTGTTGTGTTATATTCCTTTAACTGCTACAGAGATAAAGAAATGCAAAAATGGAAGAACATTAGGGCGGTGAATGAAATTATCAGCTTGGTATCTGTAGCAGAGACCTTTTTACTGCCAAATATTTACCCAAAGAAAAGTAGTCTTTGCTGTCACATTTTATTTGTTCTCACACTGCACAGGGGAAAGGTCTCTTAGGAATATCATTTTTTGACAAGAAATGGTTACAGTGTCATTTCCCTTTCTGTTTGTGGGAAGACAAAAATAAACATTCATTTCAGTAATTGTGACATTTTCTAAGTTCAAACATTCTGCCTATCAAAAGTGAATTGTGGTGTCAAATAGCATAGATAATAACTGTGTCTACCCACAGCTAATTTCCTGGTATGCTAAGAGGCAAAACAACTGAATCTCGGACAGCCAATTTCTATTTCAGCATGGTTTGAAAATGTAAATAGCTAGTAAGCAAATGGTGGATTTTTCAGGAACTTGCTTTTGGCATGGCTGTGAGCACATTTAGCCACATGAGGATTTGGCCTGTAATCTCTCCTGCTGCCATTACTAAAGGAATTCCATTTGCCATTTGGTGATTGAGTGATTGGCTAGCTTTGTTGTACATTCAATCACTCAAAAGTCATATTTAGATACCTACTAAATGGAACATTTACCAACAAATGCATATTGATCCTAGGAGGCTGCCTTGATATTTCATATTTCTTCTTTCCATTTATTGGGTACCCAGATGATGTGTTCAATTTTCACAATGACAATGTACACACTGAGGCAGGGTATTAAACTCCAGTTCCAATTGTTTACTCCCAAGATTATAGGAATGCTAGTGCATACCTCCTAACTCACAGAGGTAAGTAAAATGGCAATTAATAATGTCATGCCAAATATTTTGACACATTAAGATGAATCACCTCTACCCATTCCTGGCTGAACATATTAGATTGTGAATAAAGGTCTAACATGGTTGAGCATTTTATCCTTGCAATCTAATGGTTGTGAGTCAATAGCTAATATGTATTCCTGTTCACCAATTCAGTTACATGAGATGAAGGAATTCTATATCTACCATACCAAGCCAGTAGCAACAGTTACTTAAAATGTATGGCATGCCTGTGAATTTCTTTTTCTTTCTTTCTTTCTTTTTTCTTTTTTTCTTATTTATATATTAAGCTGTTGGCCAGTTACTAGTTTCTTATCTGATAGTTCTATCTTAAATATTAACCCATTTCTATTAACCTAAGTATTTACACATGGTCTCATCTTACTGGAGAGAGGCCCTGGCATTCTTTTCTCTCTGTCCTCCATCTTGAATCTCCTCCCTACTCCTTCCAGAATCCTTGTCTTCTAGTCCCACCTATCCTGCTTTTCTATTGGCCAACAGTGCTTTATTCATTAACCCATAAGAGAAACATATTTACAGAATTACATCTCCTATCATTTCCTCTTTTCTGTCTAAGATAAAAAGAAGGGTTTTAACTTTAGCATAGCAAAATATATCACACAACAGTTATCAAATAACAATCACAGTTAACAATATTTGTCCATTAACATTTAGTAAGATTTAAAGAAATTATTCTATCATCTATCCTATATTTGTGAGTCTAAAGTCTTGTATGTATCTTTAATCTTAACTAAGGAAAACAATAACCATAACTGTCTTCAACTGCTTCAAAGACCACAGAAGGATAATATATAAACTCTAGAAATGACAGAGACATCTTGCCTGGTCAGCCACCCGAAGTTCCTCTGTAATGTTCCATCTTCAGCCTATAGGCCATAGTGTGTCTGGCAGACTCCTCGGTAAAGCAGGAAACTTTAAACTGTCCACCTGCATTGGAAGTTTGTCAGTCACTTTTCTTTGTGTCCTGTAGACTGTCTGGTAGACTCTTCCATGAAGCAGGAACCCTACAGTAATGTCCATCTAGTATCAGCAGTCACTTTTCTGTGGGTCCTGTATGTCTAGTTTATATACCATAAAGTTAAACAGTCTAGACAAGACTATTCTTGCCATATTGGAAGTAAACTCCATAATATGTTCCTTTGATGTCTGTCTTCCTTTCTGACACAAGTGATGTTGCCAGGAACAGTTGTGCCTCATTGTCAAGGAAAAATACTAAATCATTTTAAATTCCATATTCTGTAGGTCTTTGAAAGGTGTGAAGAATATTTATCCATCTCAAATATATCTTTGTATATCTTGAAAACCTAACTTAACTCTAAGTTTTGACTATCATAAGTAACTATCTATAATCTGTACTAAATTATGCATTACATTTCTAAGTAAGCTATGAAAACACAATATTTAAACAAGAGGAGAAATATACATATCACAAAATTGACCTTAAATTTGTGTCAATAAATGAAAATCCATTCCAGAACAAAGTATTCATATCTATACCATAACCCCCCTTTTACCTTGTGATCATTAACCATTTATAACCAAGCCTATTTAAATGAAAACAAACACTTATAAACAACATTTGGGAATTTGTGCCTCATTCTTTCCAAACTGCTTCTTGCTGGTAAGGGCATTGTCATGGGGCTCCTACAAAGACTCAGAAATCCTGGCTGTAGTGGTCTGCAAGGCTGTCTTGTCCCAGCTGTTTTGAATGGTGGATCACACTGTATCAGGGGGTCTGGCTTGATGAAACCATGTTAGTCTGGAAGTAACCCATAGATTTTCATTTTCGGAGAGAGGCCACGATATTCTTTTCTCTCTGTTCTCCATCTTTAATTCATGCCTGTGAGTTTCTGTGAGTGGATTTTAAAATGACCCAAACAACCACAGGCATGGATATATGGGGTGACATATACAGTTATTTGCTTGTTTTAATAATCTTGAATTCAGGAAAATTTAAATAAGTTTCAATGATACGTTTTTTTTAATTGTTAATTATAGAAACTGTAAATCTGGAAAATGACAATAGAAGGGTTTAAGGAAGCAATATTAAATTAAACTGCAAACACTGATCACATGTTGGAGATTTTCCCATGTTTTCTGAGGTGTTTGGTTCTTACATGACATCCATAGGTATTTTAACATTTTTCAGGGTTCTCCGCTACCTTGTCCCATTGTATCCCATGTCCTCTTCCTTAGTCCTCTAATGGCTGTGGCTGTTTACCAGCACCTTCTCCTCCAAAACACCTAGACTACTTTTGCCAAATGGAACACTTTTGGAAAATATCTAAGACCATTTCCGTTTAATTCCATTCCCTTATGTATCCTTTCTCCCTTTAACCTAGTTCCTACCACTACCTCATTCCACAGAGGGGTTGTGACTCTATTTCCTCTTATTCTTAGGGAATTTAAACTCTAGGTCCTCAGTCAGTTTCTGAAGTTTACACGGATTTTGAACAATTTTGATACTTTTGTCTCTGCTTTCATTCCATCGTTTCTGTTCAATACCCACATTGAAAACAATACCTCTATCACTTATAAGTTCTCTTTCATAGATCAATCTTAGACTTCTAGGACCAAATAATCTTCTAGCTTTAGCCTCTTAAACAGCTGTTACCACTGCTATATGTCATGATACACAACAAAAAAGTCTTCTTTTCTATGGTTGCTGACAGATCCCATAGCCTTGCACAAGATAGGCAAGGCTACTACCCCTGAGCCTCACATTCAGCTGCTCAATATACTCTATTGTCACCTGAGCCTCCCAGAGGAAGCACTGTGTTTTGGAAAGCTATGCAACGACTAAAGTTAGCTATAGCTTTACATGTCAACTGAAACTGTTAGAAAAAGTCTGTCATGCAAAAACCTTATTTTGTTGGGAACCAGTAAGATCTAGAAGAATTGAGGCAACTTCTAATATATGGTAAGAATCTCATTTCCCCATCCTTCTCAAAGAGTCATGGGAAATCTGAGGAGGTATTATTGTGGAATATTCCTCTGCATTGTGTGAATATATGTCACTGTGATTGGTTTAATAAACAAGCTGAATGGCCAATAGCTGAACAGAATATGGTTAGGTGGGAAAGCCAAACTGAGAATGGTGAGGTGAGGGAGGACAGTGTCAGAGGACTCGCTGACAGATGCAGAGGAGGCAGGAGATGAATGTTCCATGTTAATAAGGGTACCACCATGTGGCAGAGCATAAATAAGGAATATGGGTTAAGTTAAAATGTAACAGCTAGTTAGTAATAAGGCTGAGCTATTGGCTGAGCATTTTTATAAGTAGTATTCAGTTTCAGTGTGTTCATTTGGGAGTTGCGGTTGGGACAGACACTTTTGATTACAGAGGATGGCTTGGAATGTGAACATTTTCCTGTGGAAATGTGACATTGAAGCCAAAGGCAAGTGGTCATGATGAAGCCCACTCACATAACTCCAAAATGCATGGTTGGGGTTTCTTAGGTTTCACGGGCATTCATTGATGTACTATTATTTAAAGAGTACATGAGAGTGGACCCTTAACCAATGGCTGGCGTTTTCATAATAGAAATATCTTTAGATACAGAGACAAAGGGAAAATACCATTTGACAAAGGCGGGTTTGGTTTGCACATATATGATCAGGAAATGGGAGAGCAATGACAAAAATTATTAGTAAATCAAAACAATGCTGGAAAGACAAGGAAGTCCTCAGTCCTAGAGACTCCATGGAGAGCATTCCTTTGCTAGAAGCTTGGTTTCAAACATCTCTCTTCATGGTGTCTGCTAAGACTGCCAAGGAATCCAATATAAGTGCCACGAGCCATTCTCTAAGAAACATTATGTAAAGGAGAGATTTTTCACTATTAAATCAAAGCCTGGATCATGACAGAGCACCGTGGCTTTAGACGAGCTGCTTCTACAGTTTAAATTCCCTCCTGTGGAAATTTTCCAGTAAGAATTACAGCTTCTGAATAGGGATGCTGCCTGAAGAAATAAAGTAATGGGAATGAAGTGTATGTCATGGTGCTCTTGCTGCAGTAAAAGCTGAGTGATGTTACTGACAACCTACTCTGTATAGATTGCTATAGGAATTAGTGCATCAGGAAAAGACACTTAACAATATAAAACACAACCATCCTACCTTTGCTTTACCCACAGAACAGCAAGGACTTTTGTAACTATGCTTCTGAAAAGAGTGACATGTTTTCCCCGAGTCAAACCAACAATCACTATTTCAGAAGCACACTGGCATATCAAATTCTCTCTGGCAATAACATATTACCTTGGGGATTGGACATTGCATAAAACATCACATTTTTCAGTGGCTTGAGATGGAAGTAAATACCTTTTTGCCCATAAAAAGAATCCCCACAGTGTTGAATTCAAGAGATATGAACTTGTGTGACATATGTACCTGACCACCACCTCGTGAAGAGTTCCTAGTTGATGAAGTTCTAGGAGGAAAGGAGGTCCATGTAGATGGGATGCAATTTTTCAGGGATTAGGGAGACACAAGAATCTGAAAGAACACTGCAGAGGCCACAAGGTTCTTATATCAACTTAGTGTGACACCTCATACAAGGGGGAATTCCCAGAAGCGACCCACAATAAAGGTAAGAGAACCATCTATTAGACGTCAGCAGATTTCTCTGGTGATGGAGTAAAGGAGCTATGAGGTCACATTTTGGTAGATGCTAGCCTGTGTAAAATAGGGAGTGTATACACTCTAATAATTTTGCTTTAAGATTATAAGTACATATAAATATTGTCACATACTAAGATAGGGAATTCTTTCATAGTCTAACCTGGCTTTTAGCTCACAATTCTCTTGCTTTAGAAGCTTACATATTGATGTTACAGATTTCAGAATCCCTTTTGGCTTTGGTTTAAGAATTTCTGTGTGATTTGTGTGAAGATATTAAGGTCTAAAATCCTTCAATTTGGGTTTAAGCTCTTAGATAAAAAATATATTTAAAAATAAAGAAGCATTCCTTCACAGTTGTATCTCATTTTATTTCAGTAAAATTTATGGATAAAAGGCCATAACCAGTTATCTACATAGCATAATGTAAAATGAGCCTTACAGTTCAGGCTCCAATATAAAGACTAGAGATCTGTTTTAAGTCCTAAACTATTCTTTTTAAGTGTTGCTCTCAACCATTTCTATGTGTGCAGTTTTCAAACATCTACACCTTAGGCCAATTAAGTGAGTTTTCTAGCTATGTAGACCCAGAGTGCAGTCTCCTAAATTGGTTCTAATGGATACCCAAGACTGAAGATTTGTGCTAAACTGAACAGATTTAACAAAGTCTACCTGACCAAAGACTTGGCTTGGTTATTAAAAAAAAAAAAAAGTTTCCACTTATGAAGAATCTGTTCCACAGGATTCATCATTTATTACAACTCCAAAATACTTGTGACTTCTCTAAGAGAGAGCAGTTAACACACAGGATGCTTCTTTAGAGAGGAAATCACCATTCATGTACTTAAACATAGTTGCAGAATAAATTTTGTTTAAAGTGTTCTTGAGTGAATTAAGATTTCTTTGTTCTAGTAAAGAGAATGTGAACTTGCCTGCCAATTTTGTCCCTGCATTTTCTAATTATTGTTATTCCCTGAATATTTACACAGCTAATCTTATCATGATTGACAGGCTACCCAGTAGTTTCCATGCAAGGACATGCAATTCTGTGCATATTTTTGCCCTAAGAAGACATGAATAGAAGGAAAGTCAATGATAAATAGCTCTAGGTACAATAGGTTAAAGAATGTACAGAAGAGAAATTAATTTGATCCAACATGAATGAGCCTGATTCCTGCATGGCTGTGCATCAAGAGCTGTTGAACATATGGCCTTCACACTGGGAATGGTGAATACATGTAAATGTAGCATGGGAGAAAGAGAATGGCAGGAGAATTACCGAGTGTTTGAAACTCTCCTGGGGTATATAATGAATTTCAGACCATCCTGTGATACAACATCAGATTTTTTCTCTGAAAGCAAAACCAAAAACAAGTAAATAACAAAAAAAATTAAGAAAATTAAAAAAGAGAAAGAAATTGATTTCCCAGACATCCTGATATACCTATGCCTATATAGATAAGTTTATCAAAGAATATTTGAAATAAAAGGTCTTCACTTCTAGTTGGTGGTATTTTGACGCAAGGATGTTACTTTGTAGGCTACTAAAGGACCTTTCTGAGGATGCTGAATAGCCAGCCTTCAGCTTTTAGACAGAGAACAAATTGTGATTCTCTCATCAACATACATCCTGCATTCTGTGAGGTAGGTCTCCATGTGTTCTGAGATGCTGTTGCTGATTATTTCTAATAGCCAACAAACATCATCAATTATTTAAAGTAGGAAGCAACCACAGAAACAAGTCAGCCATCCATGACAGACCAGGTTCACAGAGAAAAAGTAACTCTGTGAAAGCTGATGTTTGGTTTCTCCCCACCTCCTCCTCCTTCTCTTCTTCTTTTTCTCCTCCAAGAACTTATAGAGTTGCAAAACAAAACCAAAGACTCAGAGAAAAAAAATGGTCATTTATGAAATAATGCAGAACAAATTCCATGGAATGCTAACTGTCAAAGAAAAGTGACCAACTCTCTAATGTTGAGGATTCTATAAGTGACAGTCATTTTCTGCGAAGGTTATTCAAAGTAAATGGTAAATTTAACCTTTAGTTATGAAAATGCTGCCAATTGTAAAATGCATTAAAGCTTTTTTTAAAATACAGGTAAGCTCCTTTATGTTATAAATGAGCAGAAATTTTTGTATGTGTACATAGTCTAGTAATGTCTAAGACCATGGCATACAAATATTATTATTTCCTAAGAAGGTTAAGAATATTTATAAGCTTTTTGGGGGATAACCGGTTGATAAAATCTTCACATGAAGGGCAGCTTATGAAACATAGGGACAATTGCTACAAGGATTGAACAGCTTCTGCAAAAGGCACAACCCGATTACCTTAGATGATGGTATTGTTATGAACATATATAACACACTGATTTTGTGTGTATGTGAGTATGTGTGAGTGATATGTCTGCATGAGTGGGTATGCCTTGTTCACCTATGAAGATCAAAGGTCCTCTGTGAGTTACAGCCCTAGCCTCTCACTTTTAGAAGGAGTATTTCATGTTATTCACCCATGCATACACCAGACTAGCTAGGTGGTAGACTTTCAGACATTCCCCTGTCTCTGCCTCCTATCTCGCTGTGGGAAGAATGTAGGTGTTAGGTGTTATACCTTTTGCATGAGTTTTCCATATTTAAACCTAGGTTCTCATGCTTGCTGATATATGTTTTACTCATTGAGTCATCTTCCCATTCCTTTATTTAAATGTATAAACTGTTTTTGCTGATTTGAATAAAACAAACACACAAAAAATGGAATCTCCTACATATTTCAGGTATTAAACAGACATTGGTATAATATGTTAATAATTAAATAAAAATGCCACTGTTTTAAGTTTGATTTAAATAAAATGACTAAGAAAAATATGTAAAGCAGTAAAAAAGTTTATCTGAAATTTTGTTTAAGAGTACAAAGCAGGTAACATTATATCAGAAGATAAAATGTCTACTAAATTAAAGTGATGATGCTCCTAAACTCACAATATTTTATTACCTGAGCAAATGATGCACAGCCTTAGCTGCTTACTCATTGATTTTTTTTATGTTTGAACAATTTACCCATATGATTTATGTTTATTGGCCCTAATAAAAACCACATCTGTGAGAACTGAGTACTTCTGTCAATTATTTCCATTTTGTATTCCTTGTAGATTTGCAGTTAGTCAGCTAATCAAAGGTTGATTTACATTCATTACACTTTCCCTTTAAGTGCTACAAGTAAAGAGCTTCCTATGGACAACGGTTATAATTGTCCAACATCTATAACACGATTTAAAACATAAGCTTTATGGCATTGGGTGATTTTTAACCAGATTAATTAGTACCAAATCATGTCTGCCAGAAGGGTTGCATCCCTGAGTAAAGGCATCATTGAGATATTTAATAAGTCAACTTCAGATGCTGTAAACAGAGGAATAAAGAAATCGGTAATATATTGCTGCTTATTAAAATGCAAGCATATGCAAATACAAACCAGTTTGGGCAAATGTTGTAAATGTTTTACCTGAATATTGATATCTTTTTCAGGAAAATATGGAAGAGAATATGTGAATTTTGCTTACTAGAATAATATGACTCTTCGCCTTTTCATGACAGGAGCCAGGTGGAGACTAACTATTGTTAATGTTATATGTTAAACTTACTGGCAGTTTTCTAAACAGTGTGAAATTAACAAATCATATTGAGTAGCATGCCACCATTAAAGGAGATGTAAAACAAGAAGGTGTAGAAAAAGCTTGCTCAAAAAACTGCTGCTCAGGCAATTTTCAGGATAAAATAACTGATTGGAAAATTGGTTGTGTTGAGAATGGTTATCTTTACCATGTGCACACAGAATGTTCCATATAATTATTTTTTGTTTTTATAATAAAAAATATTTCCTAGAGAAAGTTAAAACTTGTATACCATGTTCATCCTGTGACTGTCCTCAATCAATCTATATCCTGGAAAAGATGCTCCAGTGTTGGGGTGTAATGGTGAGTTTTAATATCTGCTTGACACAATGACCTGGGAAAAGAGGTCTGATTGAGGGAATATTTATATCAGGTTGGCATTTAGGCACATCTATGGGAATTGTCATGATTAACTTCATTGATGCAGAAAACTCAGCCTACAATTTGTAGCATCGTTTCCTGAGTTTTGGACTTTGTGAGAGCAGAAAGGGGATGTGACCATCTACTTCAAGTTCTTGCTGCTGTAACTTCCTGCTCTGATAGGCTATAGCCTGGAACTATGAGCCACAATCAACCCTTTATTCACACCACTTTTGTCAATGCATTTTTCCAGAGTAATAGAAAATGGTACCAAGGCAGGGTATCTTTTTAAAGAGAACCTCAAGTGTTTAGAATCACAATTATGATTGGCGAGTTTCCCACATGTATAGAGTTTGAGGCTCTTTTTTGTTTCTTCTAAAATCCATGTGGTCAGGCTCCTCCATCACACAGACAATATATTTATCATTCTTGAGCCAAATACTATTCTATTAGAAATCAATATTATTGTACTTTTGATTATGAAACTATATTATAGAGCCAAACGAGAAGAAATAGCAAACTGATTATAACATTATACTAGTATTTGCAAATTGCAATAAATTAATCTCAAGTTTTTATTCAAGTGAAGCAATTTTAAACAAGTTCAAGTATAGTAGAGGACAAAGTTAAGAACAAATAGTGAAGTGTGTGTGTGTGTGTATGTTTATGTGCATATGTGCACATGTTTTCTATTAGCTTTTCATTGATATATAGTTAGAAATTTGCAAAGGCTGAACTCAATCTCTAGTGTATAAACAAGAAGACAGGTATTTGAGAGAGCCTTAATAAAATAAAGGTGGAGAATAATGTGGTTGTAAAACCAGGCCAAAGGAATTTACATTAAATGGTATTTGAAAAATTAAAATGGTATAAAATGTTTTACTTAGCCAATATACATTTAATATTGATAAGGCAAATACAAATTCCAATGAAATACAGATTCACACATTGTAACATATAGGAAGTCAGAAGGCATCATTGTTGGGGTAGGGGCTGGAGTAGCAATAGAGAAAGGAATATAGAGTACACATGATCTGTTCATGGAAATGGGAATAAGTGGATAGGATTTAATTAGGAATAGGAGAGGGAAATAAATATGGAAGAAGAGGAGGGGACAAGAAAATAACAGTGACAATGCATGAAAAGTCCTAAGGAATCACACTAGTAACTATTTATCTAAAAAAAAAATACATGCAATATGCATAAAGTAAGTACAAGTCTGCATATTAATATCCACATAGAGTTTGAATAAAATGTTCTCATCTGGGCTAAACATGTTCTTCCCCAAAGCCAAAGGATACCTATCCAAAACCCAAAACAAGCCATGAGTGGCCCTCTTTTGAGTTGTTGCTCAGAGTTGTCCACGAGACTCCCAAAACATACAGGCTATTGCTGTTGCTCTTGGTTGCCCCATAGAGGTGGACAGTAAGTCCCTACTGCTGAAGACACCATGAACTTCAGACATAGTCCCAGAGGCCACTGAGCTGGAGTTGGGTCTAAATGTCTCCTCCTTGAGTACACACTTCCATGGTACCAGCAGGCACCATGCAAGCTGCCAAAAGACAGAAGCAGCTGTCAGTCCTGCCCAGCTATAACACACACAGACCACATGAATGAGCAGAATGACTTCATATCATGAAGGATAAGAAGTGACACATACCTTTTCAGTAGCCAGCAGTTCTCTAATTGGATTTAAGATAACCTTATCAAGAGGGAAGACATGCCTGGTAACATAGTCAACTACCAAGTGCTAGTGAAGTCATGGATCTTAAAGGAGAACCTACAAGTAACACCGTAATAAATCAGTATAGTCCCTAACTACACTGTAAATATATATCCTTATACTCACAGATAAGTGTAGTCTTTACCCCTCACCAAGCAAACTTCTCCTTGAAAACATACATTCAAACAACAGTATACAGACTAGACAGGCTATATACATATGCACACATGCATGTAACAACAGGTAATGAAAAATAGACCATGGATTTGAAAGAGCGACAATGGGAGGGATTGAGGGAGGAGAGTGAAAGGAGACATGGTATAATTATAATCTCATAGGGAATTAAACTGAATTTTTTGAAGAGCTCTAAACAATCCAGTGTCTTTGTATTCCAACCCTACAGGTGGATGAATTTAACCATCAGTTCTAATACCATGTACCTTTCAGAAAACCACAGTCAACATTCTTGATGGATGGGGCTGGACAGGTGGATTAGAGGTTAAGTGCTTGCAGAGGACCTTAGAATCCC
This sequence comes from Phodopus roborovskii, assembly GCF_943737965.1. NCBI lineage: Eukaryota > Metazoa > Chordata > Mammalia > Rodentia > Cricetidae > Phodopus > Phodopus roborovskii. The sequence continues at coordinate 20,116,801 of NW_026126434.1, read as the reverse complement.
CAGGACAGCTCAAAACTACCTGATGTCCCCTTCTGGTTCTCATGGGTCCTGCATGTTTAAAAAAAAAATGCTAATGTGCTTACTCTTCCTGATGGACAAACTGAAAAGCATTTATCTGATAATGGAGAAAAACCCAATTCCCAACCCCCAAAGCTCTCTTGAAATGCATTAAATGTGTTCTTGCCCAAACTAGCATAGAAAGTACTAATATATTTAATTTTCTCTCACAGGTTGAAATATGACATAACAATTGAAATTAGATGTAATTGGCCTAAATCTGGAGACAATGTATGAAATTTAACTTATAAATATAAGGAATATGAAATGTGTGTGCTGGGGTTTAGAAACAGTTACATTCCAGAAGCATAAATGAGAGCAGACATAAACTGTTAACACGTAAAAGGAGGTTGATTTCAGCAAATATTTTAAATCCCATGGTTAAGCTCCCATTGATGCTGAAAACATGACTTGTTACTGTACATACTTTCAGGGATTGATCTTTATAGGGAAAATGAATAGCGGGTTCTCTCCAAGTGTATTTTCTATCTGAGGGAATATCTCTGTTGGGATTCGCAATGGATGTGCTTTGGTGGGGTAGAATTTAAATATAGCCTTAACTTCAGGCATCTTTATGGACTTCTAAAAGGTATTTGAAAAATGAGGAGGGCAGGTCTCTGTCATATGTGATGATTTTAAATGGCTTTGATACATTTGGTCTTTCTCCAGGGTAAAAAATGAGAACATGGTTGGTTGTCCTGTGTGCTCAGAAATCTAGCAGGAGGCTTCAAGGATCTGCTCAGTGGGGTCTGTAGGAATTAAAAAGACTAGACACATAGACCTGCCTTCCTTCTTGGAGGGAAATGAGAAGAAATGGGAGGAGGTTGCCTTTTCTGAGCCTTAATGAATATGCAGGAGGTTTCAAAAGAGACTTATTGAATGGTTTTTTATTTTATTTTATTTTGGTTTAAGATCCAAGACATGGGTTTTGAGATATTGAGTTTAGAGTTCACAGGGTGTTTCTGGTCTCAACACTAATAATCAACTTCAGAGTGCAGTTAATATGGAGACTTTTTCTCACCTACACAAATACATGGGTGACAGCCACTGTTACAAGTTACCAGGAACTGTAAGAACAGTTTGAAATCACAATCAATTAGTGGTACATTTGCAGGTGTGTTTATCTTAAGCTTTAAATTTTCTTTGCCTTTAAAGTATTTGCTACAAGTTATTTTATAGAAATATTCCTGGTCAAATTTAAATAATACAGACAATGTAGTGTTAAATAAAACACATTTTTAGTTATGAAGTGGAGGCCATTAAGTCACACTTCTTTTCTGCTTTGTCTCCTCGCCCCCTCCCCACACACACACACCATGGCCAGGGTTTAAGTCTCACTCTATAGCAGGCATCATTTATGAATGACTGAATGTACATTACTCAACCCTGAACCCAGAGGGTCACATTTTATTTTAGCATGAAACCTGGGTCATATATCAAGCAAGACTGACAGGGCCTCATAGTTAAGTAATAGGATTGAGAAATAGACTTTAAGCTAAATAAAATGTTTGGAATGGATATGGTGAATGCGAACTGCACTTACAGAAACAAGGTCATATCTGTGCTGAAGTTTCTACAAGGCTGATAGATTAGAAGCACATAACTAGAGAGTTGGAGTGTTACAGACACAGAGTCAAATGACCTTGAATTTTCTTCATCCCACCTAATAGCCATTCATTGCCCACCTTTGTGCCTGACCTAACATTCTTTCAATATAAGGTAAATCATTTGGGATGAATTCATAGCAGATCAGTAGCTTCCAGCAAGCCCTCAATCAAGAATATCATCAGACAGTACTGAAGACCTGCATCAGAAAGGGTAAGGCCTCCTGTGGTGAGTCAGCAAAGCCTGGCATATTCAACTGATGCAGGACCAAGCACCTCCCACCACATCAAGGATGAGCAAGGCACCCCACCATAAGGAATGGGCTTCAAAAACCTAGCTCATGCACTAGGGATAGATCCTGATGCCACTGGAAGGGGTCAACAGACTAGGTCTTATACTTTCTGAGGAGTGGATGGAGGTGGGTTGAGGGGAGAGAGAAGAGGGAAGCATGATTGGTATGTAAAATGGATAAAAATTACACACACACACACACACACACACACACACACACACACACACACACACACACACCCCACCAGATAATTCCATGATTTGTTGCATTTGCCAGGAAATTGCCTTCCTAAGATCCCAACTAATGTGTCTGCTAGTTGTTTGATTTATGACTTTTTGTTTTGTTTTGTGACCATGGAAATTGATGTAAGTGCTTCTGTATTAGTGTACATCTTTTTTGGGTGGTCACTCAAATCCACATTCTTTGGCTGTGATCACTTGTATTAACAGTGAGATACTACTTTTAATTCTGAACTAAAATTATTACATTTTGCATTTCTAGCTTTAGAAATATCTCCTAGGAGCAATTTCTTCAGTGAATTTTTCAACATAGCACTATAAACTCAGAAAATATCTAATTCTTCACGGTTTTCTCTTAGCTGATGTTTTTGATGAAGCAACAGAGGTTTGCAATAAATAAATAAATAAGGGGGTGGTAAATAAATATAAATTGCTTGCCATGCAAGCATGAGGACTTGAGTTCAATTCCCAAAAACCATGTTTACAAAAAAATATCAGCATGGTGGGGCACACTCATCACCTGGCAGAGGCCAGAGAGAGACAGCTGGATCCTTGGAGACTCACGGCAGCCATCCAAACCAGATTAGTGAGTTCCAGCCCAATAAGAGAGGTTACTGCTTACAAACCAAGTTGGAAAAGTTGCTTGAGGAATGATACCTGAGTTTGAGATGTAGCTACCACTAGCACACACATGCAAATACACCCAAGTACATATATGCATATGTGTAGTTGCATACACACTCACTCACTCATATACACAGACAAAATTCTCAATACTAAAATGACAAGGAAAAAAAAATAGTGTTCAAAACTCAACTAAATTTCTCATTAGAGCCTCAAGAGGGCAGTGAAAATAGGAAAATTACATTCTGCCTGCCACTCAGATGATAAGTTCCCCTTTTAATCTACAAATTCAGAATCACCTTCCTTATTTTAATAGTGTTATTCTTCACACACACACACACACACACACACACACACACACACTGATGCAAATGAATTTAAGTATTTAGTATGAATAGGCCATTTTTGTTTTGTTTTAATGCTTCTTTTAATAGTTAAGTCAAATTTTTCAAGAGCTTATAGAAACGTTTCAGTAAGCACAGGTTTGTAATCCTGTTTTCTCCCGCTGCTGCAGGCTCAGCAGTTAGTTCTATAGGAGTTGACGGTTGGAAAGTGAGTTTGCAAAGCATTGCCATGTAACCATGGTACACTCCCTTCATGGTCATAACCAGGACTGGTCTGAGGAATCAAATTCCAGGAAATTTGATTTTGTTATTTGGCTCTACAAGAGCAGAGGAACCCTCTGAATCCCTTTCCCAAATAATGGGCCAGGGAGAATTCCTCAGCAGGGTATTTTTCCTGATGAGTCTAATTTCAAGTGTTTCTGCATTCTATACCATGGAAACAGCAGCTGTCTCTATAGTAATGCTTTCCATCTTAGAGGGACATGCCTTAAGGCGTAGTGTGCAAAGAGGAAGTAAAAAATGACAGGATGTTGTAAGAAAAAGCTGTTAAAAGTGGGATGAAGCAACTGGATGCTCTAAGAGGAAGTCAAAACATTCCAACCCATAGGGAAAATCCTTAAGCCAAGGAAACAAACAAATTAATGGTTCCATGAAGTCCATGAAATGGAGCGGATCCAGTAGGCCTCTCCTTCTCCAAGCATATATAAGCAGTAGGATTGCTAAGGGACACACTTAGACCAATGGAACTGTCTGTATGAAGCAGAGACCAGCAGAGCTTCCTGGAAGATGCTCACTGGCCTGAGTCCTGAGTTGAGCTACCTGGAAAGAACATTTCTCAACTAGGGTAAGTAGATGTTTGTTCAGGGTACAGCCTGATTCTTATTATCACCTAAACTTATCTAGGGAAGGCTGAAGTCAACAGATGCACATTGAATAAATCCTGGCTTATATTTTTAAAACCAAATTATGTTCTTTAAAAGTACTTAAGCTTCTTTTGATTAAAAAAATTTCAATAAATATGTATTTCAAAGTTTTATTTCCCAATGAAAGCAAAAGCAATTTCAGAACTTCTATCATATATATTTCATTACCATCTAAAGAAGAGGAATTTTAGAATATATTTCTACCAAGTCCCTTTATTGGTTGAATAATCTAAATGTATATATTCTTAGATTTTAGACCAAACACTCTGAAATCTAATTTATATTTAGAAAAAGCCTCTTCAGGCAATTTGAAAAGGATGAAAGTGCCTCCAATCTAAGCTTTGTACTCTGAAGGCAGGAGAGATCTTGCAGGAAAGACAACTTCTTCAGAAGCTTTGCTTGCATGTATTTATATACCATCAGTATTTACCTATGGGGGGAGACATTCAAGGTGAAAGAGTGATAGGAAGCAAGGACATGAACTTCTTTAAGAGACTTCATCACTAACCACTAACAGTCCATGAAAATTCATTACTGTTTATAATATTGGAAGGGCATAATATGAATGCTAAATAGCATACTTACTAAGAAATATAAGTTGCAAGAAGTTTTTTCTACCTATGATTTTCTTTATATCTTAGTCAATAAAACAATATTGATAAATTTTAAAATATATAAAAATTTTAGTAGCACTATGGGAGTTGTATAATGATTTTATGAATTTAGCTCATAAATAAGATGCCATCCTATTAGTAGAATTAGGTTTTAGTGATTTGTCACTTGAATTCATTGCTTGAGAAAGACTTTTTCTTCTTCAAAGCTAAGGGGAAAATGTGGTACATGATATCTGATTCATCCCTTACTTGGACTAAAGTGAGGCAACATTAAGATACATTTTCTGAGTAACAACAATGGTATAACTTCACTTTCAGGACTCAGACCAACTTCATTACTGTGTCCATAGTTTGAACTTGGGGTCCTAAACTGAACAAAAGTTCACCTAAACATTTGTGGGGGAAAAACAACAGTTAGAAATATGTTCTAACAGTGTTAAAAATTATTTGTGCCTGAGTGTGTGTGTGTGTGTGTGTGTGTGTGTGAACTATGGATTTCCCTATCTTAGAATACTAATCTATTTAAATGGCAGATAAATATACTACACCATTTTGATTTTAATCTCAAAACAAAGACTACTGCTGAAAACTATAGAAGAAAAAACCAGGAGCTAAATAAACACACTAGTTAATTTCACACAAATAAAAACCAACATCATTATTGTGCTGTACACATTCTACTTGTGCATATTCATGGTGTCTATTAGAGAATTCTCAGACATACACATTCCTCAAAGACCAGAGTCTAACAGTACAAATTCTTCCACAGTGAGAGGCAGTGTTGGGCCTAGGCCTTAACATTGCACATCTCAAATGCTTTGGAGACAGAGTCAGGCTTTACTGAGTCTGTGTGACCACAGAGAGGCAAAGACATGGTTAATCTAAGCATTTTCACTTTCTTGAATGTAACAGTACTCCCAATGTAATATAACTTTAAAATAAATAGGACTCTGTTGATCTGAGGGTGAAAGCCAAATCCTATTATTTGCATATAAATCGAATTATTTTACCACTTTCTATTGTACTGTTCTTAAGTATAAGAAAATGATCCACAGTTCAATTTTGTTTGATTTAAGATGAAGGATTGCTTATTCAAATTTACATATAATTATTCTATACTTGCTTTACTTATTTGTTCCAATTACTCCAATAATTATATGTATACATGCATATATGTATGATTCTCTTCCTCACAAGATCAACTCTTTAAAAGCATACATTGATTATTTGATTCAAGCTTTATTATTGATATGATAATTATTATTGATGTGATAAATAAAAGAATAATTAAGAAAATTAAATAGTTACATTTATTTGACAAAGATGTGATTGCTGGTTTCACATCAGTAGAATGTAGAAGACTAGCAGCTACCCTGTACCTAGAATAGCAAATATTTTTAGGGGCTTCAGGAAGGTGTTAGTAAAGTCGTTTGGGTTGGAACACTTTACTTTAACATAATTGAAATCTTAATAAAGACCATTTGGAGAACTTTTAAAATTCTATTTAAAAATAAATAAATTTAAAAATGAAGAAAATAGGCTTGTTAAGAAAAAACAAAACGAAACAAAAAAGCTTACCACAATGTAACAATACCATCTCTAAATCTTTCTTTTTAAAAAAAATCCATTGATAACAGGAAGGAAACAACTTGTCTATCAATAGTGCTACACAGGCACAACACAGAGGTTTGTAATATTTTTATGAGTTTTGATAGCAAGAAAATTGTAAGATAAAAACAGAACTGTGAAGGAGAAAATGAACCATGAAAAACAGCCAAAGAAATAATAGAAAGATCATTCCAGTTTCTCTCACATAAAGCTAAAAACAAAGACAATTCATGGACCAATAACACAGTTTAGAAGTAATTACATCCCAACATAACTCAAACTATCCCTCCTCTGCTTGGCTAGGCCTACACCTCAGGTGGAAGTTTCCTCTTTTCTGAAGAGGCCAGGCTACCATCCTAAACTACACTCACCTAGCAAACTCCAGCTGCCTCCCTTTTTCTCATCACCATATCACTGCCCACAATTTTTCAGAAAACATTCCATTCCATCAGATGCTAGGCAAGAGCCCTTTACTTCAGAGGCTAGACCAGCATCTTGAACCTCAGGGACCAGGCCAACTTCCTGAAAACCAGGCAGAAGCCTCCTATGCACCAAAAGCCAGGCCAGCATCTGAAACCCAGAGGAACCCTGGCTAGATCAGAGGCAATGCCCATATATAGCTAGCACTTCAGCCCCAAACTGGTAGACAGGAGGCCATACAAGCTGCCAGAAGTCCAGTTCCCAATGTGGGTGGAGATCCTCTATTCAACCACAGGATGTCAGATCCAGAAGACCAAAGAGGAAACCGAAACTGAGGGGAAAAACACCCATCCAACAAAGACAAATCCAGAAATAGATACCTAGATCTAAAATAATTGCAAGTCCACTTGTCTAAGCATAAGTGTAAGAAGACCAACAACAACCATCAGAGCAATAAATTACCACAAGAGCCTAGTCATCCTAGCAAAACCTGAATATTCCAAAACAGTGCAATTAAAACAAAATGATCTTAAAACCAACTAGATGATGATGATACAGGTCCTTAAATGGGGCATGAAAAGTTCCCTTAGAATGGAGGGAAAAAACCCCAAAAACTGGAGGAAATCAATGCCCTTAAAGAATGACAAGAAAATCAAACCAAAACAAATAAACAGGTGAAAGAAACTAAGACACAAAAATCCAAACAAATGCAATGAAGAAAACAAAATGAGGGATTCAGGAAATGGAAAATCTGAATAAGTGAACAAAAACAACAGATTTCAGCATCACCAACAGAATTGAAGAGGTGGAAAACAGTTTCTTAGGCATTGAAGATACACTAGAAGAAACAGAGTCATCAGTCAAAGAAAATGTTAAGTCTAAAAGAAACCCTTAACACAAAACATCTAGGAAATCTGGGACACCATGAAAAGACAATACCCAAGAATAATAGTAATAGAAGAAGGAGATGAAACCCAGTTCAAAAATCCAGAAAATATATTTAACAAAGTCATAGAAAAAAAACAATCCCTAACCTAAAGTAAGGCATGCCTATATAGCTACAAGTTTACAGAACACCAAACAGATTGGATCAAAAAAGAAAGTCCTCATGCCACATAGTAATCAAAACACTAATCACTGAGAACAAATAAAGAATATTAAGGGCTACAATGAAAAAGGACAAGTAACATATAAAGGCAGACCTATAAGAATAATACCAGAAAGTATAAGAATTATACGCAAGAGTGACTCTAAAAGTCAGACAGACCTGAACAGATATCTTGCAGACTCTAGGAGATCATGGATTCCAGTTCATATTAATATACCTGGCAAAACTTTAAATCACTATAGATAGAGAAAACAAGATATTTCATAACAAAGTCATATTTAAATAATATATATCCACAAATCCATCCCTACAGAAGGTACTAGAGGAAAACCCTAACCCAAGGAAGTTAAGTTCACTCATGTAAACACATGCAATAGATTGTCTCATACCAGCAAAATACAAAAATGGGAACGCATGCATACACACACATACACACACCACTACCCACCACATAATAACAGAAACAATCAATAAGCGGTCATTAATATCTCTCAATGTCAATGGACTCAATATGTTAATAAAAGGATAACATATTGGAAACAAAAAACAAGATCCATATTTCATTGCATACAAGAAACACATCTCAAAATACAGATTGACATTATCTCAGAGCAAAGGGTTGGAAAAGGTTTTCCAATCAAATGACCCCAACAAAAGTGGGTGTAGCTATTTTAGTATCTAACAAAATGGACTTCAAACCAAAATTAACCAAAAGAGATGGAGAAGGACATTTCATATGCATTAAAGGAAAAACCAACCAGAATGGTGTCTCAATTCTGAACATCTATGTCCCAAATGCAAGGGCACCCACCTTTATAAAAGAAACATTAAGTCATACCTGCACATGTTAATACTGGAAGCCTTTAGCATCTCATTTTCACCAAAGACAGGTTCTTCAGACAGAAACTAAACAGAGAAATATTGAAACTCACAGACACTAAAACTCAAATGGAGATAACAGGCATCTATAGAGCATTTCACTCAAACACAAAAGAATATACCTTCTTCTTAGCATCTCATGGAACATTCTCCAAAATTCACCACATACTTGGTCATAAAGTAAGTCTCAAGAGATACAAGGCAGTTGAAATAATTCCTGGTATCCTATAAGACCATCACAAGTTAAAGTTGGATTTCATCAACAACAGAAAGCCTACAAACTCATGGAAACTGAGCAACTCTCTACTGACTCACCACTGGGTCAAGGACGAAATAAAGAAAGAAATTAAAGACTCCTAAGAATTCTATGAAAATGAATGCAAAGCATACACACACTAAGCGAGCTGCTTAGTCTTACTACAACTTGATATTCCATGTTTCGTCGATATCCATAGGAAGCCTGCCCTTTTCTAAACAGAAATGGAAGATTAGTATATGGGGTCAGGGGGAACAAAGAGGAAGTGGGGGTAGGGCCTGGGAGGAGAGGAAGGAGGGAAAAATATGGTCAGGGTGTAATAAAACAAGAAAGAAAGAGACAGGAAGGAAGGAAGGAAGGAAGGAAGGAAGGAAGGAAGGAAGGAAGAAAGGGAGGGAAGGAGAGAGGAAGGGAAGAAAGAAAAGTAATTACAGAGAAAACCCAGCAGTATATATGTCCATATATAATGGACATATGTCATTAACAGGAACACTAGTTCCTACTTCTTGAGGTACATTTGGCACCTCACACTTCCACACACTTCACTTAACAATAGGGTCCAGTCACCAGGGGTGGAGGAGAGGAAATAAAGTGAAACAAGAATTTCTCCTTCCGATGAAACATCTCATGAACAAGAACAGCTTCACAAATGACAGTATATTGTTCATAAAATATAAGTTTTTGTGTGTTTAGCCACTTCAGCTGTGCAGCACTTATTACAGAGTTGGAAGTGTCTCAATCATACATTTCCAACACTTTGCAGGCTGGAGGGAGATGAATGAATCACTTTGTGTAAACATAGTCAGCAAATGAACACATACATACCCATAAACAACCTCCTCTCTCTGTCCCTTTCCCCACTCTAGTTAAATTTAATGTGAAGTTATGTTCAAGACTGCAGTTCAGTGGCACACATTACGTGGCTCTGTCTTTGATATCATGATTACCAGATTGGTCACTGGTATGAAAGCTAAATGAAACTGATATGAATACAGTAAATGAAAAAAGTCAAGACTAGCAGCACAGTGTCTGTCCCTTCAGAGCAGGAGATGTGCTCATATTTTATCTTACTTTTTAATGTAACAGAGATCTTCATCATTTATACAATTTCCCTAAGCTCTGTTTATTTTTGAAAGCTGAGAAAACTAAGACCTTTCTCAATAAGTATTATTTGACTTAAAAAAAACTATCAAACTTGTGTTTCTAGATTTCTACACCTGAGAAGACTCCCAAGGGTTATTAGACATTTTTTGTTGTTTGTGGCAGCAACCCATCTGCCTTGAGATGACATTATAGTAATTGCAACTTTTCCTTCTCCATTCTCTTTTAAGTGTCTGATCTTTTTTTGACGCTGGAGAAACAGCTCAAGTTAAGGACAGATATTGTTCTTGCAAGGGACTGGACACCCGTTCCAAGTGCTCTTATTAAGCCACTCACAAGTGTATGTTACTCCAGCACCTAGGGAACCAAACACCCTTATCTGGTCCTTGAAGGGGCCTGCACACATTTGCACAGCCACAGAACTAAAAATATATCTATAAATAATAAATGTTTAAAAGAGTATAACCATTTCCACTTAAAATCATGCTGTACTTTGCTTCACAGGCTAGTTTAGAGTGTGAGGCTGTTAGCAAAATGTCCAACATCCTGTGCAAGAAAATAAAGTGTGTAGAGGCAGAGCTACGAGCATTTCCTATCTTCACAGGGTTGAACAGCAAAGAAGGGCAATTGGCAAGGAGTTTCATACACAGTTCTGGACCCAACCCACTTCCACTGAATGACTAAACCTGAGAGGCAAAGTTGCTGCATTTGGTCACTCCAGTTAGATAGTGGCATCTCTTCCATGGGATGAGTTGTGTCTTATGCTTTGGGGACATACCAACAGCTGCTTCATCTAATCTCCAGATGGATCCAAGCTGCTTCCCTTGATGTTGGTGAGCCTCTTGTGATGTACTTGTTTTCACTTCATACCTGCTTATGTTAAATATTTCCTCAGAATCTTTCTAGAAAAACCACAGGCTCAATTTATCATGGCATCTTAAAAGATTGTTCACATACTCTAAATCTGTAGGGTAGGGAAATAATACCACTCATAGTCAGATTTAAATTTTTTATATTTTTATTTATTAGTTTTATATGTTTAATTAAAATATTACTACTTCCATTCTCTCCTTAACTCTTCTTCCTCCAGAGCCTCCCATATCCTCTTCTCTCCCATCCCTCCCATTTCCCCAACTCTCAGATTGTTAGCCTCATTTTCTTTGATTATTATTCTGATTTAAATCCTTTTAACTGCACCATGAGCTACAATTCCAACATGGTCTGTCTTGTTAAATGTTCCATGAGATGACTTTACAAGCTGTGTTATTGGTGGTGATTTACTTCATGGAGCCCTATATGTTAGCATAAACCTATACTGGAAAACACTCCAGTTATGTCTAACATGCACCAGTGATCTGACTTGTCCCAGACTTGATGAGTCGCAAATTTTGATACCTCCCATCTTTTTACTATTATAATAGTTAATTACCAGTAAAATAAAATTGGAGAGCAATGATCGCTGAGGTGAGCAGATATTTGTGCAGCAACAGCTATCCTGCCCACGTCCCAGGTCCAACTGTACTTCTTCATACATGGAGGACAAAACATGTTTATTGTACAGGACTTTTAGGATGGTGAGTATCTAAGTTTGAGTTTCTATTGTTGTAATAAACCACGATTACCCAAAACAGCCTGGAGAGGGAAGGGTTTATTTCTTTTTATAAGTTATACACCGTCATCAAGGGAAGCCAGGGTAAGAGTTCAAGGAACCTGGAGGTAGGAACTATCACAGAGGACATGGAGGAATGCTGCTTACTGGATTGTTCGTCATGACTTGCTCAGCCTGACATATAGAGCCCATGTACATCTGACACAGGTGGGACCACCCACAGTAGTCTGGGTCAGACTTCACACATCAGTCAGCAAGCAAAGAAAATGACCCACAGACATGGCCATGGGCAATCTGATGGAGGTAATGTCTCAGTTGTGACACTCTTTCGCCAGGAATATCTAGGTTTGTGTCAAGTTGAGAAAAACTAAGCAACACAGTGGTGCTGAGCTCAATCACCACACAGTTGTTACACTCCGGTTACCTTCACTGCAATGATTACCAAATGGAAGCACTTCCTAAAACTGTTCACTATCTATCATCATGAAGCGCCATAGAAAATTGTTCTGATAAGAGGTGGACAAAACAAATTTAGATTAGATAGTTTTTCAATACATTAAATTCACTGAGTAAATACTTTTGAGTTTTCTAAAGATTTTATATATTTAATATTTGCATGCGATTTTACATTTGTACACCACATGCATGCAGATGCCTACAGGCCAGAAGAGGGCATCACATTCCCAGGAATTGTAGTTGCAAGTGGTTGTAAGCCACCCAGTGTGGGTGCTGGGACCTGAATCCAGGCTTCTGCAATATCAGCAAGTGTTCTTAACCTCTGAGCTATTCTCTCCAGCCCCTTTATATTATTTAAAATGGAAAGTGATAATCAATATTTCCTACTTACTAATAAGATGAACATCCTAAAGTTTCAAGGCACATCAAGGCTCCAGGTCGAAAACATTCAGTATTTTGAAGTGAAGGTCGTTGTGCAAAGGTTACAACTTTTATGTCTTTATTTTATTAAATGAGTGGTGAGAATGGAAAAGGTCCTTATAAAAACATTTTCCTTTCTAAAACTCTTTTGACTGACAGGATACACAGAATTAAACAAAGGCCCTTATATTCAATGCTACACTCAGCATTGAAGTCAGACTCCAAGCTTGGCAATATGAGCCCACTTTGAAAGCTTAAATATTTATAATTAATCCATTTCAGTAAAGAATTTCAAAATTAAAACTTCATTGACTATGAACAAATGAGTTTGAAACAGGATACAAGTTTTAAATGAGTTCTTTACAAGAGAGAAATCATCTCATCACTGAAAACATTTAAATAGTATGGCAAGAGCCAGTAGAAATATCCAAGAACTATAAGGTTTGTGCTAAACTTCTAGGGGACAGCTAGTAGGAAAGTAGTAGCAAACCACATGTTAAATGAAATATAAAATTCAATGGTTTTCTAATAATGTATGCTTTCTGAATGACAACAATGAACTGTACCTTATATGGAATTTTGCTGATTAATATAAAAATGGAGAAAGATTGGAGAAGTGTTAGGCTGTCTGTTCTATACAGCCAATTGGGAGAAAACCTCCCTTAGAGGGCATGTCAGTCACAGGTTCTTGGGAAATTTAAACATTAGAGTATTCAAAGAGACCCTGGGATAGGTAAGAAGCAGCCCACAATGATGGATGCCTTTGGGTTTAGCCAGAAAAAAATAATCCATAAATCCCTGTCTTTGTATAGCAGACTGTGGCTGACTAGCCTGACATACCTTTCCATGTGCTTTTGGAGGTTGCAACTACACTAGTGCATTTTCAAGCTATCTGAACCTACAATTGTCCTATTTCTCTGAAAAAAAAAATACTACAGGAAATCTAACTTGAGTAAAGCACAACTTAATTTATCTTGCATTGTTTATGGATATTGTGAAACCATTGCCTCCTATGAAAAGGAGGAGGCAAGTAGGGAGGCAAATTTGGAGAAACACTGTGAAGGAAGCTATTCTACATTGGAAGGACTTAGTCAGCTAGACAACAACACATCACAATACAGAGAAAAACATTCCTAACGCTTCAGAATAGTCACTGCAGAGTATTGGAGAATCTTTCCTAACCCACTAAGAATGTCAGGCTGCCATGAAAACACCAGAATATATACTAAAAGTAGCACTTGCTCAGAGAAGGAATAGTAGATTTTAATTTCTAAGGGATAAGGCATCTGGCTGGACATGTGAGTCACCTACATTTGAGCCAGGTCACTGGGAACCTTTGGTTTGCACACTTGATGTATGTAAGTGCAACTGAGTCTGTAGGGTATCAGGTCTAGCAGTTTGCTTAAGATTTTAAGGATGACCACTGGTGACTAAGAGTGAAAAGTGCAAGTAAAACTTGGTGTCTCTCAGCATGGCAAAAGTCAGAGACACAGAATACTCAGAGAAGGGAAAGATGCAAACAAGGATTACACCACCAATTGGTGGTGCCTGGTCTTATACTTCATAGAGATATGAGACCTTGGAATCCTCATCAAACTTATGTTTGTTAATGTCAGAGGCAGCAATGCCCTAAACTTCAACTTTTACCTAGGAGTTTCGCATCCTTACATTTCATGGATATTATTGTAGCTGAGAATACAGCTACTGAGTGGAACAGAACAGGTCTTTGTAACAGGGACAGTTAGATATGAAGGTGATAACAAATGCCTCCTCTGTCACAGGCATGGGGACATAATTGCAGTGTGGGAAAGTACTGTACTCTAACCAACATAGCAAGCCACAGAGACTCTCATTGTTGATGTCATGGGCCAAAGGGATAAGGAGAATCATATCCCGTGGAGGAAGAGATACAGAGTTCAGGACCTAATGCCATACACACTCTATACTGTTTTGAGGTTTTTCTAATGGCACATTGTGCTATTGTTTTCCTTTACCCAATGTACACAGGCCCTGATACCCAGAGATAATTTTTGAGGGCAAAAGAAGCCATCAAAAGCAGTCAATGAAAAACTGAATTAGGTTTAATCTAGGAGGGATTGAGATCTGCCTTGTGATTTATCTATCTATTGATTCCTTATAGGTGATAAAATAAAGAGGGTCAAGGTACTGCTGGGCTCCATATATATATATATATATATATATATATATATATATATATATATATATATATGCATGCATGTATATGTATACATATATAGTCATTTTCATGCTTTCTGAAGTTCTAAAGTTTAATTTTGGCAATAAGTTAATGTGATCTTGTTTGTTTTGTTTGTTTGTTTTTTTGGCTTTTTGAGACAGGGCTTCTCTGTATGCTTTGGAGCCTGTCCTGGAACCAGCTCTATAGACTAGGCTGGCAAACTTATAGAGATCTGCCTGATTCTGCCTCTTGAGTGCTGGGATTAAAGATGTGCCCCACCAATGCCTGGCATGATCTAGTTTTAAGAACATGGGACTTCAAAAGGGATACGGTGATCAGAGAGGAAACACGGGAGAATTCAAAGTCACAGGAAATGGCATTGAAGGGGAGTGAACCACATACAGGAAAGAAAAGACTTCACACAAATTCCCCAGAAATAAAAAGGAAGGGGAAGAGCACAAACCAGTAAACAAAGAAAAAAAAACATTGCCATGGAAACAAATGGATATAGAACATTCTGCCTATGGATGAAGGCAAAGTAAAGGAAAATAATACAAGACAATTTGATAGTGGAAACAAAAAGATAATTATAAAAGGAAACTTTCCTCATTTAAGGAAGATCACATTTTAAAGATTGAATTTCCAGCGAAACTTCACGAGGAGCCCAATGAAAGCCATTTCCTTCCTGAATTTTTAATATGACTGACAAAGAAACACAGAAGGTAGGAAGGGAAAAATCACCCAAAGACACAAGAATGAGATCAGCCCACAGGGTCTACATCATTAAATCCTGGAGTAGATTACATAGCCATCTGCAGGGGTAAAGGAGGTTGGTGGAACCCACATGGGACTGACATAGGCTCATATATGTGATAGTTACATAGTTTTGCTCTTCTTGTGGGACCAGAGGCTATCTATGACCATTTTACTGGCTTTTGAGACCCTATTCCTCAAACATATAAAATTTAATAATCTATTTTTGTAATAGTAAAATATGGTGCAAAGACATCAAGACTCTTATAGGTAACTTCTGATAAGAGATTTTATGGAGACGTTAACCATTTGCAAACCATACATTGGTGTTTTCAGTTGTTGCCCATTACAGATGACTCTCTCCTGTTTCCAATCCTGGAAAATACTTATACAGCACCAAATTACTTACATACTACTACAGTATTTCTATAGTGAATTATCCACATGTGGCTTTGCAGACAGCTATCTGCAGAACACACTGCACCCACAACATTTAGATTAGATGTGTTTTGTATTGCTATCACACAGATATGGTTCCGGTTCCCCTTACTAGAAAGTTGACACCCAGCAAGAGAGGGCATGCTAACACAGCACATTAATATTGGAAAATAAAAGCTATTTACAAAGTAGGTATTGAAAGAAATTAATAATAGTGGGATATTATGGAGCTTACGTGACAAGTGTGGAAAATTTCAGGTGGGCTGTGCTGTCTTAAAAAAACTTCACATGGAAAGCTATTCCAAGACTAACATGATAACTGATGTAGATAGAGCCGAACACAGATATCAACTTTTTGAGCAATGTAAGCCGATGTGAAGGTAATATTAGCAAGCCAGACTTAAAAGTAAAAATATAACAAAGCATAAAATAAAATACTGAATCAAGAGGTATTTTAGATTGACTTGGAGAAAAAGAAATACTGAAATATTCTGAAATTTACATAACTTCCCTTGGACTATTTATGTTACATTATACAATAATAATAATAATAAACAGTGGATTTAGTGAACTTATTTTATGTGTTAAAACCCAGACAAGGAATGAACAACTAGAAACCAAATTCCATAAAGAAAATAAAAATCACACCTAAATGTGGGCAGACTATATAGTGAGAACACTATTTAAAAATTTCATAGAAATGAAAATAGCCAGTATAGGGAGCTTTTGTGTATGGCTAAGGTCTTTTGGGCTTGCTGGTAAAAAGGAAGAATTTTTAAGTATTCAAAAAATGTTCTGAAAGTCTCTCTTATAAGCTCTGATTTAAAGACCAGAATACCAAATCCAACCAACAGATTTCTTTTGCATTTACTGGCTACTGAGAATACTAGTCATTTTCTTGTCTCAATCATTCTCAAACTCTCTTGCAATGGCCTATCTATACATATTCATCACTCTGGCAGCAGAATCACGAATAAATATGCAGATAAGAAAACAAAATTGCATCCCTTTATCTTTTAAATATGGGACATACATAAAAATAGATACAGGAGTGCAGATTATTAGAATGAACAATAGAAATAAGCAGAGTCGACCCTATTCTGTCCTGATAAGGTAGAGCACAGGCAGGTACTGAGTTCTCAGCTTGTGTGTGTCCATGGCTCCTCGTTCTTCTCCTGACAGTCAGTAATCGGTGCTGAGCACAAAGAAATCATAGGTTTATTTCCTTCTGTGGCTTTTAATTACACATCTGTGGATTGCCCATACCACTGCCACTACTCAGGCATTGGGAAGAGACAGACACTGTAGTATACAGCTGGAAGATTACGAATGATAGGCAGTGAGTCTTGGGCTGACTGTCAAGTGAACTTCTTTTGATAAGCTGGCAATGACCTAACAGTCTGGGGGCAAGTTCAACATCTGAGTAATGCCACCACCGGCACAGTTCTATAAATGATGATCTAGAATAAATACCATAGAAAAGAGCACTCTGCCTCTATGCATTCCTTCCTGTGGTAAGAATTATTGGATAACTTCTGGTTTTGTTTCCTTTTGTGTATGTGTGCATTTTAATGAAAAGCATTTTTGTTCTCTTTTGTCATTCATTAACTCATAGATGGAAAATATTTAGTCTCTATTATTTTGAAGGAAATATCACAAGGAAAAAAATTAACTTAGTCAAGGCATTATATTTTTTTAAAAAATTATACCTATTTATGTTGTAAAAATATGTAACATTGCTGATGAATAAATCCCAAGACATATAACAGAATGGAACATTATTTTCAAAGAAACAAAACAACTGGCGTAATCCAAATGAGTTCCTTTTTATGTAACTCGGAAGTTAGCTTTTCTATACTCATTTAAGGATATGATCATAAAGCATTCATGTCTAATTTCATAGCCTCCCACCACCCACCAAAGCCACAGTCAAATACAAGAGAAACAGCTGGGAAGCTCAAAACTTGAAAATATTCCAAATTCTTCTGACTAGATGTCCACTTATTTGAAAATTCTGATGTGAACAAACTCCCAAAAGCATGGCGGAAATCCTGAGCCATGATGCGTATTCCTTGGTTCATTTAGAGTAAGAAACAACCAGCTTCTCATGCAAAAGGGGTGTTTAACTGCATGGCCCAATTTTCATTCCTAATTAAACCCATCACTTCAGGAAGACCTATCCCATGCCTCCCTCTCCTTCAGTGCTTCTGAACAGCAAGGCCTACAAGGTGACATTTCTGACCTGCTTTTTCTCTCTTCCTTTCTTTTTTTACAATCACTCAAGCAGAAAACTGAGAGAACTGTGACTGAATGAGTCCCTCGAGATATGGAAGAAGGCACAGAAGAGTGGATACATGTAGTAAAATGTTTTGTCCTAAAGCTTTTCTATGTATGATATACAAAATTATGCAAAGGATATATCATTAACTTTTAGTCAGGGAGTGTTCAAATTAATTTCTATAAAGGTCATTATTTCCTCAACTTAGGTAAAAGTTAAACACCAAGGATTAAGACCTTTAAAGATATGAGACATATTTTCAAACTCAACACACAAGACACCATGATTTATATGCCTTTTTTGTAGCATTGTGAAATTCATAATGTGGCTTATTTCTTTTCTTTTTGGATAAATATAGATAGATAAATAATTACTAGGTAAACACATACATGACATAGAAGTTATAGACAGATGATAGATGTATAGATAATAGATATTTCAAGATAAACAATATTGCTGAGGAAATAGGTTACACTGACAGATAATGATACATGATGGATTAACAGATGATTAATAGATGATAGAGACGTGATAGAGAAATGGTAAATGACAAAAGAAAACATAAAGATAGAAAGATAATACTTAAATAATATGTGAATGGATAGATAGATGATAAATACATAGATGATTATTGATGATAGATAAATAATATTCAAATGATAGATGACAGAAAAGTTGGTAATCAATCAACCACTACATCACAGTTGATATATGACATCTCACTAGAAAGTCATTGTTGAAAACATTTTAACTTTGCTTCACACAGTTTCTTTCAAAAAGAACAATAGAAGCTGACATGATTCTTAATTGTGTCTTCAGTGTTATAATCATATAACAACCAATAATATTTGACAACATGCAATATACAGATATATCTTCAATTCAAAAACCAATGCAGTTTGAAATTTTTACCTAAATGTGAAATAAAACCTCCCCTACCTTGTTCATAGAGCTTGAGGGTTCATTCAAAGCCTGGCAGTCCAAGTTCCTTTAAACAAAAGAAACTGGTAAGTCACAGGCATTTGCAAACTGGAAGAATCATGAAATGATAGGAAACGTATTGCTGATTTTTAAATATTTTTTATAATTTCTGGGCCTGACATATTTTTGTTACCCTATAAGTTATCAGAGACAAAAAAAAATTAGTGTGTGCATGTGTGTGTGAGGGATAGAGACAGAGACAGAGACAGAGAGACTGAGAGAGAGAGACTGAATGTGTTGCATATCTTTAAATATCATATTCACTTAGTTTTGTTATCAGCTGTTTTTAGGTCCTGGATCTACTTCTATTTGAGAGTTGAAATCCTTCAAATTTTACAGGAAGCATGGAAATGATGGACCATGGTTATATTTGTTGAACTAGATTTATTTATTTATTTTACATATCAATCTCCGTTCCCTCTCCATCCCTCCCTCCCTCTCTTCCACCTTTCCATGCTCTCCCCAACAACCCTCCCATCCCTCCCCCCCACTCCACATGTAGGGTGATACCTTCTGGAGGGGCCATCTAAATCGGTCAAGTCATTTGGAGTAGGGACTGGGCTCTCCCTC
The DNA here is from genome assembly GCF_943737965.1 of Phodopus roborovskii. Lineage (NCBI taxonomy): Eukaryota > Metazoa > Chordata > Mammalia > Rodentia > Cricetidae > Phodopus > Phodopus roborovskii. The sequence goes on along the minus strand of NW_026126434.1, from coordinate 20,097,029 downwards.
TTGTCTCTAGGTTAAGGGAGTATCCCTCCATGGAGAAGTGCTCCCAAAGTCCTTTTGTGTACCAGGGATACATTGTGATTCCACTGTCAGAGGTCCCTTAGATTGCCCAGGCCTTCTAACTGAGACCCATGTTTAGGGGGTCTGAGTCAGTCCAATGCTGGATTCCCAGCTATCAGTCTGGGGGCCCATTAGCTCCTCCTTGTTCAGGTCAGCTGTCTCTGTGGGTTTCTATAGCCTGGTCTTGTCCTCCCTCTTTGCATTTGGATTCCCTGAACATGCCCAATCTAGTCTGATCTTGGAAGCTAAGCAGGGTTGTTTAGTACTTGGATGGGAGAACTAGATTTTTTTTAGTAGAATTGGACAACAAGTATACCTGAGTAATACATTAATCACATGCAAGTAATAAAGGAACATGCAGGAAAAACATCCCTCTTTGTATAAACACACATAGTATAGTTTGTTAAAAATATAAGGAGGATGTATGTCAGACTGTTATCTTTAGAAGAAGATAGAAATATTTTGAGTCAAATAATCGATTTGATTATTGTTATGTTAATGTCACATTTTTTCATTATTTTATATAATAATTTCAGTTATATGTGTGTACACATGTGTCTGTAGATATAGGCACATGAATGAAAGTTCCTGCAGAGGACAGAGGCATCAGATCCCCTAGACCTGATGGTACAAGCAGTTGGGAGATGCTTGAGATTGGTGCTGACACCTTAACTCATGCTCTCTTCAAGAATAGCACATGTTTTTAACCACTGAGCCATTTCTCCAACATACTATTAAAAATATTAAAAATTTGCTTTTTTGGTTTAGGGAAAAGATAGGTGAGTTAATATTGTTGAGAAGAGATGAACTTTCCAGTATCAATCCTCCATCCTCTCTGTTTTTGACAGTTATTCAGCAGCTCACTCTCTCATTTACCACCAAAATATGTATAGCCCTCCATCTATGCAAAACAAATTGTATTGCACGTTCATTCACATTGTAAGCTTAATTATAGCTTCAGTGGACTGGGGCTTTTGCAAAAAACATAAAAATGAAATTAAGCGGTAGGTCCAGGTATGTTTCTAGATGCTAACATAAAAGCAAAGTCACTCATACTGAGATTAGAAGAGATGCAGCCAAGTCATCATAGAGACAGAATGATGTGTGGGAACCGAGCAGGTGTTTGGGTGAAGAAGAGTATTTTCTGCAAGTCAGTGTTCTGCTTAAGGACAAGCAGAACATTTAGGACAACAAATGGATGAGATTCTGTCATTGAAAGAATGATTATCATTCAAGATATTATTCCTTTGGAGAAGCTCAGCCAATGAAGATTCTGTAAACATTTACTTGTGGACTCATAATACTCATGTGTGGGATGACCTAAAGCTGAAATTGAAGTGGGCTGCATCCTAACACATTGAGATGATGCTAAATTCTTAAGCACAAATGATTTCCCCATAAGATGCTTGAATTTTTTATAGACTTATTAGTCTTCCTATTTTATTACTCATTACAGGAATGCAAAGTGAATGTTCGCCTGTGACCCAATGGAGTTTTATTTCTTCCTTAGCTATCAATGGTGACAAGAAGGGCCTTTTAATTTTACACGCTCACCATGTGAGAGGTTGTACTTCCACTTAACGAGCCTGGTATGACCTTGCACTCACTTTGGGTCTCCCTTCAAAGTGCTGGAATTTCAGTTGTACACACAACAAGCCCACAACTAAAAATGATTTAATAGCCTTATTATGTGTATTGTTGTAGAGCGTTTTAGCCCAAAATTGCCACATCTTCTAGCTATATATTTCATTGATTTACACAAGGTCTATACATTTTTAAATCTTACAAGGAAAGATTCTTTTAATGATTCTTTCAAAATTTCATACATTCTATGTTGATCATATTCTCCACTCACTCCTCTCCTCCTATGTCCACCTCTCCATGCTCAGCCCACCCAACTTTGAGTTCTCATTTTTTAAAAATATAATTCCATTGTTCCCCACTATTGCTGCCCATATGCTCTTAGGTATAGACATTCACTAGAAGATGTGACCTACCAGAGACAAATTTTTAAAGAATGCTAACTTTTCTCCTGACAGGCTCTTCAGCAAGGGTGGGACAGCATGATCTCCATGCTGGGATATCATCTCACTTGAACTTAAGTAGATCTTGTGCATACTGTCACAGCCACTGGGACTTTATTTGTACAAATACCCTGTTGAGTGTAGAAAACACTGTTTCCTTGTGCTCATCTGCTACCTCTGGGTCTTACAAAGTCTCCTTTCTCTCTTTTGCCATCATCCCTGATCTTAAAGAGAGGTGTGTGTGTGTGTGTGTGTGATAAAGATGTCTCTTTACAAGAGGGGGAAAAACTATATGAATATATTCTTTGTTGGAGCATCTAGAAGCATATGGTAAATAGATGTTTTTAAAAAATTATACATGTAGGTATAACAACTAGAAAGTACTACTGTCAAGAATCATATATAAGTGGTATATACAATTAGGGAGTGATAAATTGCAACAAGAAAAATGGCAGCAGTGGGAAAAACTGAGGTAGAAGCACTTGAGATACCAAATGGGAAGAGAAATAGCCAAGTAGGTTTTTAAGGAAGGGCATTAACTAAATTAGTGATGTAAATAAAACTGACTGCAATTACCAAAGAACCAAAGGGGATATATCCTTTATATTTGCTCCAAAAATATTTGATAATTCATGTCCACGGATTTCTTCTGTGTTGCCTTTAACATTTAAAACATTTCCACCACTTCTAAAAACACAAATGTATCAGTAGAATAAAGTCTAATTTGTTTTTTAATAAACATTCACAGATAACAACTAAAAGAATCATGGCACACATTTACTGCCAGTTTCATCATTTTATATGATGCAGTGCATACTCTAAAGTTTAATTTGATTAAAAATAAATCAAGTTAATCTAAAGACATGGTAAAAACTACTCAGATATATTTCAAATCAACCTACCTGACTTTAATCTCTTAATTAAGGAATTAAGATGGTTCAGGTCACCACATAACTCTGCAGTTGTTTGAGAGATTATTAAAACAAAATACGTGAATTTGGTATCTTCTGCTGGGTCAATGCTGCCCCTTACTCTCTAAATCTAACTGTTACTTGCATGTGAAGGTCAGCACACCATGGACACTAACATTGTGGTTTATGTATACTTGCAATATTTTAGTACATAACCTGAGAAATCAACACCCAACATCTATGAAATTGTGCTAGTGCCAAGGCATCAGATGAGGCAGTGTGAGAGGGGCTAGAAATCAGCAGGAGAAAAGTAGAAACAGAGTAAAAGTCCCAGACACAAGAGGACAGTGTGTCTCTTCCTGACCCTGATGGGATGAGGATAAACGTGAGCTACAGCATTCTTCCAGGATCAGATGCTGACTTACTAACCTCCTATCTTTGTGAAGGTTTCCCCACACTCATAGTCTTCATAGGTGAATTAGAATAGTGGCCTCAAATCTAAGTAAAAGCCTCCTTTGCAAAACATTCCACATTCTTAGTCTGAGAAGGATCCCATTGCCCAAATTTGGACCCTCAGGGTGTCAGACAGTACTAGTATAGCCTAGTATAGTCTATCTGTGCAACACAAAGGCACCCCACTAGAGCCATCTTGGCTCAATAGAGCCAGACATTCATCATTATGTGTCCTGTAGAAGGAGAGTAGAGGGTGTTAGCCCCAAGACCTGGGAGTCCTGAGATCCTTCCCTAGTGACCAGGCCATGGCCCACTGTCACTTGCAGACTCACAATTTTGGCAGAGTGAAGGCAGAACACTGACACTAGTTTGACCAAAAGGAAAATATTTTCATCACTTACTATCAAAATCTTCTGGAATAAATTGCATAAAACATACTTAAAAATAATTAGCATTGAAAGAGATTTTTTTTTCTCATCAGCCATGATTTCGTAATGACAGATCTGAAAATTTTCATATAATTACTAATAACATTTGCCAAATTTTCCTGGTAATAAAATCTAATTCAAATATTTTTGTCAATATGATAGCAACCATTCTCCATCCAACTGTTAGAAGACCAGTCATACCGTCAACTGATGGTTCAATATAAGGAAAACAAGCCACTAAGAAGTCTTCTGCCAGCTACAGCATAGTAATTGGTTAATCTTTCTATCTTGGTACTGAGAGGCTAAACTTAATGAACCTTAAATATTTCATATCTCATCATGCAGGATAAAAAAAATGAACATACATGTGCAGTTTTATTTTTTCCGTTATTGTATTTTAAGGAACTAAAACACAATTATCTCAAGCCAGATGGGCAGATGGTCTTGTCAACAGAGGCATCTAAATCCAATCCAGGGTGTCCCCAGTGTTTTTATTAGGGTTTCTATTTTTGTGTTAAAGGCCATGATCAAAAGCAACTTGGGGAAGAAAAGGTTGATTTCAACATATAACTCAAGTAACTTTACATCACTGAAGAACATTTGGGCAGGAACTCAAATCAAGGACCTGGAAGCAGGAAGCAGAGCTATGGACAGAGAATGCTTACTGAATTGTTTGCTTTGGGTTCCTCCATTTGCTCTCTTATACAACTCAGGACCACCTGTGTGGGTGAAGGTCCATCCTGAACTCACATGGGTTGTCTGCTACTGACAATCATTACCTTGACTACCTGTGGGGTAGTCAAGACACTACCCCACAGACTTGCCATAGGTCAATTGTGTCAGAAGAATGAGTGGCATCTCTCACATCACTGATAACACAGCAGTTGCCAAGCCAGAATACACAGTGGCAACACCAGGCTATTAACTCTAAGTGTCATCTACCTAGTATAACATCAGCTCTACCACAACTCATGTAACAGCTAAATTTTTGGATTCTATCTTTAGCCTGCTTTATCATGACATTGTTCTATTTTTTTTTTTTTAACAAGACATCAGGGTCCTCAGTATATTGCTTTTATTGAATTCAATCCATGTCAAGGAAGAAATTTCACACTCTAAAATTAAAGATAAAAGCAAAGTGGAGCCATAGAGAATTGCCCCTTCGGCTTTGTATCTCTTCTTTTAATTTGAGATTTGAAAAACTACCACATTGGGATTTGAATTGTATCCAATGTTATTATATTTTTAAAATACATTAGTTTAAAATATTAAAACAAAACCTCAGGGATTAGAAAAAATTAAAAGTTAAAGAAGTAACTTTTGCCCATTTATGTAAGTCCGATCCATTAAAAAAAAAAAAAGCACATAGGTAGAATTTCCTATCCATCTACATAAAAACACAAAAGGGAGTGTAACTCATTATAACTTTGATATTCATATGGCAAGATTGACTTCCACCAATTATAAATATTTGCCATTCCTTGGTTAATCTAGTCTATGCTCAATGGTATGATAATGTGAAATATCTCAGACTGAAAAAAGATCTATATAGTAAGATTGAAAAATAATTTCATGTAAACTTGCATTGGTTCCTCTATGGGAAAGCTTGATGAAAAGATGAGGAAACAAGCTAGGCATGGTGGTTGATGCCTGTGACTTCAGAAGGTGGGAGAATGAGGCAGAAGGAGCAACTTCAAAGCCTGTCTGGGCTACCCAGTGAGGTACTTCCTCAAGACAAAATAATATGGGTAAGATCTCTATTCTTTCCCTGATGTCAATGTAGACTATGCAACCAGACCCCTTGATATGAGGATACACTGAAGATGAACTAGATGAACCCCAACAAATGGATACATGGAGAATATTTTCTTTTGCTTACCTACATACTTTACCACCTCAGTTCAGCAAACTCACTTACAGCCTTGACCATTACTACATACCACTTTAGACATTGTATCTCACTAGAAAGTTCATGAGGATGCCAGATGTTGTAACACAGACCTGCAATCCTACACTAGAGAGACTAGGATGATAGGCTAACTCATTTGTGGCTAAATGTGTTATAAATGAGTTCTAGGATGGCCTGGCCTATAGAGTGAAATCTTTTCTCACAACAAATAAACACTGTAAAGGGAAGAGGATAAAATAGGAGAACTCAAAGCCCTTTTTAAAACTGTTCTTTATAATAATTATTATCTATTGCATTTTCATAATAATCACAATCTGTTGCATTTTTTATCATTATACTATCAAGCAGAAATTAAGATCAATCCTTTACAATCTCAAGAGAAATCCAGTGTATCTTGGCACCCAATGTGGGGCTCGAACCCATGACCCTGAGACTAGACAGAGCTAGCCAATAAGAAACTAGTACCTGGCCAACAGCATTATATCTAATACAGAGTCTTGGTGTGTTATTTGGAGCTGGCGCTGTGGCGGGACAAGAGCAGCAGCTGGCAGAAAAACCTTACTCCTTAGAGTATCTAGTGATGAAAAATGTTCAATAATCAAATAAATTGTGGGAAAGCTTTAGCTGCCAAGTCCAGATCTTGTCATTAATCATATTACATAGTTTCTGGTTTGATTCTCTGTTGCTGCAGTAGAACATTGACCAGCATCAACTTGGCAGCAAAGGGTATTATTTTAACTTAAACTGATAGATGACCATCAAGGGAATCAGGCAGAATTTCAAGTCAGGAACTGGAGGTACAGTAAATTTACAAGTATGTTCTAACCAGCACTTGAATATATTACCTTCATCTTTTTTCTTGATCAAATATTTAAAATAATATCCTCAAATGGACACCAGTTTAAACTCTTTTTATTTTTATTCCTCAGTTTACATACCAACCACAGTTTCCTCACCCTCCTCTCCTCCTGTTCCCTGCCCCCCACCTCCCTTCTATCCACCCAATCCACTCTTCCTCACTACCTTTTAGAAAGGGTATGGCCTCCCATGGGAGTCAACAAAGTATGGCATATCAAGTTGAGACAGGACAAAACTCCTCTTCGCTGTATCAAGGTTGAGTAAAGCATCCCACCATAGGGAATAAGTTCCAAAATACCAGCTCATACACCAGAAACAGGTCCTGGTCCCACTGCTAGGAGTCCTACAAAGAGACCAAACTACATAAATGTCACCCACGTGCAGAGGCCCTACCAGAGACAGAGAATAATGAAATATCTTGATAGAGGGGTTCATTATGGGGTTGTTTTAACCCTTTGAATATTATTGTTCTAAGTTTTATTGTAAATGCCTACAAGCATAATTGCATTTCTTTTTACTGAAATCTAATGTCTTAGTTGGTTCAAGAAATTCAATTGAGAAATTATGGGTTTAGTTGATAGAGTTTCCAAAGGCACTATCAAATATATAAAAGACTATGCTGATATATTTTTTTTATGTTTCTTTTCATTTCTATGCAGGGAGTTAATTAGCTGACCTCTTGACCATTTTTGTGGAGTGCTGCAATAGCTCAGATCATGATACATTACTCGCAAACTGTAAAAATTGTCAACTCCTAGGACAGCACTAGGATGTAAGAGGACAGGCTTTCCAAAAATCTAGGTCAGGAGAGCATCTTGCTCTAATCCTCAGGACATCAGACAGGCTTGACTTTTAAAAATGAAAACAGGGCTTCTGGCTCCCCTATGGGGAAGAACAAGCTGGAATCCCTAATTTGTACAAAATTAGACTTCCAGCACTTGGCTTCATGCATGTCTTGGGTGCAAAATTTGCTTCCTTTTAACATATTTCATTTGAAAGTAATAAGAACCTCTAATGCAGCAGATTAAGTGATTCACTTTCTAAATATACTCAGATTCACCTTCTAAATATATTCAGATTACATTAAGTCGGCTAATCTCATTGAGCCCCACATCTGATAACACTGTGACATACAAACTTTTACACAGAAGGAAGGCAGACACAGGGGCCAAACCCTGTCACATCAAGGTCAAATACAAGCTTCCTTCTGCTATTAAGCCACCAAAGACTTAAACCTGTTATAAACAGGATAGAGAAATCAAAAGCTTAGTAGCTCTGGGATTTCTCAGGCAGCAGAGAGAATGTAGGGTCAGAGCAGTAATTGAATCATGCAAGGTAACTGGGATCACTGGAATTCCACACTGGGAGCAAGAGAGGGCAGGAGTCTGTCTGTTGCACCAGAATTTCTTTTCAGAGAAGCCCTGTCTGAAAGGGGGCAGCAATTGATTAGATTCTTCTACTATCCTTCCTACCTTAAACTTCGACAAATAACATACACTTCTGTTATGAATAAAGGAATTCTCCAAGCTTAAATTTAAGTTCATTAATGGACGGGAGCAGACACAGGCACACACTGAATAAAAGAAACTGGAAAATTTCAAATTTCAGGGTTTGTTTGAGAATTATATAAGACAATGCACAGCATACCTTTCAAGTCTTTAATGAGATAAATCCCCCTCTTCCAGCATTTCCTTGTCAATTTGGAAAATAACTCTGAACAGAACTGGAAAGGGTGCAAAATGCTTTTTGGCAACACAAAAGATTATTAAGAATAATTTTTTGGAAAGGAAAAGAATGCTGATTTATAAAGATAGCGTGTACCCTCTGGCATATCATGTCTTATAGCAAGCACCTAGTTATTGTTGACTTTATGTGGTGTCTTATGCAACCATAAATGTTGAGATATAATTACAATAACATGAGTAGCTCTATCCAGGAAGCAACAGACCCTAGTTCCCACTATCAACAAGCCTATAGTTAATAAAACTCTCTTCTTTTCATGAGCTTTCAGGTCCTAAAGTGCAGGTGCTTCCCCAAATAAGTAGTCTTCTCAGAGCCTGGTGCGCCTTCTACAAATTGGAAGCAAACAGTAAAAGTGAGTGCAGCTGCCGTGTAAGGGCCACATGCCTAGTGGGTCTGCAGGGTGCCATGTAACCTTTCATTTTTCTTCCACTGACAAATGGACCAGGGCTCTCCATTCCCTTCTCATGGCACAAGTTGCCAGGATAAAGGACAGTGGTTATCCTTTTCTACAGGTGTGGATTGCAGGGCTCGGGCTACACAACTGGAATACAAATGTGTGTTTTCTCTTGGGAACACTGGATGCTATTACCAAGCATGAAAGCCCTGATAAGAGAACTTGAGAATAATGAAGTGTAATATATCATGTACATTTTAGGCATACTTTGAGCAGAGGAATCTTTAAGTTTTGCTAAGCACAACCTTTATGCCTTTCTTGTTTTCCTCTTGGTTTCCGGAATATATTGAGAAAGATACAAACAGCAGAGCAACCTTTCACCACATGATATGCATCTCCTCAGACACATTGGCAGTTTCACTTTTGAAAAGCATTACCCAGACAATGAGTTGTGCTTCCACTAATACTTCTGTTTGCTGGCTCTGTTCTGCTTTTGGATTTCCCACCTTGGCTGTTGTGCTTTGGACCACTACACACTCACTATGGTTACAATTTTTGCTATTGTTGTGAGGGTCCTGAGGACATCATTCCTGTAGAGATTTGATTGATTGAGAGTGTGGGCCTCTCTCTTTGCATCCCACTTCCTCTCTCTTCATTTCCTTTGGTTTTAAGACAGGGTTTTGGTATGTAGCCCAGGCTGTACTCAAACTCACTACATCCGTGCCTCATTTTACTGGAGGCTGGGAACATTATCAGATGCTATAATGACAATCTGATTTGCCTGTAATAAACCCCTTTTGCCAAGTTTTTGCAATCAAAGCATGAGCTTGTGTTCAGCCCCAGGAAATCAGAGTCCCACACATTTTGTGGAACTCAATGGGAGTTTTATGACCAGAAAGAAGTTGACCAAAGGCTCATTGGGGTTTCAAAAGCTGCATGAATACCACCTGCTTTTGCAAAGTCTCCTTATTCACTGGTGGGGACATTTATGTCTTTGAAAGTCACAGATTATGCCATTGAAAACCAAAACAAGATGAGTTATGAATGGTGTTGGTTGTCCTTATTTTAAAGAATCCATGCTCTCCATTTAACAGCTTGCCTCATTAGGAGAAATATATATTTCTTACTGCCATCATTGAATATGATAAATTAGTTTCTCATCAACCTGAGTGCATGAAATCTCACCTTTGAGATGTTAACTATGATGTTCTGGAGTAACAGAAGTGGCTGCTCTCCTGTGCACAGTGTATTTATCTGTATTAATCTACCTCAATGCCACTGTCATGGGTATTTATCCGATCCCCCCCATTTTACCATATTCCCTTGGTAGCATAAGTCATGCCATCTTATGGTGATTTTATATTCAGTCCTTAGACCAAGACAACAGACAAACAGGTTTGATTAAATATTTTTTGAACACAGAAATGGATGAACAAACAAATCTTAAGCAAATGGCAATGTATGAGGATCCTTGGCATTTGTCTGTCAGTGATGCAATGAGGTCAGACATCCTTAGCCTTCGTAGTTTAGCTTGGTTAGGGCAAGTCAGTAAACATCTTTTCTCTTATGGCATGAGTAAAGACTGTTAGATAAAGAAATACAAGTTATGCTAAAGGTAGCTCAGAACTCAGTTAAGACACAATAGATATGTGAAATTAAAACTCTTAATGAAGACTAATACAATGCACCTGCACTTGTACCTAGTCTTCCAGATTCTGTTTTGTATTTCAGTTTTTCTGGCAGATCCATTCTGCAGCTGATCCCTCAGTTCTGATAGTACCATAGGCACATGGTATTCACTGCAGGACCTTGTTTCTCATAGCCTATAATTCTGAAGAAAGAGACATCACCAACACAGTGAAACCAAGCCTCTCCTAGATGTGTCAGTTAAGAGAATTTTGTTAGAAATGAAAAGCTTCCTAAACCATTACTGACTCAAAGGAATTTAACTGGTGGTTAGAAATGAACATCCAGCAATGGTAAAGTATATGGATTAATAAGTAATATATGATACTGACTAGCACTCAAAGACAAAAACCTATGCATTGAAAGGCGGATGCAAAGTTTAAGATTCTCCACAGAACTTCCAGTTGTAGTTTAGATTCAGATTGTCAAGGAGAGAATATGAAACATAAATATCTGTGTGCTTCCCTGACTTCATCAGTACCATGAGGCTGGAGTTAGAAAGCAAGTATGACCACAGAAATTGCAGCATCCAGAAGTGAAGTGCAAAGGATCTTCTCATTCATACTCATTCACTCACTTAATTGTGTCAACTGATGTTAGCCAATTGACAAGAGAAAGACAGAGAAAAATTCCTATAGAAATTAGAAAAGTGTGTATAAATATGAGCAGTGCATGGCTGTCTAACTTCCCACTTTAGTGAACCCCATGCTTCTTACTTCTCACTGTAATACCCCTAGTTTACTCTGTCCAGCTCAATGGATTTTCTGTTTTTAAAAATTGAGGATTATGAAACAAATGTAGCTTATTAAAAGAATATGTAAAGCACTAAACATGAGAGTAAACAATCAAAGTCTAAACTAGAGAGAACTACTGATATTTACAATTAGAGAAAAAGAATGCCTCTAAAAGAAGTGACCATGAGAAAGGGAGATGAGGCAAGGTAGAGACTCCATGGACAGCACAGAGGAGTTGACCCTGTGTTCAGTTCTTAGAAATAATGTGAGCTCCCTTGACCACTAAACACTGAGGGGAGTGTCTTCAAGGAAGAATAATTCCAGACAAATGAACTGTCTATGTTTTCATAAACTTTCCAGTGAGTGTAAAGAATAAATTTAGTAGTAAATGACAACAGTCCTGAAATGGTACTGACTTGGAAAAAAATTGATTGGTGAAAAAAATAGGCTCCTAGGACATAGATATGTATATGAGTTAAAAGAAAATAAATAAATGAAAGTGTCTATACCACTGTCATGCAATTTTTAATATGTTATGTTGAGATATGTGAAAGCAATGAAAAATTTTAATTTGTTGAACTTTTCAGCTTGTATTCTGTTTGTCCATTGGCTTTAACTATGACCAACCTATTTTGTTATTATTGTTATTATTTCCACTTGTGTAGAAGGTAGGTTGGCATGTAATACAATGGTTCCAGGTCTCAATAACATTAATTCCATTTCATTTTTTCTTGGATCATTGGAACTCCTTTGTTCTCTGTCCTTGTGAGTGAGTACTCTACAAAGTCCCAATATTTAAAGGAATTTTAGCCTGTTGAGTTTGAACAGCATAACATAAATGTTAACTTAGTTAGGATTAACATTCCTTTGAGCTAGAATCTGAGCAGGAAAACTGCAAGTGAAGGGAAACTGGGTGTTCATCTCCCCATCTCCCATCTTTTGTAAAAGATTTAATTACAAATACCAGAAATTAATGAGTAATATTACAAGGGCGGAAAGCTCACGCTGCCTACAGCCATCTTAAATGGAACCGCGAGAAGAACATTAAAAAGCATGTGTACACAAGGCCTGCTCACTGAAGGACTTTACATGATCCTTTCATGAGCACAGTTAAAAAGTACGTTTGTGAATCTGACAAAGGAGGATTACAAGGTATGCAGCTTGGGCTACTCGACAGTCAGACTATGCCTTGAGAAGGAAACAAAACCAAACAATATAAATTTTCAAAAGGTTTCTGAATATTTGAAACATACCTCAGCAGTTCCAAAAAGTGAATATAACTGGGACTGACATGAACACCGTGAGCACGGGGCAGTTGACTCTAGGCCATGAGTCAACCATTCCTTGTGCACTTAGCACAAGGAACTATATGGACATAAAATGAAGTCATATAGCAGGGGCTAAATAATAATATAAACATGGCAAGTGGGGATTTCACAGATCCCCACCTCTATATAAAAAGTGGTGCTGAAAAACTGAGAATTGTTTTTTGCAGGGATGAGTCTGCTGATAAGTTATCATATCCCAAATAGTCAAGCCTAAATGAGCAAATATATGAACACTGAATAGATGAATTACTAAATGCTACATATGATACATAAATATGTGTTGGGTGCAATAACAATAATTATAGAAGACATCATGAACTTGAGAGGAACGGAGGGGAAGGAAGAGTTGGAGTGAGGATGGGGTCATAAATGAAATAAATACAGTATTCTAGTAGAAAATTCTCAAAAAAAATTCCAACTTCAAAAAATCAGTATTCAGTGTAAGATTCCCTTACTATTACCAAGATCAAGAATCTTTTCAGGAACTTGATGTCTGTGCCTCACACCCTGGGTCTATTGAGTTCCACGTGAATACTTTTGTCTTTCACCCTGAACATTAGGAATTGTATTAAACCTCTCTGAGCCATAGTCATTCTTTGAAGGGGGGTGGGGGAGAGGAGAAGCTACCCGAGTCTGTCATGCTCTGCAATGAGGATACAGTCAGACAATAGACAGCAGGCATTTCCTAAGAGTCAGTTCCTCCTGTATTTTGCTTTAGTAATTAAAATGCCCCAAACTGTACTCATTACATGCATCAATGACAGTCTGGTATTGAACAATGCGTCTTTTTGCTCTTCGGTCCTCAGTCCACAGAGCAAGCTGGGATGTGGTCCTTGTCTGAGACAAGCTGTTATATAGCAGAGAAAAATGTCTCAAGAAGGAAACTGATGATGGTGACTAGGATGTTGCTATGTCTTTGAAGTCTTCACATGAGACAAGCCAGAGGCCATGACAGTGATAATCAAATAAAGCATCTACAAGGTCCAGGGCATTGTCCCATCAATTGTTATCACCAAGGCTAGCCATTTGTACATAGGATTGTCTTCATATTTATCTCTCTGCATATCATGATTGGAAAGATGATCAAGAACTCTGTGTTACACAAAGTTCACACCTATACTCTGAAGTTAATTCTGGTCTGCACTACTGATAACTGACCAATTGCTTATCCCATCAAAATCCACTATTCAGGAGAAAATAAGTGAATATTTTCTAAGATTGCTGATCGGTTTAGTCTGACTTCCTCCACCCCTCCCTGAAATGTGAATACCATAGCAGACACTCAGCTCCCACCTGGCATCCAGGGGAATCATGCAAGCTTCTGCTGTTATAACAGGTATCAGCAATAGATAGTACCTATATAGTTGTGGGATGGGTAAGGCAATGTACCATCTGATTGGTCTCATTACTAAACTAATTATAAATATATACACTTGGGTCTAGTTCAGCTCTTTTCTATTGTGGTGTTTGAGAAATCATCCTTTGGATTTGCAAGATAGTGTAACTATTGAGAAGATAGTAATGCAAATTCTTATACCACTGTAAAGGCTGTGTGGAATTCAGGACAGTAGTTCACAGTTTTCTGTGACATTGTCTAGGAAGAATTTATATCCGTTAACCAGCTGGAGACTATGTTCTGGGTAAGAAATATTCTCTTTTCCCCTCAGCACTCATCTGCACAGTCACTATTGCCTCTGCTTTGGGGAAGTTATATTTTAATAAATATTTTGGCCTATAGGTAACTATAGGTAAAAGAAAAATTGTGGATTGTATATTTTATGTTGTGATATTGTTTCCTTCTTTGTGTGTTCATAACAGCCCATATCTGGCATATATTATTAGCCTCAAGTATATATTCATTTTTAGTGGGTTTATTTTAATAAATAAAATAGAGAACATTAAGCCTACTTTGTAAAGGAATTTCAATGTTGTACACTGTGATGAAATAATCAATTACAACTTCCTTTCACAAATTCTTTCATCCTAAAGTGCAGGAAGCATCATTATGCATATTAAGATATTACTGTATAGTGTACCTTTCCACTCTCAAAGCCATCACTATTCTTTGAGAACATCAGCAGAAGTCAAACATTTATTTTTATACAGAGATTAGTATTAGTGATTTTAAATAAATTGAGGTTTAATGACGTCTTATTTATTCTAATTTGAGAAACAAAGATATTATCCAGATTTTTCCTCAACTAGTGATCACAGGGGACAGTTCAAGTTCACAATGGGTCTCAGCCAGAAGATGGACATGCTCACAGAAAGAAACAGCCAGAAACCAAAGAATACAGGTCAGGGCTTCATTTTATCACAAGACAAGGAATCAAAAAACCTCATGCTTCAGAAGCAAATGTGTTGAATGGCACTAACAGAAAGCAACCCTACTGTGTGATACTTAATCTTGACTGTCAAATCAGCTGGATTGAATCAATTAGGAGCCATACCTCTGGCTGTTACCATCACTCATGGTTATGAGAACCTAACTTCATTAGCCTCACAGAGTAGAATAAAAGTCCACCAGCTCTATAGGAAACCTTCAGGACTTGGTCACTAGGCTGGAATTGCTAAGGCATCCAGCCTTGTGAACATGGCAACTACCAAGTTCTCAACTTCTCCATCTATCCTGCATGCTGGGTTGGGATGACATATCTCCTATTATATAAGCCAGTCTAATATAATCTCCTTTTAATTTACACATACTCTCTATGTCTCTGGCTCTCTCCCTCTCACAAGATTTCTATTTTTCTCTTGGTCTGTTCCTATAGAACATGGTACCTTATGTCTTATATAGATGTACTAGCAGAAGGTGATGCAAAGCAGAAACTGAGCATAAGTAATTAAGATATGTTTGACAGGAAGGCAACAAGGCATAATCAAAATGCCCATGTTAGGAATTAGCTTAGGTGCTTCATAGACAGAAAATTTAGAGGACTTGACAAATAGTTGACTCGCAACAAGGATGTGATGATGACACTTAGAAAGCTGGCTTCCTATATTCCTTAAGCTATAACCATTAATTATAGAAAATATCATAGTGGCTATCTAAAGGAGTGGTTGACTGTCTTTGCTAAGACCAGAATGGCTGGGACATGTGGTTTGTAGATACCATCACTTGTAGAGTGACATTTTATTTGCTTTTGAATTGGAGATAACCCTGTGATGGGTATGAATCATCAAAACTTGAGAAGGATAACAGAGCCTTGCAACACTCTTAGTCTGTCTTGCTTCTGGTGACCATCAGACCAGTTTCAGAATGTCACTCTGAAAAAGAAAGAGGCTGTCATTTCTCAAAAGCATACTCAGGGGAAACTAAATAGAAAATAAAAAGCATTCTATACTCCTCCATGTTGGCAATCTCAGTTTTTCTTTCCTTTGCCATCTGCCCTGTGCTTTCCTGAATTTTAAAATCTCAATTACTTCAGAAGAACATGATAGTGGAGATACAATTCAAAGTGATTCTGCATATGTTAGGTGATGAAGGCATACATGACTTTGCCATCAATTTGATGTTCTCAATAATTTCTCTCTTGCAGCTTCCAATTTTCAACAACCAGAATGGCAAAATTCAAAGCATGAAGAACCTATCCACAGCATTCTATATGTAGGTCTGACAATTTTGAATTTCTAGTTTGGAAGCAAGGTTGATGAATATTGATTAATAATTACCATGAACAGGGTGAATGTTACTTTTTAAGAAGCATGCTATTTCCAAAACAGAACCTTCTGGTAAAGTTTTCTTTCTCCCTATGTGAAGCAGCTGAAAATTGCTAATCAAACGTAAGGTTTAATCTGTGCTTTGCCAATTCAATGATACCTTTTGATAGAAATAGTCCTCATGTCGAATCAGTTGTTTAAAACCAAAATGTGCCATAAAGGCATCCTGTCTCTATTGATCATCTTCTCGTGACTCTAAATGTCAAATTTTCCATCACTGCCATCCTGGGCATCTCTGTGTAGCTTAAGCCCTGGTGTAAGACTCAACCAGAAAACTATTTCCTTTTCTGCATTTCTAAAATACATTAGAAGTATGTGTACCCGCAACTTAGAAGACTTTCATATTTGTATCTTATCCTTCAATGAGATTTTGAAGTTGGTATAGATGTATTCACACTTCACAGCCTTTTCTTAAATTTTATCTTTGTTTCTTGGCTTTATATGCCAGGAATGCATTTTTGCCTTAGATGTATACTTTGTGTTTATGGAAATTAGAATTGTTAACTGCCATAAAAATTCAAATGAGGTCTCCAGCATCTAAAACTGTTTTTACCCTCTGTAATGTGCCCTCTCAGAGCATAGATTCAGAATGGTAGGCCATGGGCCAATTAGAATGAGTTGTATATTGTAGGGCCATTTTAAAAGTAAATCATTAAATCACTAGAATAGCTGCTACTGTTTGGAAAGGAAGTTCACACAAAAGTCAGAATATCTGCTTTCTCTGGGAGGTATGAGTCCACATGATATGTCCATGTACCAACAGCAAAGTCAAGGACCACAGTCAGTCTGAATTGTGTGAATAAGGCACCTGTCAGACATGAAATTCCCCAATGCTTCTACATCTTACATGAAATACAATCCCCTTGTTTGTTACAAAAGACTGTTTTTGTCCATCATTTTGGTCCACCATCTTGGTCCATCATCTGGAACCATCATCTTGGTTCTTCATCCTGATCCACCATCTGTTCACCCTGCCTACCATTATCTGAGATTTACCATTACATGAAACTCAAGAATGCCTCAATCCCACCTTTGGCTTGAACTTCTATTATTAGCTGCACTTTTGGCTTATATAATTTATAACCTTTTTAGATTGTATTATTACCCCAACTTATATACATTTTTATATTATCTTCTATTCAGAAGGCTAAACTTTCTCAAGTCCTACCCCATGTTCCTTTTATCTTTCAAATACCTGAACAGGAATTCAATTAATATTTGTGGTTTGATTGAATATGGGAATTTTCTAGAAAAATAAAACACTGGGAAAGACATATGTAATCAATTTCATGTGGATTCCCTAATTGAGTAATAAAAGCTTTTGACAATTTCTGTCTCTTACAAATGACTTGTAATGGGTTCCTGTCAAAATTATGAATTAGCAACAGTATTGGCAAGGAGGATAAATTATATATTTACTTCATCTCCTGCAAAGGCATTCTGTTATTTCTTGTGTATTTTATTTCAACTCTCCTTTAGGACCACTTTATCAAATCAAAACTTAATATTTATTTTAGATATACAAAATTATTTCAAAATCACACTTGGAAAAAGTTATGAGGTGTGACAGTGATGAGTTGTGTTATACTCTGACATCAATCTCTCTGAGAGTTTTCTTCCTGTCATTTTGTAAATGTTTTCAGGGATAAATTGTGCTGGGTAGAAACAAATCATTCATTTCAACAACTCACAATGTGGCTTCGCAGTTACTTTTAAAATAATCAACATTCAAATATAAAATTAGGGCTGTATTCCAAAGACAGTGGCATCGTGGGGATAATGATAATGCAGGTTCTGGTATTTATGTGACATTGAGATATGCACTGTATCTGAATAAAATTGTTCTTTCTCAATCTTTACGAAGGTTCTGCAAAGTATTACACTCAGAGCCATTGTGGTTGTCAAGGAGACAATGAAGGCAAAAAACAGCTCACATAACCTTTTTCTTGGACCACAGTGACCAAAGAACAGAAGAAGAACAAAAAGAAGAGGAAGAGGAAGAAGAAGAAGAAAAAGAAGAAGAAGAAGAACAACAACAACAACAACAACAACAACAACTTATCCCTTGGCCTCAAACATGGTATGCTTCACCTTCCTAATCTAAGGCTGGTGTTGATTAATTCTAGTTCTAGTTCTAAACATTGACCAGGGATTTCCTTTCCTCTGTTGGATTCTAAAGTAATTTTTTTTCTATCTTGTTGAAAGAATAATCAATGAAATCACACCAGCACATATATATGTCTGAGGTGTTTCAACCCCATGCAGTAACTGTTAAAAGCTTAATGACCCTTACTTTATACTATACATTTTGAAATCAGTGTTCCCAGGTTCCCAGGTAGTTTGCCTACTGTTAGTTCAGACTCACCTTACTGGAGCACAGTGGGTTCTGCCTTTTCTTTTTTTTTTTTTTTTTAATACTATGTGACCCAACGATTCTGCAGAGAAGGCTGGAGCATCAACATATGAATGGCTTTATACATTTTTCTTCCTGCATCTTACTAATGACATCATTTCTGTGTGTTACAAAACAAGTAAGGAGATGTGAATCTCTGCCACCTACCCTTAGTTTTGAAAAGCACTAAGATTAGGATTCTCAAATGCCTTCTCTAAGTTAACCTTTTTGTGATTGTATCCACTTTTGTATGATATTTAGCCATAAGCATGCGTTATGATTTGTAGTTTTAGAAGTATCTACCCCCTCGAGTCATCTGGATTCTTCAGAGAGCCTGAGTATGACATGTAGCACTGTGCAGAAGTAAAGTCAGAAGTCACATCTAACACTTAGAACATTGGATGATCATGCCAGGCTCAGGTTCAATCAGCCTTTCCATTGATCTTAGAAAACACACAGTACAATTCTCCCAAGCCTGAGGAATTTTGGCTTATAAACAGATTTTTTTTTTTTTATGGATTTGTTATCGATGGACATTTTAATTTTTTTTTATACTTTTTAAAATTTAAAGTAGAAACAATCTTATTTTATATATTAATCCCAGTTCCCTCTCCCTTCCATCCTCCCATGCCCCCACCCACCCCTCATCCCACCTTCCATCCACTCCCCAGGGAGGGTGAGGCCTCCCATGGTGGAATCATCAGTCTGTCACATCATTTGAGCAGGGCCTAAGCTCCCTGTGTACTTAGGCTGCGAGGCTATCCCTCCATGGGGAAGGGGCTCCCAAAGTCCATTCGTGGACTAGGGATAAATGCTGGTTCCACTGCCACAGTCCCCACAGACTGCCCAGGCCTTTTAACTGACACCAACATTCAGCGGGCCTGGTCCAATCCTATGCTGCTTCCCCAGCTATCACACTGGTGGTCATTTTAGTGTAAGTGAAGTATTATAGCTTTCTTTTTGGATGTAAACTCTGCTTTTCCCCACGGATTGCTAAAATCAGCAGTTACAGAGTGGAGGAATATAGTAATTCCTGAGACACAGGTGAGAAAGCATGAGTTCATCTCTGGTATCTGACTTACATTACAGAGACAGGACAGAAAAGAAGAAAAAAATGTTTTGTCTGATGCAAAGCATTCTCTGCCTCAAACCAACTGACAGCCGAGAGTCCACAGAGAGGCATGCTTATCTTAATTAGTGGTCTCTTGTGCCGAAGAAACAGTGATCAAATCTCCTAGAAAGCTGCATGTTTTTAAAACCCTGCATCATAGATGAGTAATATTAACTTCACATTTCAAATGTGGATTCGGTATGCATACTACATTGTAGCACAGCTTGTTTGGATGGTCCTTGAAATAAGTTTGAAAACTGAGCACAGGAGAATCAAATCCTTTTTCACAGGTGATTGCTTCAGCTTTTAGTCTCATGTTCAGAAGCTATGTAGGGCATGTTTACATTTCACCCCTTAAAGATAAATTTAAAGGTCCATTGGTTTGCATTCACACATCAATGAACCCCGAACACAAACAAAAAAGTAAGATATAA
This sequence comes from Phodopus roborovskii, assembly GCF_943737965.1. Lineage (NCBI taxonomy): Eukaryota > Metazoa > Chordata > Mammalia > Rodentia > Cricetidae > Phodopus > Phodopus roborovskii. Next base: position 20,076,847 of record NW_026126434.1, on the reverse strand, counting down.
AAAGCTTATCAAAATTTAACTTTACTTAAAAGAAGAGCAATGACACTTCCTAGAAATAATAATTTCATGCATAAGCTGAAAGTCATATACACAGGTAGGTAAATTTATATTACTAAATAAACTTGTGACTTGAAATCCAGCATTAATTTGTGCAGGGATTTTTTTCTTTTCTGCTCTTTGTCCTCCTCTATTCCTTCTGTATCACGGTTTAATAAGGATCAGGATAAACTAATAGGCCAAATAGGTGTTTATTCATGGAGAAATAACTTATAACCTAGACAGGTGAACACCAGCAGGTTCCAACAGATGTTCTCCTCACCGGGTCCAGCAAGAGAACATTCCAGGGCTCCTCCAGACCTAGTTCCACAGGTCACTTCTGCCCCTGGCTCCACTGCCCAATGGGCATGGTCAGTGCCACAGAAGCGGACAAAGTGAATGTCTCACTACACTTCTGTGTCTGTTATTAAGGATATCTGATAGTCATTAATATGATATTAATTTATTTCCAAATTTAATTAAGATTCTAAATTTCACAACAGTCCATACTATGAATACTTATATATAATTTACAATGTGATTACAAATTATAGAAATATGGAAAACACTTTAATTGAAATAAAGTATTTTTTGGATATACTTAAGAAACTCAGAGATAGAGGGCTGAGACGTTGGGAAAACATTCACAATCAGGACAATGTCACAACTATTGAGTCATATCCTTAATTACTACAGTATTAGAGTGAGTTATGAAATGAAGTGTGGCTTTTCTAGATGTATTCTTTATCTAAATAATTGTAACTACACTAGGCCCTTGAGGTTTCATATAACTTTTATGATCAACATGCCAATTTCTCTCACATACACATGCACAGTTACCCCAGACTGCATTGAATCACTAGATCTATGAGGTGTTATGTGTCTATTGTCCATTTTTTTCAGTTCCAGTACAACATGCAATTATGTTTGCTTACATGCACTTTGATTGTTTCCTATTGTTAATGTTATTATAAATGTGATTCCTGACATTTTTTCATTTGGGGATATAATCTGCTAATGCTCAGACTGAAGGTGCACCTCTGTGCCAGAGCAGCAGCCTAGTTGCCTCCAATTCTTAGCACTGCTAATAATACATTCAGTTATGACTGCTGATCCTATAGCCAGCAATGCTGGTGAAATAGGAGTTTTGTCCATAGTCTATACTTCTCATAAAGTATTCTGACTCCTGAACTTTAGTGAATATTGTCAGATAAACTCTTGTTTGAAACACTTTCTTTCCCAGTGTTAATATACGGAAACAAATTCTTTCCACCTACCTGGATCTCTTACAATTTGTTGTGTTTATGAATTTTCCCTAAAGGCTCAAGCCTTATGTCTTTCCTTCCTTCTTTCCTTCCTTCCTTTTTTCCTATATTTCTCTATTTTTTCTCCCTTTTTAAAAGCATGAATTCTCTAGAATTGTCTTCTTTTAAGTTTCTTAATTAAATATTATCCTATTTAGGTATTAAATAAATAATTACTCAGGATGTCCTCTTTCTCAGACCACAAAATATATTGCATGAATTATGGTAAATTCTTTGCATAAATTAACATTTTTTAAATAAAGTGATGTAAAGTGGACACTATTTTTATGGACTAATTGTGATCAGAAATAAGCTTGTAGGCGGCTGGTCTGTGGACCTGTAATGGTGGCCATACCCCTTTGGGTGTGGCTTCAGGTGGACAGAAACAGAGAGGAGCTTGAGGTGTGGCCTTCTTTTGGTATGGCCACCATTACAGGTCCACAGATCAGATGTCTACACAAGCTTAATCCATAAGACAGTGCAACTTGATAATATAAACTTTTTATCAAATGAATAGATATTACCGATGCTGGGAACATTGCCAGAATATGGGCTTGGAGTACAGGAAATAGCATCATGATGTGAACAATGCACTTGATATATAAGACTAATGTATTTCCATTTCCTGTATATCTTCTTCCTTGTGACTCAACAAGCCATGCATGGGTAAAGCAAGTACAATTTATAAAAATGACCAATGCTTATGTTGAGACTGTAGTTCAACTTTTTGAAGAGGAAAGGTCATAGTCAGAAAGTAGGTTTGGAGCTGGGGCAATGGCTCATGGATGAAGAGCACATACATTCCTCCTGCGTATCCAAGTTCAAATCTCAATGTCACAGCCTTAGTGATCTTTTATTCCAACTCTAGGGGGATCCAACTGCCTCTGGCCTCCATAGACACCTACACTCATGTGCACATACCTGGCACCCACATACACATAATATAAAATAATAAATGTAAATATTTTTAGATATCTGGATTTAATTCTTTAATAAAAAGAATTTCCTTTAGTCAGATGAGTTCACCTTGTTTAGAAAGGAGAAAATTATAGTACTCTGAGTAGAATATAGGCAAAGGGATATATACACCTACAACTTAAAGCAGTTTGTGCCCTACAGCACAACATGCAGCCTTTCTGAAGAGTAAGACCCTGAGGAGAATGGAGACTGACAGAGAAAGGGTCCCTAGTGAAAGTCTGTCTATATTGCTATTATGGTTTGTTTGTGAAACAAATCCATCTGTATTACATGTGTAGCACTGACCACCTTGCTTCTCTACACTAGTGTATGAATTTGCTAATAATCTGTTGATGTTAAGTTCTTTTGTGAGTTTATTTTCTATTGATATAACATGTGGGGAGCAGCCTAATGGGATGTTTTCATTCAGGATGCCTGTGTAATTAGGATACTTGGTCCATTATTTCCCCCAAACAAGCTCCAATGCTTTTCCTCGAATGTGAGTTACTTAGTTCATAGCAGGTAACTACCTGCCTCCATCACAGGATGCCAAAAACATCTTTCTGTATAACCATGGCACATTGCACATTGTTCTTGTGAACATGAGTCAAGTTCTTTGCCACTGAGCTACATCCCTATAGTCTCCGTGATCCAACATAAAAATAACCATTTAATATTTAGCCATGTTAATATTTTACACTTTGATGTATTGTTGGGCATATTTGCTACTAACTGAAAAATACCATCACATCTCTTTTAAGAACTCTGGGACAACAGAGAGGCAATGTGATTAAGACTGCAAGTCCTAAAATAATTTTTTGCTGTGTTTGTATTAACCTTCGAACAACATAGGACTTGTGATCTCAAACACAGTATTCTAGCAAGGTATGGATGTTACCTATGAGCATGTTGTAGATATGTGCAAATTCAAGGTCTTTTTATCTTTAGGGCATGCTTTAAAAATGCTTCATAAAAGTAATCTGGACTCATGTTTAAGGTAACTTACAAGCCATTTACAATGTTCACTCCACTTTTTATTGTTGATCTATAAACTTCATGCAGTAATGAGTTCTGAAACTTTCTTGGCAGAAGAACAAAAGCAAACAGTTGCTCTTTGAGTTGTTTAAGTGATAAGTAATAATGGAAAGCATGGAGTCTGAACACAGAAGCATAATTAACACAGAAACAAAATAAACATCAAAGATTCATGTTGCATCATAATTTGTAGAAATGAAAAGAACTTTCCCTCCTTTTATGTTTCCCACTATCATTAGGTTGAACAAATATTTTCAATTTTTTTTTTCGTGAAAAATAACAGCTGAGAAATATCCACAAAGGTCATTGTTTACTTACAAATATTTTTTGTCAATGTTCAGTTTGTTATAATAAAGAAAAATAGCTAAAGCCATCCCACTAGCCATGGTCTTTTAGACATAACTAACTATATTTGCTTTTATAGTTAGATGGAGCTGTGTGATATATAAAGGAACAAATATTTATAGAATGGTCCTTTTACAACCACACCATTACTTCAATTTCTCCTTTTCTGTAATTTGCAATTTTTAAAGTTGAAAAAAGTCAATGCAATTTTATAGTCAATTTCAAATTAATATGATCTAATTTTCATCTTGTGACACATGCCTAGAACAAGCAAACTTGAAATTGAAAAATTAACTGCACTTGATAGATCGTAAGAATAGTACAAAAATTTTATTACATATGCAACATGCTCTACCTGAATAAGAAACCAAGAAAATATTATATTCACACAGGACATTGGTCATCCACAGGAACCTTGGTTACTAATTCTTCACATCTCTAGAATAAGGTTGTACTCTTAGTGAGATCAGAGGCCCTTCTTCTGACACCTGTTCATTCTGCTTGGCTCACTTCTTTCATTATCATTTTGGACCTAAGTCTTCTCTTCAGTCCTCACAATCTACAGGTTCAATGCTGACACTGTTTCAAGCCCTCACCCATGGCCTCAACCCCATCCTCCTCAGGGCCCACAGATTGTGGAATAAATGCCAAATCCAGTGACTTTGATGAACAGCAAAATACATCCATTTACATGAACTCAATAACTATGTTTGATTTGAGGAACCCATTGGAAGAAACCATGTATGGCTCTCTGAAAACCTAAAACTACTGATACCTATTATTTTACAGAAAAAGTGTGCCTTGCTTTTTTTTTTGGGGGGGGGGAGGTACATTTTAGCCTATTTCCCTGGTGCATGTTTATTGAATGTGGTAAAGGAAATGTGTAGTAACCCCCAGTAGACACAAGGGATCTCTAAGGCCAATGCATCTCAGTAAATCTGAGAGATAAAAGGAAAGAGATGTTATTTTGCATTCATGCTCATACACACTTTGAATAAAAACATCCACAAAACAATTGACTTAATGCTTTCTTCTTATGCTTCAATTTCATGTTGAAAATTGGAGTTGGAAATTAGTGTCTCATTATATTTGTCACTGATGGAGAAATGCCTGAATCCAGAACTGTATCACTTAAAGGGTGCATTGAGAATACTTTCAAAGACATGCATGGCATATGATACTTATTTCCCAAATGAAGAGATAGGACATGCTATTTTCTATAACAGCAATATGTGCTGTGGCAATGCTGATTCCCAGGTGATGCCAGCAAGGGACTTCCTTCCATTCCAGATTCAAATGTGGTAGTCAGGCCTATAGTAACTGTAGATAATATGTAAATTTTATGACCCAATAAACATTGTTTCTCAGGCCAGGACTTGTCTATTTCTTATTAGTTTGCTAAAACCAGAGCTCACATCCTCAAAAGACATTATATGGTAAACAAAGAATTGTAGAAAGTCATGGCCTTTCTCCTCGAATACTAAATTCATCTACATTAGCAAATCATCCAAGAAATAGCATTGACTTCCAAATTTGCAGACTCAAAACAACTCAAAACTCATTTAAAAGCACTTAAAGTGAAATATTATCAAAAGACCTAAGAATGTTCATAATTATCACAACTTCATTTTCCCTTCTAATGGGTGAAAGGGAATTCTACTTCACCAAAGAGTAAAACTTCGATAAACAGTAACAAATGAGATGAACTCAACTCTCATAAATAAAAATGCATGTTATTTCACAACATTTTTTTCTTTTCTATTTCCTAAGTGACAGTGATATTTGTTTCCAGCTTTATATCTAGGACCATTTGGGTATAATTGTCAACATGGATAGAGTATTTAGTAAAAGCCTGCTGTGCTGGCAGACAAAGTCACGTGACTTACGGGAAATGCAACACAGTTCAAATAATAATTCCCATGAAAACATTCTATAGTAGTGTAGATAAGAAAGCAGAAGAAGCACAAATCATATACACGCTTAAGCTAAATTAGAGTATGTCCATCCCATGTTTACCCATCACATTATACCAATTAGATGAAGTAGGTCAGGGTGTCAGGAAACAACCCTGGTCACTCAATGAGAATCATCAGATGGAAATTTTTTATCTATTTCTGGTCCCAACTGAATGATCATTAACAAGCCATGTATGCTTTAAAGCCCTAGCTTTCCCAACTATCTCATGAGGGTAATTACCCACAAGCTTGAGAATCCACAGGAAAGAAACCTGAAAATCTGAAAGCAAAGTACACTGGGTTGTGGTGAGAAAGTAGAAGAACCTAGAAGGAGAGGCATTTAGAAAGAAGAATCATCCCTACAGCGAAGGGTAGATGTAGAGATTAGAAGAACCCTTCCAAGAAAAATGCAAACGGACACGAGGAAAGTGGAGTCATACAACACTCAACTGGTAGAGAACAGGGACTTAAACTCCTCCTCGAGTTCAGTCTGAAAGTAGTTCAAAGACACTTGTAGGGAAGGATAAAAGTTTCCCCTACTTCAATCAAACAGGCTCAGGGCAATGGAGCTGGAACTTAGCAGCATTTCAGGATAAAACTAAAATACAGGCAATTGTAGCGGTGAGACTGGTCTCCAAGTATGAAGACATTAACAAGAGCAGGGCCCAAACACTCAGTAGCTATTGCAGAGGCCAAGTAGCATCACCCTGTTTAGTGCTGAGAGCTTCCTGCAGCTGTTTTGCTCCAAATAAACACATGAACGCTGTATGAAACTATTGGATGATGACTAGGGCTTCTTATTGGCTAGCTCTGTCTTAATTATTAACCCATTTCTATCAATCTATGTATTTCCATGAGGCTGTGGCTTACCCAGCATGTTGTTACTCCTTCAGCAGCATCGAGACTCTGTCTGGCAGGCTCACTCTGCCTACTTTTCCCAGCATTCTCCTTATCTCCTAGACCCACCTATCTTCCTGCCTCATTGACTGAACAGTGTTTTATTCATTAACTAATAAGAGAAACATATACAGGAGGACAATACCATCACCTCCTCTTTTCTGTCTAAATAAGATCTCCAAGTGTGAAGTCATTAACAAGAGAAGGTCCCAAACACTCAGTAGCCTTTGCACAGAGGCCAAGTGGAATCCCCCTGTTTGGAGGGCCCCTTTGTCCTAGAGTGGACTCATCCTGTGCAGAGGGCCCTTCTGTTCTAGAAGGGGTACAACCAAAAAATACAGACACAGATAAGAGACTCAGTTGACTCCCCAGAATCCCAACTAACTCCAGTACATTTAAGCTTGTATGGTTAAATGAAAAAATGTATCTGAAATGTTCTTAAAACAGAATATATAATGTTGGTATAAAGATCATACTGAGCTGCCCCCTCCCCTGCCTTTTATATTCTGAGACAGAGTTTCTCTGTGCAGCTTCGGCTTCCCTAGAATTTACTATGTAGACCAGGTCTTCTTGTGGGACTCCTAACAGTGGGCACAGGGGCTGTCTCTGAGTTGGTCACTTGCTTTTGGGACCCTTTCCTACTACTGAGTTGCCTCTTCTAGCCTTAATAGGAGAAGAGGAGCCTAGTAGTCTTAATGCAACTTGTTATGCCAAACTGGCTAATATACATGGGAGGCTGCTCTTTTCTGGAGCGAAAGGAGGAGTGGATGGATAGTGGTGGTAGTGGTGGTATATGGAGGGGTGGTAGGGGGTGAGACTGGAAGGAGAGCAAGGAGAGAGGGGAAACTGTGATTGGGTTTTTAAAAAGTTAATGTAATAACAATGATGATAATTGTGATGATGATAATAATAATCATAAAGGATTACCCTGCACTGGAGTCAAAAGAAGAAAAACTGTTTTTGCTCTACTTTCCTAAAAACAAGGCAGGAATTGAGACACTGGTGCTTTTTTTTTTTCTTCAGATACCAGGAAAGGCAATTGTTTACCGTCTACCAAGCAAGGTAATGACACCAATGGATAAACAGAACTGGGCCTCAATAAGCCTACCTGATTGGCATCCAACCATTCATAGCACCAGTGATTCCAAGTCAGACAGCTCTGTGTTAAAAACACTGTATGAGCTGGGAAGGAAGACTGCATTGTTAAAATGTAGCAAATCCCTGGTAACTACCTTAATAATAAAGACTTTCTGAGACTGTGTCTTTTTAATTAATCATTTGTTGCAAGGGTCCATCCAAGTTAAGAGATAGGAAAAGCAGAAGTATATTGTTCCCTTCCTTAGAATTGTGATGTCTCTAAGAGATTCATATAAAGTCCCTCACAGAACTGGGAAGGGACAAGTCCCCCAGACCTCAGGTATAGTGGGGGAGGACAGCTAATGGAGAGAGAAGTAGGAGAAAATGAGAGGGAGGAGAGGAAGGCATGTGTGACTAGGAGGATTGAGCCTGGTTAGGAATGGAAAATAGGAAAGAGAGAGAGAGACAGAGACAGAGAGAGAGAACATAAAAGAGGGAGCCAATATTGGTTTGAAGATAAAGTTGAACACAAAGAAAGGTCGAGGGAACTACAAGACTGCTCCCAACTAACAATCTCAGCTTCCGTGGAAAGGCTATCATAAATGCCCTTCCCGGAGAGTGAGATCAACAACTAACTTCTCCATGGAGTCCTCAACTAATGCCTGTTGAAAACAGGAGCAAACACCCATACATAAACACTGAGTCAAACTAGAACCCAGAAGCAGATGGAGAGGACAAGACCATGCGGTAGAAGTACATAGAGACAGCTTACCTGAACAAGGAGGAGCTAAGGGCCACTAGACTGATAGCTGGGAAGCCAACAGAGGTCTGACTCGGACTCCCCTGAATATGGGTCTCAGCCAGAAGGTCTGAGCAGTCTAAGAGACCTCAGACAGTGGAGCCAGGATGTATCCCTGGTGCACAAAAGGACTTTGCAAACATATCCCCCATGGAGGGATAACTGCCTTATTCTAGAGATAGGAGAGAAGCCCTAGTCCCTACTTCACAGGACCTGTCAGATCTACATGACCCCAACTGGATGGCATTCCCCTACATATTGTATTGTGGTGGGGGGTTGGGAGGGGAGGGTGTTTAGAGTGCATGGGAGAGGGTAGAGAGGGCAAAAGGGAGGGAAGGAGGGAGGGAGGGCTTGGGGGGAGGGAGGGAGGGAGGGAGAGGGAACTGGGATCGACATGTAAAATAATAATAATAAAAAAAAAAACGCTTTGACTCCAAAATTTAAGTTGAAGAACAAGTTACTGGGGAAAAGTATTTCTATTTTTGTTTCCACAGAAAATGAAAAGATGTGGATTCCTTCCAGACTAATGTGGTTTGATCACACCAGACCGCCTGAAACAGAGTACAAGCTGATCCTACATTCCAAACAGCTGGACAAAACAGCCCTACAGACTACAGCTAGGATATCTGAATCTTCTTCGAATCCCCCAAGACAGCGCCCCTTACCAGCAGGAAGTAGTTTGGAAAGAACGACGCCCAAATTCCCAAATATTGTGTATAAATGTTTGTTTTCATTTAATTGGACTTTGTTATATAAAATTAAATAAAAAATACTCTATATGCAAAAAAAAAAAAAAAAAAAAAAAAAAAAAAAAAAAAAAATTGTGATGTCTCGTGGAATTTAAAAGAAAGGTCAGGCACTAAGAAATAACCTGGTGACAGAGCCGTGGAAAAATTTAGAGGTCAGACTGTATTCAATATAAAAAGCCTACAGAAAATAGCATTGTATCAGTGTGCTGACTTTTCTTCCTGGTAAACACCAGGCCAGGCCAATAGGGGAAGCATATTTGGAGGTCACACTTTTAGAGAGTAAAGGAGGATCACATCAGTGGTAAACTCTTTTTTGTCTTTGAAAATGAGCAGCTTACTTCTCTCCAAGTCTTTGGAGCTAGGTTCTGGTGACCTTTGTTCTTCTTTGGAGTCACTGCCCTGGAGACAGTCTATTTTTATATTTAATTAATCCCTTGAATAAGAATGACTCTTCTTTCTCTACTTCTGTATCTGACCTCTCACCTGAACATCATGCTTATAACACTTCTGTCAGTAATAAACCAGAGAAATGTGTTTAATAATTTGATTTATTCTGTATCCTTATTATCTTAAATGTGAGGATAAGATGCCATCTCAGGAGTTTATTTCAATAAATGAATGAGTGAATACACAAAACAATCTAGTAGAATGTAATGATGCACTCAGATTATTTATTCACAGGCCAATTGTAGTACAAAGTTTCCTAAAGTCCTTTAGTAAAGTAAAAGTGATTCCCTAAATGTCCCAGAAAGAAAATTATCTCCACAGAGAACAAATGAACAATATTAGCACAGTACCAGCATTGCTGTACAGTAGCACTTCTCAACCTGTGGGTCACAGACCCTTTGAGGATTGTATGTTATATATTTATATTATAATTCATAAAGTGGCAAAATTATTTATGAAGTAGCAATGAAATAATTTTATGGTTGAGAGTCACCACAGTATGACAAACTGTACTAAAGGGGCACAGCATTGGGAAGGTTGAAAACCACTGTCCTGCAGAATTCTACTGTAATCAGCTTCAGGGAATCTCTATCTTTCCCTTAACCCTTCTCCACTTTCTTGTAAACATCACTTTATCTCTCTACACTGTGCTCACAGCTGCAGTCTTCCTGAATGAGTTTATAGCAGTTGATACCCGCATGGAGAAGCCTGGACATTTAGTATATGACAAAACAACTCCAATTTCAAAGTCATTTAGCTCCAAGTCACCCAAACACTTAGAGGAGCTCTTTAATTAAGAACCATTTTCCCACTTTTTGATTAGAGCCTTCATCCCAGCTTTGCAGAAGGAATCAGTGTTGGTCGTGATCTATGTGGCAGATGCCCAAGGGACTCACTCATGATTGACTTCACATCCCCCAGAGTGAGGCTTCCTTGGGGCTACATGTGGTTCTAAATATGGAGGCAACTTGCCCCTTCTACTTCTTCTTCTTGTGGATGCACAAATCCTTAGGATATATTCAAACACCTAGAAGACACAGACAGAGTAATGACACTATTGATGTGGTTTGTAAAGAAACCCAGGAAAGAGGCCTCTTCTGCTGGGGCTGAGATTGACATTATATTTATAAAGTTCTGAAAGATAAAATGGGCTTTAAAGCTAATTTATCCAAACCACATAGTGGGAGAACATTACATATAAAACTATGAATGAAGGAAAGGTTATCCTCAGCACACACAAAAAAATTATCCGTGACTCTGAGATGTGTGCCTTTTCCAAGTACTTAGACAAGAAGCTGTTTACTTAAAGGGAGGGGATATATTTGAAGTCATATCTCAACTACACTTAATAAAAATCATCTTGGCTTGGATGTCTGTCACAGGAGAATATCAACTATAACCTAAGTTTTAAATGCACATGAAATCTAAGCTTGCTCACTGTAGGTCATGACCCACAGATAGACAAGGAATAACGAACTGCATTTCTGAACAAAATATAATACAACACAGAAATCCAAGTAAATCCTTTAGCTCAAAACGCATGAAACTCACTCTCTCTATAAAATGAATTGGTCCATTGTGGCCAAATCAGCCATACTTGAAAGCAGTGTTCCCTTATTAGTTGGATGAGATGGATGATGCCTATAATCCCATCACTACAGCAAGTTTCAGGTTGGCCCGGGTTACCTAGTGAGTCCCAGGCAAGCATGAACCATAGAGCAATATATTGCCTCAAATGAATAAATAAATAAATGTTTCCTTTCTAGGTTAATCATGATAGAAAATAAACCTTCTAAATATACATTGAAATAGACTAACTTAAATTTATTTTGCACAGCTTTGCAGCCCTCTGATTCAGAGTGTTGGCTTTTTATGGTCATGGCTGGTGACTGAAGAGGGTGTGTGATTCTGCCACCACCATCCTTGACAGTTATTATCACAGCACCTGTCACTAGCCTGAAAAACAGCTTTAAATTTAAAGCTTGCATTTAAATGTCTTGCATTCTCCGTATGTCTTGCCACTTCCTCATCACTGATGTGTCAAAAACTCACACAGAACTATCGGAAATTAGGGCTGTGTGCATCTGTATGTGCACTCATACAAGCTATCAGGAAACGAATAAGGAAAACAAATTAAAATCACTAGTGATGCAGTGCATGGTAAAGGAACATGGTCAAAAGCATTCCTGTAACTACTAATACCTTACTATTTATTCTATTTATTTATTTACTTACTTACTTTAGAGTTCACAATGCAGGTTAAGTGCATTAGCTGGGTTATTAGATAAATGAAATATCAATGTTTGGACTACAAAATGTAGGAGAAAAGAATAGCTGTGAGCTAGCCAAATGGAAACTCAGAAAGGAGACAAATCCCTTAATACTATTTGTTCCACATTTTTAAAGTTTAATTGAAACTTTCTTCACACAAAACAAAACGCATATCCTTTAATGGTGGCACTTGGTTAATGCACTTTCTGTTGCAATATTTATAGATGAAAAGGTTAACTTCTTGTTGTTGATTATCTTTTGGGGTTTTTTATTATTGTTCATAGGTTACACAGCTAGCCAGGGCCTTACCTTGTATCAATTCCTGAGGTTAGGTGGGCAGACTAAGAAGGAGGAAGTGCTTCACTCTCTGATAGACAGAAAATCACTGCCCATTCAAGAGATTTCTGTCATCAATTGCTTCTCCTCACCCACCAAGCTCTGCCCACCCTGCCCCATCTCACTGGGCTCTGTATCCCTATTCTAAATACCACTAAGTTCTACCCTATCAGATCCCTTGGAGCTGGAGTTACAGATGTTCACCTGACATAGGTACAGGAATCAAACTGGGTCCTCTAAAAGAGCCAGCAGTGATAGTGGAATGCCATTCTGTATGCTATGAATGTGTTGATGAATAAGGCTGTTTCAGCCCACGGGCAAGCAGGGTGTAGCCAGGCCAGAAGTATAGGGCTATCAGACTGGGACAATTCTGGGAAGTGGAATGCAGAGACACGGTGTCACACTGCCAAGGAACTAAGAAGCTCAGGCATCACTTGTTAGCCAAGACCATGTGGAGATACACAGATTAATAAAAATGGGTTAATAATTAAGAGAGAGTTAGATAATAAGCCTGAGCCATCAGCCAAATAGTTTATAATTGATATAATATAAATAATATAATTAATATAAGTGTGGGATAAAAGGCTGCCTGACCAGGTGGGACAGATACTTTCCTCTATACAGCAGGAAGTACTCTCACCTACTGAACCACTGAGGGTGTTGTCAGTATAATTTCTTTTTGTGTTTACAGCCATGCTTGGAATTGTTGGGGATGTGAAAGACTCTCTGCACATTCACTTCAGGATACGACATTCACAGAGCAAAGTCCGTTCACGGACCTTTCTTGTCTGACTTAAACTAGAGTAGCTTGAGAGGTAACATTAACTGTCACCCACCATTGCTGCTCTGTTGATGTGAATTATAATTTTACTGTTATCCTTTGTTTTGAGTGACTCAATGTGTACTGAAATGTTGAGTGTCTTGATCACAGAAGGGTGAAACTCTTCACCTCATTTGGAAAATGTCCAGTCATTGTGTTATGGAATATTTGTGTGCCTCTCAGTTAAATGGGTTGTACCAGTCAGCCTAATATTGTCTCCTAGAACACTGATGGTCTGTTTATGGCATTGTTAGTTTATTGTATTTAATACTGCACTAGATCACAGGAACAGTACTGGGAATGACATAATCTTTTAAAGAATGACTGTCAAGTTATCGCTGCTTCCAGAGCATGTCTCTATCTGGGATTAACCGTTCCATGGAGTTATGGCTAATCTCTGCTGAATACTTGAAGCAATGTGATTTGTGACACTGTGGAAGTAAGAGTTTTACATTTTAGAGAGTAAGGACTCTTGGGCACATGCAAACTGCAAGGACTGCCCCTCTGTTCTTTTCAGTTTTATTTTTCTACAACTCAGGCCACTTTCTCTGTGCCGTTTGAGTGATGACTGAAGATGTTAAGTTCTGAGAGGTTCTGTTTGTGAAGCTCTTTCCTCTCCAACCTCCTGCCATATGCCTTCCTCAGCCTTAGCTTGCCAAATAGATATCATCTCTTCAAGACTCAGGTTTCTAGGGTTCCTCTGGGTGAGCAGTAGGTGGGGAAGTTTCTTCAGACTATTCTCAGGGAAGTTCAGTGTTCAGCTTATTTGTTTTTCCTGGGAGAACAGTTATTTATGCTCAATGTGAAAGAAAAAAAAAACTGTATTTCTGCTTAACCAATTCCTTCAGACATGTGGAAATCTAACCTGGATTCTGGATTGAAACAGAAATCACTCAGGAATATTTGATGTTTTAATGTTTGATGTTTTAAACACTTTTTAAAAAAATTTTATTTCTGAAGGACTTTGCTAACATTCAATAATGTCCTCTTCAAAATTCATGTTGAAACTTACTTTCAATTTAATCACATTGAGAAGCACACTTGTATGAAGCAGTACAGTTCATTTCTGTAGATGGTGTAGCAATGTATGAAAAAGCTGAGGGAACTAGATTGCCCCTTCCAGATGTGTGAACACAATGTCTGCCCCGGGGGGGGGGGGTTACAGCAACAAATTGCAATCCTAGAAATAGAGGCCTGGCCCTTTTAAGACATCTGCCATTTTGACCATAGAATTCTGGCCTCCAGAATGAAAAAATAAATATCTGACTTACAACTGCTGGACATAGGGTAGCATTTTATAGTAGTGCAATGGACTAAGACAGAACATGATATGTAAACAGCAATGTCCTGCCATGAAATCTTCAGTGCAAATATCATTTAAGAATAAACTGTCAAAGGTCAACATCCTGTTCAATAACTGGAAAATGAAAACAACCTCCACATTAATCCGTATTTCCCCAGAATCTGCAACTGTGTTCACACAGGGAAAACACATGACAAGTTACTATTGTATAAAATAAAAACTGTTGCAGATAGGAACTAGATATGTACCTTACAGACACACATTGATATTTACAGATTAGTTTAGGCCTTTAAATCAACTTGTTCCAAGCCCTTTGAAAACTAATTAAGAAAAATTGCAAAGGTTTTCCTGCCTATATTTCATTTTATATGCCTCTTTGGACAATCCTACCTTTATCTGTCTGTCTGTCAGTCCGTCCATCTGTCTATATGAATATAAGTGCTTTGCCTAATTATGCATAATTTTGTGTGTGTATGTGTGTATGTGCGTGTGTGTGTGCATGTGTTTGTGTGTGTGTGTGTGTGTGTGTGTGCTGTGTGCATGCATGAATGCCCTGTGTCCATGTATCAGATACTCTGCATTCATGGAAGGTTATGAGTTGCCATGTGGATGCTGTGGACAAAATTCAGGTCCTTTGCAACAGCAGCTAGTGCTTTTAAATGCTGAGCCATCTCTGCAGCCCCCAACACTAAGTTCTTGAACTCAGATAGCAGTAGAGGTAGAAAACTTGCCAGAAGCAAAACATAGCAGCACTTCTTAAGAACTGTTTTAACCACCCACCATAGAATGCTCCTGTTTATAACTTTTCTTTATAACTACTATACAGAGGCTCACATCCTCCCATTGTATAGCAGTGCAATGGACTAAGACAGAAGACAATGTCCTGCTGTGAAATCTGCCATGGCCCCTGGGGATTCTGGAATGGGGACAAATATGCTTATGATATTTCAAGATGTGTGTGTGGGAGGTCACACTGATGACAGTATGTTACAAAATGCCATAACTGTTGTATTTCATATCAAAACACTGTTACTTTTATAGCTCCTTTAGGAACAAAAAGATACAGAGGACAAGAACCATAGCATGTCTCACAGGCAGAAGCTAAAAGAACTACCTACTTGCCTGGATGCAGAACAGTGATGATCTGAGCATGGGGGTGCTAGGTAGAGTAGTATGTAAGCAACACTGAAGCATCACACTAAACCCCAGTAATCTTGTTTTTAAAATGCTCACACATTTCCTCCTAGTAAACACAGAACTTGGAATTATTTGTTCAGAGAAATGCTATTATTTCAAAACCAGTCAGCATTGATGCTAAATACAAAGTTGCAACAATTTAAGATGGAAATCAACCATATTCAGTGATTGTCAACTCACTTCCAGATAAGGATACTTACCAATTATAGAAGCTCCAACTATACTGTAGCCTTGTTCTTACCTATTCTTTATAACTTAAATGAACTCATTTCCATTAATCTACATCCTCACATATGGCTGGTAGCTGTCACCTCTCCTCTGGAACATCATGTTTCTTCAGGATCTCACAGACATCCCCTGAATGCCTCCATCATCTCCTCTTTCTCTCTCTGCCTGGAAGTCCTGCCCATCTCTCCTGCCTATATATTGGTCATTTAACTCTTTATTACACCAATCACAGCAATTTATCTTCACATTGTACAATCATCCCACACCAATCAACACTGTAAATATCTTGTAGCTACACTTAAATGGTTACTGTTAATTATACACCATGAACAGGATGCAGAATGTGTTTGTGAGACAGAGCTATATCGTGGATGCCCATTAATAAGAACTAAAAAGATTTGTGATATGAAAACAAATTTGTCAAGTTGATTAGATATGCATGATTTTTTTTTAAAAAAGCGAGTACATATGTAGAGTAGCCACTGTTCACATAACAAGTATGTCTCTTTTAATTACTGTTACTTTTGTTATTGTGTCAAGTGCATGCCATGTGATTGAAGTGCTCAAGGAAGTGGGGGGGGGTGTCAAATTCCCTACAGCTAGCATTATAGGAGATTATGAGCTGCCTGATATAGGAGTTGGGAACCAAACTCAGATTCTCTGGAAAAGTAGCAAGTGCTCTCTACTGAGTATCTTTTAAAACCTTGAATATATATTAAGGTCAAGTTCAATTTGAGCCATGTTTTTTAAATATAAAAGGAGTCAGTTTCTATGCTTTAAAGCATCTCTCAAGTGACTACATTGCCTGCCATTAACAATTGCTTTTAGGTTGCAATATCTATGTAAACTTGAACCCCAAGTGTGCTTTGGTTGGTATCAATGCTTGTCTTGTAGCAGGATTACAATGCAAATTTGCTGCTATTTAGCATAGTTTCGCTGGCATAGTTTATGGTCCTTTTCTGTGTGCTCTGATATCTCCAGCCAGATAAAGCAGAAAGTCCCACTGAATGTATAGAAAACAGAGGTGACAGGCTGAACCTCACTATGGCCAATGAAAGATGATTGCGAAGGAGACAGAACTGGACTAATGTGAAAGTAATGCGTTGAGTGTCACGAAGAAACTGTAAACCCTACTGACAGAAAGGTGGTGGCAATTACCCAAAGGAGTGACATTCCTGGGGCTGACAAGATAACTCTGGAAGTGAGATCCTCTGCCATAGAATAAATAGTACAAGCAAGACCCTTCCCCCAATACCCACACACAAAAAAGTGTTGTGGGAAAGGGAACCATTGAAGACTAAATGTGTATATGCCAGGCTTTAAAAGATGGTTGCACAATCTAGCACTGTGTGCTCTACCTAGAATATCTCACTGATGAATAGCCCATGCCAGTAAAATTATAAACACCTAATGCCAAATATGTATATGTAACGTGCCATCTAGACACATATACATTCATTTAAGTATAACACTATTAAGACTTTCATATTCAGGGCTGGGGTGATGGCTCAGTTAGAAAGGAGCCCACTATATAAGCACAAAGGCCTCAACTCCAATCTCCAGCACCGAGGTGATATAAATGTGAACATCTTGCTTCCCCAGTATGCATGGGAGAAACCGGCAAATCCTCCAAGATCATTGGTAAGCCAGCTCAGCCAGATCAGTGAGATCCTGCCTCAAAAATATTAAGGGATAATAAAGACAAGAAGGTTGACCTCTGCCCAGACAGAGAGAGAGATACCTACATACCCCTATTAACCTTTGCATATAACACACATACACATACACACACACACACAAACACACACACACCTAAATTGTTATCTTCAAACACTGCACACTGCATAGGACATATTTCCATTTTCTTACTTATTATAAAACTCTTCTTGCCTCGTGTTCTAATGAAATGTTTTATTTGAACCCAGCATCATAAATATTGGTGTTTCTCACAATCTCTCAGTGTGGTTAAAAGATTGGACACTTAGGAAGTCCACATGCCACCAAAGAGATATCTTTAGACAGCTTCCCCTCATCTGAAGAGTCATCCCGAAATAAGCTAACTCACCACTCTGCTCTCAAAGGTAAGTGTGAATTTGAGGGTTCTTTTCATTAATATTGAGCTGGTCTCCAGAAGAAACCTATGTCATTTTTTTTATAGAGGATTTAAAACTTGATAGACTCCTTTAAAGCACTTGGCAGTTTCAGCTGTCATCAAAGTATCTAAGTTAAGACTGAAGGTTAAACTTTACACACAAGCACTAGGGCAGGAACCTGCAGTGTTTGCCAAGTAACAGGCTTTTAGGTTGTTATTGAACCCTGAAGACACTAACCTCATCAGTGCTCATCAATTAATTAGTCTGTTGATGAGCTCATAGCTGAATGGACTGTGATGACATAGAAACTATTACATAAATCACTGGGGGAATGCCTTTCAATTTTTTTCTCTCCTTTTTTATTTTTAATTTAAATTAGAAACAGTCTTATTTTACATTTCAATCCCAGTTCCCTCTCCCTCCCATTCTTCCATCCCTTCATCCATACCTCCTGTGATTCCCTCCCCCCCCCCATTCCACTCCCTATCTACTCCCCAGGGAGATTGAGGCCTTCCATGCCAGATCATCAAAATCTGTCACATCACTTGGGGCAGGGCCTAGACCCTCCCCCTTGTATTTAGGCTGAAGGAGTATACATCCAAGGAATAATGGGCTCCCAAAGTCCATTCGAGCACTAGGAATAAGTAGTGGTTCCACTGTCAGAGGCCCCATAAACTGCTCAAGTCTCCTAACTGTCACCCAACCAGGCCTTCTGGTTCCCTAGCTGTCTGGCTGGGGTCCATGAGCTCCCATGTGTCCAGATCAGCTGTTTCTGTGGGTTTCCCCAACATGGTCTTGACCCCTTTGTTCATCCCTCCTCCATCTCTATAACTGGAATTCAGCTCAGTGCTTAGCTGTGGATTTCTGGTTCTGCTTCCATCAGCTACTGGATGAACGCTCTAGGATGGCAATTAACATAGTCATCAATATCATTATAGGGGAAGGGTATTTAAGGTAACCTCTTCACTATTGCTTAGATTGTTATTTGGGTCATTCTTACGTGTTTCTGGACATTTCCCTAGTGCCCGATTTCTCTTTAAGCCTACAATGGCTCCCTCTATTGTGGTATCACTTTTCTTGCTCTCTTCAATCTTCCTAATCCCTCATGTTCTCCTCTCCTCCCCTCTCTTTCTCCTACCTCCATTCCCCTTCTCTCCCTCATGCTTCCAATTTGTTCAGTAGCTATTGTCACTTCCCCTCCTCCAGGAGACTATGTATGTCTCTTAGGGTTCGCCTTGTTTCTTAGCTTCTCTGGAGGTGTGTACTGTAGCTTGGTGATCCTTTGCTCTATGTCTAATATCCATATCTTTTCTCTAGTCATTCACATTCTCCTCCTCCTCTACCTTCTCCCACATTTCTCCCTTTTCTGAATATAAAATGGTAAGCACCAGTGCTCCATAATCCCATCCCCCACTGTTCTCTTTTCCTGCTACAAGCTTAAGCACATTGCATCCAGACATTTCTGAAGACATGAGCCCAAATTACCCTTTCCTCTCTTCAGTTGCCCTACACATTCTGTCACACTCATGGAAAGCGAACACGATAAGCAAAGCTCATATTTTCTCAGATGTCAGCTTTCGCAAAAGACTCCTGCTATCAAGAATCAGCCTCAGTATCTTCTGCACACAAATCACATTTTGCTCTTCACATCCCAGCTTACAATTAAGTTGGCAATGGCTTGCATATGTTATCACTCTCTTTGTTACATTTCTCCCCCCAGAAAACAAATGCACAAGGGACATCGCTGGCTCATATTCAATAAGTTTGGCAAGGTTTTCCATTTTAGATTTTCCAAGACATTCATTTATTTTGCATGAGTATGTCTATGGTGTACATGAATGTGTATACACTTGCTCATGAAGTCTTGAGGTCTGAGGTCCATGCCAGACATCTTCCTTTATAACTGTCCAACATAATTGTTGAGTCAGAGTCTCCAGATAAACCTGCAGCTTGGTAATTTTGGTTGGTCTAGTTACCAGCAGGCCACTGTGCTCATTAGATTTTTATTTGGGCATTGGAAACCTGAACTCAAGCCCCCATGCTTTCAAGGATACTGTTTTATCCACTTAGCCAGCTCCCCAGCCCTAATTTAGTTGATTCTTAACATTAAGCAATTTTAAAGTGGTTCTATATGTATAAATCATTCCTAATAAAGGACAGCACTGACCTAACTAATTCTTTTTTCTCCTCTCTGTCTCTACTTTCCCTTCTTAATATTCCCCCTGAGTTGTCTTTCCCAGAATTCACACTGGAACAAGAGAGTTGAATGAGAAACATTTTCATGCCAAGGAATCACTCCCAAAGAATGGTGATATATCAGGCTAAAGAATCCCAAGAAAAAGTCATTATTAGTGATTGTGAGAGTATGCTAGAAGCAGGTGTCATCACCTGGAATCATAGTGTCCTCTCCAGGAGAGATCTATGAGGATAAGACCTTCACAGTTCCTTGCAGAAGCTGTAGTGGGATAAGCACTCGGACTCACTCTGAACATGGCCTCTTGCCCTACTTATCCCTCCATTCAACCAGAAAGCTTAAACCAGGGCTCTGAAGATGGACTTGAGAGCTCCCTGGAGTCTTTTATCTCTTCACTTGCTGCTTCAGCCATATAGATTAAAAGTCCTTTCAACCTTCCACCATTATTCATGACAGGAAGTGTAGCATGGGACAAAAAGGAGAGTCCAGTCTGTTGATGTGCCTAAACCTAGCAAGGCCTTGGCTCTAAAACTTTGGTTCCATAAAACTGTGCAATTTCCATAAGGATATTTATAAATTCCTACAGATGTGTGATAGCTAAGATGCACCTAGTAACCAACTGACAAACATTTGTATAGAATCATTCTTAGGAAGAAAATCTCCTAAGTGGTTGTAGGGGACTTTCTTGTACAGTTCAGATAATAATCCCATTTAACAAGCTCTACAAAACATTTTCACCCAGGAAACATACTGAACTTTAGAACACTTACTAACTATGTATGTGCATATATGTTTATCATAAAACATCTTTTGAATGCATTCACTCACGTGTAGGGAACAGCTTACTTGTTGTGCCTCTTTATACCCAATGAAGGTGTCATCTCTTATCCACTGGAAAGACTAGATCTACATAGAAGTTGCACAGTTGCCTTTAAATCTGCCTGAGCTGACCACTTGTTAAACTGGTGAAAATGCATGCTGTTCAAGCTTGAAGAAGAAAGGTAGAGACAATTTTATAGCAATGCCAATGATTTCTAATGTCTGACTATGTTGTATCCCAAAATGTGCCCTTTAGTGTATAAGCATCTCCTTGACTTGATAGAGAAGAAACTGTAGACAGAAGTTCTAAAAATACAATGTAATCAATCTCTCTCTATCTCTATCTCTCTCTCCTACATTCTACACTCACCAGAGAAAATACTGAGTAAAATCTTGCATACTGAACTTTAGCATTTTCCTTGGTTCACTGATTTTTCTCCTCTGTAACTGTTGCTTCAAATCTCACCTCCTTTGTTTCAGGTGAAGATGTTGCTTAACATCTTAATCAGAAGTGTAATTATTGAGATGTACACTGTTTTAGGTATCTTTGGTGCATTCCTCTAATTCTAGTCATCCCTGTCCTGTTAATCAGTGTTTCCTTACAGGTCATTCTGGTAAGAGATTTATCTTATGGTACTACAATTGTAGTTATTACCAGAATTAGGAATACCCCTCTTGCCCCAAGGGTCAATGTCAGGAAAGAAGACTTGGTGGGAAAGACCCAGGTAAGGCTGCAAATCTTATGAGAAACGAAGATCTAGAAAAACAACTCTTTATCAATGGCTTTCCCACAGAGAGATGAAATATGAGACCTGAGGCTATTAGCTGATTAAAACTATGTCTCTCTTTTCTTCTAGGGATCACAGTGATTGAACTGACCTAGTAAGTTCTAACACTTGACTTTAAGCTGCTTTGTGGTAGTTGGGGCCAGGAACTAGGGATAAAGTCTCTGTTGCAAAGTCTCTAAATCTGTTCTTGGTCTCTAAATCTAGGGAAAGATTTGGTGGTTGGTGACATTTTAACCATCTCCTTGAATTGTTTTCCGAGTTCACAATTCTAAGCCAGAGAAGGGGGTAAAGATGTTAGAAAGGAACATATAGGAAAAACACCAAAGGAGTATTAGACTGCAATGCAGCTGTGCTCCTGAAAGCCTTCACAGCACCCTGGTAAATAATACCACCTTATTTTCCAAGTCAAGATTAAAGCAGATAGTTTAACTGATTTGCCCAGGGTATCATAACTAATGAGGAAGAGTGATATTACTCTACTAACCAGTAGAAAATGGCATTTTATGATTTGAAGAAGGGTTCATAAAAGATCTGGTGTGTTCATAATGTTTCCCTGGGGCCTGATACTTAAAATGCAGATAAAACCCAGCAGAAGAAATTACTGAAGTACAGGCTAACCAACTGGATTCACATTCCATGAATATGCTCTGGGGAAAGCCTGTCCTTGGATTGATTGGAAAGACTGTTGGAATGGCTGCCTGAGATGAATTTCACCCAATGATACATAAAATTGGAGGATTACACACTTCAAAATATGAAGTATAGGTAAAAGCATCTTTAGTAATGGTGTCAGGGTTTTGTCCTAGGCTCAATGTCTGTGAACATGTGTAATTGCCCTTTAGCCCTCGTAAGTCATTAAAGGCTGGCAGCTATCCATTATGGATGTGAAGCCTTGATATGAACAGATATCAACAGGCAACCCATTTCAGAAGGGACATTGTGTGCTCAAAAATCTATTTACTGTGTTTTAAGCATAAAATTTGCATATATCTACATCTAATCAGACTTGGTACATATTCAATTCAGCTAACAGGACAGAGAATGTATACTCCTTCATTTTTGGAAAAAAATAAAGTATTACTGAGGCTTTGGATAAAGGTAGAGTAATAAGGATTATGAACATAAGGATAGCCTGACATACAATGTTAACTCTGTTGGCACCCACCTGATTAATAAAACAAATAAAAAAGCATTATCAAACAAAGATTTCCTTATTTCACTTCATATTTCCTGTTCTTGAGTTAGCACCAATTTCCTATTCTTAAAATTTTATTGTCTAAATTATCTGTAGTTCCTTCTATTCTCCAACACTATAAACCTTATATTAGGCTACAAACTTGGCCCTAATTATCTTGACAATTATTTGCTTTCTATTTATATTTGTGATTTTGGTATAATGTAGGTATTTTGAAACTAAAAAAGTAAATTCTGTGCTGTTTTGTATATTGTATTTTCCTGGGTGTGGTATTTATTTCTATTTAGTCATTTCTGTTGAAGGCATTTAAATAAATTTCACATTGACATTATTTTAGTATGTTTCTAATACATAATTTAGATAACTTATATGTATTAAAATACATTAAAATATGAGAAAAATACAGAATTTTTATTTTGCAGAGTAAAGAGATAATATATGCAATGAGTAAAAAATGACCCCCATAGATCACATTTAAAAAAAAGACCCACAAAACTCTCTTCTCAAACATGAAACCGAGAACATTCTCTTGCTACAACCAAAGCCCTGTGGCGACATTTCATTTTCTCAGACTAATTTTATTTTTAATCAAGAATGCATATGTATGTATGCACACATGTGTGTAGTTGCCTTAAGTGGACACAAGAGGGTATAAGACTTCCTGGAGTTAGAGTTGTAAATAATTGCAAGTCATCCCACTTGGGTGCTAGGAATTGAACACAGGCCCTCTACAAAAGCAGTATGCCATCATTCTGTCATATCATTTAAAATAAAATCATTTTAAATATGTTTAGCTTTGTTTTGATTTTATGGGATCTTGTTCTGTAGCTCAAGCTAGTCTTAAACTCTTAATCCTTATTGTAGAACACAGAGGTCTGTGGCTTCCCAAGTGCTAAGAAGATAGCTAAGGATCACTGTCTTTGGATCTGGAAAGATGTTCCTATCCATCAAATTTTAAAGTTAAATAAGTGCAAATCATAATACATATGAATTCAGGTACCAAGGAAAAAAATAGAGTTTCTTAAACATGGGACATAAAAGTGATTTAATTGAATTCATACAATGAAAATTAAACAAATTCTACCTCCCTCCTAATGGTTCCAACCAACTCACTCCTAGTAGCTGCTGACCAGTCACAATCCTTTCTCCTTGGTGGCCTACCTGCACTTGTGTTTTCAGGAGCAAGGAAACTCTGATGGACAAAGATCCTCAGGGTAAGAGGTTCAAAGAGGTAATCATAAATTCTTTTGAGGAGTATTCTCATACCCATAACTAAAATTATTAGTATTTGATGACACATAAACCAGCACAAGACAAAACAACCCCACAGATGACAGATGTCTGTACCAGGTAGTGCTTACATTTTTAAACAAATAAGAATATCGGGAGGATTGGTAGTTCTTTCTCAATGAGCTAAATGTAAGCAATAGCTCTCATATCCACTCATTAAGCTCTACTTTTCCCACGGGACCCTGAGAAACAGTATTGCTCTGAATAGCTGCTATATGTATCAATCTGACTTGTTTGTTTGTTCCCATATTATTTTCACCAACCACTTTCATTCATAGATAATATTTCCTTTACCTCAAAGATACTCAGAAAAAGTTGATAAATAAGCAAATACGCATACATTTTTCCTGAGGGACTTTTCAACAAAGAGGCAAAATCCCAGTAACAACACACATGACAGTACTCTTCTTCCCTTCAAACTTATAACTGAGGTGCTAGCATCAATGAAGACACACTCCAAAGGTGAAGACTTGAATCACACAGCAGTCTAGTTATAGCCAACTGTAAGTACCATATCTTCAAAGTGGCACAACTTCAGAAGGAATGCAGGAATCTTTACTACAGCTATGTGGATTTGGTAAGTGCTGACACTGCTTTGCTTAAGTTAAGGAGTATTCTGTGTAGGTGGTAAAAAGAGGAAATGCATTTCCAAAGAGGGAAATCCATTTTCTAATGCATTTAACACATATTAGGAACTGTTATATACAATGGGATTTGCAATGATATTTATTATACAAACCAATTATGAAACCCCTTGAGATAGACATCACCATCCCTATTTATAGGTGGAGAACAGACTCCATCAGCTTGGAAAATTCATTCCCGAATAAAAGGTGATTGCTTCTTTGGAGGTTGTAGAGAGAGTGAGCTAATATGTTGGAGCTGGATAATACTTGTGGTTATGTAAGACCATGAATGTACACAGCACCATAGAAAACAGTGTAACTTTGACATTGTAGATGGAGAGAACTGACCCTGAAAGTTGTCCTCTGAATGTGTGTACTATGGCATGCATATGCATGAGTGTGGTGGGAGGAAACAAAGAGGCAGAGAGGGAGGGGAAGAAAAGAGGTAACTATTAACATGATAAAAATTTATGTCATGAAAATTTTTATCAGAATTAAAGAGAATAAAGTAAAGGGAATGTCAGGCATTTTTCTCAGTGGCCCTCACTCTTTCTGAACAGGAGGATAGCTTTGTTCTGTATAAAGGTTGAAATGAGATGAATTGACTCAATGTGAAAAGCTTGTTTCCAAGAAGACATTTTTGGAAAGATCCTCTATTAAGAGTTCTCAAGCTAACAGACATAGTGCACAGTGTCCCATGGTTGTGCAACAAATAAATCAGTTGGAGTAAAGCTCAGCAATGTGTGTCTCCTACAAACATTATTTGTTCTCATCAACTGGGCAAGAATAGGAACAATAAGCCAGGGTCACTGTTGATGAATTTCATTTCTACCCCTGAACCCATGTCAGTAATAGAACAGAAGTCTAGTGTTTATCCTGCTAAATTCTATTATAACATCAGCAGGTCATGTCAACATAATTCTTCGTCATAATGTAATTGAAGGAAGGTTATTAATGCCAGCTGGTGTTGATCAGTTGGGTTAATTTCAGAAAAGAAATGATGTTTACTTTAGCTAAATTGAATTTCTGTCAGGATGAGCTGGACTATTGATGCAGAGGTGAGTTTGCCAAGCCTTCTACATGGTTCCACAAGTCCCGCAGAATGTTGGAGAGCAAAACTCAAAGAAAGTGCTCCAACCTTCAGAAAGCAGAAATGCAAATAAACATACATTTCTGGAAGGTCAAGGATTGAAGAAGTGGGAGAAGGAGCCTAGAAAGTATAATAGAACAGAGAGCCATGAAAACCAGATTTAAACAGGTCCTTAGGACATGCTCTGGGTATCAAACAGCACTGTCCCTAGAAACTAGATTGAGCCCATAATTGCATATATTAGATTATTCTTTGTTCTATAAATTAGCAATTTTATATACCTCAACCTAATAGAATGATGTGTAATTATAGGGTCAATTAGCCCTATGCCATTGGGAAATATTAGCATCTGCTTACAGCTTGTGAATATTAATAACTTTTAGGAAATGAAATGATGCAGGGGCTGTCAATAAATAGGGACAGATACTTGACATATGCATGTGTGCATGTGTAGGTTTGCAGTTCAGGGCTCATGTATCTGCACACAAGACAGAGTACATGCATGCACTTAGATGTGTGACAGAGTCGGTCGATGTGAGAAAATTATGCTTACATTTAATAATGGTAATAGTGGGCTTGGTTTTACTTTCCCACTCCTTTAGAGAAGTGGAGGCCTTATTTATATATGAACTATAGCTTGTCTCAAGACAGCCTTAGGTGTCAGGAGTGTCTGATGTGAAAAATCAGGTAAAAGTCAAAGGTGGGTGCAGGTCAGGTTCTTTTTGCTTCCTCTGGGGCAGTTCTCAGGCGTTTGTTTGCTGGGTGAGAGGAAAGCTGCAAGAACTTCTGATTCCTTGTTCCTATGCAACACTTACAAGAAGGACCCTAGGAAAGACATGTTCCCCTTCTCTGCCTGAAGGACATCATCAGGGATTATACAGAGGAGAGTGGGCCTTGAGCACTCTAGAGGGACACTGTATGGATTTCTACCAAGTAGGGCAATTAAACACAAAGCATCTCTCCAGTACAAAACACAGCCAAAGCTTTTCAGCAAACATGATGGAGAAAAGAAAGAGGAGATGATGGGAGATGCAATTTTGTAAATATGTTTCTCACTGAATAAAGCACTGTTGGCCAAAAGGAAAGGAAGATAGGAGGGACTAGGAGACAAGGAGGAAAGAGGAGGTAGATAGAATGGGTCAGCATGGAGAGACAGGGAGACCAGACGCCTGCCCCACTCCCCAGTAGGTGAAACCACGTGGAAATACATAGAAATGGGTTAATAATTAAGACAGAGCTAGCCGATAAGAAACAAGAAACAGGCCAACAGAATTATATCAAATACAGAGTCTCTGTGTGTTATTTGGGGCTGGCGTGGCGTTGGGGCAAGACCAGGCGGCGGGCAGAAAAACCATACTCCTTACACACAGATTGTTGTGGAAAGGTGTAATTTCAGAAAACATTGCATTATTTAGCACTGGGTTGTACCTCTAATTTTATGTTGATTTTTTTTCTGAATAATAACCCTGAAATTTTAAAATAAATCTACATTTAAATTGTTTAGTAGAAGTTAGCGTTTTAATATCATCTCAAGATCACAGGCTAATGACAGCATTAGGAGACACTGAATTGGTGCTACAATTATCTCCATGTTTAGAAGTGCAGCGGTCAAGAATGTTCCTCAAAGTCATGCAACTCAGCTATGGTTCTAGTGCAAGGTGATGGATTGGTGGGGGAAGTTAAATTACTGGGAATTGTGGGAATATTTGGAACCCAGCTCCCTCTTGCTGGTTTTACCATCAAGCCACCATGCAGCTAGCAGCTTCTTCCATATGCACCTAACTCAAAGCATATCTCACCTTTGGCCCAAAATCAACAGGGACAATGCCCATGGGTCAAAGTCCCTGAAAACAAGCCAAAATGGACATTTTTCCCATGGATTATTCTTCTTCCTTTGTGTCAGTTCATAAATTGATTTCTGTTTGATACTAATAAAACAGAGGTAGGGCCCATATCTAATTCTAGGATAAAGGAAAGGCATGGTGTCATGGTCCTGTAAGGATGATTATTCATGCTGGACATGTGATCTTAGTCAGTTAACATCAACATGTTTGGGCTCTTGCTGGGATACTGGGACATGTCTTGTCCTTGATGCTCTCTATGAAACTTTAGTGTGATGAATGGAGTACTAAAAATATTACTGCCCATTTTTATAATGCAGGAAGGGTACCAAAATCAGAAAGAGGCAACCAGGGTAATGCCAGAGAAATAATGTCAAAGGAGAAACCAATTGCTCTTGAAACCAAACTACTTACTCATCTTACTACAGACTAAATTATTTTACTGTCCAAGCAGTTATCCCCAGTCACTTATTATTTACAAAAAGGAACATCTTAAATTTTAAAGAAGTATTTTAGATGCCACATTTTAATATTTAGAAATATCCCAATAGAGAGAGGATCACCTAACTATCAAGTAACTTCAGTGTTAATATCCAATGCACCAAAATGGCAAGCACTATGCTCTAAAGGTATCCCTAAGCACTGAGAACTTTGCTTTGGAACTGCTTCAAAATAATGAAAATTGCTATCCTTATAATTTCTATTATAAAAGCAAGCTATACTCATTTAAAACAAATAGCAACAAACAAACCAAAAGAACAAAAAAAAAAAAGTTAATGTACTTCTGTCATGTACAATCTGTACACAGAAAGGTAAAGAAAATACAGCACAAAAAATTCTAGTTAGTTATAAATCCTAAGAGCATCAAATAATTATGTTGAGCCTTCAATGACAGTTCTCACAGATATGTGATGTTTCCTAATTGGCCTTCTCCCCCTTGTATCTTCATGGCTTCCCCTTTCCATTATTCAAACATACTCAGTGAGTATTAGTTTCTTGTGACTCAATGCTGGATGTAACAGATAATCTGCACTGAGTAGCTCATCCATTGGTAGGAAGAAAGAAAGAAGCAATAATGAAATATGTGAATACAGAAACAAGTAATGCATTTTCTTTTTGATTGTGAGCAATTAAAATATTGCTTCTGTTCCCAAAAAAGCAAATTATTTTTAAACGAACATTGATTTAAATTGCATTGACATTAACATACCTTAAGGGAACTGCAGCTTTAATGACTTAAAATTGTACCTACATATCAATTTTAGTGCAGTTCTAGTTTTGTTATATTTATTATTGAAGTAACTCAGGTAAAAATCAATCAATAGAATTGAGGTGGGAAAAGACATTTAACATAAATTGTTAAAGTGACAAAAACCCAGTGTTGATATATGTAACACTATTACTGGAAAACACAGATTAAAGAAAATGTGTTACCATGCTGTGAAGTTAGGAAATTCCATTTGATTGACATGTTCACACATTTGTGATTTCCATAACAATGTGTATTCTAAAATGTAGGTCAAAAAAATCTAATCATACTTTAAACTTCTCCTCCACCAATGTCAGGACATAACTCATCAATGATAAGGTTTCCATGAGATAAGGGTAATTAAAAACCTATGTGCTCCAGTACATTAGCCTGTCTTGTTAAAATAATAGATATCAAAGGACCAGCTCCAGAATTCAGGAGGTAATGACTGTGAGGTGATGAAATTATAAGACGAATGTTGAACTTGGTGTAAGAGTGGGATGACATGGGGAGAAGGACAATGACTGTATGGACATTCATATCCTTGTAGAATAGATAGAGGCTATCTGCTAGTATTTCAGAAAGCATTCAAGTTGAAACATTGAACTACTACATGACTAATGAACTAACTCTAAATTTTTAGGATTTTTATGATTACAAAGTAGGTCAGCAGAATATTTTAAAGGTCTGATTATAATTTAAAAAAGTCATCCTTATTGCTTCCATTATTCTCTGAATTGAAAAATTTCATAAAATATGGCACAGTCCCTGTGGAATTCAAATCCAAGTGATTTTTATTGGTAACCCCAACTAAACACATTCCTTTCAGGCCATATGTTGTTTCTTAGAAAATTTGTCATTTGACTTTATTTTGGATTTATTATATTCCCTGAGAGAAGTGAAGTTATATCCATGTAAATGCAGTCATTAATACATTTACATATACACACACATATATTTAGCTTTTAGTATACAGATAAAGGCCATATATTTTGAACATGTTTGTTTTATAAACAGTACCCAAAATAATACTGCCCTGGTTTGTTTTTTGTTGTCATTAAAAAAAAAAAACTGTCTAAAACACACTTGGGGAATGGAAGGGCTTGCTTGGTTTATAAGTTAGAGTGCAGAAGAGAGAGAAGTCAAGAGGTAAACTCAAGCAAGGACTTAGAGTCAAGAACTGGAACACAGTCCTATTCTCTGGCTTGCTCGGCTATCTTTCCTATGTAACACATACTACATGCCTAGGGATGGCACCATCCAGAGTGTACTGGACTCTCCGGTATTAAGAACTGCCCCATAGACATGCCCATAGGCCAATCCAATGCACACATTTTTTCAATTGATGATCCATCTTGCCAGGTTTGTCAAAATAACCACAAAACTAACCAGGATAAATACACTTAAAATTAAAAATAAATTTAAAAGGATAAAATCTGGATGAAGGAAGAAAAGAGAATTCTATGCACTATCATTTTTGAGTCTCCTCTTTGCAATTTTAAAGTACAAACAATGAAATTTTATTAATTAATCCAAGAAAATCTGTCTGCATACTTTGTTCTTTTGATACTTGCAACATTATGAGGCATTTTGGGTATTTCCAAATCAGAAAACAAATTAATGTCATAAGAGGTTAAGGAAGTGTTACAGACTTAGTTATTTGCACAGCTGTGAAAGGAACTTGAAGAATTATATCTGACTTCTTATCCCAAGTCAATTAAATATGCCTGGGAAGGCACTAGGTACAATCAATACTCTGGTGTTTTTGTTACCATTTCAGGTAATCAAAATATCCCTGAAATTTTAATCTCCCATTAGTCAACAACTTTGGGATTGATATGTAAATTTTAATGAAATTAAATATACTTTGTATCCATTAGCCAATTATGTTTGTTCCCACTGCATTTTTCCTCATAATGATCTGTTAGTTGATTAAAGATGTTGAAACTGAGAGCCAAAGCAATTTAACTCCCAATATTTGTTAAGTTCTAGGTAACCATAAAACTCAGCTTAAATGTAAGGACATAAAAATTGCCTCGTAAATATGCAATTGAGAAGTGAAAATGTAATATAAACTAAATTATGAAGTAGCATTTTTTCTTCCATTGCTTGATGGCATGGGGCCATCGATGAATAAGCTCAGGCTGACACAACCTTATTTCTTGTTGAAGCTCCTGAAGCAGACAGACCCCAGTCAGGTTAACACTCACGTGTTGGAGTGTGGCTTACATGGAGCCCTGTTGTTTCTGAGTAACACTCCTCCAACTCCCCCATTTTAGTACACAGTATCAGTGATGCCCTTCAACAAGCAAATTGTTGTTCATGAAACACTACACGAAAATCAACTCATTGTATCAGTTACCATGTCTGTTTCCTTTTACAGAGAATTTTTCTTATCTGTCTTTCTCATCCAGTTGAGATGTAGGGTTTTGTGTGCTTTCATAAATATCCATCGACAGATGAAAACAATACTCATGATTTTCATTATTGTTTATAGAAAAAGATCTGTTCATTATGTACAAAAACGTTATGTGGCTTAAGGTATTTTAAGTTAGTTGTGATTTATTTAGAATGACCCCATCAAACCCTCATCTGATAACTGGACAGAGGGCACACAGAGAGATGGAAACATTTGTTCAGAGTCACCCATTGAAGAATGACAGGAAAATATTTTTGTCCAATTTAGGTCCACATCTTTAATTACCGTGTCACACAACAAGATTTCCCTCACTTTAT
Organism: Phodopus roborovskii; assembly: GCF_943737965.1. NCBI lineage: Eukaryota > Metazoa > Chordata > Mammalia > Rodentia > Cricetidae > Phodopus > Phodopus roborovskii. The sequence goes on along the minus strand of NW_026126434.1, from coordinate 20,045,170 downwards.
TTTCATGATAGTAAGAATGTGAGCATGGTGTTTAATGGAGACAACATGTAAAGAGGTAAACATACCTCTTTAAAGTGTGTTTTCCGATACTGGTAGAGGTGAAGCAGATGTCAGTTCACACTATAGTTTATGGTTTCAGTTCTTGGGTTTCTGGAAGGTTTTATTTATTTATTTATTTTTGAACATCATTAACTGGCATTTATTGTGATGTTTTTTGATAATATAGATTTCATCCATCAGGATAAATTCTAAATTTAATCTGCCTTTCATTTTTTTGCCTTCTTGAGTAGATTTTTGTTTTGTTTTTGTTTGGCTTGTTTTGTTTTGTTTTGTTTTTTTAAACAGTGTTTCTCTGTGACTTTGGAGACTGTCCTGGAACTAGCTCTTGTAAACCAGGCTGGTCTCAAACTCACAGAGATCTGCCTGCTTCTGCTTCCCAAGTGCTGGGATTAAAGGTGTGTGCTACCACCGCCCAGCTTGATTAGATTGTTTTCGTCTGATACCATCTTGATGTTGCTTCTTCATCATTTCATAGATTTTTTTGTGCATATGCTTTTAACTTAATATTGTAGTTGATACTTTGCATTTTATAATCACCTGGTTCCACCTGAGACACATTGCCATCAATACTATGAGATGTACTTGTTTTCTTGTGGGCTGTGTTATTCATTGGAGGGCTCTACTCATTCTTAGTCTAGAATCTGAATATTATTTTTGTTAGGATTTAGACATTGCCCTCTATCTCTTTACACTTTATCCAGGATTCTGTGTTTTCTCCTTTTAGAATCCTTGTTGCACATAAAAAGAACTTTAAGCCATTTTTTCTCTGTCTCCAGAACTAGGCAGATATCATCTTTGGAAATCTCAACCCACAAAACAGTTCGACGGGACAGTGGAGGTTGATGGCTTCAGCAGGAAAGTTTGTTGTTTAGATCAAACTCCAAATCTAAGGATTTAAAGTTTGTTGTTATTCACCATGGAGAATTTATATTGGCCATTCTCAATGTGCTTTGATATCACCTCCGTCCCCATTTTTTACCTTTTCTGAGTGCCTAGGAGACCTTATATTCTCGTGTCCTCCAGGTGAAATCAGGTTGCATGTCTTTGCTACTGCATAGTTCATGAAGTATTTCATTATGCTGAATAATTCACAACTACTCCATCTACTTTGAATAATTGAAAAATGGATTGATTATAGTGGTATTGTGACATTTTCTGTCCCATAGGCAATAAGTGGTACAATATTTGGATATTCACTTGTGTGAAAATGCATACATCTGTGTGATCAGGTGCTACTCCAAAAGCAGAAAGAATGCTGCCAATTAAAATAATCCACATACATTGAATTGTACAGGATACTGGATCATGAATGACCCAGTGTCGGGCATATCAGAAAAAGAAAAGTAGTGAGAAACAAATCAAGTAGGAGAACTCACACTGCAAGGTAAGAGACAACAACTTGAATCATTAACCAACAGCCTATTCTTACAGAAATGTTATTTTGAGAGGTATGATTTAATACTAACCCAAACTTGCTAGCCTAAAAGCTCACAATTAGAATGATAGAAAGAATATTCTAGAAGTGAGGAGGCATGTGGCTTCCATAAGAAATGGTAAATCAAAATGAAAGATCCATGTATAGTATAACAATTTAGGGTAAAATCCCTTACATTTTACTCACATTATATAGAATCTCCTATTGCATAGTCACTGAAATTGCCAAAATACAAAATTTTGTTTGTTTGTTTTTTTTTAATTCTGTTCACATCTGTAAGTGTATTTGAAGATGACACCCCAAAGATACAGCATGAATTTAGGCAGCCCCATCTCATGGCGTGAGATCTCTGAATGAATAAAGAGGGACAGCTAGGGTGTCAGCATTCATCAATGCTCCAACTGTTGTCAAGATGTGATCAGACCGACATGTAAAATAATAAATTAAAAAAAAAAATGCTTTGACTCCAAAAATTTAACTTGAAGAACAAGTTACTGGGGAAAAGGATTTCTATTTTTGTTTCCACAGAAAATGAAAAGATGTGGATTCCTTCCAGACTAATGTGGTTTGATCACGCCAGACCGCCTGAAACAGAGTACAAGCTGATCCTACATACAAAACAGCTGGACAAAACATCCCTACAGACTACAGCTAGGATATCTGAGTCTTCTTCGAATCCCCCAAGACAGCACCCCTTACCAGCAGGAAGTAGTTTGGAAAGAACGACGCCCAAATTCCCAAATATTGTGTATAAATGTTTGTTTTCATTTAATTGGACTTTGTTATATAAAATTAAATAAAAAAATTATAAATAAAAAAAAACAAAACAAAACAAAAAAAAGATGTGATCAGACACTGTGTTCTCCCCACCATAAAGGATGTTGCTTTTTGTCTGATATTCTGTTACACTGATAAGAACAATAGCTAATATAAATGTTAGCACATTTCCACAAGGTTGTGAAGACATGGTCCTTATGCCTTACCTCAAAGATCCATATGTGATCTTATAGGAATCACAAAATACACTTTGAACAAATGTTCATACATTGATAAATGTTTTTATGCAAAGCATCTTAAGTAAACAAAATAAGAAAATTGTCTATTAATATTTAGTTTGAAACAAGGGAACAAATAAAAAAATGGACCATTCTCTTAGCTATTCATTAAGAAAACACTCTTGACAAAGACTACAACTCAATATTCAGCAAATATACTCACATACCCATACATTGTTATTTACATGTCATTTCCCAAACTTATCTGAGTGAGAAATACATCTTTTCTTTCTAAATAGTTGTTATTTATTTTTAATTCTTTTAGATTTTATTGATTCTTTGTCGGTTTCATATTACATATCCTGATCCCACATGCCATGCTTGAAAAAATGTACCGCCATGTGGCAGAACATAGATAAGAAATATGGGTTCATTTAAGTTGAAATAGCAAGTATAATTAATAATAAGTCTCTGTGTGGTTATTGGAAAGCCTGCGGTCTGATGAAAAACTCTATCTACAATGAACCTAGAGGCGGGAAGGGAAGGCAATGGCCATTCTCTTTCAAGCCAGCATACTATCTTTTCTATCCCCTTCTTCTCTTTTATAAATGAAACATTAAACTTCACAGTTAGTGATTCACTGTACTAAGTAGAGGTCTGGCTTTATAAAGCACAATCTCAACAAAGGTGGAGCAAGATGCCCAGATACCAGAACCATTCTGTGTTTCCCATCAAAATGTTCCCCCTAGAGGCCCATGTGTTGAAGTCTGAGATCCCAGCATGCAAAATGGCAGGTGGTGGAAAATTAAGTTTTGGGGGAAAATGTGAAAGATTCCTGTCACTGAAGCCATGTCTTCAGTCACAGAAGAGCAGCTACTGCCTCCTTCTTCCTTTCTGCTGCCAGAGTTGCTTTGTTCCACACTCCTAGCCTTCCTACTCTCAAGTACTACCCAAACCTGGACACAAAGTTGCAGGATTGCACTCTCTAAAAACACAACAACAAACCAACGTTTTTCTCTTTCTAAGTTGATTCTTCCATGGTCTTTTAAAGTTACAAATCTATGCTGCTTTTCCAAAGTAGGAATTGATGGCTCATCTACTTAATTATCTAGGTATGCAGTCATTATTCTCAATTTGAAAAGCATAAAGTAAAGTAAATGAATCCACTTAAAATTACATACAGATTTTTAAAACTATGTTTCAAGGACCACATACTGCTGTTTGTGAGTGGATTTTATTAAAATTAGGCAGTACATAGGATACGTTTATATTGCCATTATTGCTAGTTAGAAACTCTAAGATGCTTATGTTCCAACCCGTTGCCATTTTATTCAGTTGTTTAAGGCTTCTGGCAAAATTCAAAAACTCTCTCCATACTTTTAGTGTTACAGTGGATTAGTCTCCAGTCAGGTGAATGACAAATTATTAGATCTGAATGTTAAATAGGAAGGAAAAGGCACCCCCTCAGGGTAACTGCTGTTTTAGTTCCTTGTGATAATTTAAGAAAGAGCATTAGGTAGTTCCAGTTGCCTGCTCCAAACTATTATAGCAATTCAAAGCTTCCTGAATAAAAATGTAAAAGCAACAACAAAAATAAAAGGCAATCCGGTTCCTAGCAGTAATCATCTGTGACATAAGAGAGCTTTACACTACTCTTCCCAAGTTCCAGTATTTTGCATTTTAAGTGCAATGGAACATGATTTGAACAAAAGCAATGCTGAACATTGAATGCATGCTCTGTATGGAAAATCACTTCAGGATTTGTCATCTAGCCAACAGTATTGACCATTAACTACAAACGTCAGTTAATTCTACAAAAGCAATATTACTAAAATATGTTTGAAACTTATACAATGGCAATGAGATATAACAATAATTTGAAGATGGATATACAGTATTATTTTACTTATTGAATGTGTACATACCAATACATAAGAAGTAGTTTGTTCTCAGCATTCCATTTGGAGGTCATTGAAAAAATCAGAAGAGCTATCTAGGCATATGCACTGTAAATAATAAAGTATTTTTACTTTGCTAGGTCAAGAAAGCATAGGCAGAAGAAGACATTGAAACTAAGGATTATCCTTGCCTTCCTAATAATTATTAATCCCTTATAAACAGTCATGCATGCAGTTGTGGTCCTGGTTGAAAGACAGAAGCTTGGAAGTTGGGTTTTTCCAGTGCTCGGTCTTATGCTTCCTGACCTCACACCAATACTAGAGTCTTAAATTTACTGTCAGTAAATCACGTACAGTAGAGATTGTGTTTCATGTATGCAAACCTCCTTATTACTGAAGATAGTGGCAGAAGTAAAAGTATGACTTGCCTAAAGTCACATGATTTATTGCTAGAACTGAGGATAAAAATTACATTAGTTAATACTGTTATGTTGTAGTGTGATAATCTATTCCAATTGATTCAAGTACAAGAAAAACAAAACACACGATCCTCTTTCTGAAGGTGTTTTGAGCATTCATGTGCAATGCAGAATGACAAGTACTCGAGGCATTTACATATTCTTGGTAAAAAGCGGTCATGCCTCATTTGGAACTACAAAATAATAAAAAGCAGGACAATGCCTGAAAGTTCTGCCTTCATGACATGTCACCTTTGTACCTAGGCATGTTACATAGTCCATACACTAATGGGGCATCTATGCAGCAACATCTCATATACCCAAACTTAAATCTCCATCCTTGTCTGAAAGACAATAAAAGCAACTAATATTCTTTCTTACAGTCTGCTTTTTACAATGTTCTGTCTCAGATCCCCTAGAAGACATCAGAATATATCTAGGAGTAGTTTTAAAACTGTAATGACCATGGATCTGAGAATATAAAAATCAAAATGTTATCCAAGGATTGACACCCCCTAGCAGAAGGTAATTGTCTAAGATGAAGGGATTATACCTTGAAGCAGCAGGAAGCATCCCATGAGGATAGACCAGCTCTTCTATAAATAATGTTTCCTCCAGGCCAATGGAAACAGAACACAGACAGTGATCAATCCAAGCACTTGTCCAAAATGTCTCCCTTAAAGGGACCATTTGCTTCCTTCACAATTAATGCTCCAATTTAATAGTGCATCTGTGATTCTGCTCAGATATGAATTCTCTCATTTATTCCTGTTCTCAGTATGGCACCTTGATTAAATCTTGCCCTCTTTCTTTCTTTCTTCCTTTTTTTCTTTCTTTTTTAGATATAAAGCTTTAGGCCAGTTACTTGTTTCTTATCGGCTATCTCTGTCTTAATTATTAACCCATTTCTGGCATTCTTCTCTCTATCCTCCATCTTGGATTTCCTCCCTCCTACTTCTTCACTCCTCCTAGTCTCCTATTCCTGCCTATCTTGCTTTGCAATTGCCCAACGGTGCTGTATTCATTAACAAATAAGAGAAACATATTTACAGAATGGCATCTCCCATCATCTTCTCTTTTATTTCTAAAATATAAAGAAGGGTTTTAACATTACCATAGCAAAATGTATAACAAAACAGTTATCAAATAAGAACCACAGTTAACAAATATTTAGTCCATTAACATTTAGCAAGATTTAAAGAAAACATTTCGTCATCTGTACTATCTTTGTGAGTCTGAACTCCCATATGTAACTTATCTTTAATCCTAACTAAGAAAACTATAACCATAACTATCTGTCTTCAACTGCTTCAAAGACCACAGAAGGATAATATAAAAACTAGAAATGACAGAGACAACTCGCCACCTGGTCAGTCTCCTGAAGTTCTTCTGTAATGTTCCATCTTCAGCCCATAGGCCATAGTGTGTCTAACAGACTCCTCAGCAAAGCATGAAACTTTAAACTGTCCATCTGTATTGGCAGATTGCCAGTCACTTTTCTCTGTGTCCTGCAGACTGTCTGGCAGACTCTTCTATGAAGCAGGAACCCTGTAGCAATGACCATCTTGTATAAGCAGTCACTTTCTTGTAGGGCCTGCATGTCCTGTTTATACTGCATAAGTCAAACAGTCCAGACAAGAGCAGTATCTTGCCCAAATGGCTAGTCTTACCATATTGAAAGCAAATTCCATAACGTGTTTCTTCAAGGTCCATCTTCCTTTCTGATGCAGGTAGTGTTGCCAGGAGCAGTTGTGCCTCACTGTTAAGAAAAACTCTAAACCATTTTAAATGCCATATTATGTAGGTCTTTCAAAGGTTTGAAGAATGCCTATCCATCTCAAATAAATCTCTGTATATCTTGAAGACCTAACTAACTTAACTCTAAATTTTGATTATCATAGGTACCTATCTATAATCTGTATTAAATTATACATTACATTTTTAAATGAGCTATATAAACACAATACCTAAACAAGAGGAGCAATATGATACAACTTCCAGGAACTTCTCAGAGTGGCTGAACACAGAGCCTATCCACTTGGGACCACTCGTAATTTCCACCTGCTTGGTCTCCGACCCCCACCACTGGACCTCAGCTGGAGTCCCAGACCCCTCACAGAGATCTGGCTATGTCTGCAGGACCACTCAGAGTTCCCTCCAGCAGGATCCTTGACCCCCAAAGCAAGGCCTATGCTAAAGAAAGACGCCTCAGGTGGAGACTGTCAGGTCCCAGTGAGATCTGCCTTTTGGTGCAGAAACAACCCAAGTATCCGCCCAGCCTTTGTCTTCTTCCACCAGCCCTTGGTTGGAGGACCCTGTCTGTGGAGAGACCTCCTAGAGAGCTTGGACCACCCAGAGCTACAGATATTGAACCAGATAGAACCGGTCTGAACTGTTTCAAACAGGATCAACCTGGTCTGAACCGGACTGAGCTGGATAAAACAGCACCTTCCACAAGGGGGACTGCTGGAGCTGGACCTTTGTCCTAAAATTCATATAACACATTTAGCACTAACATTTTATCTTCTAATGCAAACAAAGGCTACCATGTTTTACAATATGTCTCAGTTTCTAATATGATTTTTACGTTAATTCCTCAAAAAAGTAAAATAGTTGACACACATGTTTTTCTGGGTATAATTATTAATTCACTTGCAATTGTCTGAAACAAAGTAAACACACATGGGGAGCTCTTCCCTTTCTACAACAACTTACATGGGGTTGTTTTTACTTGAAACCATATGATTTACACACTAATGGGCATTCTGGATCTACAACATGGCTAGGGAACATGCTTTATTGTGGTTTCTGAATCAGCATGCACTAGTATTTTTCCCATTGTCAGATCAGTTTTTTACATCCAGAAGCTTCTGGAACATCAATGATTCCCCTGAACTCTATATGCTTCTGAGATATTTCTTTATTTTCCTTTCTAAAGTTCCTTGAACTGTTTCAGTCACTACTCGGCTACACAGTCTAACCTAGATTCAAGACATTTGGAGGAAGATGCATTCGAGTCTTAATCTAGCCAGACAGGAGAGAAAAGGGGATTCTCCTTTTAAAGCAAAAGAGAATTTTTCAGCGTTACTAAAAATTTATAAGATGATTTGAAAGGAATGTTACTCTTCTATCTTGATATAGTATGAAGAATGATGGAGTAGGAAAGAAGAGAACTTACTGCAAGGAGAAAAAGTTCGAGAATTGATGTATGTTGAAAGAAGAAACACTTCTGTGTTTAAAGGGCATGATATCTAAGAAGACATTTAAGTTGCTGAAGTGCTAGTATTTTCATTTTTCTTGTATTTTTTGTATTCAATTTAAAAAGCAAAGCAAGCCCATCCAAATTTAAGTATTGTATAATACATTTTTAGAAATATCACAAGACAACACTTCAGAGTTCAGGACAAAATATGAAAGTCATATAAAAGTGTGTGTTCACAGAGTTGGATCCCTGGACATTAAACCATCATTTCTATGTAAATCAATGCTTAACTGGGTTATTTTATAGTTATAAGCAAGTGAATAAATTTGTCTGTGATTTGTTATATAATTGATGCTGATAAAAACGTGTTTACTCAGTTCTTTTAAGTTTTTTTTTTTCAAATACTAAATGAAGTACTAAATCTGAGGGGCATATGAAGTTCTCATGTTAGACTAGAAAAAGTAAATACATGTAAATTTGATTGTAATATATGTTAAGAAATAAGGTTTAGTACATCATTACTTACCTACTATCGTAAAGGAAATAAAACATGAATGCACAGGATTGACCCTTTGAAAACAATCCAGAAAAAAAAAAATTAGGAACTTACACTTAAACTGAGCTGGGAATAAATTGTTTAGCATAGTCCTCATATAAGTAGCTGCCACAGGACGGGCAAATGCATGGAAGTCTCCACAGAAAACAAGCAAGGCCTTGCTCAGAGGAAACAGAAGAAGGTATGAGGAAGAATGGAAAGTCTGAAGGAGCTAAAGCAGAGAAGTCACATGATCTCACTTTCAATGTTACATATATTTGTTGTTCTTTGCAGAAATCCTCAAAAAGCATCAGATGCCAGTGTGAGAATCTAGGAAATTCCACACTTGTATGTGAGTGTTCTGAGACAGACAGAACTGCTCTGTGGAATATGGAGACAATGGAGTTCAAAGCTACCAGATATTTTTGACTGTGAGTCTAGCCAACATGGGACCAACCTAGGTCCTGTACATATGACTGACAGTTGTATAGCTTGGTCTATGTGTGGGACCTCTAGAAGTGGGATCAGGGCCTGTCCTTGAGGCTTCGACAAGATTTTGGGAACCTATTCCTCATACTAGGTTGCCTTACCAAGCCTTAATATGAGGGGAAGAGCTTAGTCCTACCTCAACTTGATATGCCATGCCTACCCCTTTTTGAACAGAAACAGAGGAGGAGTGAATTGGCAGGGTGGGAATGGAGGGGTGGGGTGGAGCAGGCAGATGGGAGTATGGGGAAGGGAATGGGAGGAGATGAGGGAAGAAAACTGCCTGGGAATGAATAAATTTAATTAGTTAAAATAACAATAACAAAGCTACCAGGTAGAGATGAGTGTTTGATAGAAGCTAGGTAGTAGTAGCTCATTCCTTTAATTCCAGCACTCTGAAGGCAGAGGCAGGAGGATCTCTGTGAGTTAGCCTGGTCTACAAAGCAAGTTTCAGGACTGGCCCAAAACTACACAGAGAAACCCTGTCTCAAAACAAACAAAAACAACCTCTTATAGTTTCTAGAGCAGTTGCATAATATAAAGAATTTCTATACTGATTTTTGAAACAATAAAAAAGTAAGATATAAATATTCCATACATTGTCTAGGAATATGTTAACACTGGTCTCTGAATTCTTAGAAATTCATTGACATTGATATTTTATATTATAAAAAAAATTAGAACTTATACTACCCCAAGTATTACTATGACCAGGTTATCATTTTTTTCCAGTAAACAAAATGTCATGTATTTTTATGAAGAATTTAATGTATACCTATAATATAAAACCAAATTTTATAACCTATAGCTATTTATTTTCTGTTGAGTGGCTTTTCTTCTGAGGTAAGGTCTCACAATGTAGCCCCAGATAATCTCAAACAAGCAGCACTACTGCCTCAGTTTCCTTTGTTCAGATGAAAAATGTGCTCAGCCAAGCATTGCTGGTATTTTGTACAAAGAAAAGTAATTGAGGCCAAGACCATTGAACAGGTTTTTGATGTCTGGATTTCTCTACCTCATATCCTATACTCCTTTTCTATAGACCAGTTGCCCTGGTTATCAATTTGATGTGTTATGACACTATACAATCATTTAGAGAAAAATAAAATGTATACATTATATTGAACTTGTATAGTGCTTCCATGATGTAAGACGATTTACAGCTGAGTGGCGGTTTAATGATCAGACATTTAAAGGTATAAGCATGTTGACAGTAAACAACAGGTTTTATGATAATTGTGTGGTACATATATCTTAATTTAGAATATGTTAAAAATCTTTGTAAAGGCCTTAGGAGAATTTTTTCTGATGTACTGTGGGTATCTAATGGATCGGGAAAGGTCATTCAGCCCATAAATTTTGCAATGTTGTGTTTGCTAAGTGGCATCAACTATAATTTGCATTTTCTTACTGTGCTAGTAATAACAATAAACTTGACATGGAATGTAGAGATGAGCATCCTTTTTTTAATAAACAAGGTAATGTTTTACCCAGGCACTCTCTAATGTTCAAGTGTGCTGATATTCACAAAGTATGCGATACATTTTAAAACCTGTTGAGTCAAACAAATACTTGCAATTTCAGACCAAATCAAAGCAGTGAAAAAGTCAAGTTTAAATACTCTTTTAGGCTCCATTAATAATAGTAATTGGATGTCTGGACAGAATTTTATTCCTGTCCTGTAATCAGAACTGTTTGATACAACTCAATAGAAACAATATTATGACCTAAATTCCCTCAGCTGAACATTTCCATAGGATCCAAACTCAATTATTTCTATTCAGAACAAGGTAAACTTAAATATGGTTAGTAAATAAGAATAAAATAATGTTGCATTTGGATGAAAGAGACAATTCAGAGAGTGTGTCTTGAAAGATTGAGGACTTGGGCTCAGTCCCCAGAATCTATGTAAAGAACTGCCTGATGGCTTCTAGTGGAACAACTTTGCTTCCTATGCAGTTCAATGCACAGTGTCCTTTAAACTGACAAACCAATCTTGTTTAATATGTTAAAGCAACTCTTCATACTTTGCAGAAGAGTTTGCAAACTGTATTATGCAAAATGGAGGCAAGAGTTACTGTATTACTTGGAGGGCACAGAACTCTCTGTTGCATGTTGCTGTTCCTGTCATCCTGTCATCAGAGGAACCCTTGACTGTAATAGTCATGTGTTGAATGTCATTACACTGAATTGCAAAAGTGGTCATTTCATGTTGATTCCCTACCTAAATGAACAAGGTGAAAATCCCCACCAGAAATGATTCACAGGAACTCAAAATAAGGAATGTTCTCTTTTTCTAATGAAAATAAATAAGAGCCAGTGATATTGGTCAGCAAGTAAAGGGGCATGTTGATAAGCCTGAAACCTGTGTTTGATTTCCAGAACACACATGTATAGAAATGACTCTGGTAAGTTCTTTTCTGACCTACACATATGTGTTAAGGAATGAGCATAGAGAATGAGTGTACACATATGGTAAATAAGACTGCAATGAAACATAAATAACCTGATACTGTCCAGTATAAAATTAAAGAGAAAACTACACTGTAACATAGGAATCTTAACTGCATACATTAAATGTGAATTTGCTTCCAGCATTTTTTGAAACTATAGCAGACATTTGAGAATTCATCCTGTGGGTCCACAGCTGATATCGCCAACTTCCAAAAGAGAAGAATGTAAGCGATCATCACTCACCATGTTTCCTTAATACTACAACCTGCAGCTTCTCCTGAAAGAATATTTATCAAGGATTTGAAAGTCTAAGTGCCCACTCATTTTAAATAATATTGAACTTCAAAAAGACATAGGTAGCAAACATTGAAGGCTCAAGTTCATTATTCTGCCTACCAACTAAAAAACGTGGGTATGGTTATTCTGATTCATTCCAAATCACCTTGTCAGTGAGTCATTTAGTAATAACTTTTATCCTCTTCCCAAGCAGACGCTGTAAAGGGCTCATTACCTGTAACTGTGGGAGGCACTTGGACTTCGGATCAATTGCATCATTCACTTAGAAGGGTCACAAGACTGTGCTGCTAGCTTCTGTAAACTGTCTAGTAATGATCTGATAAACTGTTGAATAATTTTTATGTTCTTCCTGTCACTCATACACCACTTTTTCTAAGATGATCACACCTATTATTTCTATAGATCTTTAAGAAATAGCATGAGTTGATTGTTGTGGTTCAGTCCTGTCTGCAGCTTCTGCAATGTAGCCAAGTAACAGTTTTGAACCTCAGATGATTATAAAATACCACCCAACAGCTAATTGACTTAGTGAATAATACCCCAGTGATCTGCTGAGGCAGAACAGATTCCCAACACACCATCTCTAGCTCTGACAATGGCAATAATTCGGTCCTGCTACTGTGACCAGTTGAACTTTTCTGAAATCTAATGTGATGGTACAGTATAAGTAAATGATCTAAGAGAAAGCTAAGATGACATCATGTCTTTGAAGAACTAGGCTTGTAATATGCCTAGGAAGGGACAGCTCAGGTATTACAGAAGTGTATCACCAGGGGGAAAATTTTCAATGTTTAAATACACAAGCACTACTTAGCAAGTAGTCAAGAGAATGCTTTGCTATTGGTTAATGTAAACAGGAAGCCAATAAATTCTAAGATGGACACTGCTCACCAGTGGGTGAGACCAACCTGAGGGACAGAAAGCAGCTGGTTCAGTCACATGCATGAAAATGTGTAGGATCTTGCACAGGAACTGTTATGGTAGGAGAGAAGACAGTCAGCAAAAACTGTTGTTTGTTCATGGTGGATGAGCAGGAAAGGGTTCATAATAATCTATAAATATAGTTGGGACCAAAGCTCAATGGTTGGGCTTTTACTCAATAGGTGTGAGGCCCTAAGTTAAATTCCCAGCAAAACACACAACACCACACCACATCACATCCTTTCAAAATATTATAACACAAAATATGAAAAGCAGGGGACTACCATCAAATGATAAGTATGCCTAATAAAATCTATTAAAAAGGAGAGCTGTGGGAGACTTCTTAACAAATATATGTCTAAGGGTATTTCTCATTGTGATGTTTATGACTCCTACTTCACTGATAAATAAAGTGTACATGGAGAGACTTCACGAGTCTTCAAGATTCTACATACTTTAAATAACCCATGGTTGAAGACTGGGAAAAAACCTTTTGTTTTGATTTTGTATTTATTAGTTGAATCTTGTTTTATAGGTCAATCTGGCCTTGAAATCTTTGTGTGGTCTAGGGTATCTTTGATCTTAGAATGGTCCCTCACCTACCAATTGCTGCAAGCACAGGCATGTACAACCATATCATGCTTGATAGCAAAAATGTCTTTAAAATGTAGCAGTGATTGTAAGGTATTTGACATTTTACTCCAGTGTTTTAACACAATAGCACAAAGTAGTGGGAGAGAATTGGAGAAATAGTAGAGAGCCTTAACCTTGAGGGAATTTATAGGGGAAAAGACCTGACACAAAACAAGAAAAGACAGACATCTAAAAAATGACAGTGCTTACTCTGAATGTGATCTGAGGATTCAAGGCAGATAAACTTACAGGAGAGGAGTAAGGAGGTCCTGAGCCAATGTGTGTGAAAAACACACTACAACAAATGGCATTCAAAACTAGGGTGAGAAATCAATGTTTTTACTTCCACAGCACCCAAATGACACTAAGCATTCCAGGCTGGTACTACCCATGACAAAAGCCATTTACACAGATTTTATGCAGAGTTCTGTGCTGTAGCAGTAACTCTACCCATGGAAACTTGATTGATTCCAACAAAACTCTTCCTTCCCTGGTTATCTATAACCATACTGGTTGGTTACACTTGCATTTGTAGATGCTATGTTGTCATAAAAATACTGTAAGTCTTTTTCAAACTCAGACACACATATTTCACAAAATCCTACTGAATATATATATTTCTAGAATGTGATAAATGAATGGGGTTTGAATTTAACTGATTTTTAAAACCAAACACATATATTTTTCATGATAAGAAAGTCTATTTTGTCAGGTATTAGTATGAGGTATTAGTATGATGTTTAGCTAAGTATAATCACCTCTCTGCTGTGTAGAACCATGTATTTCAAAATTTCTTTCTAAGTCCTGATTCCATTCACTCAGCTACAATGCACTTGGTAACCTACTGTGCTTAAAAGTGATAGTTTCACCAGAATCATTCAAATGACTTCTGTTGCTAACGTAAACAGAACTTTAAAATATTGTTGTCTTGAGTGCCCTTTAACCCTTTGCAGAGCCAAATACCTATTCATCCTGCATCATCCAACTTAGCTCTTATTCACCCATGTCTTTTAATATATTCCTATAGCTTTTGGTTTTTGGAAGATTCATCCAGCTCTACCAGCCATCAAACTATGACATGTCTTAGGATACAGCTGTCTTTCCATGGGTAGGTAGTATCTTTTAGGCTGTTGTAGCAATTTTCAAAAATACCATCATAACTTACTTTCTACTAAACATCCTTTGGCATGTGTCAAAATGATTTCAAAACTGATATTTTCAATAAAATATCAATGATCCACTCTCAGGAACCTAAATCTCTGTTCCTTGGAGCTTGGGATGCTATGAGTTTGTTTCTACTATGCCAAGAAAAGAACCATTCTGGTCGTGGAATCTTTATGCAGCTGATCTCCAAACCCATTTCAGTTTTACTCTTAGCTGTATCTCCCCCAATCATTCTGTGACTCCTGTCTGCATTCTCATTCTGGAAGCAGCCTTTCATACAAGCAACAAATTTTGAAAATGTAAGTTTAGATATGATATTCCTGGGTTCTCATCCCAGGTAGTGGGTTCTATATTTTCCTTCCTTGCTTTGGCCCCATATTAGAGCATGGTCTCTACCTCTTAATTCAAGAAGTTTCCGGAGCATTCCATTTCACCCTCATCTTTAGCCAACAACAGAACTCATGCAGTGACCAAACAAACACAATTTCCACTTTCCTTGTAACAGCTTTTAAGCATATTTATGTTAAGGGGATTATGAGTGCTTAATCAAATGTTTGTATCATTATTTAACAAACTTAAATCATCTGCATTAAATGGCAAGGCCCCTGATAATAGATTTATGTTTACCAGCCTTCATCTCTACTTATTACACAGATCTCATAGTCTCTGATGTATATTCTATCAATGGCTCTGTTAATGAATAAATAGTTGGATGAAGGAAAACCAGAGTTTAATTGTAAAAGAGTGTTGCAATAATCAACTATGTGTCTAAAAACTTATGCCATTTTAAAATTAAGATAGCATGTTTTTTCCCTTTTACAAAAACAATCTCACCATTCAAATTTCTTTTGAATTTTTTTTCTTATTTAAATATTATGTCATGGAACTAAATATTTTTAATTCAAATTTTCTTCAATCAAAAAATAAAATGGAATGAAGATCACCTTTAAAATATACTTATCAAAATTTTGTATATTACAAAATAATTAATTCTCTGTGTTAATAGTAACAAGGCTCCACCCGTAAACTAAAAAAACATTGCCAATAGATGCTGAAGTGGATGACCCCATACTCATTTGTATTGTGGCAGCAGGAATTGGACTCAATGCTTTATTAAAGAGTGCCTAGATTTTTATGGGGGTCTTGGGGTGTCAATAGGAGTTGGAGAAGGAAGCAAGATTAATCATGATCAAAATACATTGCATACAATGTAACATATTTTCAAAGAATAAGTAAAAACATACATTTTAAATGAAGGTTTTGTATAGTATTCCATCCAAAGGAAGAGAATATCTTGGTGTGACATATTGTACAGGTATTACAGCTTAAATAATAATAATGCACTCTACACTTGCTTAAAATAAGAAGTCTCCTCTGTTGTAGAGGCACCCAGCAAGCCTGAAATATGTTGTCCAAGATTTGCAAACAGTTTCACTGGGATGCCTTAGAGGCACAGTGCCCCTCCTTGCAGCATCCTGGGTTTCTCTTCTTACTGTGGCAGGGAACCCAGAATCATGATGTAAATGACAACTCCAGCTCTTCCTTATCAAATCAGTAGCAGAAATGTTCATAAACCAAACCAACGATCAATTCTTCGTGAAATTACTCTATTACAGAGTGGCATTTCCCCCTACAGTGACAAAGGGAAAATGTCTGCCGGGGAAGAAATGCATTTGTTTTAGGTGTAAAATTGTATTCTTTTGCAGCTGAGCATGTGGTCTTGTCTTCTGTAATATAACAAAGGGATCCTCACACTGATTGTGATGAACGAAAAGTACTTCCTCTAAACAGTCTGATTAGATACCTTACCAGACATCAGCTCCTGGTTCTTCACCATGTTTGATAACTCTACCACCATATAAATACATTTCTAATTGAAATTAGACCTCCAAGGACCGTATCAAAACAGCTCCTATTATATCAAACGCCTATGACTAGTGTGCCTCCCAGTTCTGGGTTCTGCAGGATGGGGCTGAGATTTACTTTTAAGTTAAATCTTCACTCTGTTCATGGACAGTAGGATCTGGAAAGAGCACCATGTCCTTCATCTCTCTCCTACTTCAGGGACTTGCTCATCCCCAGTGCTAAGCACGGTTCCATCCTTTATTCACTTTGGAGACACAGAGCCTCACAGACAGACACTATTTAATAAAATAACCAGTCTACTGCATCCAATAATACATTTGCAGGTAATTTTGAGTGCTACATGTTTCTCAGTATTGTACAGTTCAGTGAAAAGTGGGGAAAGATGGATGAACTGCTGGGTGTTTGGAAATTGTAGATCACACTGACAACCCTGCTGACAGAGTGGCTGCCCTTCAGGGGCCTGGCTGAGAGCTGACAGCATACCACAGATGTGCATGGCTCCCTATTCTGCATTCTCTTAGATTTCAGCTCTCTTGTGAGGGATGGTTCTATACACACTGCCAGCCACTTTACTCCTGTGCTTGACCATTTGTTTTCCTGAAGCCCCAGAAAGTCCATCACGTCCAAATCTTCTCAAAAGGCCAGGAGAGTTCATCAGAAGTGCAAGATCAGTGGACTTTGGTGGGACTTTGTGGATAAGTACCCAGGCTTTCCCTTCTACAGAGACAGACTCCTTTCCCTAGAAGGCTGTCGTTCTAGTTGCCTAATGCTTTAACAAATTCAGCTATATTCCGTTGGCTGATTTCTTCTACTCTTTTGTCCTAAGGATTTAGTGTAACTAACTCCTAAGTAAAATATTAGTATTCTAGACCCTACCCAGCTTCCTCATGTTAAAAAAAAAATGAAATTAACATATGCCCTTGGCTTCTAATAAGAAGAATAAAGCTCTGTGTAGAGAAGACCCCAACACTGCCAGGGGAAATTTCAACTCCTGCATGCCACCAAGGAGGGAACCAGATATCGTGGCCTCATTTTCTTCTTCTCCTGACAGTTGCTTTCCTCTGTTGACTGAATCAACTAGATTCTAAAAGAGGATGCATGTGTGCTACTCCCACAACATAGCTGCTGAGGCCAGTAGAACACAAAGAGGAAACTAAGGCTCTAGGCATCTCATTTACTCTCGTCTCCAGATGTTTTCCTTACCACAGCTGTAACATAGGTAATTGTTACATTCACTTTTCCACCAGCCTGGTCCCACTACTGCATCAGTCCCAAAATAACACAGAGAGACTCTATTAGTTATAAAGCTGTTGGCCAATGGCTAGTGCTTCTTATTGTCTAGCTCTGCCTTAAATATTAACCCATTTCTATCAAGCTAAGTGTTTCCACATGGTCTTATCTTACCGGAGAGAGGGCCTGGGCCTCTTCTCTCATGTCCTACATCTTGACTCCTCTCTACTACATCTACCAGAATCCTCCTTGTCTCCTAGCCCTGCCTATCTTGCCTTCCTATTTGCCAGCAGTGCTTTATTCACTAACCAATAAGAGAAACATACTTACAGAATGACTTATTCTATCATCTCCCCACTTCTGACACCAGATATTTGGATAAATAAGAATCTGGGAAAACAAATAGGCTGGTGGATGTTTATTAGGGGAGAAATCACTTACACCAGAAACAGATGACTGACCCAGGTTCCCGTCTCAAGGATGTCTCTAGATGCTCTCTATTTCTGAACAGGAAGCAAGAGAGAACTGGGGTCCAGGATCCAAGACCTTGTCCCTCCAGGTCACACCCACACCTGTTCCCACACCCCAATAGTCCTGGTAAGTGCAACAGGTGTGGATGGGGTAGATATCTCACTACAGGTAACCTTACATGAAAGCAATAACAGAGATGCAGAATGTGTCTAAGAACAATCTGAAAGCAGCAGAAGGGTCCTCCTGTCATTCATAAGCCTCTAATTCCAGCTTTAGAATGTGCTAAATATAATAGTTCCTATAGACTGAATAAAATAACAATGTATTTGGAATTAATATAGACAGCCACAAGAACATAACAGTTGTGCCATAAAAATAATGTTGCCTGTCAGTGTGATATGTGGGTATTTGAAGAATACATGCAACTTATATACATTATTGAGCCTCCATATAAAGAGCAAAGCATTCTAGAAATATGGGCCAACGTAGTTAGCAAATTCATCCCTGGAGCATTAAATAATCAATGTTTCATCAGAAGTCACAACATAACATTTTTGGCTTCCAAAAGAATAACAATTCAAAATAATCTTCAAGAGCCATGTTAAAATCTGCTAATGTGGTGAATGGAAATTCATTGTTCTTGACACTAAGAGGTTGGTGCTTCAGTAGGAAGATGAGGAAGAAAAACCTAGCACAATCATCAAAATCTACTTATACACTGGTAGGCATATAGCATTCTTCAATCTCAATTTATTTTTGACATGGAATACCTAGCCAACATAATGTACATTAAGACCAAAACCAAGCATAAGTATAAAATACTAATACTCCAAACCAAGGTGCATAAGAATAAATGGGAAATGGGCAATTACCCTGAAATAAACTCGACAGAGGAGTAAAGAAATTGTGAACAATAAAGGATTAAACCTCTTGCTTGGCATTCCAAAAACATGGAAAGTTAACCATGTAGAGTACGTCATGTCAAGTCTTCAAGACTAGAAGCTTAAGTTACACCTGACATCACTGGGGGTCCAGGTCACTTTACAGCATCACTAGCCATGAATTGTAAGTGAGATCACCATGCAAAGCTAAGGTGGGATATACAGGGAGCTTCTACAGTGGTCTCTAGATGTCCAGGGGAAAATCTTGTATCTGGAAGCAAAGAGTATGATACTTTAAAGTGACCTCTAATAAAGACACTTTATGCTGTAACAGCTGTTGGTTCTCACTTAAACCTATTTTTAAAACTGGAACTAGAATAACATGATAAATTACAGTTCTCTAGGAACCCTAAGTATATTTTGTTAACAAGGATGGGAGGTTTCATCTCAGTGGTAAAATGAAGGTCTCATATTGAACAAAATATTATGTATTTCTAAAAATGTATTTAAGGACACAATAGATGGCATAATTTAATGTAATTTTCCTTAGTACATGGAAAATACCCATGATTAAGTATCATAATACAAATTTCAATGTTTTCAATTTGCATGGTCCCACAAGTATCGTGTTCTAATTTAAAAGACCTATTTTAGCTGGGTTTGGTAGTGCATGTATAATCCTAGCATTCAGGAATCTGAGACAGGAGGGTTTTTCTTTCAAGACTAGTTTGGGTTACATAGAGAGACCATGGATAAAAATAATAAATAAATAAATAAATAAATAAGGAAACTTAAAACATCAACATATTTTATAGGCATTTGCCATCTATCAATGGAGGTGACAACCTTTAATTTTTCTATGTTTAAGTTATTCACTGACACAAAATCACTACATTTTAAAATCATGTATGACATACATATGACTCTGTATTACCAAACTTCTCCCTATGTTCTATTGTTTACCCATAACTTGCAAATAGATATTTAACTATCTTTTTTCAAATTTAAACAAAGTTTGAAGTCATATTTTTGTTATAAATATGGCTATTTTATTTTATATATCACTTCTCTATGAGGACTTGTGACCTTCTTCTCCTTTTATCTTTTAGGCTACCTTACAGAAAGACAAGTAGAATGAGATAAATAATATTTTACCTTGTCACCATAGTGTCATGAATGTCCACCAAAGGACTGTTACCTACCTCAGGAGCAAAGTACAGGGTTACCCAGCATTCACTCTGAGGACTGGGTGCTATTGAAGTGCTACAGGCCAGCATTAGGGAGGATGAAGTTGGAGCATCATGATGTTGAGGTCAGCCTAGATTATTTAATGATTTCCAGGCCACATATTATGAGACCAAATATCAAAGTTATAAGTAATGCTATGTTTTTCTGTATTTAAGTTCTCTATATGTGCATCATCCTGCCCTCTGATTGTCATCTTTTAAAAACTGTAAATTGGGAGTCAACATGAAAGCACTGAAGCTGCCCCTGCTGTTATAATACTGAGACCTTTGCCTCTGACTCAGAAACCATTGGTTTATTACTGGTGTCTGTAAAACTGGCTGACTTACTCATTGTTTTGAATAGAGAGTACACCTTATTTCTCTAAATTAATCCAGTCTGATAAGATTGAAGATATAATCAGGTGTGTGATAACATGTATTCAATGCAATGTCAATAGAATAGCTACTACAAAGAAATAACCATTATACACACGATAAATGACAAACTAGAAGAGAAAGAAGGGATTTCCTCTACAAACTTGGATTCAACTATCAAAGAAAGGAGTATGAAGGTTTTATGTTTTATGGTGACTTCTGTATGATAATGTAAGTCTATACTATATTTTCTAAAGAAATGCACACAGAGGCTTGATAAGGTTAAGTAACTGGTACCTTCATGTAGAGACCAACTCACTTTGGATTGGAGAAACCACTTGCCTGTTAACTGTGTAGAAAAAATCTGTCCATCTAGTATAGCTGGGGAACAACTTCTAATAGATTAAAATATTATCTTATTCGAGCTAGAGGATGGGTTCAATATATTTTAATGAACTATTTCAAGGTAGGAATATTTGGGTAAAGAAAAGACTGCAAAACAAGACACTGAAATATTTCACTAATTAAGCAAAATTGGAAAGTAAAGTCTAGTCAAGAGTGGGAACACATACCATCTTCAGAAGAGTAACAGCTGCAGAACATCCATCAATGTGTCTCTGTGAAATTTAGGAAAATGTTCCCCAAGTGAAGGGGTTTATTCAAAATGCTTCATAACCAAGAGAGCTTGGTGTTGTTAGCATAAAGGGTGTATTCTGGATCAGGTACTCTATTCTCATACCTATTCAACTATAGCCTTTTCTTCAAGTTTCATCCACACAAGCCCATATTAATGTTAATATCACAATACAAAGTACAACCCAATTATAGAAGTCCTGTGGTCTTTGAAAGTCCACTACCTAAAATTCCACATTTTCTTTAAAATCTCAAACTCAACCCTTGGCTTCTCCCAAGGTCACTTTAATCCTCGGGTCTTTACTGTAACTGAGTCTGTACCTTCACCAATTGTATTGGCTAGTTTTATGTATCAACTTGACACAAATTAGAGTCATCACAAAGGATGGAGCCTCAGTTGACACAATGTTTCCATGAGATCCAGCTGTAAGGCATTTTCTTAATTTACTAATCAATGGCAGAGGGCCTAGCCCATGGTGGGTGGTGCCATCCCTGTGCTGGTGTTATTGGTTCTATAAGAAAGCAGACTGAGCAAGCTAGTAAGCAGCACTCATCCATTACCTGTGCATCAGCTACTACCTCCAGGATCATGCAGATTTCCTTCAGTGGTGAACAGCAAGGAGGAAGTGTAAATTGAATAAACCCTTTCCTCCCCAGCTTGCTTTATGGTCATGGTGTTTTGTTGCAACAATAGAAACCCTAAGCCACTAATGGTCTCCTGGCATATCTTCAGGGTCTACGTTCTTGGCACATGGTGTCAAGCCTCAGCTTCTCTTTGTGACCTATTTATTTCTTTAATAATAGCACCATGTGAGAGACTTATACATTATCAAGTTTGGCTGCCAACTTGGTGCAGCCTTGTCTACTCTGATCCATAGCTTCTGGTGTGTTTGTGTGTGTGTGTGTGTGTGTGTGTGTGTTTATTCTATTTAATGATTTGATTAACAAATATTGACTGACTCCACCTCTCTGGGTTAACATTACTTATAAGGGATGAAAAATAAGATATTAATATGATTATATATATGACTCCTTCACTTAACCCTGGAAGGTTTGGCCTATAGCAGTGCACTTCCAAAATGCAGTCGAGCTCATTTGCTGATCACTGACTTGGTGACATGTTTTCTTTCAGCTAAAGCTTCTGTCTGTGCCCTCACTAGTCCCCTCCTAACCTGGGGGAACCTTTACCTCTCTCCATTCTTCATTTTATACAGGATAAAAGCAATTTGAAGTGGTTAAGTAAATTGCTAAAGATAATGTCACTAAAAATAGTGCCACCAGCTTGAACCAAAGTCTATGGATATTCAGAATTGGTATATTTTGTTAGATCAATTTCCCAAAAAAGTGGAAGGAAATTTAAAGAGCATAAGAAAGGTGAGTGACTCCAAATGAGGTAGCATAGAGCTCATGGCTGTCTTCAAAACGAAATGAAAATGACCTAACCTTGGGAAAAGTGTTGCTATGCACCAAAATAACCCCAGAGTATGTACTAACACTCTAGGCAAAACTAACTGAGTAGAAGAATAGTTAACCCCCAGAACTGTGTGTAAACTGCTACATTTAATTTTGTGTAAAAAATAATGTGAAACAAGAAACCTAGCCAGGATCCTAAATTATCTATGTTTTTCTTATATTATTAACTTGAAAATGTGGTAATTGAATCCAAGGAGTGTGTCATAGCACCACACACCCACAGCCATGGATGGCACTTGGGACTGAGTGAAAGACCACATCAATCCTGGACCAAATGGTCATCCTTGAAAACATACCTACAGGTAGTATTTTACAGACTGATTAGTTTATACTTGGGAATCTCTCTCTCTCTCTCTCTCTCTCTCTCTCTCTCTGTGTGTGTGTGTGTGTGTGTGTGTGTGTGTGTGTGTGTATGTGTGTGTGCATTTAATAAAGAAAGGTGAAAAAAGAAGCCAACAATTTGAAAGAATGCAAGAAAGAATATATGGGAGGATTTGGAGAAAGGAAAATGAAAGGAGAAATGTAATTATAGTCTCAAAAAATAAAAGTAATAATACATTTTTAAAAAGAATACCCCAGAAGTCTAATTGGGTTTTATGTTTGTTTGGTTGGTTTGGTTTGGTTTTTGTTTTTAATCGGTTGTTCCTTACAGCAGTGAGGGGAAGACAGTTGAAAATGTTGTGAGACTCAAAGTTATAATTCTGGGCTATTTAATTGTCTCTTAAGAATCTAGCCATGTGCAGGCAACTGGTACAAACCAGAAGCAGACAGAAGCCATTCCTCCTATTTAGAGGCTGCATTGCCCACAAAGGAATGCCACAAATCAACACACACTGGCCTGCAGCAGCCCCCAGGGGTGACAGCCATCATGTACACTAGCAGGTGTGAAATTGAGGGCTTTCTTATGGAGCACACCTAGAGTTCAGAACTTGCCATAGTTTAAAATAAGTGACCAGGGATAATGGAATAAATGCAGGGCTAGTAATAGACCTCAAGGAAACAGGTTGGATTCTGCAATCAAAAAAAAAAAAAAAAAAAAAAAAAAAAAAAAAAAAAACTAGACCAGATTGGAAACAGCTTCATTTAGTCTAACAAAATCTTAATCTTTTAGGAAAAATTAGATCAGCCAAGAAACACACTCCAATACTTAAATTTAACAAAAGCCATTATGTTAGCCAAAGTGTATGAGGAAAAGCCCATGAGGCCTCTACCCTACACAAAGAATGGCAGGCAACCACAGAACGCTGAGGGCAGGACTCTGCCCCAGAGAAGACTATTGGTTACCCAGTATCAAACAGTCAGCCCTGAAAACATACATACAACTAACACTATAGAGACTAACAATTTATATTTAAGAATGTATATACATATATTCATGTAACAACAGCTAGTTAAAAAAGAGGTCTTGAAGTTTGAAAAGAACAAGGAGGGTAGGTAGGCAGGTTAAGAAGCAGGAAGGGTAAGGAAGAAATGCTGTAATTATATTATAATCTCAAAAAATTATTAAAACAGATTGCTAAAATTATATTATTTGATAAATAATTATTTTAAATGAAGATGTTAGGCATGCTATTGAGTTCTCGGTTTACATGTGATTATATAATAAATACTGTAATAATTTCAGGTATTTATTTATTTGGATCTTCTTGTCCGTGTGTGTGTATCCCACATAAATGTAGGAGCATTGGGGTTCAGAAGAAGGTATCAGATCTTCTGGTGTTACAGTTCCGGAGAGTTGTGAGTCAACACACACAGACACGTATAGTGCAGGGTAACCATACTAAATTCCTTCCCAAGAAAACTCTTAACTATTGACCATCTTATTTTTATAAAAAAAATTGTTTTTACTTTTTAATTAGGATCTTTGAAAGCAACCTTCCTCCCTCCCTCCCCCTTCCTCCTCCCTCCCTTCCTACCTCCCTCTTTCTCTCTTTCTTCCTTCCTTCCTTTCTTCCTTTCTTTCTCTCTTTATTTCTTTCCAGACAGGGTCTCTCTATGTAGCCCCATGTGGCCTGAAGCTTGCTATGCAGAAGATGCTGGCCTCAAACTGACGGAGATATGTATCTCTCTGCCTTCATACTACTGGAACTAAAGTTGTATGCCATCACTTCCATTAATTCATTTAATTTTATTCTGTGTTATGTGTTTGTGTGTGTGAGTATAAGCACCGGGGGAATCTATTCCATATAGTAGACAAAGCCCAGGCCTGGGCACCCATGCCTCTGTACCTTTACCCACTGAACTGTCTTGCCACCCTATGCCATGTGATTTTTGATTCTATAATATTATAAAATACACAACATATGAAAATAAATCTATACTTCATAAGTCTTTTAAAGTTTTCTTTATAAAACAATTGTTAAAACAGGAGATACATTATAAATTAAAACTTCTGAGACAATGCAAAAGTATACTTCCTACACCTGAGCATGCAGCTGACAATGATGTCAAGAGGCATCAGCTCCAATTGTACCTAGAAGCATTTTAAATCACTTGCAGCAGTGTATGATTCACACAGAACCTTATCCTGCAGAAAACCTGCATCTTCAGTAAGCTAAAGATGTTTTTAGAATCATGTGTGGTTTGATGCTTAAAGACAGATTCAGTGGAAGCCCATCTCTCATTCCCTCTTTCTATCTTCTATTTTATTTACACACAGAGTTCTGATTGGGGACACTTACTGTTATCTGCCTTATGAAACAATGCTTAAATATCAGAAATACACAGATTCACATTTACTGTGATATATAACATAGAAATTCAGTGTACTGCATTGCAGCAGGTGCTCTCTTGGCTACAGGTCTCCTGTATGAAATGAAGAGAATCACAAAATGTGGAGTCTTGACAGCTGCTTATAATCTAGGAGAAGGCCAGGGGATTATATACCAGGTTGCACCTGGCTAGAGTTACATGGAAAGGCCTCATCTTTAAAAAACTATAGAACAGGCTGAGGGAGTGATGATGAGGAGAAAGTAGGGGGGACAACACAAAGAAGGAAGAGGAGGAAAAGGGAGAGAAGAGCAAAACGTTTTAAAAATCACACATAAAGTCTGTTCAATACATAAAAAAACGAATATCAGAGTGAGACCTTAAATGATTTTAGGATTGGTTGTGCTACATTAAAAGTCTCAACCTGATGCAGATATTAATTTGCACAACTGTGTGTCAAATCTGGACCAGGCAGTGTCCAGAGAAGGAGATAGACTGTCTTCTTTATAGCACCCCCCACCCCAAAATGACCTAACAGACAAGAGAAGTACCTAAAATTAAAAAAAAAAAAAAAAAAAAAAAAAAAAAAAAAAAAAAAAACCCTCTCTTCTTCCCTCAGGATTTACTTTTGTTGAATACAAAAGCATTTCCGATAAACAATACTGAACCTGTCAATTAAAAAAGAAAGGTTGGGAGTCAAGAAACTGAAGAACTGAAGAATAGCTGGGTGTTGGTGGCACAAGCCTTTTATCCCAGCACTCGGGAGGCAGAGGCAGGTGGATCTCTGTGAGTTTGAGGCTAGCCTGATCTACAGAGCGAGTTCCAGGACAGCCTCCAAAGCAATGCAGAAACCCTGTCTTAAAAAAAAAAAAAGAAAAGAAAAAGAAAAAGAAAGAAAGGAAAAGGAAAAGAGAAAAGAAAAAAAACTGAAGGATGTATCAGTCCCCTTGGGTCACTTCCACATATTTTTCTTCTTTGGCCTATAATCTATTTTTCATAAGAACATTCATCAGCTTCCCCAAGGGTCCCTACCAGAAACATTTTCTTTGTGTACAAATTCATGTAGGCACTGCACACAGGCTGGAGGAGGGCAGTTTCTGTTTTCAGCATAGAGGTTGAAGAGTGTACTGTTAAGCTAACAAAAGGCACCCACAGATTTTATTCTGAACAAGAATGTTAAAAAAGAAAACAACTTTAGATATATTTACAGGCAAAATGACAAAAATAAGATCTATTTAGAAGTGTAACCTCTTGCACATGGATAATCCTAACACAATGGTCAATCCCATCATCTACAAACGTATCTTTAGAAATCTAAATTCAAAATAGAAGGGAAATTGCTAACAGTTAATAGAAACACTGGTTGAATTAATTGCCCATAACATTGTCTCTGCCTGTAATCAGCATCATAGAATCAGAATGTTTTCTTTCCCACCACTTGCCTCACCTCTGTTGATGCAGGAAAAACTTGGGAGGCATTAAGCATTTTCTTTCCCTATGTGACCCATTTGCTAGACTCTTCTTTCTACTCATTTTAATCCTGTGAGTTCCTATTGATGTAAGATCCACCCTCTGCTATAAAGAGGCCTCTGTACTAAAGAGAACTTTAGTTTTAGTATAGCTTTAATATTCTTGTATTCTCCAAATAACATCTTGTATAAGTAATTACAAGCAATAAGCTTGAAACCCAACATAAGATCACTAGTGATCTTAAATGAGTGGAGTCAATAAACTTACATGATAAAAATTAATGGATGGCTAATTTATCATGCCAGATTATGAGTAATCTTACCTCAGTGCTTATCTCAGTATGTAGAGGAACTAAAAGTGAGGGCAAGTTTGGATCCTAGTTGTTTTCAGAAACTAAATACACACTGACATAATTCTCTGGGTTGTGAATCAGGTGTCTAATTGTCAGAAACATGGACCATTGAAAATTTGCCTGTCACCCCTGAGGAGAAATAATCAGTTGAAATTTTCTCCTTTTCACAGAACCACAAAACATAATATGCTTCCCCATGGAGTTAAGAGGTAAAATTTAAGGTAGAAATTATTGCTCCTTCTAAGAAGAAAGAAAAGATATACAGTAAAGAATCTTTTTCCTTCATAGTAGGTCAGTTATTGGACTCAATTTTTAAAAATTACAAAATACCATTGAAAGATGTATAAAATCCTTCTAGACATGGATATTTGAGCCCATTAATATGAAATTGAGGATGGCCAGTTTAACAGTAAAGGAATTCTGAAGTTATAAAATACCTTATGATTTGACACAATTTCACTAGTTATTTCTGACTCAATTTATTCCTATATTCATTTGGCAGAACACTAATAGGTTTCTTTCCCTGGGCCATGGCCCATCTAGTCTAAGGTTCTTGGCCACTAAGTACTGTCAAATATGGGTTCTAGAACTGGCTATCCTTAATTTTCTAATGATGCTGATCTTTCATGATATCTAAAGGGTTCCATACTCCACATCACTCCATCAATGGCAATATGACAAGAATTCTCCATGAAAATCTAAATTATTGCTAGGACTCTTGCAGTCTTATAAATCTCTAAGAAATGTATCTTATTCACAGATAAAACTAAAATTCATGGAGGGGGAGAAGGAGAAGGACAAGGAGAAAAGAAGAACGGGGAGAAATGAAGGAAAGTTATCACTGTGTACCCTAGGAAGACTCTAAAAAATGAGTTATTCTTGATTCAGTATTCCAAACACTGGGATAAATGATTTGTGTCACCATCACTCTAACACTTCTTAGCCTCTAAAAGTTTCCAAGTGAGTAATTATAGAAGTCATACACATATACATCAGTTTTGGAAATTTATTGAATTTATTTGCTCTTCATATTGATTAAGGTTTGGATATCCCAGTGGAATGGATGTCCCATTTTACGGACTGAAATAATTTCTTTAAAAATATAAAACATGGTTCTGGTTTCTTTTTTAATGTCATATTTAATTTTCCTCAAACCTGCTACATTATGAAGAATCAACCTTAACTTTCAACTAAGGTAATAGGTTCAGAAAACACAAAAACAAAAATAAAAACAAAAAAAAATGTTGTTTTCAAAGGTCAACTGACACCATCAAAGGAAAATAAGAGTCAGGGAGTAGGTATTGTTATTATCCCAACTCTAGGAGAGAAAAATAATCTACATCAAAAAGAAGATGTCACATGAAATTATATACACTAGCTTCCTATTTCTGAGAATGTCTATAAAAAAGAAAAGAAAAAAAGCGATAGAAAACAAGCAAAGATTATAAATGTGATCTGGTTGATACCCAAATAGTGAAAAAGAAAATCAATTAGTTAATAGAATGAGAGAAAGAAACAAAAGGGAGGCATGTATTATAAAGCAGCAGGTTCAGATTTCAAACTCATTACTGGGAAGTTTATTGAAAATAAATAACATTAGGCATGCTTTCCCGGATACAGAAAACCAAAGAAGATACTCACGTAATTCTTAAAGAAGAAACTTGAATTTCGTACTTTCTTAACAACAGCTAGTTGGTATTATTTTGTCACTAAATCACATGATTCAGTTTTATTTCTCCATATTACTTTTGTTTTCCTTTTGCTGCTGGAAATGGAACTCTATTCTACTTTAGTATATCTATTCTAGTATATCTATTCTACTTTAAATATAATTATTATTTCTTTGGTCAATTTGATGTTTTGTTCCATAATCCTAATATTTACATACTTTGATTCCTGACTTTCCCTAGTATCTTTGTTGATTAAATGGCTGATTAAGTTCTAGTACATCACATTTAGGGGAAGTTTTATTTTAATCTTTTAACTATGTCTTCTTTAAGAATTATATGAATTCACATATCTAATAATATATTTGATGGGAGATGTAATTCTGTATATGTTTCTCATACTGGTTAATAATAAGCACTGTTGGCCAATAGGAAAGGAAGATAGGAGGGACTAGGAGACAAGGAGGAAATAGGAAGTAGTAAGGAGGAGTCAAGATGGAGAATCTGGAGAGAGCTGGACGCCAGCCGCCTCTGCGGTAAGAGAAGGCCATGTGAAAATACATAGATCAGCAGAAATGGGTTAATAATTAAAGGCAGACCTAGCCGATAAGAAACAAGTAACCGGGCCAACAGTATTGTATCAAATACAGAATCTCTGTGCATTATTTGGGGCTGGTGCGGCAGTAGGACAAGACCGGGAGGCGTCAGGCAGAAAAACCGTACTCGTTACATATATTCACACATAGAATTTTGTCATATTCTTTAGAGTGCTTAACATACTGGTGATAGCTTTCTTTTGTGTTATGCTAAATTTGGATAATGCTATTTAGAGCCATTTATTGTAAGAAAGTGTGGGGGAATGCTTCAGGACAGCCAATGTGGTAGGACAAAGTAAATGGATATTAAAGTCTTTTCTGAACAAGACATTTTTGTGGAACATCTGAAGGTTAGAACAGTACAGGTTTCATCGCTACATTTTCATGTCAAGTGGCTTAGGTACAATGTTGTCCTGAATTTAGGAAATCTTAAGATAAAAGAATTCATTCTCAGGGTTGGAGATATGGCGCAGTGGCTCAGAGCACTGTTAGCTTCTGCCTGGGTTTGGTTCCCAGCACCCACACGGAGGCTCGTGTCCCTCTGTGACTCCTGCTCTAGAGCATCAAATGCCTTCCTCTGTGTGGGCACCTCTTCATGCATGTGGTGCACAGGGAAACCTACAGGCAGTAACTCATACATAAAGTAAAAATAAAGAACTCTTAAAAAAGAGTCTCCGAGTATTCAAAGAAAAAAAAAAACTATCTTCAAATGGGAAAACTCAGGCTACTCTCTAGATCTCAACAGTAACCTTCAACAACAATATTCCATCTCTTTCAGTGTTGCCCAGAATAAGGACACATATTGAGAGGGGCACAGTATCAGCCCTTGATGTGTTCATGTTCTCATCTTGAACTGTCATAAACCACAAGGTTGAAAGCATTTTGAAGATGGGTTTGAGTTAGGGATTTGAAATATAGGTTATCTGGGTGGGCCTGATGACACTCATGTGAGCTTTTTATAGAAGTAGGAAGTGATAAAATATGTCAGGAATGACTCTCTTCTAGTCCCTAGATGCACAGTGCTATGTGCAAAGATGACAGGGAAGTCCTGAGGACAAAGGTACCCACAGAGACAGGCAGCAAGCAGGCAAAGGTCATTGATAATACTACAGCTTACCAACCTGAATTTTACTGGCAGTAGAATGAACAAGAAGACCCTATTGCTGCACCGGCTGCTAATACAGGGAATTTTTGTTCAGTGAGACAAAACCACTATGTTATGGTAACTTCTGAAGGCAGCAATAGATGGTTAAATATGCAACCACAAAATATAACATGCCATCATGTCATTGTGCCCTAACACCATGGAAAGAGATGGGCAACCCTGCAACTGGCATAATTGTAGGTATGCTTTCTTGGTGGTTCTAAGGAGTTAGTTTTGTCACCACAAGGGTTCTTCATTCATTCCTAAACATCTAAGTTGCAGTGGAATTAGCACAGACTTTTGCACTTCTCACAGGCAAGGGCCTTGATCATATGGGGCACACTTGAAAATGATGCTTTCTCTGTGTTCATTTGTGCCTACACAAACTTGACTTTCAAAAGAAGTGTTTTCCCTTCAAAATTAAAGTAACTCATTCAGATAATCAAATGGTGAGATGGATGTCACCAACACTTACAATGCTATTCTATTGTGACTCTATGGACTGTATACTGAAATTTATATTTCTTCATTATTTTGTCTCCATGGTTTTCTCTTTCTCATTTCTAATGTTCCATTTGTAACTCTCCAGAGAGATGCCCATGTTTTATACAATCACTGTGAATGTATAAGATACAAGAAGATAGCAAACCTCCCTGAAAAATGCCCTCACATACTTTGTGTATCTCATTTCCCGAGACTCTCCCTAGAGAGACCCATACCCATCTCCCCAGATATGTAGCTCTTTCTTAGCATCTCTCTCACAGTCCTCAAGTTTAAAATCTATATGAAAGAACAGACACATCAGTTTAAATGATGCATGAGGAAACATTTCTTGTCATGCGTGGTGGCTAGTTCCTGTGATCACAGTGCTTGGGCGACTGAGGGAAGAGGGTAGCAAGAAGGAAGGGCAGTTTGAGCAACATAGCATGTTTCGAGGAAGTCTGAAAACAAATTTAAAAAAAAAATAAACAGAAAGCAAAAGAAAAATTCTTTTTTTTATGTTGTTTTGTTTTTTGTTTGTTTGTTTTTGTTTTTCAAGACAGGGTTTCTCTGTAGCTTTGGAGCGTGTCCTGGAACTCGCTCTGTGGACCATGCTAGCCCCAAACTCACAGATATCTGCCTGCCTCTGCCTCCAGAGTGCTGGGATTAAAGGAGTGCACCACCAACACAAGGCAAGAAAAATTCTTGAATTGATTCTTGAATTGGGCTGTAATGAGATGGATAAATCTAACCCTGTGAAATTTCACTGAATTTGTAATGTTTTCCTTTGCTTTTATTCAAAATTGATTTTTTTTCCAAGCAGTATATTCTGATTGCAATTTCCCCTTCCTCTACTCCTTTTCCCTCCTCTCCAATATGTATCCACACCCTTTCTGCTTGTGCTTAGAAAACAGATATCAATTCCATTTGAAGGGGTGTGCTGAAGCTGGTGCTAGAACAAAAGCTGAGACTCCATCTGTCTCTGTATCGAGATTTTTTACTTCAGTCGAGGGATAGAATAAATCAACACACATTGGTGTTATTTGTAGTTGTTTGACCCAAACAAGTCAAAGAGATAATCTGTTAAATTATAAATCCTTTCAAGTTAGGTCTTTGGCTGACTTCATGAAAAATCTTTGGATGAGGAAGGGAACTACCAGTCATGACAAGGACAATCAGAGGAGGATTGCATTTAATGTAATTACACCAAGCCAGCGTGTGTGTGATTCTGCGGCAGCTGTCTTCAGGGAACACCACACCACATAAAACTATACCCAACGTACATGAAAATTAGGCTTGTGTTGGATTATATGTGAAAACTAAAATGATCTGATTTGTTTGTTTGTTTTGTGCTGTATGTCAGATCTCATGTTTCCATTTCCCTTGAGAACTCTAGGCTTTGCTCATCAGCATCTTGGTGATTATCTGAAATATACGGTGTGTTATCCTGGCTTACAAACTTTAGAATGTATTTGTAGGTGAGGATCTATTCTAGGTACAATATTACATAAATATGAATACACTTTCCTCTCAGTTTTATGCTCTTTCTTCATTAAATAGAATTTTAAAATTTTCACAGGACCTGTGTCTTGCAGTCATTTGTGTCTTTCTTTCTTTTTTCTTTTTTGAAAATGTGCTGCTGCATTCTATAAAGAAGTGTTACTCTATATGTTGATGGTGAGTCCATTTCTCTCCTCTTTCACTTAATTCCCTTAAGGGTTTTCTCTGCACAGAAACAGCACAAACAAGATGTATTTGCTGAAATCAAACCAAAAAAGTGCCCAGCTGGTTCCTCGCAGCCAAGTGTTCTGCTAATGGGGCAAAATGTGAAGTGAAAATGAGAGTTTTGAAAGGAGTCAGGAATTCATAGAGACAATAAGTGGGGGGAGAATGGAGGGTATGAAAGGACACCTGATACAAAGACCAGAAATCTGAGTGAGGAAGACTCAGAACCAAAGCTCTGCAGTGAGAATTTCCTGCTCCACAAACTCTGTCACCAGCTTTGTGATGGAAAGCCCTTGAGCAGACTCTGGGGATCCAACACCTTGGCAGAGAGAGATGGAACATCGAATCATCCTCCAATACCAAGTAACAAGGGAAACATCATGAGGCCATCTCCCATTGGCCAGACCAGCTATGGGAAGATCTTATTGTCTGCAGACTCAATGGAAGGACAGCTCTATCTTCCTCCTTTCAGACATTTCATTATGGCTGATTCATGCTTAACTTTGCCTTTCTTTTCTATTTGTGTTTGAGAGTTATAGAAATAAACACATCTTTTAATTTTTTTCCTTCTTTGAGCATTGTCCAGTAACCCTGAGTGTTCTGTAGGAAGTATGATCTATCCTGACACTCCCTTTTTTTCTAAACTACCCTTCCAATTGTTTTCTGAGAGCTTACAACGTGAATCAGTTCATTTCAGCCTAGTAATTCACCTCAAATCCCTGGCTCCTTCTAGTTTATGTATCCATCTAAAGTCAATTCATTCAATAACCCATCATCCTTTCTTTAAAGTTTGTAGTGCTATTTTTAAAACACCAGTTTTCTTAAGATTTGCACCAAACATAATTATAGCAGTCCTACGTTATTTAGAAGTTAACAGAGTCCTGAGTTTGACTCACTCTTCTTATATATGAATGTCTACACTTAGACCCAACCACAACATATTTTAAAATTGCCTACTATACGTTTTCAAATATTTTATCTACTTCATCAATAACCAAATACCCTTGAAATCCTGCTTTTTGACAAGCATTATTCAGTGTACTAAAAATGCAAGAATTGCATTGCAATGCCTTCTCCCTTGGGAACATGGTAATACTACATGCAGTTTTCTGCCACACATCAAATTGATCAAAGTTGCTGGACACATTGCAAAGTAGCCATTTAATGTAATGTTCTTTGCTTTTCCACATGAAACTTTAGAATACACAATTTAAACACATCTTGTATGGTATACACAGGGAACGTCCACTATAGCCTCATATATTTAAATATGTATTCACTGACCAGTGCCATTACCATCAGAGGCAATGGAAGCTGTTGCTCATGGGATCTCACTTCTGAACACAGGCTAGTAGGCGTGGGATTTTGAAGGTTCTATCCTGGCCATGTTTTGAGCTTGGGTTCTTTGTTGATTTCTGTCTGTATCAGAGATGCTTCCCCCCCAAAAAATGTAGTATTAAGAAAATATATCCCAACTTCTGACTGATCTTAATGTGCATTTGTTGAAATCATGACTTAATGTGTTAAGCTTACCTTTCCCATGTAGGTGCCACGTGAATTTTGATTGTGAGCTTAGCCTTCAACAGCTGAGCCATCTCTCCAGCCCAACACATGCATTATGTTATACAACTCTGGTTAACAACAGCAGTATCACACACAAGTTTTGGACATCCTGCTTTGTGCTTTTACACCCCCTCGAGTCCATAAAATTCTCATGTGTGTCTTACTCTCTACATTTTTAAATGATTATTTTACTTTTATTTACGTGTACGTGTGTGTGTGGTTGAGGGGGAGGTCAGAGTTGATCTCCTGAGTAAAGGTTCAGATTTCCAGGAAGGAATGACAGGAGGTCGTGAGCTTCACAGTGTGGGTGCTAAGAACAGGACTGGGGTCCTCTGCAAGAACAGTGGGTACTGTTAACTTGGGAGACCTCTCCAGTTATTCAGATTGTGCATTTTTATAGTGAAAGCTGAGAGTCATTCCTTTTGAACTTACAGTATAGTATCCATTAAGTCCCATGGTATACTCATCATTATAAAATAAGTTTTATGTTACATTCCTCGGCTAGCTGTAGGCTATGCAAATGTGTTGAATATCTCTAAGAAGGGTTTGCTCAGCTGCTTCCTTGGTTAGGCATATTAAATGCATTTGCAACTTTTGATACTTTCCCTTCAACAGTGTGTTTATTGGGATGTAAAACCTAAGTGGGGGTGTTTCTGTTTTTAACATTTGCAAAATATTTTTATGAAACCTATGTCACAAATCCTATCTGCTGTCATTTAATTGGGGATAGGAGGTATTCATTATCACTATCTCAAATTGAGAAAAATACTTTTTATTGTTCGTAACTTCTAGAATCTTTTCTGTTCATTCCTTGAGGCTCTGACAAGGTACAGGCAGCTTCCTTCAGAAGTAGACATCTGTTCTTTAGGGAAGCTCTCCGGTATAGCCACAAGGGAAACTGGAAAATAAGAGCAATTTCACAGACATTTATCTCACAAGCCTCATAGGAGGACCTGACACTGCATTGTGTTACTGTGGTGAAGGTATCATGAGAATTCTCTTTTAAATACCTCTAAGAGTCTGAGTAACAACAATGTAAACTTTATTATGTGCTCTAAGAACTGATATTGGGGTTAATCTAAAAAAGATACCAACTCTAATTCTGGCCAGCACATAATGAAAAAAATTATGAAAAGGAAAAAAAAAAAAACAATTGTTTACATTAAGTGATCTGGATCTAAAGAAATTTCCAGACTGGTGAGTACATTGGAGCTGTAGGCTCAGCAAAATTTTGTAAGTAGCTCCTCAGCACACAATTGAGTCTCTTTACAAAGGCAGATGAGGAATTGGAAAACACTTCGGAATTGACATTTTTGTTGAAATTTAATTGAAAAAGTTACAGAAGTGGAGATAATGCGAGGAAGCAGGGCGTGAAGTCATCTCTTTCCCCAGTTTTATCACATGCCCTCATCACCTTCCAGATCGCACTTCGCCACAGTGCTCCAGCACCCTGTACAGTCCGGGCTGATGTGGGTCCCGTCTCGATACATTATTAGTTTAGAGTAATGAGGTTGAAAACAAAAGAGACGACTCCCTCAGCATTGCTGACTCATCTTCAGTCAGTGGTGCCCTGTTAGAAAAAACATGACAGCCTGTCCTACTGTTTTCTCCTCCCTGTATTTTCCTAACTCCCAGGTGTCAGCGGGATATTTAAGATTAATTAGACATGGTTTAGCAAATTACATGAAAGAGCAAAATGTTCGATGGGAAAATTTTGTCAAATGTCAAGCTTCATCTTATTTTAATTTGTATAAACTGGAACAGTCATAGTGTAGCTGAAATACTTAAAAATCCATCATCTTACCGGTGTATAGAAAACATTAGGTCAAGTATTAAGAAATGGAAGAGACATAAGTTTAAATAAATGTAATAAAACATTTAAAACCTGAAACATCATTCAGATGATCTCAGTGCTATACACTAGGAAACATGAACTGAATTCACTTGTACTAAAAAACAAACAAACAAACAAACAAACAAAAAAAGAAGTAATTTTTGCACCTTAAGATTATGGTCAGTTGGAATAGACTCAGATTATATCTTAAAGTCAAATATTATTTCTGTACTTTATATATCATCTTCTATGAAAATCATTTGCTTTTTAATGACTCAGAGCCAATGAAGAAAAGCGACAAATAAGTAACCCATGAAAATCAGTCAAATGTAATGCCCAGCCAAAGTTTTAGGAATAAAAGCCAGAGCAGTGCAGACATCAGAGAGACACAAGGATGCTCCAGATGTTTGAAGAGAAAATATTCACAGAGATGAGGAAGAAAGAGAATGAAAACAGCTATAATACTTAGCATATAAATACCTCCCATATTCCACAATAAAAACTAAAACCCCAAATGCCTTCTCATTTTACTAGAATCTATTTCAAATCTTTATTTTCCTCAGTTCAAGAGACTTGCATATTAATATTCCATTAAAATTTCAGATAGTTATGACTTACAGGAGTCATATCTTCCCACCCTACAGATTAGGAACCCCTGTTATGTAAGATTTAATTTTTTTTAAAGGCATCATAGGACACCTGACATGCATGCTTTCTGAGATGTCTGGGAGGAAATTTCATATTTTTATGAATTTGGAGGTTGGCATATATTTTCAACTTTACATGACAACCTTACCATGTTGGTGATGATGACAAAACAAACTATGCTTGCAGGGGGAGAAAAAAGCCTTCTAAAAGCACAAAACCCTAATTGAAGTGTGAAGATGCTTCCAAATGCTAGGTTTGACCTAAAGTTTAGGAAATGTGCATCAAAGGTCAATGAGTAAATACTAACTTCAACAATAGTAGAACAAATGAAAAATAGTGAAATGACTGACAGGTAATAGATAAGTGATAAAACAAAGTATTCAACTTTACATCCAAATTGATACTTTTTGCAGACTGATGTTCACAGAAATTCTTGAATGTTCTCTTAATTTTCTTAAATGTGAAGGCCATAAATGAAGTTAACCACATCAGATTCCATCATAAGTACATACTCAATGTCTCCATTATGCAACATTGTAACCTACAAAACACAGAGCCTTGTATGAATTCTGCCCCAAACTGAGGGACATCTTAAGGAACAAATTTATTTGTATATGAGTATCTACTAGATCATCAACTAGAACATGGCTAATCCCTCAGCAGTTGCATCTCTAAAGAGAACTGACTGTTTTTCCTGGAAGCCATCAGGTACCAGTAGCTACTCAGCTAGAAATGGGGCTACATGAATCCCCCACCCTCTCTTCCCCACCATTGGCTGGTCTTACAGTCACAGCTACTGTGCTGTACTTGGGCTCCCGAATGGACAAGGCTTGTCACTTCCAGCAAATCCTCTCTCAGTGGAGACTTGCACCACCTCTGACTCTTACACTCTTACTGCTTTCTTTTCAGCAATCATCCATGAGCCTGGGGATGGAGTGGATGGGAGATAGTGTGTTATAAATGTTCCATTTAAACTCTTAAGAAATCTAAATTGAATTTCAGTAACAAATGATTTGTAGAAAACATTAGATATTGCAAAGCACACATTTACTCAGATACAAATTTGTATTGTTATTAATGTGGGTGATGTGTCTTATTTTATTATAATTGTATTTCCAGACTTATTCCTCCAAACAAAGAACACACAATCACTTACCCCATTAACAGAGGGAAAAAAATCACATATAAACTAATTTAACTAGTTCCCTTAGGGTAACAGTGACATTAACACTAAGACAAATTAAGTCTTGGACTTTGACTGCAAAAATCAAGAAAGAAAGGATTGTAGGATTGTACTCTTTCAAGAATCTAATATATTCTAAGATATAAATTCTGATGTTTCTGGGAAGAGTGCTGGGAAGTATATCAAGTTCAAGTGTCTCCTTTTTGATAATGTAAATATTTATGAATAAAATTGTGGACTGTTCAAGATTTGTTTCAAGAAAATTAACATTAGTAACATTAGTTCCCTGTGGAAAGATGGCCCCTCTCTGCTCAATCAAGGTCAGATTTGCTGGGTTCTGTGACATGAAGCCTCTGTCTGCAGAAAGTTCCTATTCCATGAACAATTACAAGCAAACTTAAAGAGCTTTTGGTTAGAATGAGAGCTGGTTTATATTTTTCAAGTATAATCTTCTCTTCTGTCATGAGATATAGCTTGTCTCAAATAGGGGCTTTTCTTTCCAATAGTATGATGACAAAAACAGATGACCCAATTCTGAACCCAGCAGACATAGACTATGTAGGCTAGAATAATGCTTGCTGTTCATGCCACATTGACACTATGTAAGGATTTTAATTGTAGAACATTGCTTAAGTTGACACACTGATGAAATTTATGATATGGAGAAATATTTTCATAGGCTGGAGAGATAGTTCTGTAGTTAAAAGCACACATATTTCTCTTTAAAAGGATCCAAGTTTGGTTTCCAGGACCCGAGTAGGATGTTGCACGATCCTCTAACCCACCAGCTCTAGAGATCTGAACTGAGTATCTGCTCTCATGTGTATACACTTCCCCTGACACATAATTAAGGTAATGGAAGCAAATATTTAAACAAAAGACTAAAAACTAGAAGAAAAAAATAGTGTCTTCATTTTACATGGAGCAAACAAATGATGTCATTGTGTTTTGTGAAAATTTTCCTGTATTATCTACTTCTGAGAAGAAAACAAAAACCTTTCTAAGTGTATGAAACCTATGAGAAAAAAATATAATTTGTACTTAATTGAAATATATTTGTATATACATACAGTATGTGTGTATATATATGTTTATATTTGTATATGTGATACATACAGGCAGATGTGCACGTGTTTGTTTGTATCTGTATATGTGTGTGTGTATATGTGGGTCTGTGTTTATGTGCATATGCATGTATGTCTCTGTGTGTGTGTATGTGTCTGTATAAGTACATGTGTTTATATGCATGTTTGTATATATTTGTCTCTGTGTTTGTGTGTAGTTATGTGTATTTGTATGTGTATATATGAATATATCTGTGTATGTGTGGATATATGTGTGTATGTGTATGAATATTTATGTATGTGAATCTGGGTATGTGTGTATGTCTTTGTGTCTGTGGTATGTATAGTATAAGTGTATGTGTGATGGTGCATGTTTGTGCTTATGTCTTTGTGCTACAAGAGCATTAATAGCTGGATTTAAATTATAATAAGCAGTTGAAGAGTCTCAAATAATCTAAAGTAACACCATCTAAGGTCAAAATGAGTTGGGAGTTTGTAACAAGGCATCAGTCACTGTCCAGCATCCAAACTGCCCAGTGGAAGAAATCTGCTCTGGTAGAACTAGGATCTTGCCAAGTATTTCTTAGGCAAGGTAGATTTGGAGAAATGTCACCAATGACATAGTTCTCCCACTACTCAGCTAAGCAAAATATGTCAATCACATTCTAGGAATCTCCCTTTATTCATATTCTCCCTCAGTTTCATAGTATAGAATATGTCTTGAGTATTTACTATTTATATGATTTACTGGAATTCTAATACAGAGATTACTAAACTTCGAGATGATGTTTAATAGCTTGAAGCATCTTTCTATTTCAATGTTGTACAGCTTACTTTTTCTCCTCTTCCATAGAAGACATTTTTATATAGAAGTAAAATCATTTCCTTTGCATTATTAACAGACATTCTGACTCTCTTTTATTATCCTGGAGTTTACAAATGATTTCAACCCAACTCCATTGTGAATCACATTGCCTTGTTGCTACAAAATAGTGTAAGTCAGACGTTTCTCTCCATGGAGCTAGCTGTCCATCTCCTTTTGTTCTTAGCAAGAGCTCCTTGCCAAAACAAAAACAAATGATAAGAATGAATTTTTAAATGGAACCCACAGTATTGTGGTCACAAACAACTACATTTTTGATGCTGTTTATGTCTTCACACTACCCAAGCTGATGTTCTGATCCTACATTGAAATATACATTATCATGAAGTACATGAATAGTGACATTCGCATGTTGTAAGACAACATGAAAGCTAAACTATATATTTTATTATGAAGCACAAAACACTACTATAGCTATCTGATGAATGTGAGCCTTGTGCTCATGATAAGATTAACTGAAGATTACAGTTATTCCTCTTATAATAAATTTGTGAACAATAGTAAAATGTTAGCAAAAATGATGAATAACAAGACCTTCGACCCACTAGCTCTTCACTCAGACACAAAACTGCATTATGAACTATGAACTTACATGTCAAAACAAAAACATGTGAGGTCTGCACAATTAGTCAACTTCTGGAACATTGTTCTGAGAATTTAAAATTTACTTGAAATAAAATAAAAGTTAAAATATATAAAATAAATTTGAACAAGAATGTTAAATTGTTTGTATCCTACATAAGTAAGAATCTGTATCGCATAATTGTTTTCCATCTAATAAAGGACCTATTTATGAGTTTACATCTCTGCTGGTTTGAGGCCAGCCTGGTCTACGGTGAGTTCCAGAGCTGCCAGGGCTACATAAAGAAACCCTGTTTTGAAAGACCAATAAATACATACCTAAATAAAATAATGAGAAAATACATCTAAGGCGATGATTTTATGTGACAGCATGTTGTTCCACATATTACATTTCCAGTATACTTTCGTTATCACTATAATATCCCTTCTGATCAATAGGTATAAAATGTGTCACACCCCAGCAGAACCCTGACCTGAGATGGAGCTCCCAGAATTTATCCTCAGGATGCATTCTGTATTCTCTTCTTTCAGTCTGATATCGCAATATTGTTTCCTTTTTTAAGATTTAGTCATTTTTTTTATTCTCAAATGCATGTTTGTACCCTGTCCCACTTGTGTTCCTGAGCCATCTCGCCGGCCCTCATAATAATTTTACTTCCTAACATTGCAATTTAGATTGTGAATCTTTGGTCACCTACTTTGGTTAGATGATGCAATAACTACAATGGCATAACATAATATTAACAAAACAGTTTTAGCAATAATTGCCTTCCTTG
This sequence comes from Phodopus roborovskii, assembly GCF_943737965.1. Taxonomy (NCBI): domain Eukaryota; kingdom Metazoa; phylum Chordata; class Mammalia; order Rodentia; family Cricetidae; genus Phodopus; species Phodopus roborovskii. Next base: position 20,003,801 of record NW_026126434.1, on the reverse strand, counting down.
AAACTCAGCTGTATTACAGTGGCATGTGATCTGATCCTAAGTAGAGACTTGATTCTCACTTTCATAGGAGATTAAAAAAAAAACTAAAACAAAAACAAAAAAAACAGGATTTTGGAGTACACGAGCATGGTAATAGTTACTGGGCCTGACAGGTTATATCACAGAGAATGAGTGTATGTCACAAAAATGGTAAATGCCTGGCCTGGGTTAGCCACAAGACAGCTTAGGCTTCCCTAGGAAATGTATTCATTTCCTGTCTTCACCTGAGAGTGATCATTCTGTTAGCTGAAAGAGGGATTTGGGCATATGAACACAACCTGAATGCTTGTGTCTAGTGTTCATTTGATTTCTTATTATCTCTCTGGCATTTGGGAGTTAGAAGCTGGCACAGTTTTCTCGTTTTCAGGATCTAGACAGATAGAAAGGATCAAATGGAAAAATCATGTGAGTTTCTGACTGCAGTGGAGAAGAAACCTCACTGATAAAATAGTGGCTTTATCAAAATAATCAATTGGATTTAAGCCACATATTGAAGGGACTGAGAGATACCTCAGTCAGTAAAGTGCTTGTTGTGGAAACATGGAGGCCTGAGATTGGATCCCAAGTACCTATGTAAGAAGCCTGATATGTGCCAGTATTATCAATGCTGCAAATGTGGAGACTGGAGCATCTCTAAACATCACTAGCCAGCCAGACTAGCAGCATGAGTGAACTCCATCTGTATCAAGATCGAGGGCTATTTATGAAGGCAATAGACATCGACCTATAAACACACAAATACATACACGCATAAATATGTACTCATTCACGCATAGGCATGCATGCTCTACATGAAAACACAAACACAGCAGCACATACAGAATATACACCCACATGAACATGTGCACACTCTCCGAGACATACATATATGTATATATACATAAACAACAGATATATACCTTCATATATATATATATGAATTCATACATATATGACATATATGTTCTTCCAAACATGTATCCAAAGGTGACACTTTTAGTGGCTTATGACAGACAATATTTATATCATTTAATTATAATAATCTTACTCATCCTAGTAAATAGCAGGACTCATTGTTTTCAAGAGCATAGCAGATTGCACATTGACCATTTACCATACAGCATGGACACTAGTTTGCTTGTATTGGAAAAAGATTTCACTAGAATGTTTAGGTAGGGTTTGTACGTAAATATTAACATCACTTACCAGTAGGTTACCAGTAGGTTGGAGTCAAGGAATTTTATTTCTGGTCATGGAAATGACAAGCATTTCAGCAGCAACCACGAAGGGGCGTGATGGTTTTATTATTCGTGCCTGAGAAATTATAAACCCTTCAGAACCATCTAACTTACAGAATAAAAAAAAATTCTTAACATGATTTTTTATTCAAGAGCTCACCTTGACTGTCAGCCTAATTAGATCCCCCTACAGAAGTTCACCCGGTAGACATCTCAGTACAAAGCCTTGCTCTGAAGGTCTGGAGCAGGTGCAAGTCTCAATTTCATAGTTTCATTTCCAATTCCTCTTGTATAAAAGCATGCTCACCCAGCACCGACAGAGCAGAGCTACATCAAGACAGGACATGAGTGGGATTCAAATAAACACTCTGAGGGAAGAAATCACCATTTGGTTCAAAGGGTTTGTACAGGAAGGCATTTGACTTCAGCATTAACGGAAGGAAAAGACAGAAGCATCTTTGTTAGCAGAGAAGGGAAGCTGGGATATATCCCAGGACACTGGATTCAACACGGGAACTCTGGAGGCTTGATCCCATTGGCTGTGAGTTGTTTAAACTTGAATTCTGGCTGAGTTTTTATTAACTGTTTGATCATTTGACATGTTTTTAATTACTTCAGAAATGTATTTTCTTTATGTGGGAAGCCAGGTGACTCGGCCCATTAAGATCAGAAGCAAAGTGTTCAGCACAAGTTCGACAATTGAGGAAAGAAGCATAATTTTCTTCAGACACTCGGTGTCCTGTATAAGGCTTGTTTTGTTCTCTTTCTGATATTTAAATAAAACGAAGAATTAAAAAAAAAAAAAAAAAGAAAAGAAAAGAAAGAAAGCCAGGTGTTGGTGGCACACACCTTTAAGCATTCGGGAGGCAGGTGGATATCTGTGACTTTGAAACCAGACTATAACCCAATTCTAGACACCACAGGTCCTGAATCATGCAGCAACCTTACACAGGGTTGCCCTTTGCTGTTTGAAAAGGGAACTACACCAGTTTTGCTGATAACATCGGAATTGAAATAGAATATGTGTTTCAGTTGCACACAAGGGAAGTAGCTAAAAATAAAGCAAAAACAAGGTTGTTGTTTGTTCTCTAATAACCCTGGGGGAACCATTTGTAATTAGAAGTTAGGAAACCCCTATTATCTGAATAAAAATGTTTCATTCATAGAAAAATCTGTTTGATTGGTAACTTCTTCAGGCTTCCCATTTACTTAGACCAACCCTACAAAATCCTCCAGAATTCATCTATTGTAGCTTCCAGCTCTTGGGCAAGCTAGAGTCCACATAAAACAAAGCATTCCTTTCAGTGTTAAGCTCTCCATGTGACAGCCCCTTTTCTCCCCCATCCTCCCCACTCCACCCCATCCCACCCCCATTCCCACTTTTTTCTGCTGTAAGATGAAACATAATCTTCCATATGGCACTAATGTCAAAACTCTTATGTGGATCTGACCTTTGCTGTTCACCTAATAATCTCCTATCACTTTACACAATCCTCTCAGAGTCTATTCTAATTCTTTAAATAACATATTATAGTTATTAAAGTATGGGGAAATAAACTTTTCCATTGTTCACAGTAGTTTAAACTTGTCCTTTTTTCTTCTCCTCTGTCTTCCATAAAAAAAAAAAAAAAAATTCTCCCAATTTCCTGTGATAAACTCCTCCCCTTTGGAGTTGAACTAGACTCTCCATGTAAAAGCCTTTGTTAAGGTCACAGTCCATTTTCAATTAGCTCTCATTCCAACAAGGTTCTGTTTTCTTTCCCACTGTTTTTATTTCTATATAAAATTACTACATTCACACAAGGACCAACTGATCACTGTTTATCTTATTGCTCACCATAGTAAGCAGATGCAAAGATTTCAGATGGTAGTCTTCTGTGTGTTATCATCAGATATGAGTTAACTCTCTGAAGATGTCCTTCAACCAAATCCCAGACAAGGTCTTGTGATCTCCTACCCATGTTCACTTTGCCTCCAGCCTTTCACTTGGCTTTTCTGACTGAAAATCTTCCCAGTTGTTTCCTGTCTAGTCCAAAAAGTGAGAAACACCATGACCAGACAATGAAATCTTCATATCAAGCAAAATAAAATCATTGTGTTTTTGTTCTTGTGACTTGGGGATAGGGCTTTAATTATTATTGTCATTACCATTACATATGTCATTGAAATTTTTCTCTATTTGTTAACGAAAAATGGGCACTGTGAGCCCTAGTACAGCCAGTTTTTGTTGGCATACCTTGAAATCTGCTACAGTGGTAACAGTAAAACAGAGAAAATGGTAGTAGGTTCTCATGAGTGAGGGTCAGCTGTGTTCTTTCCATGATACTCTATCCCAAGGTCTAGTTTCCTCGTCTCTCTTGTGTTACTCAGAGCAGAACCCATGATAAAAAGCCTCATCTACAGCTGCACAAGGATTTCTTTCTTTCTTTTTTCATGTGTCTACTAGAACGAAAACTCCAGACAGAAGAACTGAAATAGCAAGTACAAGAATTTGTTTATTTTATCTTCACTCCTGTATTTCTTCTTAATTTTATTCCATTTTAAAAATGACCACTAATTTTTTTTAACATTTTCATGTTATAAAAAAGTGTTTATAATTTATGTTTAAAGATTATTTTTACCAACTTTTAACTGCTTATTACTTGGGCTTCACTTCTCTTTCATCTTTACTATATCTTTATGTTTTATTTTTTGGTTTTTCCAGACAGGGTTTCTATGTATTGCTTTGGAGTCTGTCCTGGAACTAAGTCTGTACACCAGGCTGGCCTCGAACTCACAGAGATTCACCTGCCTCTGTCTCTGCCTTCCAAGTGCTGGGATTAAAGGTGTGTGCCACCAACGCCTGCCAACCATATCATTTTTATAACTTGTATTATGTATTTCATAACATTTTGTTCACTCAAATGTGTTGACAAATATGAAATCCATTTAGAATTATATATGCGAGTAGAATACATTTTGAATGCATGCAAATATTTTTTCTCTTTAAAATATTCTATTTGTTGTATTTCATTTACAATACATCTCATATGAGCTGGCCTAGAATTCATGATCTTACTGAGTATTTTTGAAATTACAGACATGTCTTTTCAATTTAAACCCTTCTAAAAACTCTGAACATCTTATTGCTCTGCCTTCTTAGTTTCGCTGTTGGAGTACATATTCTAACACACACACACACACACACACACACACACACACACACACACACACACTTCTTAGCCTCCTGTGACCAAGGTATCTACTCTTCATTCAGTTTGCTACTGATTTTAGCACATAGAGCAGATGTCAAATTGAGTGATTCCATTTGAGATATCATTATTGCATGTACATGCTCTAGAAAATTGACTCATTTTAATTTAGAATTGTGTTATCCATGTTCTTTGGTTTTCACAAATTTCTTGTTCTTTCACCACTTATTGCTCAGCCACCCTGATAGCAATTACTGACCACAAAGCTGCCTATTTAGAAGTAAGAATCACATACTGGGTGAAGTACCAAGTCCCAAAAATATAGAGTGAGCACTATCCAGAAGTAATTATACTTATCCCTGAAATGCTGCTCCAGAGTTGGAATCCATTATTACTTCTTGATATTGCTGCTGCCCAAGATCACCTGGAGTACAGGAAGAAAGCCAGCACTGCCACTCAAAGACAGAAAGCTATTTATAGACAGGGACAGGGTGTCAGGACTTATGACCCATGTGGCTGGAGGTGATGGTCCTGTCAAAATAACCATACTTAACACATACAGTTGTCACAGAAGGTATTACTATTTATTACCTTTACACTTCTATTTGATGTGCATATTTTATTTCTAACAGGTCCTGCAGTGATATTTATACATATTAAAATTTTGTAGATGCCACTGAACTATTTTTAGTTCATAACAGATGCTAAATTATTGTTCAACGAAACAAACATAGCACTCTTTTATTTGAATTTCAATCCATTATAGTTGCCTAATTAGCATCAATTTTGTTAAATTAAGTACATGGGATTATATAGAATTATATAATCCTTGTGCACAATAGTTGAATCAGTTAAAACCTATACCTTTAAAGTTATTCCAAAATAAGATTTTGCTGCCCATGTGAGGTGCTGGAGAATGCAGCATTACTTGTTCAAAACCACACATTGCTTAGAATTCTACAAACAAACATTGACGTTAAGACACCTGATACAGCTGTCATGAAGGCTAAGAAGACTTGTATAAAAAATGCCTACCTATCAACACTAACATCTAATGAATTGTTTAATGATTTTCTTGATACAATTAATAGAAATGTATATGGGTGAAAGACATTTTTCAGAACAATTCATACTAAAATAAAAGAGAGGATAGAGGAATTAAAATCCAAAACTGATGCTCACATTTTATTTTAGAATGAACAGCATTCCCTATGGTGGAATAAGGAAAAGGATTACTAGAGATAAAGACAATTGTTTCTTCTTCCACATTTTGGATCTTCAGTCATATTGTGCACTTCCTTACCACAGAAGATAATGAAATAACAAAAATCATAGAAAACACAAGAAGTGAAATAGTAATAGCTTCATTTTGTCAGGGAGCACATCAAGCTTCTTGGAAAATGTCTTTTAATTCCCTTGAATATTATTGCATGAAGTGGACTCAATTAATTCACCTTTTAAAAGAATAACATATCACACACACACACACACACATATATATGTGTGTGTATATATATATATATATATATATATATATGCATGACTAGTTCTCATTATGTAGACACAACTATCCTGGAACTTGCTAGGTTGGCAAGGTTGGCCTCCAACACAGTGATCCTCTTTCTACAACCTGGTGAGTGCTAGGATTACAGATGTGAGCTACCATGGACAACTTGGTTACTACAGTCTTAAGAAATGGTTAACTTATACTTGATTTAAAAAAAAAATTAGATCAAACAGGGCAGTGGTGGCTCCAGGCCAGCCTGGTCTACAAAGCTACAAAGAGAAAGCCTGTCTCAGAAAAAAAAAAAATCTGCCCAGATATTGACACACCAAGTTAGATACATAAAAGTAAGGAGGTTCCTGATGAGATGACCCTTATCCTATTTTAACAAGACACACAGAATACAAAGCTCCTAAGATATCAGTACACTTTACTTAGAATGACCAGAATCTAGAACCTGACAATATATAGTTAGCAAGCAAAGGGGGCAGCTAGAATTGTTAGCAGGTGTGGGAATATCATGGTATTAAATAGCTTTAGCTATATGATACAACAGAAATGCTCCTGGCATTAAACCAGAGTGGGGGAAAAAAAAAAAAAAACAAAAACAAAACTGCTTTGGATTTTACAGCCCTTTTAGTCATGATCACAAAATTTGGATGCAAGAAGTATGCCTGTGTATAAATGAATGGCTAAATAACCCAAAAGGTATTCAGATAGTGGACTGTTTTCCAGCAATAGAAAGAAAGCAGCTGATAAGCTGTGATGGACCGTGAAGTTTGCCAGACCATCAAGGCTTTGGTGTCAAAAGTCTAACCTAAGGCATCAGGAATGAGGCCTTTGGAAGGGGATCAGGCCTTGAACTGAAACACTGCCCGTATCAAGATTTCAAGAGGTCTTCCATGCCCTTTCACCAGAGGACAATGAGAGCAAGAAGATGTTGTCTCTGAGCTAGTAGCCTGCCCTGCAGACTTCTGTCTCCACTACTAAGAGGACAAACATGCAAGTACTGAACAGAGGGACTATTGAGGCATTGAAATGTTCCTTGTGAATCCATGAATGAGATTATTTTTATCCCATAAGGGTGCATGTGTATATGTTTCTTTTGAACATAAAAGATTTCTTATAACAGGAAGTTTGATTGCAGGTTTCCTGTGAGGCAGAATCATGGGATGGGGTAAATATAAATCAATCTGTTTAACTCTTTTCCTGACATTATAAGCCAGCAAAGCTCCATAAAGCCATAAAGATTATTTCCAACTATTTCCCACAGGGAGGTCCAACAGAAAGTTAGGTGTCTGGGGCTTGGACAACATTAGAGTATTTACCTCTAAAATGTGCTTTTTTTTTTTTTTTTTCACAAAAGACTGCTGACTTAAATTTGTGACATTTCCCTTGGAACACCCATCATTAATATTCTAACTTTCATGACTTCTGAAGATTCAAGCCAGAGCTGAAGGAGCTCTTGTGATCTGGTCATTGCTCCTATCACCTGAGCTGTGAGGCTCCAGGGAGAGAGAAGCAATTTTGAAATGCACCTGGGAAATGTTAGGTAGCAGAAATATATACTGCAAATATGTTATTATGGAAACAAAGTAACAGGCATTCCATCAGAAATTCATTTTAGCTCTTGCTAGGCCCCAGCACACAAATAATGAGTCAGGTGCTAAGGCCTAGCAAAGATTGCATAGCTAGCTGCATTTTACCATCAAAGGAACTTAGGGCATGACTTATGCAGAATCTATCCATTATCCAATGGCCTATAGCAAACCCCATGATCTACTATTGTCTATATTTTCACCTGTGAGGGAGACATGTAAACCCACCTTCACAAGTTCTGGTATGTATCTTCAAGATACATCTGTGTACAAATGGTGACTGGAACATATACTATCATACCTTCAGAATAACATAAATTACTTGGTTTGCTAAGCCCTTGCTCTCCAACTCTTCAATTCCTAAAAAAGAACCTTTTCCATTTAGTAGGAAGCTAGAAGTAATAGATCCCAAAGCCTAAAGCTGGTAGGAGCACAATTACTCCATAAGCCACCAACATCTAAAAGACCTGGACCATCAAAGATAGCTCTGGCATAATGCATAACATGGTGATGAGTTTTATTTCTTTAGAATCTCTCACTGACAATTTGTTATGATAAATTTCACTGGATCAGCTTCTACTTGTGGGGAATAGAAGTCAAGGTCATTGAACTTTGAGTGACCTCTAAACAGGAAGTGAAAGTGGCCTAGGTGCTAACTTACTCTCAGGTGACATCATAAGCAGTTGCTTATTTCTGAACTTTTAATAGACCCCCAACTCACTGGCCAATAAAGAGAAAGTTTCCCATTATCTTGGGAAAATGCATTTCTCTTCATTGCTGGTCTATACCAAGGTCATTGGAAAGGGTTGCCTTGCCACAGGAAGCTTGGCTACTAGATGTGTCTATGTGTCTGTAGACACCAGTGACAGGTCAGAGAAGTGAGAATCATGATTTTAAAACATGTCAGAACATTGCACTATTGATTTCTCAATGCATTTAAAATAAATTCAAAATCCCCACTAAACCTAAAATTCTAAGTCCCTGGCTTTGACCTTATTTCGTGTACTCACTCCACTCCTATTTATTAACTTTTAGCCTCATTGTCCAACTCTAGCATTAATCTTATAGTTAACCAAACTCCCCACCCCATGTTGCCACCATGACTCATCTTTTGCTAAGAGTTGCTCATTTAATTGTCAGCCCAGTTTACTTGTTTCCTCTAACTAGAAGCTTTCATTCACACTCTTTCTCCCCTCTTGTTAAAGTTGACTTTTTGTTGTGCTAAAGACCCTGCTCAATCAGGATGTATGAGATGCATTAACACAATGGTGACTAGAGCACTACACAATCTCTCTTATTCAGTCACAGCTATGGGCTAATTAGCATTACCATTGTGTCAAAAACACCTTCCTGTGTCTGCTTACTGTTGTTTTATAAGACATTGGTTGGCCTCAGACAATCTCATTTTGTAGCTAAGGATGACTTTCAGATTCTGATCCTCCTGCCTCACCTCTCAATGGTTGGAATTATAGGCCTAAACCATCACCTCTACTTTATATAAAGTTGGGAATCAATCCAGAGCTTAGCGGATGCTAAACTAGCACTCTAAAACTGGAGCCACAACCAAGACTGACTCATTTTTTATTAAGTGTTTTAAACTCTGTTTTAAAATATTTTATAGCCAGGACTTTGTTTATCCAGCTAATCTCTTGCATCTCGCTACTTAAAAGTTCTTGATGCTTGAATGTTGAATGAGACAAATAACACACACACACACACACACACACACACACACACACACACACACACCATTTGCCACTAACAAATAATAAAGGATGGATTAGAATATTTAGATACTTGTCTTTAAAGCCCTAGTATACCATATATTTGTGTTATTTGGTTATTTTTTCCCTTTCTCATATAACCTTGCTAAAATGTATACTAAAAATTAAAGAATACTATTTTGATCAAGTCATGCTTAAAAAAATATTATTGTGATTCAATTTGTTATTGTTATTGATTGATTTGAGGGAAATGTCCCTCCTAATCATATGAGCCTTCCTAAGTCAAGACACAATATTTAATAATTTATCGATTTGAACTTCCATATGCCCATACAGGCTTTATACACTCATATTTACATAATTTGATTTTCACAAAACACCACCTTAAAATATGTGGGACAGTTTAAAACTTTTTCACATTAATAATGACTCCTCTATTATTTCTCCCTTTGATCAGTCTGAATAAATGCAACTTTTTTTTTTTTTTTAACCAAGTGCAACAATGCTGGAATGCTGCTATGTTATTCAATTCTGTTTTCTCCTTTTACAACTAATTGAGTTCCATTTCAAAATTGGAACTACTTTTAACTTTGAGATTTGCTGCTCCCATGGTTGACATCACCATTGGTGGTAGGGAATTAGAAGATGTCAGCTTCTTGGATGCTCATTACCACTTGTAAAGAGTTAAGGATATATCTTCCCTTTGGTGTTATGGAAGTAGACAATTATGGAAAACATTGATGCAGGCCTCCCCTAAGCTGTGACTTACAGTGAGGAGGTGACTCATATCAAAAAGTCCTAGGGACATAGAAGGAAAGAAAGCAAGGGGTCTCATCAATAAGAGTTAATCACTGAAGAGTTCACACAAATGATAAATTCATGGGTCTGGTGAATATGCAAAGACTTCCTATAAACTGGTATCATATAAAAAGAAAAAGAGAATCGAATCCACTAAGACAAATTCTGAAAAGGAAATAAAGAGAGAAAAAGAAAAGGCACATCTACATAATGGAACTTAAGTAACACAATAGTAAAATAACCTCCACAGATAATCAAATTGATTAGACTTTTGTCAGTGGAAAGCATGCAAACATCCTTCACATATATTTTCAAAGCTCCACCGTACTCGTTATCAGAGAAACACAAATCAAAACCATTGGAACATCTGCTCTCTTTAGATGACACTTTCAAAATGTGAGAGGGTGAGTGTTGAGCCTAATTCATAAAAAAAAGGGAACTTCCTACTCTAAGCTAATTGCGTGAACCTAAATTAGGGTACCTGCTATGGAGAAGTGTGGAGGTTCCTTAAAAAGTTAAAAACAAGAGTTAATGTGAGGCAACTGTTCAAATTCTGGGTGTATGAGTAAAGGATTTCAAGTCAGCAGGTTAGAGCGCCACCTGCAGACTGGTGTCCCCCACAGCACTTTCTCAATAAAAAAGGAAATAGAAACAGTTTGTATTCATCAACCAAGGATTGCACAAAAACATAAGACGTATCTTTCTTTCTTTCTTTCTTTCTTTCTTTCTTTCTTTCTTTCTTTCTTTCTTTCTTTCTATCTATCTATCTATCTATAATGGAGTGTTATCAAGAAGTGAAATGTATTGTCATTTGTTATCAATAGATGCAACTGGATCTCTTAATGTTAAGAGAAGCAAGCCAGACAGAAAGTCAGATACTGAATGATTTCACTGGCGTAATTCTAACATGCTGATGAGATAGACTTGAAAGGCAGGGTGTGAGAAAACACATGACTGATAGACAGATGCTAGGATGCAGTTAGAAGGTAGTAAGAGGCCTTGGTGGCTGGTCCTCAGCAGGGTGCTTATGGCAGAGGTGGTGTGTTGTAAACATCACAGGTTTCAAGAAACAAAATCTAAACATTCATGATGAAGAAGGAAACATGTTTGAAGAGATAAACATAATTGGCATGCTCACTATCTGATCATACATTCATCAACATGCTATATATTGCTGTCTAAATATGTATGATTGCAACATATCAGCTAAAGTAAGATTTAAATAACCATGAAAGACTGTCCCACTGCAAATATAAGAGAATCTATTCCTCCTTACACTTATTATTGATGAATAAAAATAACAAAAAGATGGCAATGACAAAACCAACAAACTGAATAGGTGCTGATGATCAATTTCCCTCTATTGCTAACCCCATGCTTGACATTTATAAAGAAGAAAAAAGAAAATCAATACATTAATAGAAGACTGGAGCCTTAAATATGTGGGATTTGATTTATGGATCTATGCATGTTTGATTTAATTATCAAAAATGGAACTTTTTCTATTACTAAAATTTACCAAAAATTTATAGTAACCAGTATGGTAGAAGATTCAGATGAATAAAAACTATTGTTCTGGTGTGCATAGAACTGAGTTCCATCTGTGGATTGTCTAGGTATACCCGGAACAGAAATATTATTTAGCATCAGATTATTTACCATTTATAAATGAAGATAAGTTATGCAATGATACAAATGCACATATCAAAGTTAGGTTTATATACATATGTGTGTATATATATTATTTTTCAGGAACTCTAAATGCTATGTATACTCAGTATTATTAATATATTTAGTAATATTAAAATACTAGTCAAGCACATAATTCACCAAAATTATATGTATGTTTAGTGTTTAAAGATGAAGATAGAATTCACTTTCCCAGGCATCACTAGTAAAAACAAAATTTCTGATTTAACTTACTTGTCTAGTAATATATCAAGGGTGAATCTCTCTGAGGGATGATTTTCCCACTGTACTTCTCTCATTGTAATTACCATCATAATTTGAAGTGCTTTCAACTCATTTTGTATAAAACACTATTCAAAATATTTGTACAATATAATGAAAATAAGCACATATGGGGACCTGTTTATTTCACATTGCTTGTGTAGCAGTATGATCTGGTGAATTTGAGACTATACAGGACTGTACTTGGTCACTCACGGTCAAAAGGGATCACCAAACAACAAGTCCAGTTTACTTTCTGCACATTCTGATGCAAAATCACGGCTATTTTATGTGAACAAATCTCATGGGCAAAACCCATACAATGTAGTGCTGCAATCATCCGTTAAAAGTCAAGGTCAGGGTAAGACCATAGAAAGAGGCAGCAGGGGACCTTCAGGAATGCTCTCCACTCTGTGGGTTCTGTGCTGAAGGGAGAAGCCTCTGCCAATGAACTGAGCAACTAAGACCCTGCCAATCACAGACACTCAGAAAGAGCACATTCTCATGCTAATGCAGCAACACAGTTAAACACAATTCACCAAAAGCATGTGATGTTTAGAAGTTTGCAATATATCAATATTCATGTTGTAAGGATGGAAAAATTTAGCTTAATTTTCCCTAGACTCTGCCCCCTAGTAGTGAGTAGGCAAAAGGTCATTCTGGACTGTTTATGACAAGGTGGGTTTACCGGACAGCACCTGTGAGTGAATGAGAACAGAAAATGAGCCTTGCCACACTACTCAAAAGCCCTAGCAAAAACAGACTTCCTGGGCAAAGGGCTTGGATAGTTCAAATTGATTGGTCCACACTGGATACTATGAGATGATTGGTTTGTCATGCCCGGGCTTTGTTGTAACCCTATAAAAGCTGTCTGAACCCTGTACCCAGGGTTCCCAGTCCTCTACCCCACATAGAGTATGGCTGCGGACCCCAGTGCACTAGAATATAAAAGACCTCATGCTTTTGCATCAAGACCACTTCTCGTGAGTGATTTGGGGGGGGGGGTGCCTTTCCTGAGTTGGGGTGTGAGGGTTCAAGCCCTCTGCGGGTCTTTCAATGTCTTGACTTTCTGGGCTTGGGTTACCTAACTGGTATATTTCCGATTTACCTGGACATTTCATGATTTTATTTTTCTTGACAGATGAATAGGATTTTAGTGGTTGGTTGCAGATCTATATAAAAATATATACTGAAACAGAAAAGGGGCCCTGAAGTATTTTAGGGTAAGAGGCTTTGAGTCTGTAACCTCTCAAATGTACCAGTGATACAAGCATTCTTTGTAGAATTTGGGTTGGCTCCAGATTATTTGTAAAATTAAATCTTTACTGAACAAGAAGAAAGTTATTCTTGAATAAAAGATTTTCCCAGGGCCCTATGTAATACACATGAGTAAGTCCTTTGGCTGCCAACCCATTACATTATGCTTATCAAATGAAAATGTCTGGTGGCTAGGATGTTCAAGTGCTTGTCACAGAAGCATGAGGACCAGAGTTTAGGTCTCTGGGATCCACACAAATGTTGAGGGAGATGCCAACCAGTCTACAATTCTAGCACTTGGGAGGCAAGGTAAGAGGTGACTAGAGTAAGCAAACCAGCTAGAATGAATCAGCAAACTCCAGGCTCAATGAGAAACCTCACCTCAATAATTAGCAGAGATGGTCAAAGAAGAAAACAAAACCAGTCTTTGGTGTCCACAAGCATGCATATACATGAGCACACAGATTCCCACCCAACTGTGCTCTTATACATGTCAATGAACATACAAGTACAGATGTAATCTACATATAAAGACATCTGTGCAAAACAAAGAAATGGGTGTAAATTTTGGCTTTCCTTCTCTAAATTCAAGCATGTTGTTAAGATTAAATTCATGGTTTCTGCCTTAAATCAAGAAGCCAATTGGTGTAAGGCAGAAGAAAACAAAATCTGGAGACTCATATCTTATGCAATTTTCTCTCTGAAATCCTAATTTTCTCACATACTTTTAATGCTTATTGTTGTCTTTCCCTAATGCATACCTTAAAACTTGAAAATTTTACTTTAATATTGATGTGTAACTTTTCCACAAGGAATAATAACGATTCCTAACAGCAGTCTTTGAACTTTCCGGAAAGAAGATGGGGCCCCACATCATCGTTTCCACTTGACTCAACCTAATGCATCGGAACTACAAACATCACCCTAAAACCGGTTTGAGACTGTTTTGCTCGATACAACTCATGACTAGCTAGCTGTAATGGTGCACCTTTTTATTACACCCTGGCCAGAGTTTCAAATAGAACTACAGTCAAGAATTTTCTGCCACACAGTGACTAACTACATATGTCACAGCCAGTTCTGTTGAGAAATTTGGTTGCTAAAAATTTTCTTCCTACAGGATCCATTGGAGCAATCATCGTCCCATTTCAGCAGGAAGTAATCTTAATATGACTACGCCCCCTTTCCCTACCCTTGGAATTTTGGGATAATAGTCATCGTCTTTGGGTTGGTTTTAGTTATTTGGGATTGGGTGATGCTTACACTCAGGTTTATCTTTTAGACAGGAATAGGGAATGGTTGGTAAAGGTATGGTTTAGAAGGGATATAGGTAGATTAGCCTATTTTCTTGAGAATTTGAGTAAGAATGAGATAGTATTTTACAGCTTACATTGTTGTGTATTCTTATGTGGTAAGCTATGTAAAATTAAGTTTATATTTTGTTATATTGTGTTAAATGTTTCCACTTATAATATTTTATGCACATTATTTTTTACCATATTCTATGTATGTATACTTTTCTTGTATTCAAGACATTTTGTATATTGATACAATTTGGGATATTTATCTTGCTGCCCTTTATAGTTCTACCTCTTGTCTTGACACTTATACTCTACCTCTATTTTAGGGATTTACATGTAGGTATATGTAAATAGTTATATTGTTTAAGTATTTGTTCCTGCTTTACTCAGGAAAGTTTTAATCAGTCTTTTTAGCTAAGTTCCCGAGTATTACAAATTATCTTCACTCACATTTCCTGTACCTATGAGATTAGTCAGATATAGATGCTTAATCTTCAATCACTTCATAGACATGCAGAACATGGCATTTAAATGTTTTAATATTAGTACTCCATTGACATGAGACACTGTTGCTCCTGACAGCACCGTGCACTTTCCTGAAAATATGTTGGACACTGTTGTTGCTCCTGCTGGAGTTCAATCTCGCCTCAGCTAATGGCCTGTTGGGCATAGAATTGCCCCCACCTTGACCACTGATTTGGACATGCAGTCCTATGTGCTTGCAGGAGACAAATATAGAAGACTGCTTGACCTTGCCAAGTCAGGGTAAGACAGCCATTCTAGTTCCCTGCTGTTGTTGTGGTCTGTCAAGTTCTCTTGGCCTTAGCCAAATCTGGGTGTACCAACGTTGCTGTGAGACCTAGGGTGACTGTTCAGGTAGCTTGCTGTTTCTGTCCTTGCTGCACCTTTTGGAAGTTGTCCATCCGCATTTCCTGTCTACTCTAGTATTGTTAATTTCCTTCTCAGGTCTTGATGAGGTTGAAGATTAAACTATCACAACTATTATTCTCTCTTCCTAGTTAGATATATTAGGTACTAGACTTACGTTTTCCAGCTTAGGACAACTCTATTGTAAACTCCATTATGCCCTCACCCTAGGACTAGATATGTAGGTCATTTTGTTCTCGATTCTCCTTTTCTTAGAGCACACTTGTTATTCACTGTTTTGTATATAGTTTTGTATTAAGCCTAAATCTTTTCTTTAGACTAAAAGGGGAATTGTAGTGAGGTAGTCCTTCTGTAGCACTGACCACGCCCATTGGGGGGTGGAGCGATGGGCGGAGGTGACCTGAGGAAGGAGGTCTGAGGGGGCCAGGAAGGCGCTCTCTTTGACTCGGACAGGAGAGGATCGGGTTGAATTTCCTGGTGTTCATCTGTCTAGGTTGTAAGTTATTTCTCCCTGAATAAACATCTATTCGGCCTATTTGTTTATCCTGATCCTTATTTACCGCAATAGATGTCTTCTTTGTATTCTAGTGTCTCATTGCAAAACTGTAGAGTATTTAGTCACTAATTATGTCCCAAATGAAATTATGGCTTACTTGAATCCTGAGTCTGTATGTGACAGTAATCTAGACATCTTTAGCCACGAAAACAGAAATAGCAGTCAAATGTTTGGCTAAGTCAGAAAAATTCAGTTGAAACATATTCTGTTCCCATGGGATTGCTTTTGGAGAAATACAAAAGGAGAAAAAGTTGGAGAGGCACCCACTCCTTGTGCAG